>NC_064856.1:84742495-85456661 GCF_024139225.1 Suncus etruscus | reverse complement strand
TACAACCTCAGTTAACAATGAACCTGACTCCTGAGACTGCCCAAATGATGTGGGAGCTGTTGTGGCTGTGAAACACCAGGAGAATGAAAATTGTCAGAAAAGCTAATGGGGCTAAATGATATGACTCCCTACAGCTTGGGGAGCAATCCTCAAATGGGGAGCTTTCTCTTCAGGGAAAGATGTGTAGGCTCCAGACTCAATAGTCTTTAGGGAATAGAAGAGCCATGCTAATGTTTAAACTAATTGGTGTCAGTTACAAATCAGCTCTTTCTGGACTCGGTTCCTCTTGAGAACATGTTTTGCTCATAAAAACATCCGCCATTGGGTGACATAGCTTGTGAGATGTTTTAGAAAGCCTCATTAACTCGACTTAATTCATTAGTCCTGGGTACGGAAGACATAGGGTGTAGGTGGGAAAAGGGGACATGCAAGGTCTTCTATTGTTAGCAGCCAAAGAACTGATGGTGCTGACAGAGAGGTCAAAAGACTGACAGCTCCTGCCCACACATGTTCACAAAGCAGGACCCTCACAATGCCCTGCAAGACTAGAGGTAGCTGCTTTAGAACATCAAGTAGGAATAGGTCATTGACTTGTTATACAACAGTGTCCGACTTTTTTCTCTCCTCTCCTTGTGGTCAGGATTTGCCTCTATTCCTCATGACATGTCTTTAGCCCAGAATGACTTATATCATGTGCTATTGCAACATCACCAAATCTGGTAAAGATGTTCTTCTCCCTTTCTTTCTTGACTCTTTTACCTGTGAATCTGATTCTGGGATTTTATATTTCTCAATCTTTCTTTCCCTCAACTCTATGCTTTTTTTTGGGGGGGGGGGTTGGTTTTTGGGCCACACTCAATGGCACTCAGGGGTTATTCCTGGCTTTGCCCTCAGAAATCACTCCTAACAGGCCTAACAGGCTCAGGGGACCATATAGGATGCTGGGAATTGAACCCAGGTCTGTCCTGGGTTGGACACGTGCAAAGAGCCCTACCACTGGTCTATCTCTCCAGCCCTGATACTATTCTTAACAAGGCATCAGCCTCTTAAAGCTTTTTTGAGTCAGAAAGTGTTGCAGGTTGAATACAATTTTGCTTCTGTGACATCTTAAGTAAGGATGTTACCAGCCATCCCAAAATGTACTTCAGATTAGAGAGAGCATGACTTGCTTACTCAGGAATAAAGGGCATATGAGCGAGATCATTCTTTATCTATTCCTTTCCTTCTAGCTGACTTCACTCAGCATAATAACCTCTAGTTCCATCCATGTTGCTGCATATTGTATTATTTTGTTTTTTCTTAGAATGTGTGTTGAAATTATATGCATGAGAACCATTGTTAACAATATTGTAAATCACAGGATCTCAATCAATAAAAATCTTTTAAAAAACATAACGACAGTATAGTGGTGATGGGAATAACACTGGTTGTGGAATTTCTGGGAAAATATTATGTCTGAAATACAATGATCAACAACCTTGCAAATCATGTTTCTTTAACAAAATAAAGAAATGTTTTAAAGAGAAGAAAGAATACATTGTCTTTAAAAACTGTGTAAAACAATAATATAACTTTGTGAATTAGGTTTCCATGGGGAAAATTGGTGTTTGGTGCAGAAAACTGTCATTGCTCACTAAAGGGAAGTGGTTTGTCTTAGAAAGGGAGAAAATCCCAGTTGTGGAGGGAATTTTTTTTTTTTACCACCTGATATCATTATCTTGGCCTGGTGTCTTAACTTTTCTGGACTTTGGGACTTTCTCATTTGTCAAACAGAAGTCTAACTTTTAGGTTTGTAGTAAGAATTAATATGTGTGAAACTATCACCATATTGCTAGAAATACTTAGGAGAAAAGAAATCATGTTTCCAAAAGTAGCCTGTTTCAGAGGGTCTTTTTTATATTTGGAATATTTATCTCGTATTATTTTAACATATTTATTTCAAGAAAACATCAGAGCATGAACCTTTCCTTTAACAGTATTGCAAATCACTGTGCCTAGAAGAAAAAATAGAAGTATCTGTCATAG
Organism: Suncus etruscus; assembly: GCF_024139225.1. Taxonomy (NCBI): domain Eukaryota; kingdom Metazoa; phylum Chordata; class Mammalia; order Eulipotyphla; family Soricidae; genus Suncus; species Suncus etruscus. The sequence continues at coordinate 85,454,636 of NC_064856.1, read as the reverse complement.
AGATAGGCTGGAGGCTGGGAAGGAAACTGGGGACATTAGTGGAAGGAAGTGGATAATGGTGAAGACGTGGCTGTTTAATTATTGTATGACTGAAAATCATGAACAACTTTGCCACTTTGAACTTACATTTACTCAATTAAAATAATTAAATTAAACATGAAAAAATAAAAGAAAAATGTATAAAAAACATTAAATCAAACTTACATACCAGTTTATATCTTGCCAAAACTCCATTAAGCATTCTCAAAAACTCAAAATGTATTCCATGTGGTCCTAATTTTCAATAAGGTATCTGTGGATAAATAAAACAAGATTCTCGGGCCCAGAGATAGCACAGCGGCGTTTGCCTTGCAAGCAGCCGATCCAGGACCAAAGGTGGTTGGTTCGAATCCCCGTGTCCCATATGGTCCCCCGTGCCTGTCAGGAGCTATTTCTGAGCAGACAGCCAGGAGTAACCCCAGAGCACCGCCGGGTGTGGCCCAAAATCAAAAACAAACAAACAAACAAAAAAAAAAACAAGATTCTCAGAAATCTACCTTGAATGTCTGATTAATATGTCCTAATGTCTCTTGTTGCTTATCCAGAAAAGAATAAAACTTGTCTCGGCTACCCCTAAAAGTCATCACTATAACCAAGTTTCCCTTTGGGTTTTTTTTTATCAGGGCAGAGGCTATCCACTCCATAGTGGAGATTTCAGATAACACAGTGAGTCTCAGTGAAGTAAAAAATAGCAACTATTGAATCTCAAGGCCCTATTTCAGCAAAACTCTTTGTATAGAGATGTAAAGAGTTTTCCTAAGGGTGCAGTACATAGGAGAGCCGAGACTGAAGTTCTAAATTTCATAATGAGATCTTCAATGATTTTTTTCTTTTATGTTTTTCAGGTACTCTCCCCTGGGTATCGCCTGCTTAATTTGTGGGAAGATCATTGCAATCAAGGACTTAGAAGTGGTTGCTAGGCAACTGGGGATGTACATGATCACGGTGATTGTGGGCCTCATCATCCATGGGGGCATATTTCTCCCCTTGATTTACTTTGTAGTGACCAGGAAAAACCCTTTCTCCTTTTTTGCTGGCATTTTCCAAGCTTGGATCACTGCCCTGGGTACCGCTTCCAGGTAGAGAACACAAGAAATCACCTTTCTCTGCCCACTCCTCAACCCTCTTGTCTCTTTCCCACCTTTCCATAAAAAAAAATTCAATGAGAACACTTTTCATGTATATTAAAATATATTCTTAAAAGAGGTGAGCTCATTATGGTTTGGGCTCCATCTAGAAACTTCTGGCTTTTCTAATGAACTGCTTTGGATTAGAAATAAACTGGATGGGAAATAAAAAGTCTTACTAAATTTTGCAAATAAAAGCATGCTATAAATCTGCTATCTATCACACTTATTTAGTTAGTGTTTTCTAAAGGGTACAATAGGGTGTTAGTCTCTTTTAAGAAATCTCCCAGGGGCCAGAGAAATATAGCACAGTGTAGGGCCTTTGCCTTGCACACGGCTCACCTGGGTTCTATATCCAGCATTCCATATGGTCTCCTCAGCCTGCCAGGAGTGATTTCTAAGCACAAAGCTAGGAGTAACCCCTGAATACCACCAGGTGTGCCTGCCCCCCCAAAATGAAACAAAAAGAAAATAATTTCTTCCATTTGTGATTGAGAAATGCTACTGCAAAATACCACTCTATTGGAATGAGTTTTCAAAAGAAGAAGAAAGAGCCTTTGCTGGAAAACAGATTAGATTTTCCCAAACCAACCAGAAATCAGTTCAGTATGATGTCTCTTTGGTTGAGCCCATTTTGCCACTGAATCTGAGAGAATCATGGAATTGGATGTCTTCATTCTCCCTTGACAGTGCTGGAGTCAGTTACTTCTGAATTACTGAATTATTGTTCTTTGAAAGACCAGAGAGATTCCAGATATATAAAAAAACAATATATTTTTACATATTTTGGACTAAATTTATCCTAGCTAAACAAACAAAACCAAGCATATAAGTAACACCTGGCAATTCAAAATTTTTTTTTTTTTTTATCCTTTCAAACCAAAAGCATTTGTTTCTACAAATACATCTGAGGCACCAGTTAAGACTGGGACACAGAGCACATGCCAGAGAAACATGTAAGCTCTACAGTCCAGAGTCCAGTATGTCTCACCAGTTGCAGTTTAACAGGTTCCCATGGCTTAGCATCTGACCACAGGCTGTCAGTGAGGTGGCCACTTGATGACATAGCATGGTTGCTGTTCCAATCTATTGAAAAGATGGCCAGATTTCCCTTCAGTGACTTAGCAGTCAACTACAGTGACTCCCTTCAAGCCAAAAATACTTCTACCTTGCAAATCAATGAGAATTCAGTATTATAAACCTGGGAGATACAAGAACAAGCTAAAATCTGTAGTCCTGGGAATCTGGGGTGTACATTTAAAATGAATGGAAACACTTAAAATTTTCCTTTTCCTTCTTGTTCTTGTAAATTTCCTAGGTCTAAGAATCTCAATACATAAATATATTCTCCTTTTAAAGAAGTGAATCATTGGGCCCGGAGAGATAGCACAGCGGCGTTTGCCTTGCAAGCAGCCGATCCAGAACCTAAGGTGGTTGGTTCAAATCCCGGTGTCCCATATGGTCCCCCGTGCCTGCCAGGAGCTATTTCTGAGCAGACAGCCAGGAGTAACCCCTGAGAAATGCTGGGTGTGGCTCCAAAACCAAAAAAAAAAAAAAAAAAAAAAGAAGTGAATCATTCCGTTTTCTTTACTTTTTTGTCTTTTGGGCCACATTGGACAGTGCTCAGGGCCTACTACTGGCTTTGCACTCAGAGATTACTCCTGGTGGGGCTCAGGGGAACATATGGGGGTACTGCAGATTAAACCGGGATTGGCCATGTGCAAGACAAGTGCTCTATCTGTTGTACTATTACTTTAATTCCCCTTTTTAAATTTTTGCTGTTCAGTAATTTGCTGTGTGTGTTCCACAGCAGAGCCCCCACTCCATTTTGTACATTTTAAGTCCTGTGTATTAAATAGGCCTATGACAGGTTCTTTCTGAATACATATCTACAGGACTGTCTGTTGATTCCTTCAGGCTGAATTTCTAGAAATGGAATTTCTGAGTGGAATGGTAAGCACATTGATGGTTTCAAGACACATCTTAGTTTGCTATTTGGAAAAGAATATTAATTTTCTTCCTCACTGACAGGGTATGAGAATGTATCTTTCCTTACCTATTCACTCACTGGTCTTCTCAATCAGATTGATACTTTCCAATCTTGATGAAAAGTGACCTCATTGGATTTGCCTTCCTTTGGTTGAAAGTGAAGTTAATTAAATCTTTTGTGTTCTTGTTACCCATCCTTCTCCCACACCTTCCTCTGTGAATTGTTGGTGATCTCATTTTCTTATTGGGGTATTCCTTTTGGGGGAATTTACAACCCTCTTTATGTCGAAATACTAATTCATATCTTACATGTTGGAAATGATGCCTCTCTCTCTAACTGACATTTGTCTCAAAAGCTTGGAATGCTTTTTCACCACTGAAAGTCATTAGAGATCAGCATTTTCTTTTATCATTTAGAATTCCCATTTTTTCCTATGAAAATATCCTTCAAAAGTTTTAAGAATATTTTAGCTTTCCTACTAATGCATTAGTGGCTTATATCTGAAGGCCATATCAAAATGATTATTATATTTTTATATTTGCCTTGAAAACTAGACCATGGCTTTTACAAAAATTATTTTGCAATCTCATTTTATGTGAAAAAAATTTAATATGATATCAGGTTTATAGGTAAGTAAAATAGGTTAAAACCTTTACAGATAGTAAATCATAAAAGAATTAAAAAAACAAAGTTAAATAGTGAATATGCACAGTTTAAGAAACATAAGAACTAGACATATATATCAGTGTCTTTTTAAGTCCAGATAATAAAAGTAATTTAAGACCAGGTAATTTAAGACAAAGTAATAAATGTATGTGTATAACCCAATCTTCATTTAAAAATGATATTTTGATTTAGACAAATATTTAAATCAGTTAATAGACAAATGTCAGGCTTATCCACAAATTTTAGATCATTCACCCATACCTTCTCTGTATTTTTTTTAATTTTTTCTCTTTATTTGAATATCTTGATTACATAAATGATTGTGATAAGGTTTCAGTCATATAAAGATCACCCCTCTTCACCAGTGCAACATTCCCGCCACCAAAGTCCCAAATTTCCCTCAATAAAACATGTAGTTTCAGTTTTTTAAAGAAAATATAGTTTTGTTTGCTTATAAAATTTTCTTTTTAAAAAGTCAACCTGGCAGGAGCTCATGTGAAAGATTAACTTGGGGTTTCTTTACCATAATGACCACATTCTGCCTCCTCAGGCCTTGTTCTGACTGGCGATGTGAAGAGACCTTGACCTCTTGTCTCAGTGGCCACAGAGGCTGCTGTTGAGAATGGGTGGAAGATAACAATCTAGAACTCATGTCTCTGCCCCTTCAACATTAGGACATGTTGTTAAGATTAATATGAAGAAAAAAGATGAACATCAGCTATTTGACAGTTATTATCATTAACAGTAGAAGACTGTCATATGGCCTAGAGGCAAAAAAACAAAACACACACACACACACACACACACACACACACACACACACCACTGTCAGAATGTTAGCCTATCACTCTGAAAAAGGTTAAAATTCTTTTGGCCTTATTTAAACTGCTTGGACCTTTATTTAATTATCTAAAAATTGTTTTATGGCATGTTGGGGGAAATTAATACAGTAAGAAAAATTAGGAATTTCAGTCCCCCTCAAAATATCCTGAGATTCTCTTTATTGAGGAGCCTAACTGCCTCCCATGACTAAGTAGCTATTTCACACCAATTATGGTGCTTGGTAATACTTCTAAAGGGCCTGGAGGAGTAAGGACAGAGAAAGATAAAGAAAGGGACACTAATTTCTTATTAAAAAAGCTAGGCAGCAGGTATGATGGCATCCCAACATACAAAAATGCAGATGAGGCCAGATCACAGTAACTGTTGTGGCAAAATAGCTACTATTTCCCTAACATTGTTATTAGTAACTTGATAAGATGTGTGTGAATTTAAGCAACTAAAGTTTTAGAGCCCCTGGTATCTGCATTTTAGTTGATGGTCAGCCTCTCTTTTTTGAGAAAGTAAGGCCTCTATGAGCATCAATTTTTTTGTTTGTTTTGTTTATTTTTTTTTCTGTTTTGGGGCTTTACCCAGTGGGACAAGGGGTTACTCCTGGCTCTGTGCTCAGAAATAATTTCTGGCAAGCTCAGGGAACCATATAGGATGCTGGGGATAGAACCCTGGTTGGTTGTGTGCAAAGCAAATGTCCTATCTTCTGTGCTATCACTCTGACCTGCCTCTACATATCTATATCCATCTCAACTGGAGCCCTAACTCTGTCTAGTAGCAGAGAAAACTTTAACTAAAGTGCTAAGAGCAAGAGAGAGGAAATCCGATAGGCATTGGTAGTTTTCTAATTCACTTTGTTAACATTTGAAAAAAACTAAGTGTTTTGATTTTGAGAGAGCACTTCCAAGGCACTTTACATGTTCTGCTTTGCTTTGGATATTACGTAAACTTGGAAGCAAAACTACTTACCCTCACAAGCACCTTTATCCAAATGAAAATAGTATTCTAGCCTTCAGTGACTCAAATTCTCAAGTCTATTTAAAAAAAGACACTGAATATTTCAGGGTTTTTGGCCTTTGATGATGTGTCATGTGGTCAAGATTTACCATCCTACAACTGGGAGTAGATAGTGATGAAGTCATGTTGAGTGGAGCTTTTGATTAACTACAGATCTCATGCTTTTCTACTCTACATTGTTAGATTGTAGAGTTGGCCAGTGACTATCAGCAAGTATGGCTCTCTGTGAGAGTTCCTGGTGAATTTCTAGAAACCTGAGTTCATGCTGAATAGTACTTAATATGTGTGTCCAGCATTCCAGAATTGGCAGGCTCAGTCTGGGGCACTTCCCAAAGACTGACTGTAGCCCATGTAGTTATCTTGCAGGAAACAGTATAACTAGCATAAAATTATGAGTCACTCAAAACCGTTCATTCCATCTCACTCTTGGTAGCTGATTGTTTTCTGATCAAAAGCATTCTTTTTTGCAGTCCCTCTAATGTGGACTCCATTATTTAAAGATAGAAACGGAAACCAAAGGAAAATAAGAGTTTGAAGCTCTGAGAAGACTTCAAAAACCAGAACCAGCAAAAGGCTTTGTTATTTATTATCATCTAAGCAAGAGGAAAATTTAGCCCCCATATCATCAGCTTTCATTGACTTTAGTTATTGATTTTTTTTAATATTTGCTGCTTATATTTTTTTGTTTTGTTTTGTTTTTTTTGGGGGGAGGGGTCACACTTGGTAGTGCTCAGGGTTTTTTTCTGACTCTGTACTCAGAAATCACTCCTGACTCAGGGGACCATATGGGATACCAGGAATCAAGCCTGTGTCTTTCCTGGGTCAGCCACAAGCAAGACAAACGCCCTACCACTGTGTTAGCACTCAGGACCGATGTTTATATTTTTTGGTATGACTTAGCTTGATCAGAAGAACAGAAACCTTATGGTGGCAACCTAGTTTGTGTTTTGTTCTGCTTTTCTAAAGTGGAAATTCTCTCTTTCTCTCTTTCTTTCTCTCTTTCTCTCTCTTTTTCTCTCTTTCTCCATCCATCAATCAGTGCTGGAACATTGCCTGTCACCTTCCGTTGCCTGGAAGACAATTTGGGAATTGATAAACGTGTGACTAGATTTGTTCTCCCAGTTGGAGCAACCATTAACATGGATGGAACAGCCCTTTATGAAGCTGTGGCCGCCATTTTTATTGCCCAAATGAATGGTGTTGTCCTGGATGGGGGCCAGATTGTGACAGTAAGGTGAGTGAAGGAGACGGATGGATTCTGTTATACAGTCTTCTTTCATATAAACTCCTTTTTACAGAAGCCACTTGACTTTCAAGAAATGATGAAGCAAATAACAGAAGTGGAGTTATTGGCAGACTCAAAAGGAAATAATTGGACAGAAAAAAAAGCATGTGTAGCTTGAGCCACACATGCGAAATTGCTTCAGAAATTTGGTTTCTTAATAATAATGTAATATTTCATAGTGATAATGTCCATTTGATCAGTGGAAGAGAGGAAACAGGCTTTCAGGGACTTCATAGTGTTTTCAAAACTATGACTCCAAAGAGCCAGCATCAGCTGACATTGCATTCAGATTTTATTGTATGTTCTATTTCATTAAAGCATATTACTTTCAGCTCTTTGGGAGATGATGGCAAAAATGAGATATTACAAGGAAGATACCTCTAAATATGCTATACTACATTTATATTATTCAAAATCAGGCAACAATTATTTTGTTTTTACCGAAGCCATTTTTTCTACATGTAATCATCATTTATAAAACTTTGAAGCTACTTGGGTTGGATCTAAGTTTTATGGTTAAATTCTGGATTATATCCCATCCACATTATGGTCTTTTTAGCACCATCAGGAGTGATCTCTGCTAGCACAGCCAGGAGCAAGATTCAGTTGAACACTGCCAGCTGTGACTCCATACCAAAATCAAGAACAAAACATAAAACAAAAAGTTCAAAATTGTCCCTGTCTTTAATCCCCAATACTGAAACAAAAAAAATTCAAACCTTTAACCCATATGATCCGTAAGAATGAGCACAGACCCTGGAGTAAACATTGGATACTTCCAGAGGTGGCACAAAAATAAAAATAAATAAATGTTAGTTACTATTCTTATAATGTTGATGTCTAATAGTATGTAATATTTTTGAATATGACAAAAATATAGCATGACAGTGTCAAATGTTGTCCAGTAGCAAGCCTTCTAAGCTAGTCCCTTCTTAATGAAGCCCCTGGTCATGCCAAGATAATATCTTGTCCTTGGATTCTTTTTAGCTTTAAGGTAACCACATTTCTCATTATGTTTACACCAATAATTTAGAGAGAATTGGTGATCAGAAAATGGGGATTCATTCATTTTTCCATTTGGGAAGGGATAGAGGGAAAAGTGGAGAAGGCTTGCTATGACTTCCATGGAGAAATCTCTTGCTACCTTGTGCTCCTTGTAGGGTTACTGTGATGTTATGTAGTCACAATATATTTGCATAAACTTTCACAGCGTCCAAGAAAACATTTCTAGACATATGAGCCTGGGAATAGAAAGGTAGGGGAAGCAAAAAGGAGAAGTATTTAAAGGATAATTTTTCTATGGAGCTATTTCATATGTAAAGTTCCATAGATATACCATGTATTATAAAATATAGGTATTGTTTATATATAGGAGAAAAGACTATTCTTGTGGAATTTTGTCTCAGATAACCAAGAGTTATCCAGACAATATGATCACAGTACAAAATAATGTGTAAGAGTGACTCATAAGAAAAGCAAGTGATATAAATAAAATGGCCAAGGCCAAGTCCATAGTACTTGAAAATTTCCTCTTCCCTGGTGTTCTATTCATCTTGACTAAATGACAAAGAATTCCCACCTCCTACTTATCACTCTTCAGTAGAAAGTTTTTATTGTAGAGTCACCTTTCCCTGCCCATATTTTTTAATAGAATAAACATTTATAATCAATGGAGAATTTCAATGTGCCTGTATTTTTCTAAATGTGTTTCTGGTGGGCCCACAATTTAGCTTATGAATTAGACACCACAGTTTTTTTTCTTGTTTACAGATTAGTAAACTTACAAAAAAATTGTTAAGCAATTTCCAAACTTGTGTAAAATTAATGGAAGATCTAGTAGTTGAACTCAGATCATTCAACTCTAGAACCTTTAGTTCTACATCCTTCTTACTATAATCCAGTTGGACCTAAAGGAAATGGAATCATTTAAATCCCGACTCCATATCCACATTGGTGGTCAGGAGAAAAACATTTTTATTTCTACATAAAACTTGCCTGCTATAGTGATACAGTTGGTAGAGGGCTTGTCTTGCTTGAGACTGACTCACCACAAAAGGTCTTAGCATGTCCAGAAGTTATCTCTGAGCATAGTCAGGACTAAGCCCAGAGCACAGCCAGGGGTGACCCTCAAGCAAAAATAAAACAACACACACACAAATACAAAACTTGTTTGTTTGGATTTCACCTTCTGAGATGTCTCAATAGTGCTAGATCTAACAATGACAAGGATAGTAGTATGGAGAAAACAGTAGAAACTACCATTTACTGAGGTAGTTGTTTCTTTATAAGACAGATTAGGTAAATTCAGGTCCTTCTCAATGGTTAAATAATGGGATGATCTGGTCTTGACTAAAAATGTTCAAATGTTCAGCAGGCTCATTAATTTGCACCTGAAGGACCTGTTCTAAAAATTGTAGAATTGTTGATCTGCAAAGAAAGAAGACCCTCTTTATTTTCAGCACATGTGGAAGCAGATTGGGGTCTCTATTTTCAGCAACATTCTTCTGTTCAGAAATGCTAATTTTTACAAAAAGGCATCCAGAATAGACCAAGGGAAATCAGTACCCCTTTGTTTGACCACAGATCCCCTGCTGTTTAGTCCAGGCCCTGTAACCTCAGGTTGATTATATTCTCAAGACATTGTCACCAAAGTACTGGGTGTGCCCTTGACATTTCATGGAAAAATTGAGATGCTACAGAAAAAAGTCTTTTGTTATTTTATTATCATTTCTTGGCACCCTCTTGATGAATAATGTATTTTCCAGCCCATCGTGAAACATTCAGAAATTTGAAGCTTCATGCCATTTTGACTTTGTTGATTTGTTTCCCTGATGTCTACTCTGTGGAGACTGTATATTTGCATTTCTGAGATATCATATTAACACAGGCAATGGCTTTCTTAAACTCTTACTACGTAGTTGAAGTCTCTGATGCTCACAGACATGAATTCGTAAATAGAAATGAATGCAGTGATATTCCCTTGGGTGGATTAAATATGATTCGTCTTTTTTGCTTTAATATTTCTTGCCTGCATTTGGATTCATGCTTAAGATACTTGAGCCTTGTGATATATTATGCTAACTGGATGTCACAATGGAAATAAGAGGCCAATCTATGAATCAATCTGTATACTTTCATCACAGATCAACATAATCTAACTAGAGCTGGGTTTTAATGTGCTTTATTTCTTTGGGAGGGTGGTGGTAGGGATAATGGAAATTTATGACTTTTTGGAAATTTTTTGGAAAATTGTAGTTTAAAATGGCCAGATATGATTTTTCCAAATGCTTGTATTCTTCTCATGACCTGATCTTGTCTGTTCTTACAGCCTTACAGCCACACTGGCAAGTGTCGGAGCAGCCAGTATACCCAGTGCTGGGCTAGTCACCATGCTCCTCATTCTTACTGCTGTGGGTCTGCCAACAGAAGACATCAGTCTGCTGGTGGCTGTAGACTGGTTGCTGTAAGTGCTTGTGAATGGGGTTCTACTGAAAGCATGATACTCATTATTCCCAGGGTGAAAGTTTGTAGTCATGACAACTTCCTCTCTTTTTCCATCCTATTTTCATCTTAACACTGGTTGGGAACGAAATAAAAGAAAAGTGCCTACTTAGCAACCAAAGTGGAAAAAAACAACCTGGGAATAGTACAAAAAAAATCACAAATAAATTGTAATGCAACAGCAAAAGTATAATGATAAGGAAGCAAGCACTTCACAGGTACAGGATCACAATACTTTATGTTGAGTGAATAAAGCACAAATATTCCCAGAATAAAGCACATTCATTGCCAGAATGAAGCTCTGGAAAAGACAATACTGTATCTGGATGTTAAAGACATCAGTTGCCTCCTAGGGCTAGAAGTGTAAAGATTAATTGGGAAAGAGTACAGTAAAACTTTCAGAGCAATAGAACTTTTTCTTATCACAGATATGCAGTTATCTGCTTTTGAAGGACTCATCAAGCCATGCACTTAAAATGGGAATAATCTACTGCTTTTAAAGACACTTTAATAGATACATAATACATTTGCATATGTGTAGAAGGATAGTGATGAAAACACATCTGTATCTTGAATGAAAGAAAAGTTTGGGAAAAATCAGTAAATGATAAAAATAATGTCTGAATTGTAGACCTCACTATGTGCTGATCCTATGTGGAGCACTTGTATATTCTTTTAACAGTCCTAATATCTGGTGTTATGACTCCTTTGTATTGAGGATGAAACCCAAGCGTTAAATGGAGACTTTTATAAATTCATAAAAATTTGACCTCTTTGGTTTTAAAAACATCACATCCTGAATGATGGTCATATTTAAGTTCTAAAGTAGCTCTGCTGACTGAATTATTACTTATGGAAGTATCTGGGTTGTCAAATGCCTCAAGGAAAATAGGACATTCTCATCAAAGCTACCATGCAAAAAGGTGCTAAGATAACAAGCAGTGTGGAAACCTGTGAGTTGTAACCAGGTTCAAGCCAGGAATTGCAAAAAGGAAAGTAAGAGAAACCATCTCCAAGGCTTTAGAGAGAAACTTGAAATGAACTGTGTTCTCGTATACCAGCTACCTTTCCAGGAAAGAGAATTTTCTATTCTTGGATATTCATTGTCTTTGTACAGTGACAGGCAAGTTCAGCTAGATATTCCTTAATGGAGAGGGGGAAATTCATCTTCACGAAGGGTTCATGTGGCCTTTTATGATCTTTCTGATAGATATATTCTGAATATGCTGTCTAGTGTGGGAGTAAATGACAAGAACTGTTGACATCAATTGGTTTCTGTGTACATAGTGAGAGATCCAAGGTCAAAGACATAATACATCAACAGTACTTTTCTGAAAATAATTATCATCAGTGTTTAAAAGTCAAGTGCCACAAGGAATGGACTTGAGTTTTGCCCATTAAAAATAGTATTCATTCTCTCTACATTTATTGCTTACAGAAAGAATCACACAAGTTGAATAATGGAAAAATAGAACATATGTGGAGGGCTAAAGAGGAGTTTTTCTATCCCTTTTAAACCTATCTACTCTTGAGGATAGGTTAAAATTGAGAATAAACTCTAAATATAATTAGTTCAGCCCACAAAAACTGTAAGGAATGGATCTTCATAACTTTCATTAGCATAGGATGCTCTTCTAAATCAGGTGGTAGTACTTCTCTCTTAAGTGGCAGTGAGGTCATTTCTTTGTGGTTTAGTGGTTTTCTGTGTTCTGTCCACTGTGCACAGCCTGTCTCATGCCATCTTTTTAGATGACTTTGTCATGTAGGAAGCTGAGATTTGGTGAAATATTTGGTATGAAATAGAATTTAGGGCTAAAACAATGTGTAAGAGTTAAGTCAGGAGAACAAAGGTAGAATGTAGACTTCGGTGGTAGCTTACAAGCAGAACCCACAGGAAGAACTCAATAGGTGTATCCTAAAGATCATGATAAAGTCATGATAGATTCACTGTTTGATAACTGGTGAACCTGTGCATAAGCCAGCACATGACCATATTTATTTTTATTAAAATTTTATCTGCTTCAGTAATTTTTGACTTACTTTGTTCTTCACAAACTCTTGTATTCAGGGTCACTTGCCTACTATGTTAACATTACCCTTGCTTACTATAAAATCATTTCTTCTTGGACTTGTTTCTGAGACTCTAACTTCACCATAAGAGATTTTTATCCTTTTAAGAAATTGCTGTTATAGAATATGGCTCCCTTATTATAGTAAAAATGCCTTTGAGTGAAAGAAAAAATTAATATTGTCAAGCATAAAAAAAAAGAGGCTGATACTTTGGTGGATATAGCCATGTTCTTTATATTGATTGACAGTTTATTACTAAAGATGTTTATAATGTATTCCACAGATGATAAAGGAGGGAATAAAAATTATCTTACTGAAGTCTAGGATAGCCTATGTGAAACCAAAATATGGGCCTTTCAACTTAGTTCCCACAGCTTCCTAGTTAGTGCCAAAAAAGTTAATAGTGTTGTGGAAGAGCAGAGAAGCAATGAGTAAGAATTTTGGTGAGACAGAACAATTAAGGTCACCCCTGGTTGGACATAAAAACCAGATAATATTTTGTTTAATCTACTTTTTTATTCTTCCCAATAATAGAACAAAACAAAAACCTAAGGTGCTTAAGGACAAATGGGGTGTGGGCAAGGCCTCAGCCAATGAAATTTAAGCTTTTCAGCTCTACTAGGTCAACCATTGTGGGCCTGTTCTTCTTGGCAGACATTTGTGTCTAAGCCTGTTGGGTGAAATTCATTTTATGAAATACCCAAGGCTTGCCTATTCCTGACTTAAATGATAGCAAATGAAACTAGGCTGAGTCCTCCTGGATCACCCACACACAGATACTCATATAATAACACTTGCACAAAGATCAGGGTGTCTAAAATGAATACCTAAAGGGAGTTGACTGAATAGTATAAAACTGAAGATACACTTGGATTAATAATATTGGTGAAATTATCTATGAGAAAACTTGATCCCAGACTGGAGCTAGAAAGAAAAGCAGCTATGAAGAATTCTCTCCTGATCTGAGGTTAGACAGAGGGAGGATCATATGATCAAGGAAAGACAGGCTAAGAGCCAGATGCTCTGCTTCTGAACTGGTTCTCTGAAGGATTTGGGGTTATGTACTTTCTGCTTATATCCTGTGTACAATGGAACAAACATTTATCAGCCTGAATGCAGTCTAAAGTCTAGACTCAGTGCCCTTGAATGCCCTTTTAATTTTAAGAAGCTGATGAGGATTCTATGGTTAAGGGATGTTTGTATACAAATAAGCATGAACAGCCCTTTTAAGAAGAGGAGAAAAGAGGAATGTAGAGGATCCTGGGAAAATGTGCCGAGTGGGCTGTAGCTAGGTCAGATCTGCTTTGCATTAGTAATGGTGCCACATTCTTTCTCATCAGAAAGACGGGTTCTGGTAACCTGCTCGTGGTCATGGGTACCATGGCTAAAAATCTGCCTGTTAATGTATTAGAGGGTTCAAGGGAATGAGTAGAAAGAGGGGTCAGAGGGCAGTTTGTGACCCCTAGTAAAATAGAGGAAGAGTGGAGACAAAGAAAAGGGGGATATTTTTCTGTCCCTACCTAAAGCTTGTAAGTTCTAATAACTCTAACAATTTTTCAATTTAAAAACCAAACAAAGACTTCAGTGACATTTAATGGGCTGTAGTGTTTGCCAAGTATTGGAGAACAGCCAACCTCATTGAAAGTTGCCAAGCTCTGGATGTTTTACAATGGGCAGGCTTAGCTGTTCTGTAAATGCTGAGGTTAAAACCAAGATTCTGAGCCCTGAAAAGGGCCCAAGTTCTAGAACAGCATATGAGCAGAGCTGGTCATACCAGAAACTCTCACGGAATCCAAGAAATCCTTTATGTCAGGAATATTGAGGGAAAGATAAAATAAAAGAACTGTAGATAATTTTGTCTCTTGGGAGGAGGCAAAATTGAGTGAAGATTAGACTCTAGAACCAGGGAGAAATGATGAAAAAAGTGAATGAAAGGGGCCAAAGCAATGGCGCAGCAGTAGGTATTTGCCTTGCATGCGGCTGACCCAGGATAAATGCCCCAGCGTCCCATATGATCCCCTAAGCCAGGATCGATTTCTGAGTGCATAGTCAGGAGTAACCCCTGAGTGTCACCGGGTGTGGCCTAAAAATTAAAGAAAAAGAAAAGACAGAATGATTGAATCTGACCCATGGGAAGGGAAAGGAACAGAAGGGAAAGGAAGGGAAAGGAAGGAAAGGGAAGGGAAAAGAAGGAAAGGGAAGGGAAGGAAGAAGGGAAGGAAAGGGAATGAAGAAGGGAAGAGAAGGAAGGGAAGGGAGGATGGAAAGGAAGGGAGAAGGGAAGGGAAAGGATGGAAGTAGGGAAGGAAAGGAAGAAGAGAAGGGAATGAAAAAGAGAAGGGAAAAAGAAGAAAAAAGAAGGGAAGAAGAGAAGAAGAAAAGGGAAGAAAGAAGGAAAGGGAAGGAAAGGGGAGGGAAGAAAGGGGAAGAAAAGGGAAAGGAAGGGAAGGGAAGGAATATGGGAAGGGATAAAAAAGAAGGGAAGGGAAGAATGAAAGGGAAGAGAAGGGAAGGGAAGGAAAGGAAAGGAAGAAGGGAAGGGAGGGAAGGGAAGAAGGCAAAGGAAAGGAAAAGAGAAAGGAAGGCAGAAGGGAAGTGAAGGGAAGCAGGAAAGGGGAGGGAAATGAAAAGAAGGGAAGAGAAGAAGGGAAGTGAAGGGAAGAAGAAAAGGGGGAAAGGTGAAGGGAAAGCAGAAGAAAAGGGAAGGGAAAGGAAGATAAGGGATAAGATGGAAAGGCGGATGGGGAAGGGAAGGCAAAAGAGAAGGAAAGAAAGGGAAAGGAAGGGAAGAGAAGAGAAAAAATAGGAAGAAAAGGAAAGGAAAAGGATAGGAAGGGAAGGAGAGAGAAGGAAGAAGGGAAAGGAAGGGAAGGGAAAGAAAGGGTAGGGATGGGAAGGGAAGGAATAAGGGAAGGAAAGGGAAGGGAAGGAAAAGGTAGGGAAAAGAAGGGATGGGAAAGGAAAGTGTGGGGAGAGGAAGGGAAGGGAAGGAAAAGGGGAAGGGAAAGGAAGAGAAGGGAAGAAGGGAAGAAAAGAAGGGAAGAAGGGAAGGAAGGGAAGGGAGAAGAGAAGGGAAAGAAAGTAAGTAAAGGGAAGGGAAGGAAAGGGAAGGGAAATGAAGGAAAGGAAAGAAGAAAGGAGGGATGGAAGGAGGCAGGGAAAGAAGAAAGTAAGGAAGAAAGAAAGGAAGGATGGAGGGAAAGAAGGAAGTAAGAAAGGAAGGAGAAAAGGAGGGAGGGAAAGAAGTAAGTAAGAAAGGAAGGAGGGAAGGAAGGAAAAATAAGGAGGGAGGAAAGGAGGAAAGGAGGGAAAGAAGGAAGGAGGGAGGGAATAAGGAGGAAGGGAGGGAGGGAAAGAAGGAATGAAAGAAAATTTACCCGTATGTTTTCTTTATCATAGAGGACTGCTTATTAGATGATTCTGGGTATTTTTGTTTTTAGGAGAGTTAATTTTATAGCAGTGTATAAAAAAGGCCTGAAAATGTTTATATCTAGTAAGGAGTTCTATCTACCCTAACTTCTCGGAGGGAATAGTATTTGTTACAGTAGATTTCACTAGGATTTTGTTTTATTTGGGGAAGCCCACACATTGTGCTCAAAGATCACTCTGTGCTAAGGAATTATTACTGACAGGCTTGGAGTATCATATGGGATACTGGGGGATGAGCTTGAATAAGCCACATGCTAGGCAAATGTTCTACCCGCTGTACTACTATTGCTCTAGCCCCATGATTTAGCATTTTTGAGGACTGTGTAGGTATAGCACACAGGTCATCAGATGTTTCTGATGTTGTCTCTATTTGACTGTCCAGGAAGGGTACATTCCTACTGGCTGACTTCTAATTTTTAACAGCAGCAGTATCAGCCATTTCTGCATCCTAAATAGCAATTTCAGCTGTCAAATACCTGCTGACTGAACACTCTTCTCATCTTTCTGTGAATTGTCTTCCCCACTTCTGAAACCCCAGACTCTATTCCTTACTTTAGCTCAGAATGATATATAAGCCTCCATTGCCCATTATCTTTGTATAAAATTAAATGCTTTTATCCCATTGATCTTTATTCTGAATTCAATTAATCTGATTTCAATTATTAATGCAGCCAGAGAACTTAGAAGAAGAAAAGAATTCTACCTAGACTGTCTCAAATATGGCCTTTCTTTCTTTCTTTCTTTCTTTCTTTCTTTCTTTCTTTCTTTCTTTCTTTCTTTCTTTCTTTCTTTCTTTCTTTCTTTCTTTCTTTCTTTCTTTCTTTCTTTCTTTCTTTCTTTCTTTCTTTCTTTCTTTCTTTCTTTCTTTCTTTCTTTCTTTCTTTCTTTCTTTCTTTCTTTCTTTCTTTCTTTCTTTCTTGCTTGCTTGCTTTTGGGTCACACCCGGCATTGCTCAGGGGTTATTCCTGGCTCCAGGCTCAGAAATTGCTCCTGGCAGGCACAGGGGACCATATGAGACGTCGGGATTCAAACTGATAACCTCCTGCATGAACGGCAAACACCTTACCTCTGGCCCCATAAATCTGGCTTTTCTTAAACTGAAACCATCACTACAATTACTAAACCATCACTACTAATAATCTCATGTAACAAAAAAAGTGAATATTTACTATGAGTCATCCTTAGAACAGAGACATAACAAACATTGACTTCGTGTCCCCACCTAGCAATCTCTCATTGTTCTATTATCTCCCTAAGCTCCATTCTTTCTTTGCCTTTGCAGCAAAGACAATTTTTATTTCAGAAATCAATCGCTGCCACTTATGAAACTAACAATCCCTCTTGCTTCTTTCTCATGTTCACCCTTTTTTCATCCCTACCTGTATCATACATAGATAAAACATTGTCTCAATCCTCAAAAGTCATCAATTCATGTAACATGGACAAATGTGTTGGTCTAAGAAAAACAAATAGGTAATACATGAAAGGGAAAAAGAAGAGGAGGACACCTGTGACCTATTATCCTTCTCACATAGTTCATAATAATTATGATGATAAATTACTGAGCATTGTTTGTGTCTGGTGCTATCAGACTAGTTATGAATAGAGTTTGGTCAATGACTTTCCAGATGCCAACTACTTGGTACATGTTAACAGCTCTCTATCTACTTGAAGATGGTATCCCTTCTTTAATATTTTTACTGGACAAAAGCATAATAAGTAATGTTAATGAACTTCCCTTGGTGGAGTCAAGTTTGCCATTTAGTCAGGCTCAACTCTAAGGTTCAAGCTTTTAACTCAGCTCTCCTGCCCTCCCTAAGCCCATGGGACTTTATCCCACAAATGTCTAGGATCACACCAGCTTTGCTAGGTTGATGAGCCTCAGGGGACCCCTCTGTCACACTGATCACTTTGTTCTGAAAGTCAGACATTATGGATCGCTTCTGTGAATGTTAAGCTTAATTTTGTAAAATCACCAATAGTTGACTTTTACATATTAAAATAAAATGGCCAGGGCTGGAGAGATAGCATGGAGGTAAGGCATTTGCCTTTCATGCAGAAGGTCAGTGGTTCAAATTTCGGCATCCCATATGGTCCCCTGCATGTGTGCCAGGAGCTATTTCTGAACATAGAGCCAGGAGTAACCTCTGAGTGCTGCCAGGTATGACCCAAAACAAACAAACAAACAAAAAAGGCCATTTTAGTGGTTAAATCCCATTCAAAGTACCTAATAAATTTTCAGTGACCTTTCCCATTTTCCTGTGTGAGCCACAATTTTTAGACAATCTTGCTATCTTCTTGTTAGAGAATATAGAAAAATAGGAGAAAGAGAGTGTGTATGTGTGTGTAAAAGATAGTGAGAGAGAGAAGAATGAGTGAGTAAGTGTGAGAGAGAGAGAAAGAGAGAGAAAGAGAGAAGGAATTTAAATCTTGGCAATGGCTTTCTTTCACAGAACCAAATTCATCTCACTGTGAGAAAGCTCACTGAAGGTCTTCTTTTTCTCTTTTTACTTTATGATGACCCCAGTGTCATATGTGGTGAATTCATTTAATGAAATATTTTTTTCTTTATCGCTTCAGCACTAACACACTATTTCTAGACAAAGGATAGCAACAAGTATTCTAAAATCCTTTTCACCAGCCAGCCAAAACGCTCCGTGAGTTTTGGAAACAGTTGAACTGGTTGTGACATAATATTAAAGTATTTTCTTGTGGTAAAGTTTTCCACATGTCAACCATAAACTACCACATCCTGCTTTTGGTCAGAATTGGGTTTCCCAAGAGTTGGTCAGATATTCCCCCAGTGGCTTCAAAAATAAACAGTCTTCTGTTTTCCCTTTCCTCTTTCTACCACTCCCTCTCTTCAGTTTCTCTATGACTAAGTTGATTATGCTTTAGTTTTCTTCTTTCTCACCTCTCATTCAATTTTCTACTTGTATTTAGTTGGCCTTTTTCTCTGCCCTTTGTTGAAATTGGCCTTGCTTAGCCGGTAATGGTCTCTTAGTTATAAAACCCAAAAGAAACTTTTTTTTCTAGTTTTTTACCTCAACTCTAGCCAGCAATAGGCATTGTCTAATTCTAACCTATGTAACTTGCTTCACCCAAACTCTTGCTCTTTTTTCATTTTCTTTTTTTTGGAAGGTGAACTAAGCTGTGGCATATATATGTATGTATATATGTATATAACCTCTTAAAAGATAGATTTTAATTCACTACTACAGCTCAGCTATCTTTACCAATTTTCAGATTACATTCTAACCACTGTGGTACATTTCTCCTTTGCTGTATCCATACTAATTATGTTGAGCCTGAGTCTTTCTCGTTCTAACTGCTTATGACCTATATTGATAGTAGCACTGTCTACTGGTTACCCTAACCAGAAACCTAAGAGAAAGAAGTGGATCTGTTCTTTCATTTACTGTACCCATCCAGTCCTAAATTTATATAAATCTATCTCTTTAATATCCTTCAAGTATGTCTTTTCTCCATAGTGACCACATCTTGACTTAATGACATTTACCCTTGATCTTTTATTTTATTTTTTTTTGGAGGGGACCCATATCAAAAGTGTTAAGGACTTACTCCTAATTCTGTGCTCAGGCGTCACCCCTGGCAGTGTTTGGCAGACCATATGCTATATTGAAAATAGAAGATGAGCTGCTTTGGGACAGGACAAAGCAGTAACGTGTTGTATTAGATCCAGCCCTGCCCTTCAATCTCATTATTTAAAACAGAATAAAGATTTTCTTTCTTTTAAAATAGTCTCCCATTACATGTATGATATTGTTTGAACTTGAGTGACAAAGTCATATAGGATTAGGACAATTTTACCTTTCTGCTTTTCACTGTATTCATTATACAAACGGGGTGTTCATGAGTTCTCCCACCTTTTAGACTTTCAGATATTATTTCTTACCTCTCGTTGACTCAGTATCTCAGTCCATACTTAGCACCTAACCAAAGCTACTTTTATTCAA
Source organism: Suncus etruscus (assembly GCF_024139225.1). Classification (NCBI taxonomy): domain Eukaryota; kingdom Metazoa; phylum Chordata; class Mammalia; order Eulipotyphla; family Soricidae; genus Suncus; species Suncus etruscus. Next base: position 85,434,704 of record NC_064856.1, on the reverse strand, counting down.
ACCACTTATAAGGACCCCAAATTGGATATCATCCTATCTACAAAACATTATAGCACCCAGAATTTATTCTTACTATATTTTCTGCTCTCTAGTAAGAAGATAAAAAAACACAGAGAATATGTATTTGTGGGCAAATATCCAGAGAAGAAGAGCTTTATCTTATTTGCCACCTGATCACTTACATTAAGGTCCTACTCTCATACCTGCTTCTGAGATATTCTGTGGAATGAAACTTTTTCAGCCCTCATAGAACAGAGTATTTATATACTAGCTCCCTTCCTGTATCACTTAATGAATGACTCATGGTTTATATCATGAATCAAAGTAAAAGAATTAGGACTGGTAATGTGGACTGGCAATGTGGATATAGTGTCCGTGTGACACAGGGGCTGTTGGGTCTGAACAGTCATTATCTCACCTCAGTAGTGGAGTCATACTGTCACAAAGTGGTTCTGATGAGCTGAAAGGTTGGCACACACTTCAAAAATTAAGAGGTTCTTTATATGTGTGCTTAATGCAGCGATTAACTAGCATAGAACTTAGCAAAGCATTAAAGTTGGTATTATCTCCTTTTCACCACTTAGCCATTTTCACGCTCTTGTGCTTCTAATATCTTTAGAAAGTATTTAAGGCATGCTGAGAATTTTTCTTGTTTCATTTAACCTCGCAAACATTCTGTGAAATTGAGATTAACCTAATTCCACATTTCCGGCTTAGGTCAAAAATTATTTGCACAAGTTGAGTGAATTAGAGGACGTAGGTTAGCTTCAAGCCCAGGTTGAGAGCTCTTTCTATCTTGATTTTGTCTTCAAGTACATACCACTGGTCTTTAATTCTATGAGTCTACCCAATTTTGATGATTTCTATTGGTCATAGTTGACTTAGGATGAAAGAGATTTGAACAGAGAATTTGAGGAAAGCTCAAATAGGAGTCTGTGAATTTGAATCAGATATTTGAATAAAGATGCATTTATAAATATAGAAAAGTCATTAACTCATGGAACCATAGTTCAGGGGTGGCGAACACTGGGCTCTCGAGCCGTGTGCGGCTCCCGGCCAAAATGAATGCGGCTCTTTGCCTGTTCTCATTCTTTTGGCTGTGGCTCTTTGCCAAGTTTGGATTTGGTTCTGCTGCTTCTGAGGAGGGACCTCTGAGAAGAGATCTCTGAGCGCCTGGTCCCGCCCCAGGCTGCGTCCTCCCGTCTCCCATCCCTTGGAAACAACTGCACGGGCCAGCGAGCGGGGAGCGGGGGATCCGTGTGTCACATGTTGGGTCACATCTGGCCGTTAGTTCTTAGTTTGGAGGACGCAGCACACCCTCACCATCACTGCAGGATTTTGACCCTCACTCAAAATGGCAAAATGCAATAAGTGTTTAATATATTATTGTTAAAATAATATGCTTTTGTGTGAGTGTTTGTCTGTTTTGGCAGGTCACTGCGTGGTGTGGCTCTCTGACTCTCACAGTTTAAAATTTGGCTCTTTGTGTCGAACTTGTTCGGCACCCCTGCCATAGTGTTTTGTGCTTTTGTTTACATGATGAGTTATAACCAGTAGTTATTCCCCAAAGGAGAAAGAATCAGTACAATGAGTAACAGCTATGTGTCAAGAACGAATTTTATCTTCTTCCAAATCTTATGAAATATTTATTTTAGATGTATGAGAAAAATTCTGGATGAGGAGTCATTCACTCACACAATCATTAAGAAGTTAAGCTAGACTCATTATCAATCTGATTGCCACATGTTTGCGTTATGTCACATAGTTAATTCTGGAGTGATGTAAACTGTGTTACAATCCAGTTTTATTCCTTTTTTTAACTCCTTTTTTTCTTTCTTTTTTTTTGGGGGGGTTGGGCCACACCCAGTGATTTTCAGGGGTTACTCTTGGCTATGCACTCAGAAATCATTTCTGGCTTAGGGAACCATATGGGACACTGCAGAATCAAACTGCGGTCCATCCTAGGTTAGCGCATGAAAGGCAATTGCCCTACCGCCTGTGCCACTGCTCCAGCCTTATAATTCAATTTTATTCTTAATATAATATGTAATTTTGAGAAGCCACTTTATATCTCCAGAGAGTATTTTTTTCATGCCTTAAATGTAAATAATAGTAATTCCTATGGAGTTGTGGTTAGATGAAATGAGGTCATATGTATCATTTATACTCATACATGTTATGCTAAAAATCTTACCTACTCTATCTTTTTCATAGCCACTATTGTCTTGGGTTTCTTTGGATACTTTATTTGCCAGGTTTATTTGCAGATTATTCTGGGTCATGACTTCAATGTGCACCTAATGCATTTGCCTTAAAAACTCTTTAGCACTCTTCAGAGTTTAACAATTTGTCACTAGTGTCAAGGCCAGGAGAGACTGAAACTGTAGTTGAAAAACTTCAAAGGAGAACCAGTTTTATGATGAACAGATAGCTGAATTAAACATATTACTATTATATATAACTATACTCCTATATATATATTTAGAATTTACATAGTCTTATACAATTGGTACTACAATGTATCAATGTTTTCAGGGATAGAATAGTTTAATTAGACAAGTTTAAATGGTCTATGTAGGAATTTATAAAAAATATATTGAATTTACTTGATTAAATTAATAGAAATATTAATAGTATAATCATATAATAATTTATTTCATTTATCAGTAGGTATTTGGATCTGTGTAATGCATTTTATTATCTTAGGTTTCATTTTAACAACACCCTAAATGGAATAGAAAGTATAATTATTTTAATTTCACAAATGGACAATACATTTTAACCAATTTTAAGTAAGATCAAGGTTGTGCAACAAGTAAGAAAAAAAGCTGGCATTTGAATCTAAATCTAAACGCCTCTTCCATCCATGCATTTTCCTGACTCTAGTCATGATCATGACTACCTTTTTATCAGCTATTTGTTTCAAATAAGTACTTGATAAACACAATTTGCAAAAGTACCTTTGCCGATATTTTTGTTTTGGTTGATGAATCAGCTCCAGCTGTCCTCAGTAATTACTCTTGGCTCAAGGATCATTCCAGATGGGGGATGGGGACCATATGCAGTGCCAGGGATTCAGTTAGTGTCAGCCATGTACCAGCAAGCATTCTACCCACCTCATTGTTTTTCTGGCTCCTTAATATTTACTGATGTAAAAGACATTCTGAAATATTTAATTTTTAAGTTAAGTCAGAGGGCAAAATAAAGTATTTTGGGGTTTTTTTTTGGGGGGGGAATGCATAATTGATACCCATTTTGGCTGGAAAGAAAGTTATGGAAGGGTCTTTTACCCAAAAGCTATGCTACAGTTGAAAATATGTGTGTACAGAGTTTGTCTTTTGTACAACATTGGATATGTGGGCTAGAAAGATAGCATAGTAGATAGGGTGCTGGCCTTGCATATAGCCAACACAGGTTTAATCCCTGATATCCCATATAGTTTCCCAAGCCTGCCAGGAGTAATTCCTGAGTGCAGAACAAGGAGTAGCTTCTGAGTAGCACTATGTGTGGCCCCCAAACAAACACAAACATTTAACATGTATGTTTGGGGGACTAATAGGAGGTAAGAGGAATGGTAACGTTAGCTGTGATCTCAAAAAATAAATTTCAGGGCCAGAGAGATAGCATGGAGGTAAGGCATTTGCCTTTCATGCAGAAGGTCGATGGTTCAAATCCCAGCATCCCATATGATCCCTTGAGCCTGTCAGGAGCAATTTCTGAGCATAGAGCCAGGAGTAATCCCTGAGCACTGCTGGGAGTGACCCCAAAACCAAAATAAATGAATAAATAAATAAATAAATAAATTTCATATTATAAAAATAAATCACAAGTAGTTACTCTTCTTATAAAATAAATAAGTAAAAAGTCTTCAGAGAACACTTTGAATCAGAAGGAACTGACGGACACACCAAGAACATCTAGAGCCTGAGTACTAATTATTAGATCCAGGCACATTTATTGCCTCTAAGTCTTCCCTCCTCTCCTGTATCTCTGCATAGAAGTTTGAGTTCTTATGACAGAACAGTCCTTTTGCTAATAACTTTACATGTGATCTCATTTAATTTTCAGAAATCTTATATACGTTCATATCCAGCTGATAAAGAAATCAAGATTCCTAATATGTAGTAACTTGCCTAAGATCAGGCAGAAGAAAAAAGTAGATGTGTTGCCCAACCCCATTGTCTGCCTGATTCTAGAACTTGACCGCCATATTATATGATTTCTTTACTCTGAATCTTCTGTTTTTGTTCTCAGGGATAGAATGAGGACTTCAGTCAATGTTGTGGGTGACTCCTTTGGGGCTGGGATTGTCTATCACCTCTCCAAGTCTGAACTGGATTCCATCGATTCCCAGCAACGAGTGAATGAAGACATTGAAATGACCAAGACTCAATCCATTTATGATGACATGAAAAACCACAGGGAAAGCAACTCTAACCAATGTGTTTATGCTGCACACAACTCTGTCATAGTAGATGAGTGCAAGGTACCTTACCCATTCATGGATATTGAGACCTGTATATAATAGTGCATGCACATCTCTAAATAGAAAAGTCCTGCATGTATTATTGTCACATTAATTTTTTCTTTTTTTTTTTTTTTTTTTTTTTTTTTTTTGTTTTTTTTTTGGTTTTGGTTTTTGGGCCACACCCGTTTGACGCTCAGGGGTTACTCCTGGCTATGTGCTCAGAAATCGCCCCTGGCTTGGGGGGACCATATGGGACGCCGGGGGATCGAACCGTGGTCGTTCCTCGGCTAGCGCTTGTAAGGCAGACACCTTACCTCTAGCGCCACCTTCCCGGCCCCACATTAATTTTTTCTAAGGAATCATATAACCCAGGCTTCTATGAGTCCTAGACATCTAACTCTAACATGGCATGAATTATATAAAAATGAACGAGCCTATCAATTGCTTGTTTCACCCCTGTGTCATAAATCAATCATTCTTATTGCCTCATTCACCCATTCCACTAATTTGATTAGTCTTGTTGAATATTTTGTCCAAGAATATTCTATAACTTACTGCATTTAAATTATTACATTCCTTAAGTAAAACAACAAAATAAATACTCAGTTATTTGACTTTTTTAGCACAAGTATTTTTTCTTGTTGTATATCATATATTGATTTTTAAAAAGTGTCTCTATAGCTCTGCACAGCTATATTTCTCATAATTGTTTTATGGTAAAGAGTCACTTTTGACTTGGCTTTGTTTTCCAAAATGGGAAATTATTTCATTTCAAGCAAAGGGTAATTGTCTTTTGGGAAAATTATTCATACATTTGTTATTTTTGAAATACTGCATCTCACACACTGCCCAGCAATGCCATCTTTCCTGAAGCATGGATGTTTTGGACTCTTTCCAAGCTGTTGGGTGTTAATTTTCAAGCTTGTTGAGCTCTGTCTAACCTCCACTGCAACTAATCTGACATTGTCAAAGACCGAGTACCAGAGTGAAGCAAACTTGAAGAAACCCTGGCAGGTGAGCAGGGTTAGCTATGAGGGTTAGTATGCTAGAATGGTTCTAGGCAGCAATAGAGAATAAGACAAACTCAACCAAACACTTTCTAATACCTCTTTTTAACAATACCTCAATAACTAGTCTCCCTATTACCATGATTTCTGCCAATAAGGATGAGTCAGAAGCATTCTCTGTATTGGACTAGTATATAGATTTAGCATTCTAATGGCTCAGCTACAATTTCTTGCTTATATTGGTTAGATCAGGTATATTTGTTGATCAGGTACATGACTAGAACTTTCATGTAAATCAGGGAGATACCATGTTCATCCACAGTCAACTATATAACCTAATTCACTTGTCTTATATATTAGAAATTTAAGTACACCTAAATGGAAAACTCCATTCTCTCACAAAGTTCATCTTAGCTATATTTGCATAAATGTGCTATCAAAAATGGTAGTTGTATCCCATCAAAATATGTCAATTAACAAGTGAAAACATTTCTACGAAAAGGCTTTTGTTAATTTTATTTAATAAGTATTTGTTGTGTGCCTTGTGGGAGATAAATGTCCTTCAAATTTTATTCCTAGACTCTCTATATTTTTATTACTCATCATTTGATTATTGGAATCTATTATCCATAAAGTCATAAATTAAATCCTAGGGACAGCAAGAAAAAAATGTCTAATTTAGTAGTAAAGGCAGTTTGAACCAAAATAACTGTCATACAAAGAAAATAGTACTATAAAGCAAAATCAAAACCCCATATATGCATATATATGTATATGTATACATATTGCTTTTGGGGTCACACCCAGTGGTACTCAGGAGTTACTCCTGTGCTCTGTGCTTAGAAATTGCTCCTGGAAGGCACAGGGATGCCGGCATTCAAACCACCATTGGTTCTGGGTGGGCACATTGCCAAGCAAACGTCCTACCACTGTACTATCTTTTTGCCCCCACAAATATTTTTAGATTTCACTATTTTATAGAGGAGGAGCTATAGTGTCTTAATAACTACATATTGTAAATATATTTTGTAACTATATCATTTACAACTGATTTCTTAATGTTGTGGAAGAGACCTTTTGAAAAATAATGTGAATACTATGACTCTTTTTTGGGGGGGCACACCTGGTGACGCTCAGGGGTTACTCCGGTCTATGTGCTAAGAAATGGCTCCTGGCTTGGGGGACCATATGGGACTCTGGAGATCGAATTGCAGTTCATCTTGGGTCAGTCGCATGCAAGGCAAACACCCTACTGCTGTGCCATTGCTCTGGCCAATGACCCATTTTTAGATTTTAGAATTCATGTATTTTTTCTTGAGGAATATCATACACATTAGGAAAAATTGCCTCATGTTTTAAGCAAGAACAATTTCAATCCTAAAAGGAGAAGTTTAAAAATGATCTCTATTACTGAAAAAAAAAAAAAACCTATGAAGAGAGAGACTGTATCCCCTATATTATTAGAGCTCTGTCCTGATACCTATACAGTATCTAATTAGAAGTAGAATCTCTGTAAATATTATTTATATACTTACATAAATAATAAATTTACAGATGTATTAAATATTTTACTTTTAACAAGATGGTCTCCTTTGACCTTCTAGACCCTACAATTTATTTCAGAGGACCTTTTCATGCTGGATAGTTCTAATGGTTTGCTCTCTATATAATGGATTGCTGTCCAGTCAACCACTTCCAAGCCCAGGGAGTAAGCATTTAGATGACCAAATGTTATAACTGAGCAGGTGATAGAAATAATAAGATAGATGTATTGATATAAAAATTATTTCAACCATCTGCATTTTTCAAAAAAGTAACTGAGTTAAGCTCAGTGAATACCAGTTTGTCCTTAATCTTTGCTAGTGGGGCAAACTGATCAATGAATTGAGTTGACAGATGTGTGAGAAAACAGACAGGGCAATAGAAATGAAATTACATATTTTCCAAAATATTTGATCTCTGTTTATGCTTGTACTTGAACTTCTTGCTGGTCTGTTTTAATATTATTCTTTTCAAAATTGAGAGACACCAATTGGGAGACACTAATGCTTACTTCTGGTACCTTTGTCTTTCTACTTTTACATTACCCATGTCTTGGGACAGGAAGTAGAACCACACAGACTAGAGAATAGAGTATCAACTTCTTTTACTTGTCAAAACAAAAAAGAAATAATTCAAAACAAAATCAAAACCCTGCTATCCCACTTACTTGTAAATCACTTATCTCAGGTTTTCAAAAAACAAAAACAGCAAATAAACAAAAACACACATCAATGCCATCTAATCTTCTAAACGTACCCTACCTTGGTTAATAATCTTCCCCTGCCCTTGATCTGAAAGCCAGATTGGCACACTTCAGGACACTTTCTCTAGACAGTGTAGCTCATACCTTCCTTGCTGACAGTTCACCGAAGGGGAAACAAATTTGCTGCAACTCTGGTCAAAACTTTCACCACTACAGCATTGCTTTGTCACCTTGGACTTTATTTTCAAATTCTTGCCTTGGAACTGTAGTTTGAAGTCATTTAATCGCTCTTGAATTTTAGTCAAAGTATCTGCATGTGATCTTGGTCATTGCTTGCTGCATGGACATTGGAAAACATTGTAGGGCCTCATGGCAGGAGTGAATGGGTTTTATTTCAATTTACTTGCTTTGTGAAGGGCACTAGGTTTTCTGTTCTTGCATGTTGTGTATATTTGTAATGCATGGGTTTCACTTCCACTGGGTTAAGAAAAAGGTCAGATTTCTTTCCAACATTGCTGCATTTGTCGTGTCTCCATATTCTAATGCTTCCATAAATCCAGTCTCTCCATTATGTGGAATATCAGTCGTGGGTTTAAATTTGCACATGACGTTGAGGACAGACAGATGAAAGGTAAGCTAGGAAAACTACTTAGAGTTGGAGGGGGAATCCTCCTGTTCTGTGTAAAGACTCAGTTTACTTAGAGCCAGGGATACATAATTGAACAGTCTGGTTATATTTGCTTATCAATTATATTAAAATAATTTAGATGTACTTTGTCACTGACCTCAAACTTTTAATCTCCACCTTTTTCTTTTTTTAATTTTTAAAGTTAAATTTTTAAAAATTATTTTTGAAAACCTTGTATTTGGTAGAGCCAAACCACCATGATAATTAATATTTAAAATTGGACTTATATAAAAAAATCCCTGGTCTTATTGAAACTGAACCTTTCACATGCATGAGTACAACTAGCTGTCTAGTTCTGGATTTATTTTTCCTCTGTGGTTGTATGGAGTAGCACAAACAAACTAATTTTTAAATATTCCATATTTGTGTGATAGATCTATGAGTAGTAAGACACCCCATAAACCTAGAAGCAGAGTAGAATTATCCCCTAAATGGATCATTTCTTGAAATCCTCATATAAAACAATACATATGGTTTAATGTTCACAACAGAGTGTTGAAAAGCAAGGCCAGGTCCAATTTAATTCAGAAGGAACCACATTTAGAATATTTAAATTGGAGGTCTTTCAATGGGGTTCGGTGCTGCTCCACATACCCATGGGGTGGTTTTCTGGTTTGTGACCTGTGAGCTGGATGCTGACGATAATTACTTGCAGGTAACTCTGGCAGCCAATGGAAAATCAGCTGACTGCAGTGTTGAGGAAGAACCTTGGAAACGTGAAAAATAAGGATATGATTCTCAGCAAAGTCTTGAATAACTCCCCTCCCCCACCCCCAGCGTATCTTATGGTAAAAGAGAATATAAACAAGCTTTCTTTTAAAGAGGAAAATATACCTATATTTCTATGTTTACTTATTCTGTTAGCTGAGGCTTAGTGGATCTGTTGTGAGCCAGTAATAGGCACGGTGCTGTGTCTTTGCCAAATAATGCTTCGTAATCATCTAATGTTCTTACTTGTATTACTGTTTGAATGGATGCTGCTGGAGAAATCGGTGTGAATGGAAGATGCATTCTTGCCAGCTTCCCTTATTTTCTCAAGATGCAGAAGCCTGGATGTTCTTTTCCAAGGGGATACAGCCTATTTACTGCAGTGCATTCTGAGAACACTGTGTATTTCTTCAAATGTTCTCCATGCTTTGCTGTGGAGCACCCAAGAGATTCTCTTTAAAGCCTTTAAAATGAATTTCCCTTAATGGTCTGTAGTTTGTGCCCAGGAATTAGTTAAAAAGCAAGTGATTTGTCTTTTTTAAAAATTTCAAAAAGTGTTGTAGTGAGAACACACTGAGTCTCCGCTCCACCTTTTCATGGCTATAGGATTATTAAAATTTCTAAGCTTGTTTTATAATTGGCTCTTGATTATATTCTTTGTCAAGATGTAATTTGCATATGCCCCTGTATATATTGAGGAAGGTAAAGGTGCACAGCCAGCTGACATTTTAGTCTAATCTAAATTGGTTGATATTTAGTTTGCATTTTCCTGGCATTGTGAAATTAAGTGAGGATATGTAATCAATGCTTCATCAAATTTGTTTTACTAACAGAAAGCTTCATTTTAATCTCCCAATTATTTCGTCACACTGTCATCAAATTTGAGGGCCTAAGCAATTTACTCCCTTCACACACATGGAGGAGAGTTGTTTTCACTTTGCTTCTTTGGGTATGGTCTCTTGATAAAACAATAAAACAAAAAAAAAAAGTAATTTGTGTAGAACTTTGTGTTAGATCAAAGCATATCAAATCATTTGTAAGCGGAGCCAATTTTCCTCTCTGGTCTTCTCTGTGAAAAGGGACAGAAAATAAACACATGTACAAAATTTCAGAAAGATGACGTTGCTAAGGCAATATCAATGAAGGGTCAAGATGACCTTGAACCATGAAGTGGAAATAAAAGACTCCTCACAACTCACAGATGTAATATTTTTGAGGGTTTGAATGTTGGAGAGAATAACTAATAGACTTGGAATCAGCACAGTGTCTTATGTACTATAGACACTCAATGAATCCTAAATAATTGATTTTGCAAGCTAAATTTTTCAATGTCTCAAATATTATTTTCTATCACATAACACAGTATTTTTATATAGTTGCTGGGTTTGGGAGTCTGCTGAGGACCTAAACATGAATTACTGGGAAATAAAGCACATTTAACTCAAAGGAATAAATAGACCTTGTTCACTTGGGAGTAGAGTGATTATTTGAGGCCAGAATCAAAACCCTGCTATGGTGAGTCATAAAGTCCAGATTCTTTGGGGGAAAGGTTGTTTCTGATTATCATGAATAGAGCCTAATTCTTGATTCCTTGTAATACCTTTTTCTAGTTATACACCTTTATATCATATAAAACATGAAATAAGCACCCCTTTTAGCATAAATAATAAATTATTTTTGGATAAAGATCACTATTGAGAAGTATTAAGTGGCCCTTTTCTCTTTTACATAATAATATTTTAATTTTCATCATCTGAGCAGTTAATGGGGTGACAAAGAGTGGAACTATAGTAGTGGGAAAATACATTCTTTATGGCAAATGTTTTTGAGGACAGAGTTTTGGACTTAACTGTGAAACTATTGACTGATTAAATGTCTCAAATGTGATTTTCTGTTGTTATTTTTGTGGGTTATGAGGCGAAGGAATTATGCAAGGCAGTTAGGAACTGTTCTTTTTTTTTTCTTGCTATTGGTAGCCAGTTTAGCCTTTGTACATGCTATCTTATTTATTGAAGGGATGATCTCTAAATTATCTTCCTAGACTGCCTCTAAATCTCCTAGATTTTCTTTGTCTTTAAAATTTTTATTAGTAATTCAGGTAGCCTATGAGGATATAGTGTGCTCAGAAGAGAAAAGAGCCAGAGCTTAACAAAGAAGGTTTTTCTAGTTTTAAACTGAATGCATTCTATTTTATGAGACTATCTTTAGGAAATCATTTATCTGGAATATCAATGAATTATTATTAGGAAAAAATATAAGATTATGGTCTAGCCCGAAGATTCAGGATGTAAGTAAAGTTGACATCTGAGTGTTCTGTATTTTAGTTTTCATTTGTTCTTCTCATGCCATAACTTTTGGGGTTTTCTTTGCCCAGCAAATGTGCCATAAACAGAAAAAAATAGATTCAGAGAATACCTCTAACAATACCTCATTTTTTCTATATAGAACACATACAATCTATAAGTTATATGTAAAGCTGTATAGTAAGAGGTCCAATACAGATGTTAATACTTATAGTAACCATTAATATTTAATGATGTGTAAACACTATATTTACATACAGATTAGATAGGTCAGACACATGCACTGCAATTTGTGATATCTGTAAGTCTGGGCTTCGGCAGCACCGTTTTGTTAGTTTTATTATCCTTTTTAGGAGTCAGAATCATTTTTTTAAAAAAAATCAACTAAGTAAACTTTAATCCTCCCTTTGTTCAATTTTCCTATTGGAAAACCCAAGTGGAATCATCATTTGATTACCTACTGCAATTCAGTGAATTGGTTCCAATTGGTGACAACAATAATTTATGTTTCTTAGGAAGGCTTTTTCTTAGACCTTTGACGTTGTGCCTCCACTCAGAGAATACCAGGGAATCTAGGCAACCATCCAGAACACACAATATCATCAACAGAGAATATTCATTGAGGAAATCTGAATCAAGGAGCTATTATATACAATTATTTACTTCCAATTGCACATGGAAGCACAGCCTATGGTCTCATTGCCTGAGGAAGATGCCATGTACTGGAAAAGACAAATATTTACTATCCTCTCAGATATCAGTCAGCATGTATGTTCATGAAAGTCAGAAGAAAGGGTGCCAAATGCCTAGCTCCTATAATTAAACTGGTGGAAACTGAGAAATTTGGGAGAGCTTAGTTCAGAGAGATATAAAGTTGATGCCAGGAATACCAACAGTCAGTTGATTGGAGTGTCTTAGATAATTTCCATATTGCATGGAGAACTATGTTATCTGCAAGTTCATTTAGTGAAGAAGCTCTTTTATAATTGAGTAATTCATCAATTAAACCTCAGGAAAGAAACCCATTCCTGCCATGCTTTTGCAAGTACCACACTTTCCTTTGTTCTCAATAGAAAAAAATATTATAGCATTTCATTTTTGTCCAAATCAAGAGTTCTGTCTATGTTTTATTTCCCTTCAATAATTACAGCAATAAATCCAAATAGGTATGCATTTGCTGAGAATTCTCCATAGGTCAGACTCAATAAACAAGTCTCAGCAGCTCTTAGCCGGCATGATGACTAAAAGTGCTTTGCAGTTAGTTACACCCAATGGAGGTGGCTGTTGTTCATCTCTCAGAGCGAGGTGGTTTTGCTTTGATATTCTTCACCTATGTGAAGAATTCATTTCAAGTCAAGAAAAAGAACCAAGTGGGCTTTTTAAAACTATTTTGATACTTGTCTTTGAATAGGAATATTAGAGACCAGAGTCTAAAAAAATTTAGCAAAGAACCTGAAGTCATTCTGAAGTGAGAGTTTTGTAAATCTATCAGAGAAGATTAATGGGTTCAGTGTCTGTGGTAATTTAGGCTAAAACACTTATCACTGAGTACCAACCCAGGCAAATTATACTGGAGGCAGACAGTTCTCCTTGGGTGTAGTGCTTTCAATGCTGTTCATGGAATAGTCATTTATGATTTTCCTAAAGAAAACACCCATTTTTCTTTCTTACTCCTCTTTTCTTCTTATTCCACATATCTTTGTTGCTATTTAAGAAACAATTTAGTAAAAACCATGCAGGTTAATGCAGGTTGGCTTTAGAATAGAGAGCATAAAATCTTAAATGAATAGTTACTAACCTCTTAACATGGCAAGGCTACTTCAGGTAATGGCAAAGAGATAATACTGATAGTTGGGTAGAGGAAACATTTGACTAAGATTCTATTCATTTTTGGTATGTACCTTACACAATCACTTTACTCCCAAATCTCATTTATTTTCACATAGAAAGAGAAGGGGCTAGATTTAATGATTAAAGCCTTCTTCCAGCCCTAAAAACTGTGATATGATAACGTCCTCTAGTTTATTTTTTATTTAGTGAGTCTTTACTATAAAATATGGCTTATTTATATCTTAAGTTGAGGGGCCTTCAATATTGAGTACTCAACTGAGATTCTTTTCTTTCCCCATTGGGAGAAAGGACACACAAATTTCTTACTTTATTTACCATTTTACAACTGCTGGAATCCATAGTTTGGTGCTTAGTGACACAAACAAATATCCTTTTATAGCAGTCCTTTGCTTATATTCAACTGTCCTTGAAGAGAGAGCAATTTGTCATAAAAATATTGTTGTTGGGGTCATCAGGAGGGGCTGAGACAAAACTAGAGCCTCACTCAAGCTCTTTCATTCAAGTTGTGCAATAGAGCCCACTCAAATACCCACAACACACAGTTTTCTCAAGTCCTAATTGCCAATCCAGTATGGGAATTTGGGAGTAATTGGCAAATATACTTGAATACTCTTATGAAATTTAGTGCAATACTTACTCAATATAAGCAACTGGCTGTAAATACCTTCCCTCTGCCTGTGTGCAGATGTGTACATCCATGCACTGGTCTCGGGGGGTGGGGTGTCACTCCTGGGATAAGTCCTTGCTCTGAAGAGTTGTGAAGGCATTTTTCGTGGATTTCAGCTTCAAAGTTTTCCTTCTGGTTTGCTTTTGTGATGGGCATCACTTTCCTTTCCTACAAGAGCAGAGTAGTGTGGGCTATCATTCTCCTCATCGATGCCTTAGGAGTTTCTAGGGTAGAGAAAATTTCCTGGTCTGTTGATAAGGTGCATGGAGCTAGCCATGGCCTTCGAACAACTTTTTGCCATTTATGACATTCTTGGAATAGACCAGTATTTGCCTCCTTGCTCTTGGTCCAAACTTATGTTAAAGATGAAATGGATTTGGTGTATGCTGTATGGTGAGCACCATTCTGTGAGGGAAGATTTCAGTCTCACGGAGTCACCTGTAACACTCCATCTTTGTAAAGGATTGGGTTCACTCTTGTTTTTCTTTTTTAAATTTTAGTGCATTAGACCTGATGAGAAATCATAAAGTAATAGTTTTTCTTAACTTACTTTTGTAAGAACCTATAGAAAAGGAAGAGAAGTCCCTGAGTTGTTTCTCTCACTCTAAATAATACCATATATAATTGCTCTACTGTTTTCTTCTCTTTAATCAACTTTCATCACTTTTCTACCTCTGAACCAAGTATATACTTTAATAGTTTTAAGTACTCTTCTAATCTATGGTGTTCTTCTATGTTGAAAATTAAGCCTGTAAGATCAGGCCCCACTGCTTAGCAGATCTAGCAGTTGGCTTAGAGCACGAGTAGCAATAGGTTCTCAGCGTCTGGAGACTCTCCTGTCTCTGTGTTGGGGTGGAACAGCTGGTTGTTACCTTGTCATCATTCCCTATAGACACTGGAGTGATGCAGTCAGAGCTTCAAGTCTTCTGGGGCTCCAAAACTTCTCATAGCAACCATTCAGCCTGCCTGGAAATGGCCTGTTGCTAATAGTAGGAACGAAAGGTATATTACATGAATCAAGGAAGTTGGTATGGCACATCTTTGAGATTTCTTCCCTAGCAAGGAAGAAATGACTTTGAAAATGACTTCCCTTACAAGGGATTTTTTTTGTTTGTTTTCTGGATTTTATGTCACTCTAACTATCTCCCTCCTTTTCTGGGAAACCCCAGCTTTGCTTCTCCATATTGCACAACACTGATCAAATTATCTGGTCACAATAGAGATTTGTATATAAAAAAAAATTTTTTTTGTGAGGATTTTTATATGTTGTTTTCTATTTGTTTTCTGAGGCTTGAGGAGAGAGCTGGCAAACTGTGAGTCTAATTTGATCTTGCTGCCAGAAAATATGCTTTGGTTTCCTGGTAAGAATCTATGTCACTAAGACAATATATTGCCCTCTGATCAGTATTGCAACCCCAAATTTACAAATTTCTCCAGCCCACTCTTATCTTCTTTTAAAACAAGTTCTCGGACTTCTTGGTTATTATTTATAAAGAACATAAAAATGTATTTATAGTCCTGAATATTATATGTTTAATATTAATTTAACCTTTAATATTATAGGTTTGTATCTATTATTCATAAACTATAAAGAACTCAGTGTAGACTGAATTGATCTATTTAGTATCTGTAATTTTGCAGACAGATATTTTCTATGGTATTTTCTATATAACCACATATGTAAGATTTTAACTAATTAGAGAGCACAAAGTTTTTACAGCAATTTAAAGCTATCATATATTTCCTGAGTATACAGCACCTTTGAAAAATTTAAAAACCCATTACTCATGATTCTGTGAGTAAAATGACCATAAAATCAGACTTTCTTAAATCCTTCAGCTAGTTAGGATAGGCATTCAAATAGTATTTTAAATTCAGGGAATGGTGCTGCGTGCTGATTCCTTCTTTAAGACATCAGACCTTGTTGTCCAGCTGAACAGTCTAATTTCACTTTTCTCTTTCTCTAAGAAGATGAAAAACAAGATGGTAAAAGTGGGATTATTCCTATGTCAGAAGTTCCCATGCCTTCCTAATTACTTACTTGAAATTTATCATAGAAAAAAAATAAACAAGCAGAGACTGATGGTGAACACCAGGAAGCAAAACAGAACAGATTTTTCACTGTTCATTCTTGCCAAGCAAATTGGTAAGAAAGATCCGTTTGTTTTGCCAATGATCACATATTTTAGGGGAAAATGTATTAGTACTAGCAATACTCTTATCATTGGGGTAGATGTCAGCAGCTTACTGTCACACTGAAATTGCTTGGAAGCAGTCCAGGTAGATTCTTTCCTCAGGTGTATAATCTATGGAACTCCTCACCCCAAAGGCAAATCAAGAGTCACTGCAAAGACAAGGGGGTCTTCCTCCCGCCAAACACATTTTTATATGGTTGTGGAGCTAGTGTGTTGCCATATTTTAAAAAATATGTAGTTTCATAGAAAGTATATTGGTAGGTATTTGGAACCCGCTCTTTAATGAGCAAACGGATTAGACGTGCCCTCAACTGGCAATAATGTGTCTGTGGTTTTCAAGTTCAGATAGCTGTCAAAGCATGATGTTCTTATGTGTGCTCAGTAACGCTTAGTTCACGCATGAAGAACAGTGCCTATGCACTTTGTGTAGCTATAATGTAGGTATCTGTGTGTAATTTCAGTGAAATGGTATATAGATGTATTGTAATTTAATTTAAATGTTATATTTGGCCATTCATCTAAGTGCAGTAGACATGTTGATTGATGTTTAAAAAAAAAACTTTTTTCCTTCTTAGATATCTAGTGAATCATTTTTCTTCTTTCTTAATGTAATTTGGGGGTGTATATGAGTGAAGAACTTACCCATGAATTATCTGTATCAATGATTTGTGTGTGTCCAGCATCTTTGTAAATACAAAACTACTCAGTACAGGGAAGGGTTTTATCTATGTCTTGATTCTTAATTAAAAGGTCATCTGTTGTCTATATAACACCTGGCAAAAAAAGAAAACCCACAAGTGGAACTTTTGATTACTTGGGATTAGGTTTGAAATGAGAATATTTAGTCCTGATGGATTGGGCCTAGAGAGACAAATGGTTAGTCTGCTTCTATGCATGTTAGTATCCTGTCCTTAAATAAAGGGCTGTCTGTCATTATCAAACAGTCATCATGATGCTCATGAATGAAAAAATTTGAAGAGCCCCGTCCTTGGTTTCTTGAGTCAGGGTACAGGAAAGACACTTATTGACTAGCTGACATTCAGGTTAAACCCATAAAAGCACAGTTTTGGTAGTCAGTAGCACAGTTGTCTGTAGAAAGAGCACTGGAAGCACAGGAATGAACACTGCACAAATTTAGGGTTGCAGAAAAGCAACTGATGAAGCACAGATTCGCATATGTGAAGGCAATAAGACCTCTACCTATTAGGGTGTATGTGCATATCTTGACTGACTGAAGATGAGATTAACTAATGTAATCATATTGCTTGTCCCTAAAACATGCATCTATCTAATTATCACTAATGGAATGCTGTGAGGTTTATCATTCCTGTAGGCATTTCATGTCTTGCAAGAACAGAAAAGGGTGGCCATGTGCAGTTGAGAAGACTGAGTACCCCTTTCTGTTTAGGAAGGCAGTGAAGCTTGTAGGATCCCCGAGGATACAGCATACAATCCTTTTCAAGGATTGGAGTGATAGGATGACTATGGTGGAAGGCTTTCTTTCCTCATGAAAATGTGGTTTCTCCACCCCCTGTTAAATTTTGGATGGAAGACCTTAAAGAATGAAAACTGGACCTTACATAGGAATCTATTTGAACGTTCATGTTTGTCCAGAATGAAAGCATAATTGTTTCCCTTACATTTCACATTGATCTAGTGTCATATAGCATAGAGCGTTTATAGCACTTAGTATTTAAAAATTGATAAATATGAGAAGAGTAAAACTTCAACTAACTTTGGAGTCATTTCTTACATATGGTACTATAAAATGCCTTGTTGGTAAAGCACATTTTGGGTAATTAAAAGTTAGTTTTCATCTTTATCTTTCTAAGATTTGTTACAATGTGGACTGATTACTGTAACATTACATGTGTAAAATAACTGAACATTCTTTATATACTGGAAATAACCTGTGAACTCAATATTTCATTAAGTGTTTTAACTTTTGTGTACATATCTCTCATCAATAAATGTGGATTCCAACATCTCTTGGTTGTTGCCTCTATTTCAATTTTCATTATACTTTATGGTTACGTAAATGATCTTCAATGTTTTTCATTGAGTAATTTTTGAATTAAACATTACAGTGTCAATTGGTGCGTGAGAGAAAAATGAGGGGAAGTATTAGTGGAGGGAAGTGGACACTGATGAGGTGACTGGTGTTGAAACATTATATGCCTAAAACAATTATGATTAACTTTGTAAGTTCATAGTGACAAAATAAAAATAAATAGCTACAAAGTAAAAATCATAGCAGTCCATTGAACTCCCCTATGATCCAGCAATACCACTCCTAGGGATATACCCTAGGGCCACAAAAACACAATACAGTAATGCCTTCTGCACTTCTATGTTCACAGCAGCACTATTTACAATAGCAAGAATCTGGAAACAACCCAGATGCCCAACAACAGATGAATGGCTAAAGAAACTGTGGAACATCTATTCAATGGAATACTATGCAGATGTTATAAAAATGAAATTTGCTTATATATGGATGGATATGGAGACTAGTATGTTGAGTGAAATAAGTTGGGGGGGAGATATAAACACAGAATATTCTCACTCATGTGAGGAATTTAAGAAAAATAACAGACCATATAATAATAAAACCCAGAAACAATAGAGATGAAGGCCAGATGGACCAGTCCATAAAATGAAGCTTATCACAAAGAGTAGTAAGTGCAGTTAGAGAAATAACTACACTAACAACTTCCATGACAATGGTAGAGAGAAAAACACAATGCCTGTCTTAATGAAAATCAAGGGGTTGGGGAGGAGGAAAGTGGAGGACAATGGTGATGGGAAAATTGCACTGGTGAAGAGGTGTGTGTGTGTATTCTATGGCTGAAACCAAATTAAGAACATGTTTGTAACTGTGGTGCTTAAATAAAGAAATTATATATTCAAATAAATAAATATGCAGGAAAAACAAAACAAAATAAAATATAGAAAAAATCATAGGTGTCCAAAGGAGTCTAAATTAAGAAGCTTAAATATGCAGTGTTGTTACACCCTAAGTTCTAAAGTTAGTGAATGAAATATTAAATGACTTATCATCAAAATTATGTAAATAAATTGTATTTATGTGAATAAATCATATAAACCAGCACTTTATTTTTTCTTTGAAATTTATTCTGCTCATATCTCAATGACTAAAGCAAGTCACATGACTGCTTTGCTTAACAACAAAGGAAGAATAATCTTATTAGGTATTCAGGAAGAAAACTAGAAATCATAGAAGAATTATTCTATTGACTATCACATCATAAATTTTTCTTAAATAATTTATAAGGATGCTATGCAGAGTCTTTCAGTAAATTCAAGAAAGAAAGGTTTCTCTAGTATTAAAAATATTACCATTATGTAAGTAAATGGAAAACATTCAAGTCATGTAGAAAATAAAATATGTTTTGAAGATTAGGTTTTTCAACATTAGTTTCTCAAAAAAAGACCATTGATCCTCAAAACCATGATAAATTCTTTATTTTATACTCCAAGGCAACAAGCATTGAATATAGTATTCTGAAATAGCTTGATTTTTATTAGCTAAATCTTAATTTTAATAGCTTATTCTCTCATTCCTGTTTTTTTGGTATTGTAAAGGCAAATATTTTATATAATATATATAAATATAATAAAATCATAATTTTCACATTAATGTCAGCATTATATTTAAATAGATCTTGTTAACTAAGACATTTAATAAATGTAAATAAATAAATTCAGGAAAAATAAAATTTTATTTGAAAAGATACTTCATCTTCCTTTGGAACCCAGCTAATGTCTCACATATTCTTAAAATGTCATTAGCATAATACTTAGACAAACATGTTTATTTATAAATTGCCACTTTGTTTTGATTTTGGATCAAATATCTAAATTGAAGTCAACTTCACACTGTATATGCAGTTTGTTCAAATCGACCACTCCTTCAAAAGAAACATTTGGAATTACACTTCAAAATGTGTGTGTGTGTGTGTGTGTGTGTGTGTGTGTGTGTGTGTGTGTGTGTGTGTCGGGGGCCAGAGCAGTGGCACAAGTGGTAGGGCATTTATCTCGCACACACTAACCTAGGATGGACCTCGGTTTGATCCCCTGGTGTCCCATATGGTCCCGACGCGCATAGCCAGGATTAACCCCTGAGTGTCACTGGGTGTGACCCCCCGCAAAAAAGTGAGTGTGTGAGTGTGTGTGCATGTACTCAGTAAGTGCAAACTCTACATTCTAATTTCATGCTCTCTTTTTATGATTAGAGATAGCTAGTTCAATTATTATTGTGGGGCTGTTTTGAAATACTATTGCAAGGGCTGGAGAAACAGTACAAGGGGTAAGGCACTTTCATGCCACATTATCCCTCAAGCACTGCCAGGAGTAATTCCTGAGAATAAAGCCAGTAGTAGCCTCTGATTATTGCTAGGTGTGACCCTAAAACTGAATTTTTAAATAGATAAATATTATTGCAATAAATAACAAATTGAAGAGAAAAAGAAAATTGGAGTGAGACAAAATTACACATATACATATATATATATATATATATATATATTCCAAACTTATATTCCCACTGCTAGAACCAGAAAGAATATCATGAATAGTTCACTCTGAGATTTATCTCCTACATATCCCAATCTTTTTCCCTCCCCAGAGGAATGTTCTACTAAGAATTTTGTGTTTATCATTTAACCTAACTTTTAAAATTGTTTGATTTCATTTGTATACATGCCTAAATAAGATTTGTCTATTTTTGTGCCTTATAAATAAGGTGCCACACTGCATGTAGCCTTTTTGAACATGCTCCAATCTACTAAAATTTGTGTTTCTTGGTTCATCTGTGTTGTGACAAAGATCTGTTCTTTATTTTCATTGCCATATAAGTAAAATATGATGTATTTTGATTGTTTAATATTTTGCCAACTCTTTTCCAGTTATTTTTCTATCATGCATATTTTCTTGTACAAATTCTCTCTGACTTAAAATAGTAATCCATAAAATGACACTGAGGGAACAGAACTTCTACAACCACAAAGACTGACTTCATCATAAGTCCCACCCCTGTAATTGTGCAGATACTGAGATCTCTAGATACAGAGGTTTGACTGTATCACCCAGGACGGAGCAGAAGTCTCCCAAACACCACAAATGCACCACCGGGAGAATAAAGGATCATGAACAGAGTCTATAGTTGATCCCATGACAATATACTCCAAGGGCGGAGAAACCCCATATCTCTTAGGCCATGTGAATCCCTTTTCGAATGACCCCAATATTTACTGTGCCTGGGCAGGAGGGAAAAAAAAAGACACAAAACATTGTTTATTTTTCATATATTACTTTTTATCTTCATGTACTACTATTATTATTTTTATTTACCTATCTATTTTTTGTTGATTTCTTTGTTTTGGTGTGGTTATTGAAGTTGTTGCCCCCACTTATACTTATCTTTTTTTCTCCTCTTTTTTTTTTCTTTCAGATTTTTGGGTAGCACCCGGCAGTGCTCTGGCTCCAGGCTCAGAGATTGCTCCTGGCAGGCACGAGGGGCCATATGGGGCGCCGGGATTCGAGCCGATGACCTCCTGCATGAAAGGCAGACGCCTTGCCTCCATGCTATCTCTCCGGCCCCTTCTTTTCCCTCTTTATGTGCTCTGCCATGGTGCTTATCCCAAGACCACGGCATTTTTTGTTTGTTTGTTTGTTTTGTTTTGTTTTTGTGGTGCTTAGCGTTATTGTTGGAATCCTTAATAGATATTTGACACTTCTTTTCGTAGTGGTGGAGTGTTTCACCTTCTTTTTCTCCTTCGTCTCTCAAACCGATGACGAGAGCCTCTAGAAGAATTCTGCTTATTTTCGGAGTATCAGACTTTTACCCCAGTTTATTACTTTTCTCCTCTTCAAACAAAACCACATAACTTGAACTACCTACTCCTGCCTCCCAATTAGAGGGGAAAATAAGGGAGGCATCAGGACCAAACAGGTGTAAGACTACGAAGTAATAGGACAGGTACAGAGGGGACCACATATTCTAGCAGCCCTGGGGGTGAGGGAAGAGGATATGGGAGGTAGGACAAAAACGGAGGAGTAGGGAAGACAAACCGGTGATGGGAATCCCCCCTGATTTTATGTAAATTTGTACCTAAAATATTATTGTCAACAATATGTAAGCCACTGTGATCAAAATAAAAATTATGTTAATATAAAAAATACAATAAAATAAAATAGTAATCCATCACTAAATTAAAAATATTTTATGGAGCCAGAGAGATGGCATAGAGGTGGGGTGTTTGCCTTGCATGCAGAAGGACGGTGGTTCAAATCTCGGCATCCCATATGGTCCCCCGAGCCTGCCAGGAGCAATTTCTGAGCATAGAGCCAGGAGGAACCCCTGAGCACTGCCGGGTGTGACCCAAAAGCAAAACAAAAAAAAAAAAAAAAAGAAAAGAAAAGAAAATATTTTATCTTTAAAATGCATGTACTAATTCTAACCTACAAGTACCTATATTCATTAAATGTACTCTGAACACTTACTTTAATCCAGAGTTGGATAAAATAATCTAACACAAACCTATTAGAAAATAAAGTGTTTAATGTCTAATTAATTTATTGAATGCTGTAATAAATAAAAAGTTATCTTTGGAGAATATGTTGCTTCTCCTCATGGTACAGTGGCTGATTGAGAGCCCCAACTATTCTATTATCTATAATTCCTTGTGGGTAACTACTGGAACCCCTAGAAATCCATCCCATGCTGTCTTTTAATTGAACACATTGATCCATTATTATTAGTGAGGAAGAAAAATAAGAGCATGTTAGGTAGGGAATTTGATTTAAAACCTGAAGTCCTCTTTACCCTAGCTGCCTTGCTATGGTCTTTGGGCAAATCTCGGGTGGTAGCTAGATAGGGCCCACTATGTCCAATCTCTTCTTTGAACAATAACACATTGAGCTCCTGAAACTCCATCAAACAACAGCAGCATGATGCTATGATGCAGTTATTTGACCTAGGAAGTTACAAGAAGTCCCAAGAAATACCTTAATCTGACCCAAAAAGTACTAGCTGCCCTTTGCTTTATGTACACTTTCACAATGTAGTATTGAAGAGTCATTAAGGGCATTCTCTGCGAAAAGATTAAACTAGTTGTGTAATTTTTATCAAAGGCATTGAAATCCTCTAGTCTAGACAGACTTTCTCCAGAGACAATGGCAAAAACAGGTAGGTTCTATATATCACAGAACCACAGATGACACAACAAAGTTTAGACACCATGAAGGATAGTTTCAGAAAGTGATCGTCCCACTGGTTACTTGTCTGCCCAGACAGAAAGTTATCTGATAGAGATGCCCACATATCTGACATACGCATCTCTGCGCAAGAATAGAATAATGTGGAGTCTTTACAAAAGTTAGATTCTTTTCATGATAGCTTTTACTTTTTTTTTTCAGCAGCACTCAGGGTTTACTCCTGGTTCTATGCTCAGAAATCACTCCTGGCAGGCTCATGGGACCATATGGGATGCCGGGATTCGAACCACCATCCTTCTGCATTCAAGGCAAATGCCTTACCTCCATGCTATCTCTCCAGCCCCTTCATGATAGTTTTTAAAGTCCAGTTAATTTATCCTCTTTCCCAGTGAGAAACTACATTTAATTCCATGCCAGGGCAAGAAAAAGGAGACACAGCATCAGTTTAAATTAAGATGATGACTGGGTTAGTGTTATTATTTTTTTAAAAGAGTATATATAAAAAATAGTATATCAACAGGTAAATGCTGTTTTCACTTTCAAATGTTAAAAAGCAGAAACTTTAGATGAATACATTTCAAAATGTACATAAAGCATTATTATGTATCCTTTGCTTAATGTCTGAATGAATATACACAGCTCTAAGATCAATTTTTTGTGTTATTTGAAATAATATGATATTAGTGATCCCCAAACTTGACCTAGTGTCTCCAGTTAAAGGGAAGGCATAAAACTGCAGTCATCAGAGTGATACTCTCTTGTTGAATGAACTGGATTTCCTGGAATACTTTAATGGCTTCTGTCATTTCTCTGATTTTTTCCAGGACTAGAATGAAATTCTGAATATAGAGAGAGGCCGTGAAATTTCCAAAGTTGATTTATCTGAATAAAACTTTTACTTAAAACCTAGTTTCATTGCTCTCTTTGCTTATACTCCTCTTTAAAAACTTTCCTTTCATCTTGATGAAGAGGACAAATCATTCCACTCTATAGGTTGAAAAGGAACCCAGGAATAAATGAGTAGAACCATGCCTTTTTGCAAATGAGGAAACTGACCTTAAATTCAGGTGAATTAGAAGTGTCAGTGGCAAACCAAGGTTAGATTCTTATTCTTCAATTTTCCTACTAATGAATAATTGGATTGTTTCTTTTCACACATGTGAATGGGTCTCTGATGCCTGTAATGAAGGGGAGTTGATGAGAGAACATGCATTAAGGTTTGGCACATGCTGAGTTTAATCACTGATAATTATTTTATTTCTTATTTTTATATATGTCCTCTTTCTCCTCCTTTTCCTCTATAAATTTTTCTCCTCCTTTCTTTTCCTCTTCCCTTTTCTTGGCGGGTCACACCCGGGGGTGCTCAGGAGTTACTTCCGGCTCAGAAATCGCTCCTGTCAGGCACTGAGGGAAGAGGGAAAACCTATGGGATGCCGGATTCGAACCATTGAACCACCTTTCTTTCTGGATCATCTGCATGCAAAGCAGAAGCCCTACTGCTGTGCTATCTCTCTTACCCTTTCTTCCCCCTTCTACTTCCTCATCTTCTCTTTCTTTTTCTCTTCTACTTCCTTCTCTCCCTCACTTCCCCTTCTTCCTCATTCTTCTTTCTTCTCCACATCCTTCACCCATTGTCATCATTGACATTATCATTCACAACTACACCGAAATAATATCTC
Source organism: Suncus etruscus (assembly GCF_024139225.1). NCBI lineage: Eukaryota > Metazoa > Chordata > Mammalia > Eulipotyphla > Soricidae > Suncus > Suncus etruscus. The sequence continues at coordinate 85,409,654 of NC_064856.1, read as the reverse complement.
CTCTTTTCCATTTTGACCTCTTCCAATCAAATCACATGAACAACAGCCAGTGACCTCAATCTTAACTGAATTCCCCAAATTCTGAGCTTTTTTTCTTTAGACAAATCGTGACCTCCCTTGACCCAGCCTGAGATAACCCCTCCTTTATTTCCAGACAACTCCTTGGACACCATGATATTCAAAATCCCATGGCACACTTACTGCCAAGAATGAAGCAGTGAGGGAAATCACTGGATTTCTTCAGGGAAGGGAAGTAAGTCTCAGCCTGGATAAAGAGACCTCTCCCTTATGTGAAAGACTGAGCTCACGCCTCCAGAAATGAAGTAATACTTTTCTTCTTTGGTAAAGTCCCCTAGGATGAATGTACTGGTAGAGAAAAATGTCATGAGAAATTTCAAATTTATGAAATGTACTCAACCAGTGAATCCTCTAAAACTTCTTAACTGGGTCTATTTACTTCTTAACTGGGTCTATTTCCCTTACAATTATCTTTTTCTTTTTTTTTAAATATAAATCTTTATTTAAGTACCATGATTACAAGCATATTCGTAGTTGGGTTTCAGTCATAAACAGAATACGACCCGCCCCTTCACCAGTGCTATCTTTTTCTGCCTATTTCTTTGTCCTCTTTCATAAATATTTGTTTTCCTCTTCAGCAATTTCAAGAATAAGGCTTGGTTTGGGGAACTCATTTATTTCATCATTAGAATCATTTCAAAGTGGAACCCTATGTTGTACTCAACAACTTTAGTCCACTTTTAGGAGTCTGTTATTTATTATTAATAGTAGCTCTTATTTTAGAAATGTCCTAGAACTAGAAACTGAGACAGGATCCAAGTTTATAAGATTTTTAAGAAAAATTAATTTTCAGAAAATCCCTTAAAGGATGAGAGGACAGAGGATGATGGGAGGCAGATGGGAGCAGCTAAGCAAGAAAATGCTATGATGAAAGGCAACCTTATTTTGAGGAGCCCCTTATTATCTATCAGATATTTATTAGAGGATCTCACATCTTCAGGGAACTACACTTTAGAGAATGTGATCAGATAAAAATAGTTAACAAGGCTAAGGGATATATGTACACCAAGCGGGAACAGAGATCTTGAAAGTATGAATAGAATCTACTAAAGCTTCTACTACACATGTGCTAATTATGTGTAGGCCTCTTGTAAATATTAGATTATTTAGTATTGTAACAACTCAATTCTATCACTACTATCCTATTTTACAGATAATAAAACAGATTCAGAGTGAATCACATGCACCTAAGAAGACTTGACATGGAGCTTTTTCTCATTTCACTGTTCTCACTGCATTGACTATTTTCCTAAATATCCCTGAGGATATTACTGTTTTATCAGTTTCTTAAGGTGTTTGCGCCACAGTGCTAAGTGTGATGCTCCGGGATGCCTAATTTTGGAGTCAATTTATACATGAGACTTGAAAGAACTGTAGATGACTATCATCCCATTAGATCCTACTTATTTATTTAGTTGTCTCCCAGAGCTATGAAATCTACCTTTGGTAAATGAGAAGATCTCAAAGAATTTCTAGATCCAGATCCAGATGTTTCTTGTCTCTAAAGCATGCATTGAGTTAATAGATCCGTGAGTGTCATCATGACAATTCTAATCAAATTGGAGTGAAGGAGATTCTCAAAAATTTTTTGTGTTCATCAAGAAAAACTTATAATTTTCAGTGATTGGACAAGAAGTGGAAGGGGGAGTGATTCATGTTGGTCTAAAATCAGTCAACCTTAATTGTGTCTGTCAGGATAAACTGTAGTGCTAAGAGCACCCAAATCAAAATGCTCAGCAAGACAAGTATATTAATGTTTCATACTGTAGTTCTACCAAATGTCTTGCTATGGAGTTATTCATGGTCCCAACATTATAAAAAAATTAGCCATCTTCAATAGTTTTGTTGTCCTAACAGAGGTAAAAGGAGGTCTAGAGGATCCAAAGGTAAATAACACCCCAGCTCACAAAAGGAACTAGCTACATGGTTCCACCTAGTTTCAAGGATGAATAAAATGCAAATCACACTACTTTCCTGTAGGAGGAAGCTACACAGTAGAAAAATCAGTTGTAGAAAACCCTCAAACCTTTAGAGAAGAGAAGGTTCAGATAGTAAACTAAAGGATTTTTAACACAGATTATCGGAATATAGATGCCACCCAGAGAACGGTCTGGGGTGAGAGCCCTGTATACAGTCTTCTATCTGTCACTTTACCCTGGAGTAAAACAACCTTTACAGATTAATCCTAAAACCTCCTCATTCCTCATATTCCTTTAGGAGATTGTAAACCCCCTTAGGTTTAGTTAGTATTGATTAAGAATCTGTTTATCTACCCTTCTTTTTATGATTGATTATTGCTGAACAATAAATATCCAATGGAGAGGACAGTAGAAGCAGTCTGTCCATGAAGCAGTCAGCACCCTGACACCAATGCTTTCTTTCTAATGTCTGTCTTGTTTTCTGAATCCTCACAGAAACCCTGCTTCAAGACCATTCACTCAGAGCTGGACTCAGACACTTTCCCAAAAAGGAGAGGATCCAGAAATATTTGTTGAACAGCAGCAATGAATTACTAGACTCCTTTTCTTGCCAACTAATGTTTAGTCTGTTTTCCAAATGCAAAATGCACTCATTTCCTTCTCAAGAAAGACCATTCCAAAGTCTTATTCAGCTCTCAAAGTTTTTAGAATCAGGGTGATAAGTGAAAGATCCAATATATGAGATAGAGAAGAGTTCCTCCTGCACTCCACCCCACAATATTTTCCAAAGGTAAGGTAGGGACAATTTAGTCACCATATATCTTTTCATATGGAAAGAGGGTAAGATGAATACTGACAAACATGGCATTTCAGCATTTCAGAAATCCTAGTGGTCCCTTTACATATAGAGAAGAGAAATTTTGGGCCCGGAGAGATAGCACAGCGGTGTTTACCTTGCAAGCAGCCGATCCAGGACCAAAGGTGGTTGGTTCGATTCCCGGTGTCCCATATGGTCCCTCATGCCTGCCAGGAGCTATTTCTGAGCAGACAGACAGGAGTAACCCCTGAGCACCGCTGGGTGTGGCGCAAAAACCAAAAAGAGAGAGAGAGAGAGAGAGAGAGAGAGAGAGAGAGAGAGAGAGAGAGAGAGAGAGAGAGAGAGAGAAAGAGAATTTTTTTATTAGATTTATACCTGGCTCCCTGTGAGAAACACCCTAGTCATCGGAACCCCACAATCCTTAATACTACAGAAAGCATTTCCTTTTTCAATATACTCATATAATGAGCATAGTTGGAAATCATCTCTTGTAGCAATGACCCCTGCTCTCTGCACATAGAAAGGTAGGTTTCAGGTTCATCAATTTTTTGGTTTGGGGCCATACTCAATGATAGTCTGGGTCTACTTTGTTTTTATTTGATTGTTTTTGTTTTGGGGTTGCACCCAGTAGTGCTCAGGGGTTACTCTCAGCTCTGCATTCCATTATTATTCCTGGCAGTGCTCCAGACCATATGCAGGACTTTATGGGAAGCTGGGAATTGAACCTGGGTTGCCTCACATAAGGAAAACACACTACCTCTGTAACCTTCAGCCCAGAGTTTATTTCTAATTTTGCATAAACCACAAGAAACCATATGGGATATTAGGGATCAAACCCAGGTCAACTATGTGCAAGACAACAGCCTTACCCATTATATTGTTTCTCTGGACCCCAGGATTTATTTTAAGTCTTGGTCCATGACAGAATTTCTAGATAATCATCATGGTCATTGTTTCTATGGCTTCAGAACTTTAAAAAAAATATATTTATTGAAGGATTTTTATTTACAGGCTATTAGTGGTAATTTCATGTGTACAACATATCAACAAATAGGGTACACCCACCAACCTAACAAATGCCCCTCCCAACAACTCCTTCCCCATAAACTAAGTTCTGTGGGCAAACTCTCCAAGTCTGTTACCTTTGACCATTTGTTTCTACTTTAAGGTGCCTTTAAGTCCTGAATATGAGAGAGATTATTTTATGTCTATCCCTTTCTTTCTGAATGAATTTTGTCATATGGAAACTATTACTATTCTTTGAAGAAATTTCCATATTGCTTTCTAAAGATGTTGAACCAGAGGCATTCACAATAGTAAATGATAGTTTCTTTCTCCTCACAATACCAACACTGTTTCTAGCTATGTTAATAGATGACATTCTTACTGGTATAAAAAGACATCTCATTGCTATTTTGATTTGCATTTTCCTAATCATTAGTAATGATGAGTAATTCTTTTTATATGCCTATTAGCCATCCACTTTCCTCAAGGGAAGTGTCTGTTCAGCTCTTTTCATTTTTAAATTTATTTAAATGTTGAATTTTTTGTTGGTAAGCTTTCAGCATCATCACTCTTAAAATATTTTTTGGCTTTAGCAACTTGACTCTAATCAACCTCATATGGTGATAGTCAAATTCATAGCCCTCTAGTCTCTTTCTCCTAAATTTGTGTCTTACTGACCTTGAGTTAATGAGACTTAATACAGGGGGAATCATCTGAACTTGCTTATTCCCTGAGCTACTTTTAATGCAATAATATAAGGTATGTCATATTAGTTTCTACAGAAGTTGGGGTCTTGGGGGTTAGCATTTCTGGGTGACACCAGGCAGTGAGTGCTCAGGGGTTAGTTACTCCTGGCTCTATGCTTAGAAATTATTCCTGGCAGGCTTGGGAGACCATATGGGATGCCTGGGATCAAACCTAAATCAGCAAATCCAAGGCTAATGCCCTACTTAGTGTTATCGCTCTTCCCCAACCATACAGAAGATTTGATTTTTAATGCACAAAGACTCGCTCTAGTTTAACTTCCATTGTTTGAAGTTGGGAAATCACTGCCTCTTCTAGATCTTTAAGTGCTCCTATATTAGAAAGTGTCTTTTTTCCTCTTTCAGGTAATAAAAGTATTTGCAATGCTGACTGTACCATTAGTCAGGGTTTCTGACTGGTTCAGATGACAGAAACTGTCTGGTACTATAATGGGTATACAGCATGAATGAGCAATAAGCCTTTGTTACCTGGGTCATAAAGAATTTGCAGTTGTTTGTACTATAATCAAGTTTCTGATATATTAGGCAAATTTATCTTCTGATCTAGGGTGTCAACTTAGACATTTCCTCTCTATTGCTATCTCCTTTGTAAACAAAATTAAGCACTTATGAGTCAGAAGTTAGGAAATAATGTCTGTGAAAATTATATAAATTTAATTCTAGTGAAAAATGGACTATTCAGTTGCTGAGGTTTATGAAGATGAGATGAAGAAAGAAGTTAAAGAGATAAGTCAGACTCAGCTAATGTACCTAGAGTTGTTTTCTAAGATAGACATTAGAAAGCTTCAGAATAACTTGCAAATTTTTTGACCATTTTTAAATTAGAAATATTAGAAATTAGAAATAGAAATATTTTAAAAGCATAATATAAAACTTTTGGGGCCAGAGTAGATAGTATGGAGGTAAGGTGTTTGCCTTTCATGCAGAAGGACAGTGGTTTGAATCCTGGCCTTTCATATGGTCCCCTGAGCCTGCCAGGAACGATTTCTGAGTGTAGAGCCAGGAGTAACCCCTGAGCACTGCGTGTAACCCCTGAGTAACCCCTGAGTGTGAACCAGAAACAAAAACAAAAAAACAAACAAGCAAAAAAAAAAACTAACTGGGAACTCCCACCTTTTACATAGAACCTTGGGACATGGGTTACTTTGTTTTAACTCATATTTCTTAATTTTTCCATAAAATTAAGAAGAAAAGAAAAAGAAAGAATGGGCCCAAGGACCAAGTAGTCTCAGGTAGAGAAAAAAAAGTATAGAACTAAATATCCAAGCCACACACAATAGAATCAAGAAACCTAAACTTTAACAATCTAAACTTAAATGGGCTTGTTATACTGGCAGGCCAGGGGGCAAAGGGTCCTGGTATAGGATGTACTCTGGGATCATTGGTGGAGGGAGGTCAACACTAGTGGTGGGAATGGCCCTGATTCATTGTATATCTGAAATTCAACTATAAAGGACTTTGTATATCACAATGTTTTCACTAAAATAAAATTGAGGAAAATCCAGTGGGGACCAGAGAAATAGTACAGGGGTGGGGTATGGTATGCTTGTCATGCAGCAGACCCTGGTTCAATCTGGCTCGAACCCCAGTCTCCCTTTTAGTCCCCAGAGCTGGTCAGGAGTGATTCCTAAGCATAAAGCAGAAATCATTCCTGAGTAGTGCCAGGTGAGACACCAAAACAAAACAAACACAAATACATCTGTATTATTGGGTGATTCTCAAGCACAGAGCCAGAAATCACCTCTTAGTAGTGCCACGTGTGACCCCAAAACAAACAAACAAAAATAAATTCTATGTCATTGGTTGCAAGAATGATGAATTGGTTTGGGAAGAAATGACTAAAAGCTAATACTAAAACTCTACTACTCACAATAGAATAGGTCTTGAGCTCTAAGGAGATGGCAGCTAAGAAACTGGTCTTTCCCCTTCCTCCAGCTGGATTATGGTCATGGGAAAATGTTTATGCTGTCTACAGACACTCAGACAGATAGTTCTATTGCCCAACACTTAATATTGAGTATGTGTGCTAGACAATGGTAAATACAGAACTTTTTCTGCATTCTTCCAGCAACTCTTGGAAGAAGTAACTGATTTTTAATAATACCTTTATTTAAACACCATGATTACAAACATGATTGTAGTTGGGTTTCCATCATAAAAAGAACATGCCCCTTCACCAAAGCAACCTTCCCATCATCAATGCCCCCAGCTTCCTCCTCCCCCACCACCCCTGCCTGTGTTAGAGGCAGGCTTTCTACATCCCTCACTCACTGACTTTATGATAGTTCTCAAAGTAGTTATTTCTCTAACTACATTCACCAATCTTTGTGGTGAGTTTCATATCTTGAGCCCATCCTTCCAGCCCTCATATCTGGGAATTATTTCAATGCCTTTTATTTTTCTTAAAAACCATTAGATGAGTGAGACTATTCTGTGTCTCTCTCTCCTGACTTACTTCACTCAGCATAATAGATTCAATGTACATCCATGTATAGGAAAATTTCATGACTTCATCTCTCCTGACAGCTGCATAATATTTCATTGTGTATATGTACCACAGTTTCCTTAGCCATTCATTTGCTGAAGGACATCCTGATTGTTTCCAGAGTCTGGCTATTATAAATAGCATTGCAATAAATATAGGTGTGAGAAAGGGATTTTTGTATTGCATTTTTGAGTTCCTAGGGTATATCCCTAGGAGTGATATAGCTGGATCAAATGGGAGCCCAATTTCCAGTTTTTTGAAGAATCTCCATATTGTTTTCCATAAGGGATGAACTAAATGGCATTTCCACCAGCAGTGAATGAGGGTTCCTTTCTCCCGACATTCCCACCAGCGCTGATTGTTCTTGTTCTTTGTGATATGTGCCAGTCTCATTGTAGTTTTGATTTGCATCTCCTTGATGTTAGTTATGTGGAACATTTTTTCATGTGCCTTTTGGCCATTTATATTTATTGATTATTATTTATATATATTGATTATATATATATTGATTATATTTATTGATTATTATTTATATATATTGATGTTAGTTATGTGGAACATTTTTTCATGTGCCTTTTGGCCATTTATATTTCTTCTTTGAGAAATTGTTCATTTCCAGAAGTGACTTATTAACCCCAGAAACTGAGGCCCACATTCTAAGAACTCCATGACTATAATGTCTACTTGGTAATTAATCATCTGGAGGAAAAGATGCCCTCTCCTCTGTTTTCCCCTTGAGTGTTTTTTAAGAGGATTGGATTCAGATTGTTTTGGTAAACCACAGACACTACAGTACAATTAGCAACTGTTTTTGAACACAGATACCAGAGCACTTGCAGTTGGAAAGATCATCACATCTCTCTGGATGAGATGTCACTTGCTCAATTTCAAAGTGCAGGTCAGGAGTCCTGTTTGCCAAGGTTGTGTAGTGCCAACTGAAGTTATACTTTGTGTTTATTACTCTTCACTGCTAGAGATTAGATGACAGTCACAGTTTGAAGGGCCCCCTTTTCAGAGAAGTTCCATTTACATATTTCACAGCAGTGCTTTCTACTCCAGAGAAATGAGAAATCTTCAATAGGTACTTTCAGAATGGAATACCCATTCTCAGGAACCGCTCTAATTTTCTCCAACTAACAACTTTACCTGCCTCCAATATGATCCTCACAATATATAACCAGTCTAGAAAATTCTTAAAATGTTATTGTTTTGCAAGCTGTCTGAATCCATTTTGGAATCTTGGTGACATTCTTCTAACTTTAGCAGTGGGGGTAAAATATCAATCCATACCCAGTGGAATTTTTGGTTATGACTTGGATTATAATATCCATTCACCCAACTGAAAACTTCCAAAACATAGCTCAGTTTTTTAAAAAAAAAAACAACAAAAACAATAGCACCCCACAGACACACAAAAACCACAGTGCTATACAAATTAGAGCTTGAAGGTCGCTAGGGACTTTTAGGTGCCTGAGAAGTTCTATAGTGCTGAGAGATCAAATGTAAGACCTTGCACGTGACATGTGCCTTACTATCAGCTATTTTCCAAGACTAATTTCTTCTGCTGTCACTGCTCTTTCATTGCTATTTCACTGGGGGATTTATCCAGCACATATAATCTAGTACCTATTCTGTGAAAGGACTTCATGAAATACAGAGGACATGCGGAATACCATAACATTGTGAAGGTTCTTAAAGTTAAATATCTATTATATAAAAGCCTTGTATAATTGTAAAAATGAGGGGTGAAAAAGAATAGGCATTGTGTACTTGATAGTATCCCTGAGCCATACAAGTTATTGGTGGTATGGTATATGTGTACATGCACATGTGTGTGTGTGTGTGTGTGTGTGTTTTGTTGGGCGGAACTACTAATCACTTCCTCCCATCAATTTACAGGCAATAAAACCATTCAATTGATTTCTAAAACCTGAGAATATAGCAATTCTTGGGCTCCATGTTTCCTAAGGCCATCCAAGGATGTTTGAGGGTCTCCAGAACCACATAAAATATTGTGATGTATGTTAGGTATGTGGTGCTGGAAAAACAGCCCCTGTTTTTTTATCTTATTTTTTGTTTGTTTGTTTGTTGGGCCACACACGTTTGACGCTCAGGGGTTACTCCTGGCTATGCTCTCAGAAATCGCCCCTGGCTTGGGGATACCATATGGGATGCCGGGGGATCAGACTGTGGTCCATCCTAGGCTAGCACTTGCAAGGCAGTCGCCTTACCTCGAGTGTCACCTCTCCGGCCCCTGTTTTTTGTTTTGTTTTATTTTGTTTTTTATCTTCTTGACACTTCCATATTTTATTTCAATTCTTCTCTCCGACTTTTCACCTCTCCACCATTAGCCACATCATCTCCAGCTGAAGAAGTCCATTCATTCACCCCTTTTTTCTCCTAATACCTACCAGTCTTCCTCACATACATAATCAAATCTCTGTCCATGTCAACTCTTTCTGCGTTCCTCAGCTTTCCCTGTTGAGTCCCAATTATTTTCCTCCTTCAAGTTACAATTGCTCTATAGATAACCATGGATCCTTTGACTTCTGGATTTCCCTGAGGTAAGCACTGTTGTGACTTGAGGTCTGAAGGGTGTGTAAAAAATTTGTTGACAGATTTGTACCAGAGATGTAGCTGGATTTTCTCTGATTACCTCAAATCAAACTTATCAACATTTTCTAGATTAATTTCTTCATAAATATCCTATCCTGATCTAAATAACAAACACCATTTTTCTATGCATCTTGACACTAGTAGATTGAGTTCCCTGAACTGACTTGGCTAAAAGAGGTCACCTACTCCCCTGCTTCTGTGATAATCTTTCTGTTATCTTCTGACAGTAATGATCTTGTCAAAATCACATTTCTCTACATCCTAGAGGCAGATTAAAAGTTCATTCAGTCACACTATTATTATTTGAAATGTTGTAACATCATTTGTGTCCATCGTTAATAAACTTAGAGGTGCTTTATAAAATAGAAAACACTTCAATTTCAAACTTCTGGAAATAAAAGACTTTCCAGAAAATAGATGTTTGTTGTCTGTTTCTCTTTCTAGAGAAATGGAATGAGTAAATCATTAATTTTGTAAATTTCCCTTCCCTTGGTTGTGTTGACTGGAAGTTGCACACATGCTTGGTTGTGGTTCTTGTGCACTCGACTATGGTGTTCACGTAGGGGTACATATATGCTTTCTATACTTGTATCCATATTCATTAGGAGCCACACTCAGTCACTGAGGTATTCGCACATACCTGACTATACTGGAAATATCACAGTCATTTGCCATATGGGGATTCCTGTACAGGAGAGCTGCATTCAGCACATATGGACTCACCAGAGACTGAACTTGAGGCCTCGTGATTGCAAGGTGATTTTTCTGCCACTGAATCAACTTTGGACCCTAATTTTGTACTTTTGGGGGGACTAAGTTTGGGACCCATATCTAACTGTGCTCATGGCTTACTTCTGAGCTCTGGGATCACTCTCAACAGGGATCAGGGGAAAATAAGTGATACCAGTGAGGTAATTTGGATCACTCACTTACAAAGCAAGTGAATCATACATTGTATTATCTCCTGGCCTCAAATTTTGTATATAAAAAGTAAAGCAGATTTATTCAGGAAATAAAGGGAGGACAGGATAGAAGTATATAAATATCAGTGATCAAGAGAGAACATCAGCTTTTTCAGAGTGGAATAAAGTCACTTCCCAAGCACAGATGTGTAAGGTCATTTTCTTGGAATGGGGAGATATTCCCTAAAGTAAGAAAGTTTACATTTAAGGCAGATCTGCATTAAAAGGGCAAAGGCAAAGATACAAACATACACATATAAGGAAGAAATTTGCACAAGTGCACCTAATTTTGCACTATTAATGTTAAATACCTTTTTAAAGAATGACGGAAGACAGGGGATAAATCTCTTCTTTGAGTAGCCTAGATTCTTTTAGTAAATTATTTTAGCCAAAAGAAAATCAAGAGCCAACATTTGGGACAGAATTGAAGCTTTCTCAAACTCTAAACAGTCAAGACATGTGTGCTACATTTAGAACTAATAGGCATGCACTGTTTTAGAATCCCAGATGACTGCGAAACTCATTTAATAGTCATCAATGCTGATGCCAACCCTCTCCAGGATCCATAATAGAAATAATTTTTGCTAAGAGGTTGGGTATGTCTAGGCAGAAGCTGTATGGCATAGTGTTGGGGGAAAAAAGGTCTTGACTCTGGTTTACTCATAGAGTCTGCCTAGCTCTGTCATTTACTGAGTGACTATATTCCCCAGGTATAAAATGGAAATAGTAAAGTGCTTTGTTATACCTGGGTGTTGTGTCTTCAGTTTTCTGACTTTAACTAGAATCAGGCACTGTTTTAAAATGTTCCAGATGTCAATTCGTTGACTTTTGATAATACTAGAAGCTATATTCTATTATCTATTTAATCACAGAGAGGTTAAATATTTTAACAAAATCAGGGGGCCAGAGAGATACCATGGAGGTAGGGTGTTTGCCTTGCATGCAGAAGGACGATGCTTGGAATCCCGGCATCCCATATGGTCCCCCGAGCCTGCCTGGAGCTATCTCTGAGCGTAGAGCCAGAAGTAACCCCTGAGCACTGCCGGGTATGACCCCCCCCCAAAAAAAACTCAGTACATACAGCATGCTGCAAACAGTGTCTCATAGAAAGTGAACACCTAATTGATGTCAGTCCTCACAGACAGACACCCTCCTGCAGGTCCCTCTTTCCCAGCAGGGGCTCTGCTGCAATTCTCTGAAGTTCTCAGACAAAAATGTGTGAACTGGTACAAAGAAAGGTGACAGTTACACAGAAGATACTCAGTGTTATAATTAAAAGGCAACAACTAATATCTTCTCCCTGTAAGTTTTGAATCCTTTTCAAAACACAGGATAATTGATTAAAAGAAAAATAGAAACCATCAACTGAAGTCTGGTCCTCTGTGTCACACAATACAAGAAGCCAGTTCTGCCCTTATCCCATACTAAGCCTTCTCTCCAACACACAAACCCTCACCCTCATCTTTCTAATTTAGTGAGAGGAATCCAGAGCTGGATAGGGTTATATGACTCAATTTCCATAAAGACTGGGGACATGGTCTAAAGTACCCACTAGGGGGCGCGTAATCAATAGGTCAGAAAAGGCATTAAGATGGTTGGAATGAAGGACGAATTTTCTAAGAGGTGGTGAACCTAGCTGAGAAAATTTCAGCATTGGCTTGCCAGATACACACATAGGCATTTTCATCAATTTGTCCTACCCTTTCTTAAAAACAATATAAACCGTTCTCAAAAACATCCCTAAGAATTGAACTTCCACTTCTTGACATGTTAGGGTTAATCACAGTCTAAATCTATAGAAAGAGTTCCCAGCCTGGTGCTGTCCAAAGACAGAGCCTTGTGTAGTCAGTGACTCAAGCTCACACCTTGAAGATGATGTTCCCCAGATGTTTAGTGAAAATAGCAGGAGAGGATAGAAAAGAGGTCAAGTGTGGTCGATTTACCCTGGCATGGGAGTGGGCCCTTATATCCTGCTGCTGATTATTATACGGAAGATGTCATTCTTATTGAGGCGCCAATCAAGGAACTACTTTTGAATTGCGATTTGCATATCAGTTATGCATCACTGTTCTTAAATAGATAGTTCTTATAAATGGCTTTATTTCCATTAGAACAATATTTCAAGATTGACCCTTCTTTGCAATCCTTAACATATTAATTTAATTTTTTTGGTTTTTGGGTCACACTCAGTGGTGCTCAGGGGTTACTGCTGGCTCTGCACTCAGAAATGGCTCCTGGCAGGATTGAGAAACCAAATATATGGGATACCGGGAATTGAACCACCATTGGTCTTGGGTCTGTCACGTGCAAGGCAAATGCCCTACCACTGTGCTATTATTGCTCCGGCCCCATAACATATTATTTTTAAAAAGTTACTTGTAAAGCTTTTGCTGCCATTTTTCTTTTCTCTCTCTTTTATTTTGTATTTCCTTTGTTTAATATTTTTATTTTATATTTTTTTAATTTTTATTTTGATCATAGTGGCTTACACATCTTTCACATTAGTATTTTAGGTACACATTGACATTGAATCAGGGGAATACCCACCACCAAATTTGTCCTCCCCCCTTCCCCGTTCCCTTTCTGCAATCCATAACCCCCACCATCACCCCCTGGGCTGCTAGAGTAGGTGGTCCCCTCTTTGTCTAGCTTACTATCAGTGATCATACATCTGTTTGGTCCTGGTGCCCTCCCTTGTTTCTCCCTCTATTTGAGAGGCTGAGCTAGATAAATTGAGTTATGTGGTTTTGTTTGAGGGAAAGAAAAACAATAGAATGGGGTAAAGATTAAGCAAAAAAATGTTTAAAAAAATAAAAATATCCTGAAAATATCCTTCTATTGGCTATCAGCCTCAGTTTGAGAGAGGACTTGAGAAAGGTAATTGAAACACCATAACAATACAAAAATAAATGTCAAATTAAATATCTAGTTAGCCCTACAGCAATAAAGAGAAGCACTACACAATAGTCTCGGTTCTGAATTCAAATCATGCCGGAGTGCAAAAAGAAAGAGAAAGATAAGATAAAATAATATAAAATAAAAAAAGGAGACATCAACTTCAATATCTACACCAAAATAAGGACGTCAAAAAAATCAATCTTTTCTCTCTTTTTTATATAAAATATTTTTTATATTTCCTCTTGGTTTGCAATTCTTTAGGATTCAGGAGTGCTGCTTCATGCCTTCTCTGTGCTTAAGCATCACTGTTCCAACATTGTATAGTGTTAGTGTTATTCCAGAAACAGAATGCTTCTCTTTCAATTTCTTCTACCTTTCTCCTTTCCTCTGCTAACACCATACTTTTCACAGACTAAAATTTCTCTTCTTTATTTTTCCAATGAAGAGAGGAGAAGGCAGAAAATAAGGCTCTTACTGAATGCCAGTGAGTAACCTTGCCTGAAGTTTGAATTGCCTTTAAGCTTTTAGTGCTGAGAACAAGTCCCTCCATTTTTGCAAGTGTGAGTTCCCAACATGTGGGTCTGGATGTCTGGAAGTAGGCCTCTGCAATTCCCATCTCTTCATTTCTTCTCTCTCTCTCTCTCTCTCTCTCTCTCTCTCTCTCTCTCTCTCTCTCTGTATGGAGTAGAGTTTTGATAATAATCCTGTATATTCTGCACTTCCAGGGAAAAATGGAGGGGCTTATTGGTGGTTATTTAGAAAAGTCAGGATAAAAGAATTAGAGGACCCCACTTCTTAAGAAGTGTTTGTCGGGAGCACATAAATTATTGGAATACCTCTGGCTCCCCTTCATAAAGGTTCATATTCTAAAACCTGCCATTATGGATTCATACAAGAAGGTTTATGGCTCAATGCTAAGTAGGTTTAATTCCTGGGGCAAAAAAGAATGGAGAGGGAAAGAGAAAAAAGGAAAAGAAAGAAAGAGAGGGGAAGGAAGGAGAAAAATGGAAAGAAGAAAGGAAGAACAAAGGATAGAATGAAGGAAGGATAGAAGGAAGGAAGATTATCAATAAGGAAGAAGGCAGGATGGAAGGATAGATGTAAGGAAGGAACATAAAATAGTGAAGAAAGGAGGAATGGAAAGAAGGCAGAGGGAAGGAAGGTAAAAGGAAGTGTAGAAGAAAGGAAGAAGAAAGGATAGAAGAAAAAGGAAAGATGGAATTACGGAAGAAGGAAGAAAGAATGAATGAGTGGTGGAAGGAAGGAAGGAAGAAAGGACGGAATGAAGGAAGAAAGAAAGAAAAAGAAGAAAAAAGAGAGATGAGAGAAGAGGAGGGAAAGGAAGAGGAGAGGAGGAAGAGACAGGAGAGAAGAACTGAAGAGAGGAGAGAAGGGGAAAAGGGGAGGGGAGAAGTGAGGAGCAAAAAGAGAAAAAAGAGGAGAGAGTGGAGCTGGAGAAATAGTACACAGAGCTTGGGGGTTGCCTTACTTGCTGCAGATGCCTGGCATCCCATATGATTTGAGCATGACCAGGAATAATTCCTGAGTACAGAGCCAGGAGTAATCCCTAAGCATTTTTGAGTTTGACATTAAACAAAACCCAAAACAAAATTTAAAACATTTAAAAAAGAGAAACAGGAGTAGAGAGGAAGAAGAGAAAAAAAAACAGGAAAAAAAGAGCAAAAAGAGAGAAAATAGAGAGGTAGAAGAGAGTAGGAAAGACGAAGGGGAATTATTTACATGGGGATTTACTCAATCCCCAAACATTTTTCTTTAGCAATTCCTATGCCAGAAATAAAGAACTTGAGGCATATTTTTATAATGACTTGGTAAGATCATACATGGACTAAGTAGCTGGAATGATTGGATCTGAACTCACAATTATTTTTAACGTTGGGGTGGTGTCTTCCGGACAATACTATGGGCATCCAAGGCCATGTGGCTGTTGGGACAAGGGTTAAACATATCCTGGGAATCACACATTTAGCATGTACTCTAGCCCTTTGAGGTCTCCCCTTATTTTAAAGAGTACCAACTTTTCACTAAGCTTGAACTGCCTTTCCTGAAGTCTTGATATTCCTCTTTGGGGCGCAGACTGAGGAAGTGGTTTGGATTAGACTTCTGGAAAACAGTAGTCATCACTAGATGAGGCAAGCTGTCTGGAAGCCGGAGGAGGCAGTAATGAGGAGGCAATTGGTGCTGAGTTCTAATGGACAACCCGTTGGCATGCAAGACCAATGTCAATGCTGACAAGGACTGGGGCCAAAATTGGGGTGCTGTGATTTTAAAAAAGTCTATATGGCTCAGCTGAACTTCCTGTTTCCCTGACCTATGCTCCTTCATCTTGGCAATAACCAAACAAACCTAGGAACTGAGGCTTGTGTTGGTTTCTTAAAGTAATCCCATCATCTTTACAACATAAATGGCAAATAAATGTTCATGTAATCACTCCCCAAATCTTCTGTGGTTGCAGGAGACTCCTTCTGTTCCACCAAGCCCAAAGAATACGGGCATGCTGATCTGGTTTGCAGCAGTTAGACATAGTTGCTTAACTTGAACAAATTTAAATTTATCAAGCATTTAACAACATTTTAAATAGAAGATTCTGGGACACATTGAAGTTTTATTCCTGGTCTTATAGCTTTCTACTAAGTAGAAAGTATAGCCTGGGGACCATTATGAACTTTTCTGTACCTCTAGGTGTGTTATCTATTATAAATGCAATACAAAATCTATTTTATGGCTGGAAAAATAGTACAGCGGGTAAAGTGCTTGCACTGGACACATCTGATCTGGGTTCAATCCCTGGCACTTCATCAAGAATAAACTTTGAGTAACGGAGTCAGGCGAAAGCCCTGAGCATTGCCAGGTATCACTCACACACACACACACACACACACACACACACACACACAAATTATTTTTTATAGATTGTAGAGAAGATTCAAAGAGAGTAGATCAACTCAGGCATCCCATAGTAATCAGTAGGTGGTAACCCTGGAGAGCTTCCTGAACTGGATCATATTATGAGCTAGATATATAAAGAGATAAATCCTACTCTAAAAAGTCTCACTGTGGAGTGAAAGAGAGACTCCATGGAACAAATACAGAAATGGCAGAGTAAGATTTATATGAGTGATATGAGGGCAAGCTGAGAGGGGAGGTTCATTGGTGGGCAGGAGCTCAGTCTGGGTAGAGGTATGGAAAGACATCTTGGAGGCTGTGACAAAAAGTCAGAAGAGGAATTTCAATTTTAGATAACCTTAAATGTAGCTTGAATGCTCAAGATTTCATAAGGGAACACCGGATAAACAGTTTCCTGCTCTTTAGCCTTACTTTGAAAGCACGGGACCTTTCAATAAAAATAAAAGCACTTATTTATAAGGAATCTTGGGTGCTGAAACAATATGGTTTAATAAAATTTCACATTAAAATTTGCTTAGACAAGATGCCCTGCAACAGATCAATGGCTAAAGAAACTGTGGTATATATATATATATATATATATATATATATATATATATATATATATATATATATATATATATACAATGGAATATTATGCAGGCATCAGGAGAGATGAAGTCATGAAATTTTCCTATACATGGATGTACATGGAATCTATTATGCTGAGTGAAATAAGTCAGAGGGAAAGAGGTAGACGCAGAATAGTCTCACTCATCTATGGGTTTTAAGAAAAATGAAAGACATTCTTGCAATAATTTTCAGAGACAAAAGAGAGAAGGACTGAAAATTCCAGCTTACTGCATGAAGCTCAACACAAAGAGTGATGAGAGCAGTTAGAGAAATAACTACATTGAGAACTATCATAACAATGTGAATGAGTGAGGGAAGTAGAAAACCTGTCTAGAGTACAGGCAAAGGTGGGGTGGGGAGGAGGGAGATTTGGGACACTGGTGATGGGAATGTTGCACTGGTGAAGGGGGGTTTTCTTTGTATGACTGAAACCCAATCACAATCATGTTTGTAATCAAGGGGTTTAAATAAAGATATTAATTAAAAATAAATTTTGGTTAGAGTGTGGGAAATGGGACAAGAAGATTAAATTAAATCATACTGTAATGGGTAGAGGAAAATAAATTAATATTTGAGTAGGAATCAATATTTTCAAGTTCCTAAAATATGCCAGACTTTAGCATGTATAATTATTTCATTTAATCCTACCATAGTGATCTAATGAAGGTTAGCATGTCCTTTTTATTACAGAAGAAAAATCTAAGCCTCAGAAGATATAAGTTGTATGAACAGATCTGTGTGACTAGTTGCAAAATCAGTCTAAGAAGCTAGACTCATCCAATTTCAAAGTTCATGCTGTCTTTCTACTCTGACTGGCATCTCCAACACATATATTTACATAGGCACCTGCTCCTTCCTTTTCCAAAAAAAAGCCTGGCATTTAAAAAGTGTTCTACATCCTTGCAATTGTACCAACATGGACAAACTGGTGCATGATGTGTCTGAAGCGTAAACATGAGAGGTGCCCTTGAACAGCAGAATCTTTCAACATCACTGTCATGGACCAATTGCATTAATGGTCCTGATCAATGGACAATAGCCTCTTTATAGCCATACCTTTTGCAATATGACTCTGAAGTTCCTCTTGTTACAAGATAGAATCTACTTCCCTCTTTCACAGTGGACCTGTACCTGTGACTGTGAAATGATGGAAGGCTAGTGTGGGACATCTGTAGTGTGAAAAACTGTCAAGCCTGGGCACATGTGAAAGGGACATCAGCCAGTCTGGCTTTCTTAGATAACGCTATTGCAGATTTTGGCTAACCTGATCATAAGCCATGGTCACTTACCTAAATCCAGTTTGTTTGTTTGTTTGTTTGTTTTGTTGTTGTTTTTGTTTTTGGGTCACACCCGGCAGCGCTCAGGGGTTACTCCTGGCTCTATACTCAGAAATCGCTCCTGGCAGGCTCGGGGGACCATATGGGTTGCCAGGATTCGAACCACCATCTTTCTGCTTTTAAGGCAAATTTCTTACCTCTGTGCTATCTCTCTGGCCCCTAAATCCAGTTATTATTACTTAGGTAAGTCCATTCAAACAATGGATGGACTCATGAGAAGGTGGGAAGTTTTATAGTTTTAAGCTGCTACAAGTTGGAATGACTTATAAGTCAGCAGTCATTTACTGATAGAACAAAAAAGCAAATTACTTTGTTATTAAAAGCCAGTGAAGCTGAGCGTTTTGTTATTTTATGTTAGTCAGTATTCAGTTTGGATTAATTTTTCCTGCGATCTAGTCACCATCTTGGGGTCTTCCTCTATTTTCATCTTAGGAATGCCCTCTGCTGTGTTTTCTGAACTTTATGACTTTCTTGATAAATGTCCTTGTTTTCTTTTTTTTTTTATTTCATTTGTTTGTTTTGGGTTTTTTTTTTTTTTGTAGCAGTGATATTACTTTAATGACTCATTAGTGAAAGTGCTTTTTACTTCATGACTAACATACGTAAGCCCCATTTGAAAATTTGTTTTTGCTTCTGTTCTTTAAATGTTTTTGTTTGTTTATTTTGGGGCCACACATGGTGGCACTCAGGGGTTACTCCTGGCTCTGTGCTCAGAAATCACTCCTGGTAGGCTCAGGGACCATATGAAATGCCTGGAATTGAACCTGGACCCATCCTGAATCAGCGTGTGCAAGGCAAATGCCTTACCGCCATGCTATCAATCCGGCCCCTGTTCTTTAAATTTTTTTAAATAACTTTATTTAATCACATTGTTTATAAAGTTATTCATATAGTTTTTCCACAGTAATAAGCTTCAGTCTTACAATGTACAAAACACTTTACCAGTACACATTTCCAACCACAAATGTCCCTAGTTTCCCTCCTGCCCTTCCCCTGACTGCATCTGTGGCAAACATTTTTCATCTCTCTCTCTCTTCTCTCACTCTCTCTTTCTCTCTCCATGTTTTTTTTTTCCTTTTAAACACTGTGGTTTGCAGTATTGGTATTGAAGGGTTATTATGCATATCATTTCCTTGTTTTGATTGGGAACATCTTTTAGGAGTTGCCTGAAAATGATTGACTAGATTTAGAGACAGCATGTACTTGGAATGTCATTATTCTACCTTACATTTAATTTTGGTTTAATTAGAGTTTTGACTTGGAAACATTTTCTCCAGAATTTGAAGGCCCTCTTTCATGGGCTTCTCTTCCTCTGTAGCTATTGATATATCTGATCCTATCTGAAGCTTGTTCCTGTATAAGATATCAGTTTTCCTTCTCTATATGCTTCTAGGTTTATCTTTTTTGCACCAATTGTAAAGGGTTTTTATATGATTTACTTTAATATAGATTTGTTTTTATCCACTATGCTAGACTCTCACTCAGTTCTTTTAACCAAGCTAAACTTCTTCACTTCAGAGAATTTTTCTTGATATTTTTTCTTGGGTGAATTTTTCCTTTTTATTATTTTCTTTAGCTCCACAACTTCAATTATTTGCATGCTTCATCTACTAATATTGTTCTCAACTTTTATTATTATAAGCTTCCATTAATTAAATTTGTGCATTTGTTTTTAAACTTGAAATAGTTTTTCTTCTTTTTTTTCAGGTGTTTTTGAATGCTTTTATTTTTAATATTGGCATGTTTTTCTTTCAAGATACATAATCTCTTATCACAAACTAGGTCCACAGGCTTTCTATTTTGTGAATTATCTGTTTTCCATGGTTAAGAGTCATAGGAAACTAAGAAGCCTGAATGCCAGGAGGGCTTGAGATTTGATCTTCACTGTAGAATATTTTTTTGGACACATCTTTGGGAGCAATAATTTTAGTATCTTTAGAATTTTCTCCTAGGTTTAGCAGAATCTCTAGGAAGACTGGGCCTATAAGCTATATTCTTAGCCTTCTGGAAGCTATGCTTGAGGAGAAGGCTAAGGATTTTCAACATTTCTCTTGTATAGTAGAAATTTTCAATATATTTCCAGTATCAAGGGTGAGCAGTCAAACTCTGTCTCTCCAAATAGTAAACTTCAACTCCTTTTTATTAAAATTGAGAAAGAATAGTTAATTAACAACATTGAAAAGGAAAGAGATTTGGAGTTCTAATGGCCTAATCTATAAACTTATCTTTCCATTTTAATCGCAACAAGGTCATCAATGCTCCAAATTTCTGAGTTTTTTAGAATTCTGCTACACAGACATCATTTATTCCCAACTCACTTCTGGTTTGGGTCTCAACTTTGCTCAATAGATTATCAATTAATTGTCTAGTTTCTGGTTTTTTGTAGCTGCTGACCCTTGCCATTGTCTTAGACCTTGTTGGTTTTTTTAATGTTTATTTTTAAAGAGATTTGTTTAGTCTCCTCTCTTTCACTGAAGGTCTGGACTAGTACTTTAAAAATCTCACTTTACAATACCACAGTTTGAAAACAGTGGACTACATAACTCCTGTGGAAAGTCTAAAAGACTCTGATGCAAAACATTAACCATCAGAAACCCCATGAACCAAATTAGAGACACAGGTTCATTTCCCTTAGCCTTTTAAAATTTTCCAATAACTGCTCTGAACTGGACAATAAAACTCATTCATGAATTTCTTATTATTACTTCAGTAACATGAAAAAGTCACTACATATACAAAAGTCAGAGGATATAATGTTAAAGTCAACATAGCAGTGGTCATTATACATGCATAAATGATGGATTATTATTGGAAAGCTCCAAATGTCATTTACAAAAGGCCAAAGCTCTGCACTTCGAGTGGTGCTCAGGGTTTAGTTACTCCTGGCTGTGCACTTAGGGATCATTCCTTGTGGGCTAGGGAGACCATATAGGACACCAGGGATTGAACCTGGATTGACTGCATGCAAAACAAGCACCTTACCTACTGTACTATTGCTAGGAACCCCGAACCATGATGTTCTTAAGTGTGTCTTACTTGTCTACAGAAGTTGAAGGTTTCCTTTCTATTACACCTGTTGTACCAATATTGAATGATTGGCTCTGAATTTTGTCCTTGAAACTATAATTTTAATATGTGATGACTCAGCTTTCAGTTTCACAGAAGAAAACAGAGTCATGGGAGAAAAATGCATTTTCGGCCAGGGATTGTTGAGCAGATTTTTGTATCTTACTGAATCAGCCAATCTTCTTTTCTGCTTCTTTTCTTTGCACTTTTATTAGCCAGAGTTTATCATAAATCACCAAAGGGTCAGTGTTGACAAATAATTAAGGGTACTTGTGCTACTTAACTCAATAAAGGTGAAAGAAAAAAATACGTGATTTTAAAGGTGTATTGACAACAATAATCTCAAGTAAAACTTTTTGAGATTTTTTTTGTGAGAAAATCTATTCTTTCAGAAAAAATTCTGTAAAATAGTGATAAGAGATGTCTTTTAGGGGGAGTGCTTTGCCCAGGGCCAACCTAGGTTCAATCCTCAGCATCCCCAATGGAATTCTGAGAAAACAAAATTTATCCTGAATATTAACTTCACTCGAAAAAAAGCAATTGGATCATTAAAGTATAAGCAAATAGAGCCATAAAATTATCTGATCGGGCTCTCTTTCCTACCCCCTCTCACCTCTGTCAACCTATGTGAATCAGTTGGTTATGACTTATGACCTCTTAAATTTTCCTTGACTTCCTTTATTAAAAGATGTTAATTAATAAGGGACTTGCAGATTGCTTCTGGGCATCACTGTTAAGGTGAGATTCTATGAAATGAAAACCCATAAATGGTAGATCAAGCAAACATAATAGAACTTTTCACAGATTTTGAAGGCAGAAAATAATGATTCAAAATATTAAAACAACAAAGCTTCTCCTTTCAAAATTTTGTTTCTATTACACCAAAGACTTTTGAATTTCAGAAATAAAGTAGTTCTGCCTGTTTTGCCTGATCATTGGTAAGATTTGGTTTAGTAGAGGTTTTGCAACCAGAGACTTTCTTTTCTTTTTTCTTTTTCTTTTTCTTTTTTATTTTGGGCCACAGTGGTGATGCTCAGGGGTCACTCCTGGCTATGTGCTCAGAAACCATTCCTGGCTTGGGGGATCATATGGGATGCCAGGGGATAGAACCATGTGTAGTCCATCCTGGGTCAGCCTCTTGCAAGACAAACACCCTACCGCTGCACCATCGTTCTGGCCCCCCAACCAGAGACTTTCAAGGATAAATATTCACACATCTTCCTGTTGATTTATCAGTCTGCAGCCATTGCTGATTAAGAAACTGAAGAATCACAGACAAAAAGGTTTATAATAGGAGAAATAAAAGTGTTTATTATGAAAGGGTTCAAATTCTTGTTTATCTGTGACAAGATAACAAGAAAAATCATAATGAACAAAATCTTTTATGGTTTTGTATTTCAAAAACACATAAATAGCTACATATAAATAAATTTATCCCCTGGGTATCTCCCAGAAGCAACTAAAAAAATTCTTGGTGGTCTTTAAAAGTGGATGTATAACCAGTACTTCCCAAATCCTAACCACTGGAAATCATGTCCAGCAATACAGATTTATTCAAACTTCTTCCCAGGGTCTAACTATTCTTAGTCCTGGGGAATGTCCTTAGCAAGTGGTTGATATCTGGAAGGTGAAATGGAGGTAAGGTTTGGAAGGAGAAAGGAGATATATCCACGTCTACAGTTAGAAGCCTTCCCACAGAACACTTCAGGGGGTGAGAAGCTTCTAAGTGGGAGCTGGAACAATTTTTGTCAATTATGAATTGGGCCTTCATTTCAGAAAGCAATGCCGTTTTTATAAAATGGACCTGCTTGCAAATATAAAAAACAAAGGGAATAGAAAATTTTATACTGAAAAAAGATTCCCCAAATAATCAGTAGTACATTGCATCTGTGAAGGTTCCAGCTCCCTGTGGTTATGTCTTTTTCATTTCTTTCTAAGGTAATGGTGAAGGCTACACCCCAATCTTGATATCCACATTCTGCAGGTTCCTTGTCTCATCAGCTGTCATAAACTGGTCTGGGGTCTCTGATGGTTCCTTGTTCACCAAGTGCACCATCTCCTGAGACTTGCTGGCTTCTCCATTGAGTCCACTTGGTTTTCTATCTTCCACTGCTCCATTACCATTGTTGATCACCAGCTTTTTCTTTTGCCCGCACCTGATAATTTAAAAAAAAAATCAAATAAGAAAGAAGCACAAGAATCCATCAATACTGGCTATCATCATCATTTTTCCTATGGTTTACGGTGGTCTTAGTTACATGTTATTGAATTTTAATAATGTGTCCTTCTCAGCATAAGGTTCTGGGACCATCAGTGAAAGCTACTACCTGTGATTGTTTATGAAATGAAAATTCTTAGCTTCTTCTTAACTATAATGAATTATTGAACTCTAGGAACAAGGGCCCAGGACCTATGCATTAATGAACCCCCAGGTTCATTAATTCATACTTGAATTTAATTATTGGTGTATCAAACTCTGGAAATTGAAATCAGTAGCATTATCCTTCACTATTTCAGATAAAGAAAACTTGTAACTCTGAAAATTTAATAAAATGCCCCAGATAATTTAGAAAAAAATGAAAGTTATATAACCAGGATCCCAAACTTTGATGTGCCTGAATCTCAAGTTCTAATTTTTCCTCCACATATTACCTAATGCAAAACATCTGCTTCCTTTAAACAGTCTGGGAATTTCTGCAGATTTGAATAAACCATCAACATGATGACTATAACTCTTTTTGATTTGTGTATTCAAGAATGTTCCATTACTTCCTCTCGCAGTCTATATTTTGTTGGTCCTAGCAAGATCATTAATATAGATACTGAGAATAATGAGACATTTTTCTAGAAGTGCAAAGCTATATTATTTTTGTTTTTGTTTTGTTTGTGTTTGTTTGTTTGTTTATGGGCACACACAGCTGTGCTCAGGGCTGACTACTGGCTCTGTGCTAAGGGATCATTTCTGGTAGACTCTGGTCAAGCATATGGAGTGCTGGGGATCAAATCTGGATGAGCCACATGCAAGGCAAGTATACTCCCAATGTATTATTTCTCTGGCACAAAGGATATATTGGCTTTATTTTCAACATTGGATAATTTCAATTTAATCCTGGATATAGAAAGTAGAATGAAGACAGATAATTCACTGCTTCTTTAAATTTTTTTTCAATAACTTAAGATTCAAATGTAAAAGGCTTAGAAGGGCCTTGCTGTTATCTAGTTCTTGGATCATAGCATTGTCATAACATTGTCTCCCTCCACCCAGCCTAATGCAATGCTCACTCAATTCTATAAAATGATCACTACTGATACACATCTAGAAGCTTAATTATTTTTATAGGAAGCCCAATTGCACAGACTTATACCTGCAAGCTCTTAGAGAAGAGAAAATATGGGCTAGCATTTATTCCTCAATGCTAGGCACTTTCCACACAATTTCACACAATTGCCACAATAACCCTGAAAAGCAGCTATTATTTCTTTTACACAGCAGTAGAAATTGAGATCCAGTGAGGTTTGAAAGCTTGCTTGAAGTTCTATAGCTAATAAGATGGTCAGAGCCAGTGTTCAAATCTGGGTCTTCATGACCAAAATCCTGATGTTGGCCCAACTCTATTAGTGTGGCAAGTCATCTGAGATTTGAAAACAGCTTGAAGTCAGAATTGTTCACTGTGCTGCTGGATATTTATACTTGTAGAGGCAAAACTTCGATTATTCCTGATCAAGGGCCATTTCCTCTATGTCTGCCAAAGCCATAAACTTTAGTCTCCTGTTTAGGGAGATAGAATTAATGCCATAGGTAGATGCTGCATCCTTTAATTTGATCTTTCCAAGAGTATGAGGACAGATGTTTAAATCATAGAACCAATCATTGACCTGAGAATATGGGTGCAATCCACATAGATTCTTACTATAATGTGAGCTGCAGCAATTCACTTAACCTCTCCTAGCTTAAGTTTCTCATTTGTAACAGTAGACTATTAAGAGTACCAATCACATAGGATTGTGAAAAGCTCTTAAAAGGGAACCTAGCACTGTTTTTTCAAGTTTGTTGTAATTTATTCCTCTTGCAATCAAAATCTGGAAAAGAGTAAATGCAACAGAAGTAGTGGTTATAACTATTCTAAAACCAGAGAAATGGGTTCTGTTTGTGTCTTCTGGCTGCCTCCTCTTACCATGTGCTACTTTTACAAAGATGACAATTTCAAAGGTAAGAGATGAAATGATATTGTATTATTTCAAATTTTCTAAATGATCCTTTAGATTTTCAAATTCTCTAGTGATGTTTTATTCTTTTTCAAAGAAATTTCTATTTTCCTAATAAAAGATTAGTTGAGAAATCAAAAGAAATATTAAAGAAGTGACTTACAACTTTAATAAAAGCACATGGGATGAGGTGGGGTTTTGTGTTGTCAATCTAAATGAATATGGTTTGTTTTTTGTTTTTTTTTTTTGTTTTGTTTTGTTTTTGGCTTTTGGGCCACACCCAGTGGCGCTCAAGGGTTACTCCTGGCTCTGCACTCAAAAATCACTCTTGGCAGGCTTGGGGGACCAGATGAGATGCTGGGAACCTAACTGGGGTCCACCCTGGGTTGGCCATATGTAAGGTAAATGCCCTACCACTGTGCTGTCACTCCAGTCCCAATGAAGCTGATTTTGAAAGTGAGTAGCATTCAACCTGAAGAATTTAGAAAAGTTCTGCTTGGGTTTTTGTCTTGTCCTATTCCCCTTTGTATCTTGTATCTACTTGCACTCTTACAGGAGAACAGGGTGATTCTCACAAATAATACAGTTTAACATTTGGTACTCTAGACATTTAATAAGGTATTTCAAAAGAGAAGTTCTAATTCTTTATGTTATCTAGAGGGATTTTAAAAAAGTATGAAAGAACTGAAAATGGATTTGAATTCAATTTTATCATTGTGTAACCTAAAGACTGACATGTTTTCCAAATCTATACCACTAGTTATTTTAACACCTACATTGTGTTTACATCTTTGATTTTCTACAGTCAAAAGTCAGAGTTCTCTACCTAACTATATCTTCTTTTCAATTATATTTCTTCTCTTAAATTCAAGGTATTAGCCATGCAGGGAGCACACCATGTGGGAGGGGCCAGACTTGCAACTCACTATGATAGAGTGGGCAAATTAGGTGAGATTTAGAAACCAGCTTTAACAATCTTAAGGATATATCCTAGGAACACAAAAATCCAATACAAAAATCCCTTCCTCACACCTATATTCATTGCAGCACTATTTACAATAGCCAGATTCTGGAAACAACCAAGATGCCCTTCAACAGATGAATGGCTAAAGAAACCGTGGTACATATACAAAATGAAATATTATGCAGCCGTCAGGAGAGGTGAAGTTATGAAATTTTCCCTATACATGGATGTACATGGAATCTATTATGCTGAGTGAAATTAGTCAGAGGGAGAAAGAGAGACACAGAATAGTCTCACTCATCTATGGGTTTTAAGAAAATTAAAAACATTGAAATAATTCTTAAAGATGAGGGCTGGAGGACAGACTCAAGTTATGAAGCTCACCACAGAGTGGTGAGAGCAGTTAAAGAAACAACTCCACTGAGAAGTATCATAATAATGTCAGTGAGTGAGGGATGTAGAAAGCCTGTCTCGAATACAGGTGGGGGGGGTGGGAAGATGAGGCATTGGTGATGGGAAGGTTGCACTGGTGAAAGGAGTGGTTCTTGTTAGGACTAAAACCCAATTACAATTAAGTTTGTAATCACGCTGTTTAAATAAATAAATTATTATAAAAAAAGAAAACAGGTTACACACATTTAGAGCATGGGGAAATTTATCTTGAAAAATTTATAGGCATAAGCTTAAAAACTGATTTATGTATCTCCTCCCATACATATTTAAAGATTGTTTTTTTTATTATGTCAAAACTGTCTTTTCAACATGGTAGTCACTACATACTTGAATTTTAACCTAATTTTAAAAATTGCATGAAATAAAGGTTAGATTTCGTTTTTTCTTTCTTTTTTTTTTTTTTTTTTGGCTTTTTAATTTGGGGAAGGGGCATAGTCAGTCCAAGATCTAAGTTCCAAAATCACACCTGGAAGGCTTGGGGGACTATATGGAATGCTGAAGATCAAACCCAGGTCAGCTACACGCAAGGCAAATAAATGCCCTACATGTTGTGCTATTACTCCAGCCCCCCAGTTTCATTTAAGTGAAGCAAACCAAGTACATTTTGAGTGCTTGGTCATCATATGTGGACAGTGATCACATATAAGGTTGTGTATGTGGAGGCATTTCCACTTGATGCCTGGATCTAGATGCAGAACAAAATTCACTAAGCACAAATTACTGCAATTTAGGGTGCAGCATATGAGAAGGAAGATATTTCTAAATCTTAGAGCTTACTGAAGAGGTGATATGGAGTAAAAAGTTTTGCATTGTCCAGTGGGGCTTTTGAAAAGTTCCACATGATAAATTCCATATATGTTCTTAAGAAGTGTGAACAAAAGTTCTATTTCCATTGGAAAGCTGCAAAACTCCAATTATATAAAAGGAATCAAGGAAAGGTGACGTGGGTTCTAACAGGAAAGAGAAAAGTTGAAGGGCTCCTGAATTCTCATCTTTAAGATGATTTGGCTTCCAGATCACTGTCAAGGGAAGAAAACTGAAAGCTAGCAAACCAATGCTGCCAGAAAACCCTGGGATACTTTTAGGAAAGAGGTGGTACCATTTTTTTTTTCTTTGTAATCTTTCAATTTCTTTCAAACCACATTTGCTGAATAAGTAACTGCCTTTTATAGGTTCCTACTTTCTTTTGTTTTTGTTTTTGTTTTTTGTTTTTGTTTTTTTAGGTCCCTACTTTCAACCAAGCTTTCTTTGATGAAAATAGGATTCTGAATGTTTCTAAAAAGTAATGCTCAAAACAGAAAGGACCTGGCCTCTTAAGAGGATTAGAAATGGGCTGGAGGCTTAGAAGACACAGTCCACAAGAAAGGACCTGTGCAGCCGGTAACCGCCCTTGAGCTGCATGGCAAATCTGTTTTCCATTATCAAATCAGGACAGAGTAATTTATGGCGTATAAGCAGCTACTTTCCCAGTGAGAGTCTGTTTGCCTGGTTGCTAGGGTGACCGATGGCTGTGGGAAGAGGAGGAGGGTGGCTGTGGGAAGAGGAGGAGGTTAGCAGTGAGGCCCCTTTTTGCTACTAATGTGATTAGGAATGACATGTGAGTCTAACCAGCCACACAGTATGGACTCCAGCTGCTCTGAGGGACAGACAGCTAAAACTTCCCCAAGATGTCCCTGCATCACCAATAGTATCTGGGTCAGCGTTTCTATAGTAACATATGCAGAGCTTATGGACTGTGTATATGAACAGAGGGGTGCATTCTAGGGCCTGACACAACAGTACTGATTTGAAACAATGGAATAATATTATTTAATTAAGCCAAGTAATCGAAGAGAAAAAGAAGGGCTAGAGAGCATTAAAAACTCTTTGTAGAAGTTTTCTGAAATGACATTGTTTAGATGAAAACAACTTTCTCCTCTTTCCCAAAACACTTCTCATTTCATCACTGTAGAGTCTTAGAAGGTTCTTCAAGGTTTTTTTCCCCTTAAATAATTTTCTATTGTGGCTCATCTTTTTTTCTTTCATATGCCATCAAAGATACAAATAATAGATAATATTACAGTATGCTCATTAATTTATAATGGTCTACACAGCATTTATTCATCTCTCAAACAGAGAAACTGTGCAGAGCAATACAATTAGATATATGTTGCTTTCCAAGAGCCAACAGGCAAGATTCTAGAAATGTCTCCGTGTCTCCTTTCAAATTTAGAGGCAATTTTTGGACTGTTAAAAGATCTGGTGATACAATAAAAGTAGCTCTGCTTGGAAATAAGATACCTGTGCATGTTAAGTAGGGGAAATTATAAAAAAAAATAATGCATGCTTACTGGGAATTTAACACTTATTCTTTTGGACTGTTCCTATTAAAGTTTTGTTGCTAAAATTACCAGTTTTTTTTTCACATTAAGTCACATTATTTCAGGAGCCTATCCATAGGTTTACCAGGTATATGTATCATATAAACAATTTCCCAAACAATTGACCTTAATTAAGAGAGGAGAGGGTTCTTTGGGGGAAAGAAAGAAATCAGTTCTAGGAAACTGACTATCTTTATTTAGACTTTAATCAGGGAAAGCTTTTTTATCATTGCTTGACTTCATCAGCAGTGTCAAAACACAAAACAAATAGCAAACATACAAACCCATAATAGCAAGATTTCTACAAGTTATAATCACAGACAAAACTAAGGGAGACAACTAATCCCTAATTCTTAATGGCATGTTTTTGCTCACGCATTATGAATGCACTTTAAAGAAATTTGTGCACAAATTTAAGCATTCAATAAATACACTTAATGAATATATATTTTATCCCTTCCTGATGAGATATATTTCTTAACTCTTATCATATTAATCTCTGTGAATTTAAACTGCCCTTCTCCCAAATTACAACCCACAAAAGGTTCAACCATTATTTAAATGAGATAGTCAAACCAATACTTAATAAAATAGTCCAAATAATCAGATTTTTTTTCTCCAAAGAGTATGTCAGAGTAGGGCTTCTTAAATACTACCATAGATATAAATCCCTGAGATCTTGTCTCAGAACCTACTTTGCAAGATATGGGGTGGAACTTGCAATTCTGCATTTCTATCAGGCTCCTACAGGTCTGTGTTCAGAGTACAAGTTATAAGAAGCTATACTATAAAGCTTATGTTCAAATCACATTTTTTCAAAGTCTTGGGCTCCAATAAAGCATACCCTTACCTTCTTCGACTGTTGACAGCAATGCAAACTGCGAGAATCAAAACCAGGCTCAAGAGTGATGTCAAGATTATCAGCCATTCTGGTATGAGTGAACCAAAAGACATATGTAAGATTGGGAAATGTTCTTTGCAAAAACAAAAATGCATTTATACATTGACCTAGACCAAACAAGAACTGGTCAGCACTATGTAAGGTTTCTACCAAAAGACTCTGACAAAAGGTAGTTGATATTGGAAGATTAATTTTAGGGATTTGCCCTACAGGCCTCATGTTTTAATCTCATGTTATCATCAGTCAGGATTTCCAAATCGTGCCAGGAGAAACATGTTTCATACAAGAAAAATATAATCTGTTAAATGTAATAGTTGTCTTTGGTTAAATATTAAATAGACTAAAGTAAATGATTTCTTTTTTTTAAAGAAGCATTCCTTTCTTTTCAATAGCATCCACTGTATGTTTTTATTAGAATACAAAGGTGGAGACCAGATCCTAATATGGGGAGGGGGACATTTCATTCTTGTGGAGGGTTAAATTTATGCACATTGGCAGGGAGAATCATTGGGCCAAACACACAAAAGTCTTCAAAAAGTACATACTTTTAATACAAAAATTATGCTTTCAGGAGGTTGTAGAATCTTAGAATTAGCTAAAAAAATATGTTTATTACTGACTTCTTTATAATGGTAAGACTTCTAAATTACCTAATGTGCAGCAGTCAAGAATTGCTCAACTAAATTATAGTGCATCCATTATTTAATGTAATGCAGTACGAGGGGAAAAACACTTCATAATATTAGAAAGTCTTAGGCGATCAGTTGAAAATAGTTGTTTATTAAACTGCATCTATGTTAATATTAAACTTTTGTTTATAGTTTTTATTTATAGGTTCATTAAAATTGGTAAGAAAGAATCAGGGGGATGTCTTATCAGGCTAAAGTATGTGATTTTCATGAGGATTTCCAAATTCTAGCACCACCAGGAGTTACCCCTGAATAAAACTATTCCTCTAATATCTCTGGATATGGATTGTCATAATAATTACAGGAAGGCCTATATAAAAATGATAATCAAATTATTTTTGGATGGGGAGATAAATTATATGATTTCTCCATCATTTTGTTTAGCTACATTTTCTAAAATATTCACTATAATTATTTATCACTTACAAACAAATAAAATATTATTTATAGCATTCAAAATCATAATTAAAAATACAAAAACTTGGGGAGAGGGAAAAAAGGGAAAAATACAAAAACTTGGGCCATAGACCTGGGAAATGAATTAAGAAAGATAAGAGGTCATTCCTTGTTTATTTTTCTTTGGGGAAGTCTTGGTTTTCCTTGAATTTTTGTTCAGTGATGTTTAGATTGACAAAGGGAACTACTTTGGCGCCAGCCCTAGTCATTAGCTCAGAGGTGCCCCATAGTCACACTTACTAGAACTGGAAAAATCCTACTGCCTGACTGGAAATTTATACTTCACTTTCCTTCCATTTCCTCCATGACAGCTCATTCCTCTGTGTGTGTGTTATACATTTAGTGGTATTCAGGCTCACATATGCTTCCTTTCCTCAATGGAGGCGAGTTTGGAACTAATCTTCTGAAGAGAGGCAAGTCAAAAGGATCATTTAAAACCTTAGAAAAACACTCTCTTGTTTTGTTTATTTAGCCATTTTGTAATCTCCCTTTTACAAGTGCTCAGTGTTGACCAGTCAAAATATAAGAATTTGCCTCAAGCCTATTCTTAGGTGAACCATTAAAGATGGCAACTGGAGTCATATTGGTTCTCCTGTATTTAAGTGAGCAAGCATTAGAAACTTACTAGAGACAACCTGACTCTCACTCCTCCTTGACCTTTGTCCTGTCTCCCACTCCAACAAAATATGCTGGCATTGTCTATTTAATGTCAACACAGGTTCAGTATGGACCGAATTGCAAATAGAAAAACTACCCTCTCCAGAAAACTTCCTGAATTTTTTTCCACATGATAATGTGAGACATTGGAGATGGTTTTTATGTGAGACCTTGCATGTTGTTTCTGAATCTTATCTCATACTTGTACCTGGTATCAGCACCCAGGAATTCATTCAACCTCTGACACCAGAGGACTCCCTTGTTCTTCTGATCCAATATCCCCATTTTTTCCTTCTAACATACTTTCCTGACTAGATCCAGCCCTAACCTGAGAGAACGATTCACCATTTTCTAAGATTGCTAGAATTTGATCAAATCTGATTTTTCCTTCAACATCAACCTTTATCACTGGAGCCCAGTATTTGAGTTTGGTCACATCTACACAGGATCATTATTAAATTTCTTTGACTATTTTAAATGAAAAATAATACTTTTACTCAAAATGCCTTAAATCTTGATGTCCAAAAAAAAAAAAAGCCAAACTCCCCAGTTTCTTTGTGGAACAATTCCTTTCCGAAATGTTTCTCCTGTCAGGATCAGTTAAGACCAGGAAAACATACTCACTCTACACAACACTGAAGGAAAGCTTTTGCATCTTTCTCCTTACTTGTTTGCAAAGTGAAATTGACTCATTTTACCCTACACCCAAAAAATAAAGGAGATCCATATAAGAAGAAAATGGGTATGATCTAATCTGGTATCTCCGTGGTGATCAATCATTTAGGAAGGTGTCTTTAGTAACCAAAATAGTATTTTGTTTGGTTGATTTTTTTCTTCTTTATAGCTGAACACTCACCTGGAAGTTGAGATTTCTTCTTAGGACGCAAGGTAGTGTTTAATCCACCTTCTTGACTTCCACTTACATGCCCTAAGAGAAAACATAATTTCCATAAATTAAAGTTTAGGACAAATAAGCATGTCTTCTTACAGCTTATACAGCTATCCTCTGTGTTTGCATCACTGAGAAATAAGATACATACACAAGTCACAGACATATATAGCAGATTATAATAGGAAAGGCATAACCACAGAAAAGCCCAGTTTGATTAAGGCTAAGATTTGGAAATACTGTGTTGAGAATTCTTAGCAGCCGTTTTGGTGCCATGTGGACAGCAGTGGACTCTAGCACCACCAGATATGGCCTAAAAACCAAATCTAATAAACCAAATAAACAAAAACTGAAAAAAAAAGAACCCTGAAAAAACTGTGTACTGTCCTACTTAATAAAGATGACTGGACTTTAATGAAAAGCCTACTCCCAGAGCTCTACTTTAGACTGCATGGATAACAGAAAAATTTTGGTAACTGAATATTTTGGACAGGTTATGTCATCTGATGTTTTAACTTAAACTGAAAATGGAGAGGCTGAAGAGATAGCGTATCGGTAAGGATGGACCGGGGTTTGATCCCCGGTGTCCCATATGGTCCACTAGCCAGGAGCGATTTCTGAAAGCATAGCATCACCGAGTGTAACCCAAAATCAAAAACAAACAAAACTGAAAATGGAGAAAAATAAGCAACTTTTTACCAGACATCAGGATGTTTCAACATACCTCCTTTTTTATTTTGACTGTGATCTTTTGCTTTGGAAAACTCAGAAGTCCAAGGGACTTTTCCCAATGGCTTCCTTGAGAGGTAGGTCTTTGGTGAATCTTTACCTACACACGTTTTGGCCTTGAAAACCATTTAAGAATCATAGCCACTCTCCTGGTTTTTCTCTGACTCATATAACTGCCTTTGATATATGAAAAGAAGGCAATTAATGAATCTCTTTATTTTGCTTTCCATAACAAGCACTCCTAGCAAGGAAAGATCTGGGTGTGTGCAGAGAAAGATGAAACCTCCCCCACTTGAACAATAGACACCTGCACCGGAGTCAAACAAAAGAGATCACTCACACCCATCTGATTCTCACTTTAGGCAAAAACCAAAGATGGACTAGAAGAGAAACAGCAGAGGTCCTGTCTTGCATCTTAAGAGTTCTGCAAATTCAGCCAGGACTGAGCTGAATTAGAACATTTCTCAAAGGTAGCTTGACACAGTAACTGGGAAGTGAGACCATCTGAGATGGTGCCCAGAGATCACTCAACTGGCTTCAACTGTTAAGAAAAAAACAGTCTAGGATTGTGGCTTCTCAAATTTTACTGACATTACCAATGGAAGGGAGAGTTCTGGTGAAAATACAGATATTTTTTTCGGTGTTTTTTCTCTTTTTTTTGGGGGGGGGGGGTGCACAGCCAGTAGTGCTCAGGTCTTATTCCTGTCTCTGGGGTCAGGGATCTCTCCTGCAGGGTGTCAGAGGACCATTTGTGGTGCTGGGGATTAAACCCAGTCAGCTGGGTAAAATAAGCATATTATTACGCCTGTATTATTATCATCCTAGCATATTACTTATGCTTGTAAGTATTATCGCCCTGGTTATAAAATACAGATCTTGATTTAGCATATTTGTGATGCCTTAGGAGTCTACATTCCTCTCCATTCCTAAGCGATAAATGAGCCTACCACTGCTCCAAAGATTACTGCAGTAACCTGATCTCTTGATCTTAGAGAACATGCATTTCTAACAATCCACTTTCATTTCCAAATGTTTAATATTTATAACACTTGTTCTTCCCAAATGTGTAATGTCTGTAATACTTTTGTTCTTCCCAAGAATTCTAAGTGGTAAAATGTATTTTTATTTATTTTCACTAAGAGGTAAAGAGAGCCTAGAATTTGTGTCTTTATTTTAGATGCATTTTTGTGTGTGTTTGTTTCTAGTCCATATCTGGCAGTGCTTGAGGCTTATTCCTGGCAGGAGTAAGCTTGGGATCACTGTGCTCAGGGATCACTTCTGGGATTGAACCTGGGTTGTCTGTGTGCAAGACAAGTGCCTTACCTACTGTTCTGGTCCTTCAAATACATTTTATCTCAGTGCTCTTATGGAAAGGGTTATCAATGAAGAAATAATTTAAAACTCCATCTTTGGATCTGGAGTGACAACCCAGTGGACTGAGCATATGCTTTGTATACAGGAGGAATGGGTTCAGTACCTGGCACTGCAGATCCCCTAAGTATTATTCATTGTAATCTATAAGCATTGACCCCTTCTCTTGAACACTGCCAGGTGTGCCCGATGTTAGCCTTTAAGCCTAGAGGTAGTACTAATCCTGATGTAAACAAGGAGTTGAGTGCTAAATTGTTCATGTGCAGAACCTGGGTTACTAGGAGTCACCTGGTTTGGAGTCATTTGGGAGAGAGCATTAACAGAACCTTTCCACAATATCAATGTTAATGGTCACAGGTAAACCTACGTCACATCAGACTTTTACTTTTTTAGAGTAATAGTTCTCTACATTGTTATTTAAAACTCAGTGAAGTGAACGTCAGACCAAGCAACAGTTAATATCATTGCAGAATAATTTGTCTAAATGGTGCTTAAAAGAAGCAGTATGAGACTTTGGGTTCAAAATTTGGTTCCACCATCTAACCCATTAGTTAAGTCAATTCAGCCAAGTAATTTACCCTATCTAAGTCTTAGTTTCATTACTTACATCAAAGGAATAATAATAGCACTTAGAAAAATCACAGGGCTTCCAAGATGATTAAATAAATTAATAATGTGCATTTGATATGAAGTCATTGATTTTTGATGGCCCATAAAAATAAATTTCATGTAGCTCAACATAATATTAACACATAGTGTTAGGACAGTGTTACTGGGTTCATTACACTTTCACAAAAAATGCTACCTACTAAGCCATGTATATTATTATTATTATTATTATTCATTCTTTAAAACATGTCCAGCAATGATTATTATTTTAATTTTAGTGGTTAAGAAATTGAATTTCAAATCTTTGAAGCAATTTCTCAGTTATTGTGTGGGAGAACTGGGATTAAATCCAGTCCATTCCTATGTCCTAAATCTCATGTTCTTAATCAGTCTGGTGGTGTACTGCAATGTTAAATTCACACCCTGCTTGAATTATTCCTGATTCTTTCAGGTGGAAGGACTTTCTTCACACAAGTAGATCTCAACATGCTCTCCCTGTTCCTGCAACATCAGCATCATTGGGAAATTTGCTTGAATACAAATGCTCGGGGTTTTTTTTATACCTGCAATAAATCAGAAATCTGAATGACCCTGTAATGGATTTAATAAATTCTCCCTGTAACTGAGATGCATGCTCAGAAAGTATGATATGGATGCATGCCTAGAAAGCATGACACAAAATCTTCATTATAAGCTTCAGGTTTGATGTTGATAGTAGTAAATAACTAAAGCAGTTCATACTCACCAGCTGCCTTAGAATCATGGGTGGTATAGGACTTGCCAGGGGAGTCAGAAAAGAAGTCTGGGTTGTGGAAATGTCCTGTAAGAAATAACAAGGGAAGGTTTAGTGTCATCTTACCTGCCTTCTACATTTCTTGTCTTTTCGTATGAATCATCACAAAATTTTGTCTTTCAAAGGTAAGTGAACAGTGATGGTAGAAAAACCTTAAATATATGCCACAGTATTGATGATTACTTACTGCTTACTCCACAAAGTAGGGCTGGAGCATTAATCAAAATTAAGAAAATTAAGATACCACATGTCATCCAAGATGACCAGGGAAAATTGGGAAAAAATACAATAATTGTAATTCTATAATAAAAATATTATGATTGCTCCATATATCTAAGTCGGCATTCAATACTCGGTCTTTGGAATAACAATTTGTATGCGTTAAATTGTGACAGTGATCAATTGACACAGGTGTACTCTGTGGTTTAGAGAATATTTAAAATATTTCTCTAAGTCAAAAAATACATAGAAAATGTCTTTGTTAGTAAAATAAAATATATTGGGTTGAGTTATAAAAATTTAAATTAAAAAAATAAAAAGAAAAAAATTAAAATTAATTAATTAAAAATCGGGACCAGAGAGATAGCATGGAGGTAAGGCATTTGCCTTGCCTGCAGAGGTCATTGTTTCAAATCCCGGCATCCCATATGGTCCCCCGAGCCTGCCAGGAGTGATTTCTGAGCATGGAGCCAGAAGTAACCCCTGAGCGCTGCCGGGTGTGACCCAAGGAAAAACAAACAAACAAAATTAATTAAAAATAATAATTAATTGCTTCGAGAAAAAAAAGATATTCTATTTTTAAATAATACAAGTAACATTTTATCAAAAAATTGAATCATAATTTTCAACACCAAAAGTGATTACAATCCCACCGTATGGCCTCAGATTGAGGCTGGTTCTTAAATTGCTAAATCTGGATCTACATGTAAAATCTTTGACTCAGCATGTGGAAGCTCCCACTCTTTTCCCACATATTTTCCAAAACTATACTGTAATCTTAAAAGAAAATAAAGGCTGGGCTAGAGAGATTGCTCAAAATGATGAACAAACAATTTTCAGGCAGATCTTGATTGCCTTCCCAGCATTGCATGGTCCACAAACCTTGGGTAGTGACCCCAAGTGTAGAGCTGGGGATAGCTCCTGTGTACTGGCAGGTGAGGGTTACCACCCTGAAATCAGAGGACAATGTTTTATAGAATACACCCACTTTTTATATTCACTCACAGTGAAGTTAATTATAAAGGACATATAGTAATAGGCTTGTCACAGTTTCCTCAATTAAAAAAAATAGAGATGTAATCTCATGTAATTGTTTAGAGGAAATAGACTTCTTTGTTCATTGATTATTTAGAATAGCTGAAAATTGTACTCTCTAAGATTCCAATGCTAACACCACCACCACCACTACCACCATTACCACCACCACTGCAAACACTTTAGCGAAATAAATGTGATTTGAGAGTTTTAGAGGAAAGAAAAGGAAGAACGTAAGATGATTTATCAATCATTTAATTCACAGAGGACTATGGAAAAACTGTACCATAGTAGAATGTAGAAGGGATCACTATATATAAATGTCAAAAATTAAAATAACCATTTTATTTATTAACAATTAAGCAACATAATACTTCGAGATTACGGAAACTACTAAAATTCCTGTTAAAATTTATTAGATTACATAACAGCTCTAGTTTTAATCACTGTAAGTATGGAGGGGATGGGCACCAGGGATATCAAACCCAGGTCTCATTTATGCAAGGCAAGGCATGCATTTAAGTATTGAATTACACCCTCAACCCAGAAAGCTCTAATTTTGCCAAAGAAGCTACACAGTATTCTAAGACCCATCTCTCTAGAATGAAATAAACAGGCTACTTGGAGTTTTTAGTATCTGAGAATAGACCAATAACTGGTCTATTCTCAGATAAAGGACCAAAAAATAAAGGACCAAATAAAGGGTAAAGGATCAAAGAATAAAGGACCAAAGAATGTAAGAAGCTTTGTATTACTAAAATTGCTAATGTTAGTATGGTTTCAAACTATTTTTGCTTGAATAGACTAAATATATGATGCCTAGATTTTCTACCCCATACCAGTGAGAATTTTACAATTGTCTTCTACTTTATTTATTGGCTGAAGAGTTCTCTTTTGGGGGAGAAGATGGGGTAGGAGGTTAAAAAAAAAAGGAAGGCTAGGGGAGCTCACATGTAAACATGTAAAATTTAGCTTAAATATGCATTTTTATTTCATGTGCTTTAGTGATTGGAAAAGAAATGACTGAATCATAGCACTAGAAGGAGAAATAATATTTTATTTCATTCACCAGTGTTTTCCAATTACCTTATCTTCATTATTAATTTCTAGTGCAAAGGACGAAGCCAAGAAAAGGAGAATAAGAGAAATCTGCTTATTTGAAAATTATCATTTTATGTCCATGTTGAACTTGGTTGACTATTTCATCTTCACTCATTCTTTGGATGTTACATTAATAGAGAAAGTCCCTGTTCATGGATATATTAAAGCATAGTTTAAAGGGTGCACAACTAGAAAAGATTTATCTACAAGCCCATCACCAAAAGTAAAATTCACCAATCCATCACCAGTAAAATATAATAATTTTAGATTAAAGCATTTTTCAATAGGTAGAAAATATTCATAAAAGCCTTACTGCTAAGAACAATATTTTGAACTACATAAAACATTGATCTTAATATGTTCAACATAATATATCTTAGGTCCAGGAAAAACACAAAGAGAGAAATGTAATCATACCAACCAAGTCACAAAAATAAATGATCTACAGAACTCAGCTTTCTATGGCAGGGAAATGGGAGTGCACAGAGGAAGTTTTGGAAAAGAACAAGTCAGAGTAAAGTGATCACTCTGATAGAGGCTATCAGATTGGAATGCCATATATAAGGAATCCTATCATTAATAGTTTGTAAATCAAGGTGACTAAAGTACAATATAACACATGAATAAATTGACATTATGTTGACAAATGAAAATACAAATCATCTGTAATTGTTTATTTACCATAGGACAAGTAAAATTCATTCCCCTGCTAATTACTCTAACCACAGCCTATACAGAAAATGCCTCTTGTAATAAATATAATGCCTCTTGTCATTTTTTTCCCTATACAGAGAAAGGAAACTAGATAACAAATGACCAAATTACCTGATAAAGAACCATCAACATTAGAGTTGGTATCTCCAACAATAGTAACTTCAGTAACTTCGGGGGCCACTGTCCCAGCAGTGGTCATTGGGACCAGGGTCCTGTGCTCCTCTGTGTCTGAGGACTGAGACGTGTGACCTTCTGTAGAAGTAGTTGAATCTTGAGGATGACTCTCACCTTTTTGTTTATCATTACCATGATTACTATCTGTGTAGAGTTGGAGTTAATGGTAAATGTGGATTTATAATACCTCCACCCAGGATATGCTTATCTTCAGTGTGCAATCACTGCAAATATTTTTCATGTGTTACTTGTGAAAATAGAGCAAAAGACTGTGATTTGCTATGCTGTGGAACAGAATAATATTTTGCCACTGACACCACCTAAACATCACTCAACAGAATAGATTTTAGTGATCCCAATATCTAAAAGAGGCATTTGTTCATCTGTTGCAACAACAGAATACATGATACAGAACACATAAATGAACTGACATTATGTTGACAAATGAAAGTATTTTTTATCTTCATTTGTTTGTTTATCATAGGACAAGTAAAATTAATACCCATGCTAATTACTCTAATCACAGCCTCTACAGAAAACACCCCTTTCAATATGAAGGTTTGTCCTTTTTATCCCTATACAGAGAAAGAAAAGCAGATGACAAATTACCAAATTACCTGATAAATAATCATCAAAAGTAGAGTTGGTATTTCCAACAACAGTAACTTCAGTAACTTCGGAGGCCATGGTCCCAGAAGGGGCCATTGGGACCAGGGTCCTGTGTTCCTCTGCGTCTGAGGACTGAGATGTGTGACCTTCCGTAGAAGTAGTTGAATCTTGAGGATGACTCTCACCTTCCTGTCTATCTTTACCATGATTACTATCTGTGTGAAGTTGGAATTAATGAGAAATGTCGGTCTATAATACCTCCACCCATTATATACTTATCTTCAGAATGTGTAATCACC
Source organism: Suncus etruscus (assembly GCF_024139225.1). Classification (NCBI taxonomy): domain Eukaryota; kingdom Metazoa; phylum Chordata; class Mammalia; order Eulipotyphla; family Soricidae; genus Suncus; species Suncus etruscus. The sequence goes on along the minus strand of NC_064856.1, from coordinate 85,368,942 downwards.
GCAAACATTTTCCATGTGTTATTTGTGAAAATAGAGCAAAAGATAGTGTGATTTGTTTGCTATGCTATTGAACAGAATTAGTATTTTGCCACTGACACCATCTGGACATCACTCAACAGAATAGATTTTAGTGATCTCAATACCTAAAAGAGGTCTTTGCGTTATTTAAGTAAAGTTTATGCCATTACAACTATGATCTTACAGCCAATACTAAATAATTTTTAGTTCTTAATTGGTCCCAACTTTGATGAAGTGTAGGAAGCAACAGCACTAAATTAAAATGCAACATTATTTTGCCTATAATTGGTATTACAAATGCAAGATTTAAAAGACCTGAGGTTTTGATTACTTCCTTTGTCAGAGGATATTGTTTAGTCGCTACCACCACAATTTATATGGTCCAGAGGTTAAATGACAAAATAATATTATTAATGCAAGGGAAAAAGTGATATAATTAGAACTTTACACTAATTATAAATCACATAAACACATTTCAAAATGTTAAGCCAAGTCACCAAATTTAGAGTTTAAGAAAGTAAAGCTTAAATAGTTTAAGAAGAGTTTGTTTTAAAATATAATGAATTCTATGAGCTCTACAAAGGAGATAAAGGAGAGTACCAGCACCAGCTACACCTTCTGATCTAAAGTAATAGCAAAAAAGGAAAAGCAATAGATTCACCTTCACCAAAGACACCACAAAACACCCATAACATATTGATTTTTATTGATAGCTAAAGCCAGCACCAACTGAGTTTTATAATCCTTACTGCTAGATGTTGGAGCAGATGTCATTGGATGGTCTTCATCTTCCAAACCACTATGTGATGTAGAAAAGCTCTGAGCAGGATTCTGCTCTGTTTCAATAAGGAATAAATTCATTATTAATTTGGAATCATAAAATAAAACTTTGGTTATCTGTTACCATGGAAAATCTAACTAGAGAAGTGCCAAGATGATAGGTACATATCAAGAACCCATAACCATGGATCAAGAAATGTGATGAAGGAAAATAACACCATGATAACATACATGTAACCATGAAAAAGAAAGAAGCTCATCTCGACTCACAAGCTCAAATAACTCAGATCAAATTTATAGGAGGAAATAGGTCTCTTTCAAAGAACATTAAATTACTGTTTTACCCTTTTATTAGGGTTTTGATCATATCTGTGGTTTGAGGGTTCTACTTATTATACTAAAACGCCAAGAAAGGCTTGGGTAGGCAAATACGGACCTTTCATAGACATAAGTCAAACATTTGAGGCTGAACCATTGCCCATATCGGAAATCACATTAAATGTCTTGAGTTAATTTCTATTTTTGTTGTTCTAAGAAAGGTATTGATTCTGAGTTACAGATGCAAGCACTCCACAGAGCAAACCCATGTGCCGTGCCCACCACCAACCAATAGTGCTGGTCCACCACCAACCACACATCACAACCGGAAGAGGCCTGGTTAACAACTTGCAATCCCAACCTCAGAGCATAAGTCATTGAGAACACAGAATAGCCATAAAAGACTTTCTGTTTACAGGGAACTTTCTATGTTTATCTGAATCTTCTTTGATGTTAAATTTAACACTGTGGGCCCGGAGAGATAGCACAGCGGCTTTTGCCTTGCAAGCAGCCTATCCAGGACCAAAAGGTGGTTGGTTCGAATCCTGGTGTCCCATATAGTCCCCCATGCCTGCCAGGAGCTATTTCTGAGCAGACAGCCAGGAGTAACCCCTGAGCACCGCCGGGTGTGGCCCAAAAACCAAAAAAAAAAAACAAAACATTGTGATATTTCATTTTAATTACCTACACAAACTTGCTGTTTTTTCTTTTGGTCTTTAAGGGACCACTTGTGGATTCTGATCATTATGTATAACTGTAAATAAAATGAAGCCCTATTAATTTTGAATTTATTTTAAATTCTGTCAAGTAAATAGTATTCTGAGTTCTCTAGAATAGTATCTCTAGGATAACCCTATACAAAGAACATAAATTAACAGTTTTAGAAGCTTAGCATCACTTCTACATTATATTTAGTTAGACTAAGAGATGTTAGCAATAGTTTCTTTTACTTTTTAATGTTCTGGGTTTGATAAACTTTGTAAGTTGTCAATAACATGATTTGCATATCTTCTATGGGCTGACATGAAGTTCCTACTTTCTATGATAACTATAAAAAATGTTATTTTATAACTATTAAAGCATTATTTCTCTCCTCTGTCTTATTAGAGGAGAAAAGAAAATCAGAATAGATGATCATTTACAACAGAGAAACCACTGTCTTAGCCATGATTTTACTGATGTAATTACTTAAAAAGTAAAACAATCAAGTTGAATGGAATCTTACCTCCTAATTTTTTGTTTATTTATTTTAGGGCCACACACAGTGGAGCTCAGAAATCACTCTGTACTCTGTGCTCAGAAATCTGTGCTCTGTGCTCAGAAATCGCTCCTGGCAGGCTCAGGGGTCCATATGAAATTGAACCGAGGTCTATCACGGTTTGGCCACATGCAGGGCAAATGCCCTGCTACTGTGCTATCACTCTGGCCCTGTTACATCCTAATTTTTAAGCATACATCCATTGGCTCTATAAAGCAGCAAAAATGAAGTCAAAATAAGATTTTGTGAACTCCACCATGAAAATAAATAGAATAAAGACAGACTTTCAGCTCTGGGATAAGGTATATAGCACCAAAAACACCTTGCCACCACCAAGTTTTACACCAAGCCTAATATAAGCAATAGATAAAGAAGGAATACAAGTCAATAGAGTTGTTGAGAGTCATTATTCTTACGAGTTGTGAAAGAAAGGGTTTCTTTTCTGCCCAAGTCTTCCACTAAATCTACATTTGGATCTGCAGAAGGTTGAGGTGTAGTACTATGTCTGGAGTCTGAATCTGAGGGGATTAAATCAGTGTTAATTATTGATGTCCATAAACCATTTGAAGATGTTTATGGTTTATAGACAAATTATTCAACCCTGGAAAAGAAAGCAAGTACTAATTTATATCTTCAGAATTGGCATATATAAGCATTTCTTCAAAAGAAAGAAGTCATTGGCTTTCATTTAAGTGACTTCTGTTAACTTTTTCTAAATTTCAAAAAGCTCTAATTAAGCATGTGATAGTCTCCCAAACTTTGCAGAGACACAGATAAAAATCCATGTGCTTTCGTAGAGACACGTGATTTGACACATAGAGAAAAGATATGGGTTAGTTATCATTTTGTCACATTTTCCTTAATCAGCAAAAAAATCTTTGATTTTTTGAACACTTTTCCCTTAATTCATTCTATTTTGCTTCATAAAATGAATGTGCAAAAAGAACATGAAACTACACTAAAAAAAACTGCCTAGTTGGACACCACCAGAAAAATTAAAAAATTAAATTAATAAAAATAAGAAGCAGATGATTTCAGTGAATCGTTTCAAATAATCCTCAGGCAGCTTTTCATTTAGCATATAATGCTTTAATGGTACAGATATTTGATTGAAATATTTCAAAATGCTGCTTCTAGTAATTATCAGTTGGTTCTAAGACCTGCCTATTGATGGTTTCATGACACTCTCTTTCATCTTTATTTGAGAATTCCTTAAGAATTCTGTAACAATGTATTTTGGTTGAAACCAACCCTATTTTTTTATTATTCATATTTTTTAATTTTTGGTTTTTGGGCCACACCCGGTGATGCTCAGGGGTTACTCCTGGCTATGCAATCAGAAATAGCTCCTGGCTATTGGACTATATGGGGACGCTGGGGGATCAAACTGCGAACCATCCTAGGTCAGTGCATGCAAGGCAAATGCCCTACCACTTGCACCACCGCTCCGGCTCCCAACTCTATTTTTTATATGCTTATCAGTTTAGTGGAATCTCTTTTTATCAGAATGGAGGCCTTGCATTGACTCAGAAGTTGTTTACCAATTTAGTTTTACACCATGTTTATTATTAGAAAATCTAGCATAGCAGTCCTATGTGCAAACATACAATGACATATTAACCACTCAACCCAGTGGTCCCAATAGAGCTGTTCAAACTCATTTTTCTTTGTAACAACTGTGAAGTTTTGTCAAGTTCATTCCTTCACTGTTCTTCTTCCTTCTCCTTAACCTTCCTAGAAAAACTTAGTTGAACTTCCATTCTCTTTTACATGCCAGATCTATATTTTTTATATATTTTTATATATTTATATAAAATATATATAATATATATATTTATATATTATATATATTTTATATATATTTTATATATTTTTTATATATTCTCTAGGGATCCTCTGAATTTCTTTTGTCTTCGTTGTTAACATTCATTTTCTATCTATTATTTACTATTAACAAATTATTATATGTATTTTACTGATTTTCTTAGCTAACTTTTTTTAATTTTTATACACCATGAATTATGCATCATCGTATCTCCACATTGTCATTCACATTAGCAAACACTTAAATTGTAATTTCATGGATCATTAACATTTGTACAGAATATACTTGAAGTATTCAAAGAAATGAAGAATAAAAACTGATCATTTGTAGATAACTGTTTAACAGATTATGAAGATGTTACTATTGTGGATTAGAAGTCACTCCAAGAAGATTTATATTTTATATTTAATATTTTTATTTAATATATTTAATATATATATTTATATTTCAAATGCCTTGGTAGTTTAGATTCATATTCTATCTGTCTGTCTGTCTACCTATGGACCTATTTACTTACATATCTCTCTCCAATATTATATATACATTTTGATAAAGGAATAATTACTTTTTTTAAAAATTATTTATTTATTTTGCTTACAAACATGTTTGTAATTGGGTTTCAGCCATAAAAAGTAATTTCTTTAAGTATAAAGATCAGTCGCTAATAGTTTTTCATTCTTTTATTACAAAACTAATAGCATTCTCTTTCTCTTTCCACTTAATTCTAATTTTAAATTGCTTAGAGATAAATAATAATGATATTTAATAAAATAGATATTATACCCTGTGTAAATTTATTCATCAAATTCATAAGCTTTTAATGAGAGTAAAAAGTAGTCTAAATCCCACAAATGAGCAATCATTCTACATTCTTCTCTTTCTGACTCATTTCACTCAACATAATACTCTCCATATCCATCATGTATAAGAAAATTTCATGACTTCAGTTTTCCTAACAGCTTCATAATATTTCATTCCATGAGCCATAGTTTCTTTATCCACTCATTTCTTCTCAGGCACTTAGGTTGTTTCCAGATTCTAGCTATTGTAAATAGAGATACAAATTATATATGAGTACAGATGCCTTTTCTACATTGTGATTTTGGGTGTCTCACCATGATTTAATTTTAAAACTTATATGTAAGAGGTGGTGCAAGCCATAAGACTTCTGCCTTTCCCACGCTAGCCTAGGACGGACCACAGTTTGATCCCCTAGCATCCAATATGGTCCCCCAAGCCAAGAGCGATTTCTGAGCACATAGCCATGAGTAACCCCTGAGCATTACTGGGTGTGGCCCAAAAACAAACAAAAAATTATATGTAAGAAGAAAGAATGGTCTAAATCCTAAATTATGGACATCACATTTTTCCTTAGATGTTACAAAGTAAGTAAAATTTTTTGATCATTTAGTTACTTATTTACCATTAGAATACACTACATTTTGGCCTTTCCTATTTGTCTACCAAATTTTTTCTTTTCTATCTACAAAGGAAATGGTTGCTGAATCCATCAATATTCTTTTGAACTCATACATAAAAGTAAATGTAAACAAATGTACACACACATATACACACAGACTGCTCTTTTTATAGAAGAAATTACTTCCACTCATCATATGATAATGATGACAAGAAGTTTCTAGTCAAATGAATAGACATATTACTATCATTTAGAAGAAATTTCAAGTTCCTCAAGAAAGCAGTCTGGTCTAGAATGAGGGACATATTTCTAAGCCACATTGGGTGGCTATATTTCAAAAAAAATCATAATAGAACAAAAAATGCTCAAGGTTATTACCCATGCTATTTTCTGTTTGATGACCTTGTCCCATTGGATGTGAGATTGGGTCGAAGTACTCAGTCCAGGAACCATCCTCTGGGTTCTGTGTTGTCAATATTTGATTTGAATGGTTGTTCTGGTCTGAGGCTGTTGTGAACATGCCTTTCAAGCAATTGTCAAAGTGTTAGTTCACATTTGATAAGGAATATGCTGATTTACAGTTCTTAATGTCTAGACAATTTAACCATTTTTCTGTGGAGGGCCAGAAAGTTGCTTAAGTGCTGAATGCTTTAGCAGATATGAACATGCTCATCTTCTTATCAATCAGAACATAAACTGGAGTATACAAATGTATCAATGACTTCTCCAGTGGATAAAGGATGAATTTATAGACACTAAGTATAGATAAGAGAGAAGTAGCTCTTGACCCATGTCATGTTGCCATCATTCCCTAAAGCAGGAAGTGTAAAAGTCCAAGCATATAGTCATTCCAAGACAACCACATTCCAGTGAGATGCATTTTAGGTTGGTAATGATTTAGAGAATGAATATCAGATAACAACTTCCCAAGAGATAAGTAGAGAAGTAAAGACCATTCACCTCAAAAGCATAAATGGAATCTATTAGAAGCATTGCCTTCTAGGAGATTTATGAGATAGATATAAGAATGTTAAATATGTTTCTCACTTCATTCTGAGCTAATGGACAAGTATATGAAGTAAAGATTAGGATACACCACCTTAGCAGCATCTACATTAAAGAACCAATCACCGAAGCAATTGCTTTGCCAGAAATGTAACGCACTAGAAGGACATTATGCATCATATTCAATATTGTCAATTAAAAAATGAAAATATTTCTCTGATACCAAATCAGATCATAAATTTTTTTCTACTTCAATGCACAATGCACTAAAGTGCTTCTTTTAGGCAAACAAGAGAACATGCACAGAAGCTCGCAGAGAGTGAATTTATACATCATTACTTAGAGATAAAGACAAGAACTTGAGTCCAGTTTCCACAACCCCACAATTCAAGAATAAAGAAAGTACCATTTTGCAGTAAGAGTAAAGACACAGAATATTGTGTATTCCAGAAAAAAACACCAAACAGACATGACAAAAGGGTCAAATGACTTCATACAGGTATCATTTACTCAAAATGTCTGGCTCCATTTCTTCTAATGAAACATTTTCTAACAATCCCAGTATTTTATAGAAGTATACTGTAAAGCTTGGACCCACATCATAGAGTAGATTTCTTTATATTATAAAAGAGATTACTTTAGAAGATTAAAGTCATAATACAATACATGAGATGCCCCAACCTAAAACTGAAAATGACATTTTCAAAGGCAGAGTCCCTGGCCCTCATTTATGTGGTTTTGGTGATTTGACATGCATAGTGATTTGTCATTGCATCTATGTTGACTACATGTAAACTATGGAGGAAACATAATATTTCATAACAATTTTAAGTCTTTTTGTTCAGTGTCCTCAAAATTCAACATTTTGCTAAAGGGGAAGTTTCCACACAAGTTTACTTATAAAACCATTCATTACCAGTTATCCCTGCTGTCGAGTGAGAGTCTTCTGGCATTTGGGGATAGTCCCCAGGCCATCCATTCCCAAATTGCTCTTTGTATGTAGTTGTTTCTTCTGTTGCACTACTAGGGGTTTCCTGGGCTGTGAGAAGAATGTCAATTGTGAGCTACAATCATTCAACTTCTACATTAATAAGTTTTTCCATTTTAAGGGTATAAACACATAGAACAGAAGGCAATAAAGGAAAACAACAAGTTAACTGAAATTCTAAAAAAAGATATTAAAATCAAATGGTCAATCATTTTACCTTTAATATGGAAAACTGGCTCCTAAAGAATATTATTATTGGGTATGAGGAGGTACAATGGCGGTGTCCAGGGATTACTTCTGGCTCTGTGCTCAGGAATTACTCTTAGCAGTACTCTGGGGACTATATGGGATGACAGGGACCCAACCTGAGTCTGCCACATGCAAGACAAATGTCCTACACACTGTACTCTAGCTCCAGCCTCTCCCAAAGAAGCTCTGATTCTCTAAATTATTCCTCAGCTGGGATTAGAGCACAACCTATGAATTCTCAGTATTATTATATTTGTTTAGAGTTATAGGCCTGAGTATTCTGAGAGAACTGTTTGTCAAAACTCTGCATCAGTAATTTGGAGCAGATAAATACTTAACAATTGACTATAAGATGAAAGTCATAGACTTCCCAAATGTCTTATGTTCATGGTACGAAATGCAGTATCAGTGGATTTGCCCAGCAAAAGAGAGGTTGAACTTATTGAAATCCTACTCCACCAAGAGCAGTAATGCTACTCCATTAAAAACATATATTTTTGTGGTATTAAAAATGACAAAATCATTTTTTAAGAAACTAATGTCCGTGGAAAAAACTATTCCAATCAGTATTTGACACAATGTAAACAACTTCAGTGTGCGAGACCTAATATTCACACCATTTTAAAAGGACAACATGGAAGAAATATAAATTATCAGGATGACTTAGGAAAAGGGTCATAAAGGCACTAACATTTCCATCATTTCAACTAATAGAAAATGTTTAGTTTAACAAGTAAACAAACTTTTATCTTGACACTTTTTGCTACTTGTATATTGGCTATATTTTATTTTAGAAAATTGATATATACAATTGATAATAACAGGTATTTAAAAAAAAACAAATTTCTTATCTTAGTTTTTTGCTTACATTGACCAACAATACTTGCTATTCAGAGAAGAGGAGATGAAGCCAAAATCTTAAGCATTATTATACATTGGCTAAATTACTATTTCCTGACCAATAATGAAGGTACAAAACAGTCCCTACTGTTTTCAACATAAAGCATACAGTCTAAAGGAGTTTAGAATTTTCATGTGATATTTTAATATGGCTTCTTTTTTGTGAATTGTGACATTCTTTGGACAAAGTTCAGAAGTTACCAATCTGAACCTTCTTCTGTTTGGTAAATAATGATTATCAAATTACTGCCTCTGCTGCTACTTTTTCTCTGCTAAGTTTTATTATGTTCAGGTTTTCAACTACCCTCATTTCTTACACTCTCAGCCACCACTGGTGGTAGACTCAAAAATTATAGATCTCTTAAGTAGCTTTCTGCCTTTTATGTACAAACTATCATATAACTTTTTAAGATATACTCAAATATTTGAGTTAGGATTCAAAGAATATTAGTACAAAATCTTATTCTGAGGAGACTTATCTTTTTTTTTCATCTACCTAAAAGCTCTTTTTAACCCAATCCATAATTCTCATGTTATATTAAATCTATTGAGGAAATTGGGGCTGGAGTGGTGGTGCTAGAGGTAAGGCGTCAGCCTTGCAAGCACTAGCCTAGGATGGACTGCGGTTCGATTCCTCAATGTCCCATATGGTCCCTCAAGCCAGGGGCGATTTCTGAGCGCATAGTCAGGAGTAACCCCTGAGCATCACTAGGTGTGGCCCAAAACAAAACAAAACAAAACAAAATCTATTGGGGAAATAATGACATATAGGTTCACTGGATGTATTCAGTGCAAGGCTCAGGACTTAATAATTTATGTCCTAACTGATGCTGAGGCATTAATTTAGCCATGGGTTCTCAATCCCTATGATTTCTGTATGTTTCTTCTGTTTTTTTTCCTTCTGAAGTAATTATAGCTATAAGAATTATGACTGAGCCATAGTATTAAAAATGCCACAACAAGGAGTTGGGAGAAAATGCTACAATATGTTATCCTAAATTAAAAACTTCCTTTATTCCAAATGCAATGGTTTCTAAGAGACAGATAAAATAAGAATATATACATAATCCTCTCAGTTCAGTAAAAATAACTGTGACTGTTTTATAGAAAACCTGGGATACTGGCATGTAAGTAGGAATAATAGCATCAGTTTTCCCAAGTCATTCTGGATACAAAATATAAAAAGTTACATAATCCAAATACAGCCCATTATAGCTACTAACTTTAGTCCAAAGACTATAAGGGATGCCTTCTTGCAGTGTAGTTAAAAAAAAAGATAGATTTATCTTCATAAAAATAAAGATTCCAAAGATTATTGCATTTGTCAAGTTTTTTTTCAAGTTCTTGCTACTAAGCCCCAAAAAAATGCTCTTCATCATATATTTCCATAAACACACATTATTACTCAATGGAATGCCTGGAGATTATTGACAGAAAAATCTGAAGTAATCTTTTAAAACACTTTAACTTTTCAAAAGTACTTTAAAACCTTTAAAGCTTTTGACCTTTTGGGAAACTAGACAAATTAGTATTTTTCCTCAAATTTCTAAAAATTATGTACAATTTGACCATCATTTCATGCTTTGGAGATAAAGGAAATTATTATGTAAAAATAGATGTGATCATTGTCAAAAGTCTTTAGAATGTCTTCACTAACTCATCTATACAAGAACTTCTGATATCATCCTTCTTACTTGTGCTTGTGGAATAGTGGGTCTCCTCTTCATCATGAGGTTTATGGTGAATGAGTGGTGGATGTATTTCCTGTGTCTTGTTTTCTCCAGAAGTCTTGGTATCTGAACTTCTGCTCACATCTGTCATGATGATGATTTTTTAGACTGTGACTTTTATCAATCAATCTTTGATGGTTCTGTTCATCCATTAAAGTACATGATATTTAAGGTACTAAATTCCTAAATAGTACTTCTGAGCTTCAGCTGCAATGCTTTTTTAAAAATAATTTGTTTATTTAAACACCATTATTATGAAACATAAATGTTCATAGTTGGGTTTCAGTTACAGAATATACACTACCAATGTCAACCCCAATATTTCTGAATGACTTCACTAATCTGTCCTAAAAGAAAAACCATTATCAAGGAATTTCTTAACTATAACTTGTTATTCCAATATAATCACTTTTCAATAGCAACACCATAAACCATTTAAACATATTTGTTCTTATATTGATGCAAAATAACATATCTTATGTCAGGATTGTCTGATTGATAAATGAACTCCTGAGCCATAAAAGCCCACCAGGAGTTCTGATGAGATATTAGGTAAATTTCCTTCTTTGTTGTGATGACTGGCCTTTGCAGCAATAAAAATCTTTGAGGTAAAAACTTTTTCTATAGTCATAGTCTATTACCATTCATCCTTGTAGTTGTCTGAGGTAATTCTTCTGAATTTGAATGACTTGGGTTCCATTGTATCCAATCTGGGTTCTGATTTGGGTCGTTAAAAAGCATTGTTGTGGTTGAAACTGTGATAATGATGATTGAAGTAATTAGGAAAATGTTATTTCTTGAGCCTTCAACACCAGATTTTACATTTTGTCCTTAGTCTATATAGTGAATATCAGGTTTTATAGATGGATGAGAGGAAATGGAATGAAAGCAAAGTATCTTCACTTGCATCAGCTGTTATGTCTCAGAATATTTGGAGCCAAAACATAAAATCTTCTGGAGAAAGCAGTTGAAGTACTTGCAACAGTAAGAACAGCTTTGAAAACACCAGCCCTCCACCATTTATAACCAAAGATGTCAGAGTTCTGCCTCTTCATGCAGACTGTAAAGACCTACGCATTCAAAAGACCAATGTCCTTAGATCATTGATCAAAATGTGCTATATCTTCAGATGGAAGAGGAAGACACCCAAAAGTTACACCATATCATGACATATCACTTTATGTCATTAGTGGTTTTAGTGGAAAAGAAATAACTTGAGTTATCAGAGCTTTTTATTAAATTATAAGAAGAATACCTACAACAGCCATATTATTTAGCTTGACATTTCTAAGATTAAGAAAGTACCTATGTTATTTTTTACCCCATACAAAGCTTTATCACAAGCATTTGATCCATAGCCAATAAAAGAAAATTCCAATACATTTAGTAGAATAACAGCATAGATAACCAACCACCATTATTGAAGCTCATTGGAAATAAAAAGTGATACATCCACCAGTACACTAATGTTGTCAGTCGGTATAATAGGGATAGAACAGTAGATGCATCTGACAGAAAGATCAAGGCAAAACCAGAATCGACTTATTTTGCGAGAAGACTATAAGTTCATCCAAATTCACTCAATCTTGACTTTGATATCAAAATAATGCAAAATTCTTTTGAGAAATTTTTACTAGCAGCTTTATTTCACAAGTGAAGAAAATGAAGTCTAGAATCATGAACCATATTCTCATGGTAAGAAAGAAAAAAAAACAGTTATCAATGTCCTATAGAAGAAAATGAGTATCCAACTGAATTTCATACACAGTATCCAAGAATGAAAGTTGGAGAATATATCAGAGATGAAAAACATCAACATCAGTTTTCCCCCAGAATTTGGAGTTTGACCAATTCGGAATCGGATTATTTCCTGATTGATCAATTTAATTTGCCAGTCAAGAAAACTTAGGTTCTCAAATATTAAAAAAAAAAACTTTTTTTTAGATAGAGTGTGATAATGCAGATCTAATGATTTGAGATACTGGTTTTCTTAATGAAATTATTAAAGATAAATTCCATAATCTATACACTGATCTCTGAAAGGGGGTGTCCAGACTAACTAGTAGACTATTTAAAAATAAGAAAATTAAAGCATCTGGCTTATCTTTAGTGTTTGTTGTTTAATGCCAAAAACTCCTTCAAAGCCTAAACTACATTTTGTATCCCTTACTTTTCTAGGTCTGTCCATCTGGAGATGACTTAAGGTTCTAAAAGACCAAAAGGGCTTCAGTAGCCTGAAAGATCTTGTGTGGTAGCATAAAGACACATCTCCTTTACGGAAAAGTTGAACTTCAGTGAAGTTACTTTCAAGATTCTTTTCTAGGTTCAATGCAGATATACATCTGAAATTCAGACATCTGGCAAAATATTAGTTCGATCTTTGATTTAATTTTATGTCATACCTGGCAGTGCTCGGGGAATTACTCCTAGCTCAACAGTCAGGAATTACTCTTGGTGATGCTCCACTAAGGTCAGATATGGGCTGGAGATTGAATATGGGTCAGTCGTGTGCAAGACAAGAGTCTTACCCACTGTACCCACTGCTCCAGTCCTGTCTTTGTACTTTAAGGTATTTTACAAGTCAATTCCAATTTTTGTTCTTCTGAAACTTTTATAACTTTTCATAAAATCAGATGCTCTTTTACAGTGAACTCACTGTTTGCTTATAGTTGCTGACTCTCCTTTGTCCTGCTCTTCAATATCTTTCTGCTCTGTGGATGCCCTATTTGCCTATTAAAACTCTGGATTTGTTTCTTTAAATTCAAATAGCTATTATCTAACACAGTTCTTGAATTCTAGTTTCTGCCATATAACTTTTTGTAGGGCTTTTCTGAGCCTCTCTCAGCCTTCAATTTAGAATTTATACCTTTCATTAATATCCTTCTAATCATCTTTTTGAAAACATAGGCTACAATAAGCCATAATGTCCATGAAGGCAAGAACTCTTTTCTTTTTAATTTTATTTTATTTTAATGTTGTGTTTCCTAAAAATAACACAGTAGGAATGCAGTGAGTATTTTAAAACAATAATTTGGAATAATCACTGACAAGTTTTAAAAATTAACAGGGAATCCATAATTGAAGGGCATACAAAAAAGTAGAAAAGCAGGAACATGAGGAATTTTAAAGATATCTTTCTCATTTCTCCTCCAAATTATTTTGATTTACATTAAACAAATCTATTTTTCTTTAATAATCTCATCAAAATAATGCTGAAATATGATCATACATTCACACTCATTTTATATTACCTATCATTTAGCATAATTACTACTGGGTAGCAGATCAACTGATAAATTTTGTGTAAATGGTTCTCATGTAATTGATTATTATTCTTACTGGTACTGGTGACAAAATCTTCATCATCATCAATGCCTGATCCGGAATAACTGGGGTGTTTATCTTTTTCATCTTCATTTTCTTCAGTTGGGTCCCAGCCTGCTAGGGTAATATTTGAATTCACACCTGTTGCATTAGTGACTGAGTAGGATGCTATGCAACTCATTTAACAAAGGAAGAGAGTCGGGCACAGATTGTAGAATAGAATTCCCTAATTCATATGAAAGTGAAAAATTTGACTAAAAGTTAAATGCTACAAATTATTATATCCTGAAATCAGTATACAAACCTAAATATGTTCTATATATATATATTAGTAAATAGAGCTAAACACAATGAAGTTATAAAGAATAAACACAGACATAAGTTTATCAGAAGAGTAAAACAAGGCCAATGAACACTTCCAAGATTTCAGGTCCATTTGTTATTAACTTAACCATATGCCTCTAATGGAAGGATAATACTATAAGATTTTGCACGTGTCTATTTGCTCTGTCAGGACACCTTAAGAAATACCTTGAAACTAAACCACTGTCAGTATTGTCTGTAGTTCCAGAATTGCATTCACAATTTTCTAATTTGTTTTTTAATCCTCTTTAATATCAAATTGTATTAGTTCTGAGTGTAAATAAAAGCTACATGTTAGTTTTCAGCAATATTTAGCATATAGAAAAAAATATGAAGCAACCCTAAGTGCTAACTAAAATGTACTGTGGCCAAGACTTCCACTAAATTTTTTTTTTACTTTTTTTTTTACTTTTTACTTTTGAATGTTATAGGAGAGAGAAATGTCTTTTACTAGTTCTCAACAGTTATAGTAAAATATTCCTCTACTGCTAAATGTTTTCCTGCATTTTAATAAGATTCATGCTATTGTTTAAAATAGCCATTTGTCTTTTTCATTAGATATGACTAGTATCTTAGATATTAGATACTACTAGTATCCACCACAAATTGGTGGTGGGTAATGCTCATGGGAAAAGGATGGTGTACATTATAAGACTGAAACTCAGTCATGAAGAACTTTGTAATCACAGTATTTAAATAAAAAATATCAAAAAAATCTATTGGAAAACATTGTTTTTTCTGAATAAGAAAGCTTAAACAAGAAAGTTCTTAAACACTGCATATAAATTATTTTTGAATTTTGAAACACTAATAATATAAAAAGAGGGATTAAATTTTGAGCTGTGCTTGCAAAAGGTTTTGACCTCTGGTAAGAATTTCAGTGAGATGAATATTCTCCTAAATTGGATTTAAAAAGTAATCATTTCTACAATACAATAAGCTTCTTCATAAAGTATTATGTTCTCCACTATCAGAAAGATTACATAGTTAACAAAATTGTTTATGAGATAAAATGATTAAACTTGTTGATTGAGATCATTTAAAATCCTCTTCAAGTCTGAGATCTTACTCTAAAACTTAGCTCTTCGGAGTCCTAGCTCTTGATCTCTTAACAATTTATCTTGGCAATCCAATCTCATTATCTGAGAACTTAAGATATATTTCTTCCGGCAATCCCAAGCACAGGAAATAGTGAATATAAAGTAGAAGATTGAAAAGGTGTCATTCTGTTTTTCTCCATTTAGAATCCATATTCTCTAGAAACTTTGCCATGGTCACTTTTTATATCGATGATATATTTTTAAGGCAAAACAGAACATTTTTGTCTATTTTTTAAAATTAAAGAAAAATGGAAAGGAAACAATCCAAGGACCTTACTAATAAGACCAGAAGTGGACCGGAAAGATAGTTGAATGGGCTGGATACCATGTATTGCATGCGGGACTGTCAGATTCAATGTCTAGTACTGTTTGATCCCCAGAGCACTGCTGGAAGTGATACTCAAGAACAAGAAGTAGTCCTCAAGAACTATTGCACAGGACCCCAAAACCAAACCAAAAACCTGAAGACCAAACCAAAACCAAAAGGCCTGAAGCAAGAACCTTAACTTGAAGACTTTTAAAGAGTTCCATTTCTGCAACCATTACAGTTTTAATGGAAGAATATGAAAGCAGAAAAAATGAAAAAGGTTCAAGAAAAGATATCAGAAGCATCATTGAATTCTCAAATATATGTACATAATTTATTTTTCAGCTCTTCAGAAACCACTTCCTCCCCCCCCCAAAAGGATAAAGTAACGTCAAGTATTTTTTCTTAGAAGAAAAACTCTTCCTTCACAATAATGTTCAAATCTTGCAAAGATCTACAGGTAATATTTGTTTTATCCTTTACTTTTTTTTCACTCATTCACTCATTTACCGTCCAGTATTTCAGCATTATCTTAATCACTATAATAAGCAAACAGCTTTACAACAATCTTTGTCAAAATCACTCATTTAATATATTGTAATCTAAGCAAATAAAAATAACCATTTCTTACTCTTCTCCTCCAGAAAGATTCCAAATTATTTTTAAATTTGCTCATGTTTTTCTATGATTAAAAGTTTGTGAAATTATATATGTTTGCTATTTCCCATTGTTACAGTCTTTGAATCTTTACCCAACAAAACCTCTTAAATCAAAATACAAGGGTTGATAAAAAGAGTAAAAAAATTAGTAACTTTTAGGGGCATAGAATATGACATAAAACAGCAAGTCACATCCTCTGACCCTATACCACTGAGGTTTTAGATATTGAGTAAAATGGCCCATAGTTTTCATCTTAAATAAGTACTTCTTTCTACTATTATTTACTGTGACAATTACATTATCAGAAGTAGACTTTCTGGTATATCTAGTAGTATAACATGTTTCTATTATTTCTAGTAAACCTATTTCTAGAAGACACGTTATGAATAATTCTTTGAAAGATTAAAGTTCTAGCTAAAAAAAAAAAATCCTGATTCTATGTTCATGTTGCCAAAAGCAAAACAAGTGGGATTCCAAGGAGGTCTTCAGATCCACAGATCTTTCTAATAAGTAAAATGTTAGAACACCCTTGTCGTAACTAAAGTTGTTGAAGGAGCATTAGACCCAAAAATAAAACAAAACAAAAAAAAAAAGAAATTTTGGCGTGACAACAAATGCCCCTTTCCTTAATGCTCAAAGACTGAAAGACTCAAAAACTCAAATGCTTAAAGACCTGACATTCAGGACAACAGCATGTTGAAAATGTAGAAGTTTATCTGCTGTTGCTGTGTTGTCTGACCCTGAGTCTTAGACAGTAAATTAACAAACCAGGAAAACATTCCATTAATTTGTTCCTAAGATGCTGTATGAATGTTTGAGTGCACAGTTAAAGTAATGTCTAATTGTAAAAATATAATTTTGTTAAATGTTTCTATAAAATTTCCGGGGAAGACCCTACTGCTGCTCTGACATCGATTTACTCAAAAGAGTCTTCCCTTAACACTGAGAAGATTTAAACAACAACGACTTGCGTACTGGACAGGGCTTTCTGCATTGCTCATTAATTGTGAGATGAAATTAGACACCGCTCTGCACCATCCTGACTTCAATGTGGAATGTACAGATTCCAGGACCTTTAATGCAGAGGCATGAGATCAACAACAGAGACTGTGAAAAATATAACTGTATGGGCACTGCAGACAATGACCGGGATTGGACAAACTGGTTTGCCTGGAGCCTAGAAATGGTCTTCTGTCAGGAAAATTCAGGGGTAGGGTCTCCTTGTACTTAGGCCAAAGTTTTTCCTTTCCATGACCCCCATACTTTGGTGGGCCCATGCAAATGATAACTGCCACACTAACATTGTTTTTACAGTGCTCCTTTGACTCCAAACCTTAAAAAAGTTGATGGTCACTATCACTAACAGGTATAAATAGCACAAACCTGAGAACAATAATCCATGTTAATTTATAAGCATTGTGTCCTTGTGGTGTCTTATAAATAATGCACTGCATGCAGTACTGAATAGTTGCATCATGCTGATATATTTAATTTTGTGTGTATCCTGTAATTATGTTATAATGTTTACAGAGAACTTACTGTAAAGAACAAGATATACCTTTGATGTACTATGCTAAGCATTGAATGTGTTTGAGATTAGAATGGTAATACTTCCTTATTAAAAAAAGAAATAAATGTTTGTATAAAATTTTTACTCCAATATATATCAATTTCATCATAGAATGAAAACTAGAAGTGAAAAGGAGAGTTAGGTTTTATCTCTCTGATCTCCTAAACTCATAGGGAATAGAAATGCAAATGCATATGGATGTCAAATTAAAAGTTACTCACTCTTCCCATTGTACCCCTAAACACAGACTCAGAGTAAAACCCAGCAGCAACTTAACAACCTATGATGCAAAGTTATAAGAGTTTATATTTATTTGTTTGGGTGACCCAACTATGAACTATAAAAGTTCTCAAGATAGCATTTCATAATGTTGCTTCAACTAATTCATTTTTACAGTCATTTATCTCATATTTCTAATCTATCCCTTTACTAAAGCGGTTCGAAGTTCTCCTCACACACATTAACCATTTCACGCTTATGTTTGAGCAAGAACTTGCAAACCATGTGTTCAAGTGTTAAAATCAGAGGAAGTTTTCTCAAGTATCTATAAATCATTTTCAGACACTTTTAGTTCTAATTATGAATGTTCCAGAAAAACAAACTTCTCAATTTGGAGGAGTTCTGGATTCTATTCAAATTAGAGAAAGGATAACCAAGAATATTTTACAATCTAAACTGTCTCATTTGACTCAAATTGGAACTGTGCCCAGAATATTTCCCTGTAGAAGAATGAAAAAGATCATTAGGATTAACATCCGATTTTGGAAAAGAATTTTGAGTTACATATTTTTTGGAAATGACATAACATATGGCTTTTAGTCTAAAAATTTGTTATAAACCTGTGTGTTCTAAAATTTTTATATTAATTCAGGTGTGTCTTAAATTCCTTAAACAAGCTAAGTATACGTTCTTTCACTAAAGCAGCTAAATGCAATAACTCTAGGCTAAAAACATTGACTTTATATTATATATATAAATATATAAATATATATATTATATATATGCTCAGAAGAGAGTAGAGGATAGTGTCAATTTGGTCATCAATGACCTCAATAAAGTTGATCAAACCTCAAGAGCAAATCTAAAAAAGATCCCATTCTCAACTTTTAAATTTTGTTAAAGGTGAGAAGTACTATATTATTATATATAAAATATAACATTATCTATATTATAATCCATCCAGAAGAGACCAAAAGGGAGTCACTCTACAAGGAAAACATAGAAATGGGCATTATTTTTCTTCTTGAAAGGAATGAGATTTGGGGAAAATACCGATGCTACTAACTTGCCTGCAGAGTTTCCAACTTCCCCACCCAAGTAAGTCATGCCAGACAAAAAGAAATTATTTGTTTAACACCCAGATGACAAGGAAATAGAGTGTTCCTGGACAGTAATCTGCTTCCTGAATTAGTTTTGGTTTTTGGGTTCCAAAGAATTCCAGATCACCATTAAAAAGAGGCTGATGACACCCATCCTGAAACACTCTTCCAAAAATAATATTTTATATTAAAAATTCTGTTGCCGGTCAAAACCTACTCTGATGAACATTCTTAAAAGCTATTGCTACTGCCACCCACTATGGACTCTCAAGGGAAGAAAGGATGGGACAAGTCAAAGCCTTGTGTTCTCAAGTACACACCCAGCCCTCCTCTTGACCTTTGCCCTCCTGCTTGCTTTAGATTTGTTCTTTCCCACTAAATCTAAATTCTCAGTTCAACATTCCTGAGCCTTTGGGAGCCTCCTCACTGGGCTAAGAAATATCATTTATTCTAGAACTTTTTCTAGCATACTGTGCACTTCTTTCAAGTTTCCAACCGATTATTTTGATACCCTTCTTGCATGAATAAATCTTTCAAAGCCTACAGTACGTGAATGGTTTCATATTCTTGAACTGAAACTGGTAGACAAATGAGGTTCTCTCACTCTAACTTTTTAAAATAAAGCTAGTTTGGATCAGAAAATTCCAGGGAAATGCAATGTGTTTCTAAATCCTGTTCCTGAATCTCCTGTTCTTGATTTCTGAGCACTAAAGAGACAATAACTACAGCAACATTTGACACAGACATGATCTCAAATATAGGTTGAATGAATTTTTTTCTTTATCCTTACTTCTCTTCAATATTACTTTCTAATGGTACTCAACAGTGGGTCCTAAGCATTAGAACTGACCTTATACATAGTAATCCATCAATATATGTTTGTTGACTTAGGTTGAAATGTATTGACCTTAAAGATGATATATGATGACACAAAATACCCTGATTACTATTTATACATATATACAGACATATATAATATATGTAAAAATATCTTGAATAACTTAAAAGTAACTTGGTAACTTAAATGCTAACTTCAACTAATAATTCTTGCAGATATATTTTGTCAGTAATAAATAAATATAAAATAAATATATTTTCAACTTTGGTGGAAAATAGTTTTATATATATTGGATCTACTGCCTGCTGAGATCATACACTGTGCTTGTACACATGACAAATCACATTGAGTTTCTTGGGAATAAATGTTTTCTTTCAAAAGGCAGAAAAACTAAGAGAAAACGAATAAGTAGCAACATTACCTACTTGGACTATCCCTAAGACCACTAACAATTGAGGTCATACAAATCATCTGGGAAAGCAGAGAAGTTTGTTTAATTTTGGGCCCCACACCTGACTGTGCTCTGGGATCACTCCTGGTGGTGGTCAGAATGGGAGAATATATGCAATGCTGGTGAGTGAACCCAGGGCCAGTTGCATGCAAGGAAAGTAACCTTTCCTATCTCTCCACTCTTAGCAGAACCATTTGAAGATAGATTCTGTTTGAAATATTTTATGAACTGTGTAAGGAATGACTGGAACTTTAATCCTATCTGTCTCACACACTTAGCAAATTACTAAGGGAAATTTGAAATGTTATTGATCCCTAACTCCATTAAATTAATGTTCTGGAGACCTCCCTGGTTTCTGTGTGATGAGGGATAAAAAAGGACTAATTTTACACATTCAAAATTTAGTTACTCTCTGCCATACACTTTGGAAACCAGAGCCACAGCCAGAAAAAGAGAAAACTCAAACCATATAAGGAAATCCACTTAAGGAGTCACTGTGTTATTTGAGTGTGAATAATCCCCCATAGAAAGAATACATCAAGTCAGTAACCTGTCTTAAAACATACCACAGGTTAGTTACAAAGAGGAGAATTACACAAGAGAAAAAAGGGAGATGGAAATATTTTCGCATTAAAGTGCAATACCAGAGGGAAACCACCCATGAAATCTAATGCAGTGTTTACATATTTACAGTTTTTTTTTATCAGTCATGAATTTCCCACATATATTGACAAGTATTAAAAGTCTTCCCTACAGGCTAAAATATAAAACTCCTAAGAAGATTTAATTTGATCAAATAACTCTTTCAGCTATATGTCCTTAGAATAAAAACAATGAGCTGTTTTAGTAAACAATGGTTGATGATGACTACTGAGTGTAACAGAGTCAATAATGTGTATATAATTCAAATTAAAACATAAAAACACAAAGCTAAGCATAAAGGGGGCAGGTGGAACTGTACATATCTATTAGGTCTCCAGCTTTAAGAAAACAGTGTCATTTATTGGTAGATAAGGCAAGAAGAAAATTGTAAAGATGAAAATAATTTCTCTTTCAGATTTGGATTATCACCTTATCCCTGGGAAAAGGGAACAAGGAGACAACTTTCAATATCGCATTTCTTATCTAAAAGTAAAAAATTGTAGAAATAAATGCATATCAAGTACTACAATAGCCCACCTCCCTAGGTGATATTACCATTTTCTAAAGATATGACCATCAACATCAACGTCGGAAAGATCACAGATGTCTTTGCCAAAGAACAGCTATTGGGAGGTACGGTGTTCCATTCTCCTTACCATGAGTAGGGGTGTTCTTTGGGCTGTTAGACACCCAGGACTTGTCTTCATCTTGAGTTGGGTGGATAGTTGGCAGGTTGGTGTGCAGTATGTAATCTCCTGAAGTGCTTCTTTCACTGGAGGAGCCACTGCTTATGTCCTCATCAGGAGCATTGCTAGGGTTGATGTCATTAGGGTTAGTTCTGTATTCTCCTTTCTGTACATAGCGAGTGCCATCACGATTCACAATAGCTGGGGGAGAAAGAAGGAACTTTCAGAACTAGATAGTTGACATTTTCTGCATATAGAAAAGACTAGATTATCATACAAGACTGTTGTCTCCTGAACTTGCCAGGAGTTATTTCTGACTGTGGAACCAGGAACAACCCCTGAATATTGCTGAGTGTGTTCCCCACCCCAACCCCACCCCAACCCAAAAGTAAAACAACACTTAACTATCGGTCTAATAGTAAATAGTTAAGAAAGTTGGGGCCGGAGAGATAGCATGGAGGTAAGGCATTTGCCTTTCATGCAGAAGATCATTGGTTTGAATCCCAGCATCCCATATGGACCCCCGAGCTTGCCAGGAGCGATTTCTGAGCGTGGGGCCAGGAGTAACCCCTGAGTGCTGCCGAGTGTGACACAAAAATCAAAAAAGAGAAAGAAAGAGAGAAAGAAAGAAAGAGAGAAAGAAAGAAAGAAAGAAAGAAAGAAAGAAAGAAAGAAAGAAAGAAAGAAAGAAAGAAAGAAAGAAAGAAAGAAAGAAAGAAAGAAAGAAAGAAAGAAAGAAAGAAAGAAAGAAAGAAGAAAGAAAGAAAGAAAGAAAGAAAGAAAGAAAGAAAGAAAGAAAGAAAGAAAGAAAGAAAGAAAGAAAGAAAGAAAGAAAGAAAGAAAGAAAGAAAGAAAGAAAGAAAGAAAGAAAGAAAGAAAGAAAGAAAGAAAGAAAGAAAGAAAGAAAGAAAGAAAAGAAAACTGAGGCTCATAAAGAATAAGACATTCCTCTAAGATCACTCTGGTATGAAGATTCTAGGAGTTAAAACCTAGCTGAGTGAAACAGTACAGCTCACACTGCTGGCCTCTTTTTTTAGGTAAGACACAAGCCAAGGATGAATCTGTACATATGTAAAAATAGTAGTGGTGGTGACGTTGTTGGATTTGTGTGGTCCAAGAATAATCTCATATTTCTGCCAACCACCATTCCTCAGCACATTGAGGAATGTGGATGGCAAGAGACAAAATCAGGCCTCCTCAATATTCTGATATTTCTCAAAGAAATGAAGCTCAGATATAACAGTTAATACATATTAGCAAATAATTATCAACAAATAAAACTTTAGTAGATTAGCATATTTTAAAATTGGAGTTATTCCGTTTCATAGAGTATTGGGTGCCTGCTTTTGATGACAAACAAGGTAATTTTAGATACAAATTCCATAATGATACTAAACATAGGAGGTTTATGCTCTTCAATACCTCAGTTAAATCTAACAGAAAGTTAGAGGGATGCTGGAAAGTTGGAGAGTCTATAGTATATTAGCTCTTATTTGTGTTTAATTATAAGAAAAAAAAAACATAACAGACTTAGACCTTTCAATAGCAAGAATTTAAATTAAAATTTGAAAATTAAGTAAGTGGTATTATTGTATATAGATATAGATATGCCAAAAATAAAGAAGGGGTGTGATTTTCATATAATTTAAGTTTGAGGAAAACTGCATTGAGTAAACCAGAGTGCAATTTCAAGCTATCACCGGAAAAGGGAAAGATACACTGACTCATAGTTGATAGCTGCTTCTAGCTATAAGGAGGTGAATATGCAGTCATAAAACATAGAAAATGCTACTGTTCTCTTTATACAAAATAGGGAAACTCAGAGTTAAAAAGGATACATACTTATGGAAACGTTTCCTTCAAAGGCATTGGCCATGCTTGTGATTAATGAGCAGTCTTCACCGGCCGGAGCTATGGGCAGAAAAGAGGGGGAAAAGGCATGAGAAGTTTAAAAAAATATGATCGACTTCTTTTCCTATTTCTATGACTTAGAATGAAGTTGTATTAATAATTGTCCTACAAGCAGTATCAAGTAAACCACTAAAAGCATTATTAACAGATACATTGCTTCATGTAGTCATTTTAAGTATATATTCAACCTATATACCGCATTACATATTATGAAAGGAAAAATGGACAAACGTGTTCCTATCTCTGTTTTTAAGGAATTCACACCATTTTCTCCAGTTTAAAAAATTTCTAGATTACCTCATTTGAAAAACCAAGGTATCCTATCTATATTTTCTATTTTGGAATGCCACAAAAAGTTGGCCTGACCTGTGAGATATTTCTGTTGTTCCTATGTTACAAGGGTCCAGAAGCAGGCCATGGGGTAGAGTGTCTGACTGTTAGGAATGAAAAAACACAGGCAACAGTAGTGCACTTTTCAGGTGTTAGATTATAATAGAATGGGACACTATGTGAAAACACTGCTTTGCTTTGCTTTGCTTTGCTTTGCTTTGCTTTTGGTTTTTGGGTCACACCCAGCAGCACTCAGGGTTACTCCTGGCTCTCTACACTCAGAAATCACTCCTGGCAGGCTCAGGGGACCATCTGGGATCCTGGGATTTGAACCACTGTCCTTTTGCATGCAAGGCAAACAACTTCCTACCTCCATGCTATCTCTCGGCCTCATGCTTTTCTTTGTTAAATTATCAGCACATTTTTTTTCAAATGGACCCTTTCATGCTCTAATTCATCTTAACTTGTATAAAAACATCAATTCTAGCACGCCTACTAAGACAGAGGATGACCCAAATGTGCAATAAATATGCTCATGTCCCCTTGCCTGATGACACAACTCATTAGATAGCTTTCTATTCCATTTAATGAGCATTACATTTCTGGAAGAAACAAACTTTTGAGGTTTTCTGAATCCTGGGATTTGTTAGAAAGATTCTAAGAGACTCTTTATTCTCAAAAATCCTGGCCATTCTGCACCCAATAGGTGCAATTTCAGATTGGCACATTACTGTTGCCATAGAGAAGTATTCCTTAATTCATTTAGGTTATCCAATAAATAATTGGTGAAAAAAAGAATAAAATATATTTTTCCTTAAATTTTGCCTTCTAAAGAAAATGAGAAAATGAGACTTGTCATTGAAAGTAAAATTTTTGTTTGATTTTTTTTTTTTTAATTTGGAGGCTACATCTGGTGATGCTCAGGGCTTACTTTTGGCTTTGCGCAGGGGATCCTATATGGTGCCAGAAATTGAACCTGGGTCAATATCTACTCATTTGTAAGCAAAGTGCCCTACCCATTGTACTATTACTTCAGCCTCTGAAAGTAAATTTAAAAATTGGTAAATTAAAGTCAATTCTCTTTTATTCACACGGAGTTAGTAAACTAGGCCTTATTAAGAAATTAAAATCACAAAGCCTTTCAGGGTCTATCCTATTTTCATATATAAACACAGGCTATATATTTTATAAAATTTCTGCTGAAATGATAAACATGAAGAACATATCTGGTAAAATTGAA
The DNA here is from genome assembly GCF_024139225.1 of Suncus etruscus. Lineage (NCBI taxonomy): Eukaryota > Metazoa > Chordata > Mammalia > Eulipotyphla > Soricidae > Suncus > Suncus etruscus. The sequence goes on along the minus strand of NC_064856.1, from coordinate 85,343,710 downwards.
ATAATTATGTTCTCCACAGGCAATTTAATCTGGGGGGGGGTGTTCTGATTAAGTATCAACCACTTGCTTCTAGTTTTTAGACTAGGTTGGATTCAAAGATATTTCTTGAGAGACATTTTCCATGGAACAGAAGCTTATTGAGGTTTATAATTGTTTCAACACTTCTATTACCTAACTTGAAACCAGAACATTTAGAATGTATGGTTCCTTGGACAATTATTCTACTCCAGTTCCTTTATCCATTTATTAAGTAAATAATTTTAGTCTCATTGTTCCGGTAAGCTTTACTACCAAGACAAGAAATATGTCTTTAACCCTATCTCACATTACTAAGCTCATATATCTAATTATTAAGTATTCTTTTTAAAATTTAAATAAAAACAAACAGAACATAAAAACTTAACAAAGCTGATAACCTACATTGAGTAAATTTGGAAAAGAGAAAAGGAAACTCATTACTTCTAATTTTACTACTTTAGTTCTTTTGGCAAGCAACATTCCCCCCGCCCCAGATCTACTAACAATTTTCAGCTGAGAGGCCATAATAATAGTACAGGGGATAGTCACTTGTCTTGCAAGTGGCAAATCCAGATTCAATCACCAGCACCCCATATGGTTCCTGAGACCTTTAGAAGTGATCCCTGAGCAGAGTCAATATAAGTCTTGAGCTTGCTGGGTATGATTCATAAACAATAACAAACTTTTATTGAAGCTAATCTCCTAAAGGAGAAGAAATTCTTAAATTACCACTACCATTTTTGACTCCTCCAAGGACAGACCCAAACTCATGGACAAAGATGAAGAGAAAACTCTCAGTAGCAACTAGACAAAAAGTGACTTCACTACCAGGCAATAAAAATAGAGTGAGCTTTGCCAGTTTCTTTCAGCTAAGTGATAGTAACTTTTAAAATAAGTAAGATAATGTGGATATGCAATGATATAATACATTACATCTATTCACTTAATATAAAAAAATAGAGACACTATAGGCAGTACTCAGTGACTCTCCAGGGCATATAATCTTGCTCTTACTCTTTCCTTCGGGACTAACACTCTTGTCAGAAGGACAAATTCTTCCCAAAGTCTTATGACTCCTGACATAAAGACAAACTAAAGAAAACTCAATTGTTCTCTCTATTATTTATAAGCCATTGCATTCTAATATTATTAGAATGGGCATGGGAACTGGTTGTATTGCTTTGGCTTTCACTGAATAAACACCCTTCCTTTTGATCAAACTCTATTTATTTTCTTTACCTATATGCCACAGAGAATCATGACTCCTCCTTGATTCCATAAGTTTAGTGACTTACATGTACTGAACCCCACTCACTGGCTTCCCAGGTTCAGTTTCAACTAACCAGCTCAGATACTTTCTCTTTCTCCTAAATTCTAGTTTTCCCAGATGAATATCCACTCTGATCCCTAATGCTCATGTAACAACAGTGGGTGGTGTAGCCTAAAGCTATTGATGTAATCACACATGTCTTTGATGTCCCTCCTGTAGCTTAAAAATCCATGCAAATTCTATAGTCTGCTGCCATATATAATACCTGTGTTTGTCTCATAAAAAAAATTCTGCAACTCATCAGATAATAATAGATGTGCTTCTCTCATACAGATAATGTCTTAAGTTACTTTTCAACTAATTTAATCCCTTTTCCATCCTCGAGGAAACTGCCAAGAAGACATATTAAGTTTAATTTGTGGCTTGTCTTTCCCTTCACACAATCACAACCCTTTAGAAGGAATTAAAGGCTCAGTTTGAGAAATAAGACATTCGATTGTTGGCTTTACAGAATTTTGGCATGTATGAGTTGACACTCCTCAAAAGACTCTAAAAATTCCTGATACATGGAATTCTTTAACTTTACAGGGAGCTAAATAAGACTTGTAAGCAGGAATTTGGAGGCACTGAGATGAGAGAAGGCCTGTTTAGCAGTGAAGCCTTCACATTTTAACTTGGTTTTCTTATTTTTTAGTTGCTAGGCTCCCCATTGTATAAGACAGCTAAGGAAATCAAAGATCTGTCTATCTTTCCAGATAGACATATAATCCCAACATATAATCCATGCCTATAAACAATAGCACTCCAATATTATTATTAGATTCAAGGACAACAACCCATTCAAAATCTGGCAAGGACTTCCCATCAATATAAGAATAAAATCCAAACTCTCTATCATTGCCTCTAAGACCCTGACTGAATATTCTCTTCTAACCTTTCAGTTTTATTCCTTTAGCATTTGTGGCTTCCTTGCTGTTCTCCCAAAAGTCACATTACACTGGGACATGCCTGAATTGACCCTGACTACCCAATTTTCTCCCAGTCTCTCATTCACATGACATATAGAATTCTCCTTCATGTACCTTTTTTTTTTTTTTGGTTTTTGGGCCACACCCGGCAGTGCTCAGGGGTCGTTCCTGGGTCTCTGCTCAGAAATAGCTCCTGGCAGGCACGGGGACCATATGGGACATCGGGATTCAAACTAACCACCTTTGGTCCTGGATCTGCTGCTTGCAAGGCAAACGCCACTGTGCTATCTCTCCGGGCCCCCTTCATGTACCTTCTTAAAGACACTTTCTTGATTGCCTTTCAGAAAAAAACTTATCTAGCATTCTGTAGCCTCTTGCTCTGTGCTTTTTTACTAAAATATAGTATTAATCATATGCATATATCATCCTTAATATTAGTTTGTTTATGGTTGGCCTCCCCAGGATAGAGAGAGGAAACTTCTTTCTGCTTTAGAGCTAGTCAATAAGGTGACTGGAAGTGACATGAATCCCCACTAAGTCAAGATTGAACAGTTGTCAGAGGCCACCCCAAATGCAGACAGTTTATGTAGAACCAACCTGAAGCATTGAAGCAATATGTGTCATACTGGGAGGTGTTGGATGTGAGGATGTACACCCCTGTGTGGTTGGCAGCACAGATGAACTTGGGTTTGATACGGGGGATCACCACGTGCCCTTGAATGAACCCATACCTGCAAAAACAAAAAGCAGAGGTCAACTAATAGCCAGATAGTGACAGGATGTCACAACAATCCATCAGATGGCATTACTCTCCATCCAAAATGTCCTAAGAATGTAGGAGGTTTCACTAACTGAGTAAAATAAAACTGAAAATGGCAAAATAGAAAAAAGAACCCACATGACTGATAGAGACAAAAAGATTTCCCCTTAAACTACAATCATAAGAGAAAAAGTTAAAATGTGTGAACAGCACTGTAAAATTGATTAGAATAAGCAAAGAAATGGTTGGATCACCAAGGAAAGAAGGGTCACCACCTTACAGCATGAGCTACTCTCAGTACACATTCAGTTGGCTCCATAGATTCCAGAAACAACAAAATGACCAATTTCCATGAAAGAGAACAAGGTGACTATATCTATTCACCAGTGTTAAAAGGGCTGTCGTTCCCAACTCCTACTCTGTAGTCACAACTAACTTTTGTTTTGTTTTGTTTTGTTTTAGACTATAATTTGTGGAACTAAGGAGTTACTTCTGGCTCTGAACTCAAGAATCATTCCTAATTGTTCTTAGGAGACCATATGGGATGCCAAAGATCAAACCCAGGTATGCTTCACGCAAGGCAAATGCCCTACCAGCTCTGCTAGCTCCACAGCAGCTTCTCTAGTCACAATTTTGTTTGAAATTCTCACTCTGGACTGCACAGGGTTAAGGATTAAGTAGGGTATCTTACTGGCATATGTGAGAATCTGGGTTCAATATTTGACACCACAAACATACACGCACAAATCATCACAGAGAGGGGGTGTAGTTCAGCAGAAGAGCATGGTATGCATAGGTAAGATTCTGTACTCAATCTCTGGCATAGCTAAAAAGAGGAAAAGAGAGTGAGAGAGAACAAAAATTCATAAAAATCATGCAGCCTTGTTGCTGTATACATAGTAAATTTTGCTTCATGAGCATCCTAGGCATATAGCTTCATTATCCCAGAAATTGAGCATCATTAAAACGGGAGGGATAGTGACCAAGTCAGTAGATTGCTTGGTTCAGGAATTTTCCAGAAGCCAAACAGTCAGAGAAGTGTTAGAACTTATTCTTCTTTCCCCTTCAAGGTGCTTCGGAAGGCAGGTTAGAACTAGACACTCTTTCAGATACAGCTGACCCTGCCTCTTTCTTTAATAACACACTAACTACATATTGCTCCTAAATGCAGAAAAACTCAAAAACAAACAAGCAAATAAAAGCAAGTAAAAGACTGAGAAAATACCATTTTCACTGAAGGAGGTAGTGGCAAGTGGGTAGAGGTAGAGAGAAAAGCTCAATTCAATGGGTTTCTAAAACTGCAGCCTGGCTCAAGGGCTCAGTAGATCCTGTTAATCTTTTCTGCCAAAGGTATCAGTACATAGTGCATCATCCTGCAGGATCCAAGGAAATGGCTGGGAGTTTAACATTTCTAAGCACACAGAACTCATTATGTCTATGCTGCAAATCTAACGCATGACTAATTTTTCATCTGAATGGACAAACTGGTTTCTCCAAAGAATCCTTTAGTTTTCTGGGAGGTGGGTCAGGGTTGCAATTAAATGTTAATAAGTTTTTATATATCTGAGTATTGTCACTAATAGGGGCTGGGAAGATGGGAGAAAATAGCTGCTAAGATTTTATCCTCATTTATACACCGCCATCTGTTCCATGACAAGTCTTGAGTGAAATACATTCTGTAACAGAACAAACAAATGAACAAAACCCCAAAGGTAGTGTGTGTTTGTTTTGATGAAAAAAGAGAAATGAGAAAGGGAACCTGGTTACCTCATGTCATTGCATTGCAAAAGCTCAGGCTGCAGTGGAAACTTTGTTAGCCCAGAGCTCTTCAGTGAAAACAAACCAAACTTTTTACACCACAGCACTTACCAATACTCACTTTCAATGTTAACCTTTTTTACCACTTGCTACAGAGTTGTTGGATATTTAAAACAAAACAGAACAAACGAACAAAAATCCATTGCCTGTTGTGATTAATCTGGAGCAGAAAAAATCATGGAGCACAGCAAACCTTGGCAGATGTCTTTTGTGGGTTTGTCCATCTGCTTCTTCAGCCTTGTCAAAATATAACTTTTATGACCCTTTATTTACCTTTGCAAACCAAGGCAACATAGAGAGGGGAGTTTAAACCAAAAAAAAAAAAAAAAGAAAGAAAAAGAAAAAACAGAAAAAGGAGTTTGCAATGTTTTCCCTAAGCCAAGCCCGCAGACCTGAGATTCTACCAGGTACTGTTTGGTTTAGTCTTGTGGTTCTGATGATATTGCTCACTCCTTCAAAGCTTAACAAAGCAAGCTGGGGAAGCACTTTTGGGGAGAGGATTCCAGTCCATGACCCTAAGTCCGTGATTTCTTAAGACATTTTCAATTTCAGCCCATCCCACCCACAGGTCTTCTCTGTGGAGCCTCTCTCAAACCAGAATCTACTGCCCCAAATACTTCTCACCCAGACAATTTCTTACCTGCAGGTTTCAAATCCGGCTTCCCGGGCTATCTCCATCTGCTCTAAAGTGGGCAGAGTGCTGTTGAAAGCCTTGCAGAGATCAGCAGCCTCTGTCGGTGAGATGCTGTAACGCCCATTCTTCTCCACGTGGAATACGCCTGTGTATCTGCAGGTGACATTCAGTTCTGTGGAATGAAACAGAGACCTTAGATTCTTTCTGCATAAGTCATTTGGAAGAAATAAAAAACTGTGCTTTGGACACACTCAAAAGGCAAACAGACTTTTTTTGCTAGGCCAGAACCATTCACACCAACCACTCAAAAGTTGTGTGAATTTGAGGTGTCAATGAAAAGTAACATTACTTTCTTCTCTTCTTAGCATCTATTAAACTACACAGAGTTTTTCTTTTCTTTTCTGTATTTTTTTTATATTTTTTCTTTATTTAAGCACCATGATTACATATATCATTGTAGTTTCAGTCATAAAAAACCACCCCCCCTTCACCAGTGCACCTTCCCAATGCCCCTCATCTCCCTCCTTCCCCACCCCCTACCTGTATTTGAGAGTCATTCATTCTACTTCTCTCACTCCTTAATATTGTCATCATAGTTAGTGTCGTCATTTCGCTAACTAAACTCACCACTCTATGTGGTGAGTGTCACATTAAGAGCCAGTCCTGTTTTTTTAGCAGCTTGTGGACAACTGACAACAATTGAGCAGTTAATGAAGGAAAAGCAAGCCTACTTATAAGAGAAATATAGCAATAGGTCTGAAACTTTCTCTACCTCTTCTTTCAGAGCATGTTTTCTGAGTGTGCGTGTGTGTAGGTTGGTGGGTGTGTGATTGAGATACATAGGTAAATACCTTTGCATAGTTAAAATGGTTTAAATACACAGTTTAAATGTGGAGTCTTTTCTCACAATCACATGGCTCACTTGCTTATAATCTCCAAAGATATCTAGGTGCATCCAGAATGAGTTTTCTTACCACAGCTGATAAGACCTAACAGATCTGACTCCTATCTCCCTCCCCAAACTTAAAGTCATTCACTAACACTGCTGCAGGCACAAAACTATCACTGTTTTTTTCAGATATTCTGATCTCTTTCCCACTTTTTAACATTTGTAACTGTAATGCCCTCAAATCATTGTCTTTTGACTCCAACCTCACTTCACCTCAACAATCTTATCCACCCACCAGTCTCCATAAGTTCCTCCAACTCTTTGAGTCCAAAGGTAATTGTTGATTTATCTGTGTATTTTATCATTTTTCCCTGTATCTGACTCAGTTCTAAGAAAGTTAGTCCTGAGAAAGGAGAGAAAAAGAAAAAGAAAAAGAAGAAAGAAAGAAAGAAAGAAAGAAAGAAAGAAAGAAAGAAAGAAAGAAAGAAAGGAAGGAAGGAAGGAAGGAAGGAAGGAAGGAAGGAAGGAAGGAAGGAGAAGGAAGGAAGGAAGGAAGGAAGGAAGGAAGGAAGGAAAAGGAAGGACAAGGAAGGAAGAAGAAGAAAGAAAGGAAAGAAAGAAAGAAAGAAAGAAAGAAAGAAAGAAAGAAAGAAAGAAAGAAAGAAAGAAAGAAAGAAAGAAAGAAAGAAAGAAAGAAAGAAAGAAAGAAAGAAAGAAAGAAAAGAAAGAAAAGAAAGAAAGAAGAAAGAAAGAAAGAAAGAAAGAAAGAAAGAAAGAAAGAAAGAAAGAAAGAAAGAAAGAAAGAAAGAAAGAGAAAGATCTCTTTACTTGTTTATCGTTGTTCCTCTAACAGTGACTAGCAGAACTAGATGTTTGATGAATTAATAAGAGGTTATTGAAATTCCCTATAAAACATAGTTTTATCATCAAAGCAGACCCTAAAGCTGTTGTTTGCTCCCAAGAGCTCTTGGCACTCAAAATGGAGCTTAACTGTGATCAACTGGTTAAAGAATAATTCCAAGAACTTTTGCAGACACTAACGGAAATCTTAATAAGGAGCTAAAAGTTCTCTTCTTCTACCTGATCTTGTGTAACAATTCTAAAAGACTTCAAAACCCTTAGCTGAAAACTCATTAATCTTCTAGGGCTGCTTCTTAGGTTTGCACTTGAGTAAATTCGAGCACATAAAGTCATTGATGCATACTATCTTGGAGACATGGCAGAGTCCTCATTGGAGCTTCTTTGAGCCTCAAAGGAAGACTACAGTCTTTTTAAGGGACATAGTGAGACTAACTGGGCTAGCAGGGGTATGCAGTAACCAGTATGCTGCCAGGAGAGGCATCACTCATTGAGAAGTCAGAACTAGATTCAAATAGAACAGGTTTCAGCCCATATCATATCTCTCCCTTGTGCAAGTCTGGAGGTAGCTGGAAAATTCTGCTTCTTCTCTATAGAAAATTAACGCAAGGAGAGGTGAATTGTCAGATAACTGGAAATTTCTGTCCAGAGTTTGTTGTTTCCTTCTAGAATCCAGAGTGTTTTATTCTGTCTTTCTGTGCTGACACCAGTAGGGGAGGGAAAATTAATACTGTAGCATTCCTGGGATCCCAGATCCTCTGAGGTTCATTTCTGTGTTGTTTTCCATAAGCCCTGAGAGATGAGTTTGAAATTTGCACTTGTGTTTATTTATTTATTTATTTATTTATTTATTTATTTATTTGGTTTTTGGTTTTTCGGGCCACACCTGTTTGATGCTCACGGGTTACTCCTGGCTAAGCGCTCAGAAATTGCCCCTGGCTTAGGGGGACCATATGGGATACTGGGGGATCGAACCATGGTCCTTCCTTGGCTAGCGCTTGCAAGACAGATACCTTACCTCTAGCACCACCACGCCGGCCCCATCACTTGTTTTTAGATTGTGGGTGGGGAGACTTTTTTTCTGCCAACAGCTACTTGAATATTTACAGTACCATTTTAAGCCATTCAATATAGGCAGATGGGCCACAGGTGGCTGATAAGAAGAAGCATTCATGTCTATTCCATCAGATACCAAAGCCAGGACACATGATTTCACAGGCTTTACGTCATTCAAAGATAGGGTGTTCCTCAACCGTGTTCTAGATAAAAATATTGAAACTCAAAAAATTTAAATCACTTCCCAAAATCACCCTGCTATTAAGTCGCAGAACAGAAGTTTTATTTCATTCTGTCTCACTTATCCCCTACTCCAAATCATGGTTCCCCTGTGCTCAGAGACCATTTTATTGTACCAGAGCAAGTCTTCCTTCTAAACAGTTGTGGAATAATGGCAAAGATAGGGGCAGTATTATCAAACTTTGTGCAACACGCAAAAAAAGTTTCTCAATATGAAGTAGATTTTGCCCATTAGAAAAATGTCTGACAAATGAAAAACAAGATAGTAAGAGAATTGTTCAAACTTAGTGTGACTTTTGACTCAGAAAATAGTAAAAGAACATGAAATGGAGATTTGAGGAGACATAAGCCAATATGGAAATTTTTCTTTGTGTATGTTTGTATCATTAACATGTAGATGTTTTTTTCTGATTTTGTTTCTGTTTTTTACAAAAGCATAAAAAGTAAATGAAATGAAAAATTAATTTGTTTTGGGGTGTGATGGTGCTCCTATTAAACCACTACCATAACAGTTGATAAGGCCAAGACCAAGGAAAGAGATTCACAAGACCCTTTTGAAAAATTGTATTTGGGTCTTTTGTTTTGTTTTAAGAAACAATAAGAAACAATAGAAAAAATAGGAAATATTTCAAACAGTGCTCAAGAGACCCAGGAACCACTCCCAGCAACTCTTGGGTAGCTCAGCGCTAGGGCCAAAAGTTATGGTCTTGCTTGGGTTCTGTGTGTGGTAGTAAGGATTATCTGGGCCACTCTGGTGGTGTTTGGGGTCTCCAGGGCCACACAAGTGGTGTTTAGGTGCCACCAGGGTGATTCTTTACAAATGCTTAGGGGATCATTTATTTCCATAGATTAAATTGGGATGTAACTGATATAAGGTATGCACTTAGCCCCTGTACTATCACTCATGTTCCTAAAAAAAAATTATTTTTACTATGGTTTTCAGTTTTTACCTTGGATGGGTAACTTTTTTTTGGTTTTGTTTTGCCATCACACCTGGTGATGCTTTGGAGTTAGTCCTGACTCTTCATTCAGAAATCGCTTCTGGCAGGTTCAGGGGACCATATGGGATGCAAGAGATTGAACCCAGGTTTGTCCTGGGTCATCTGCGTGCAAGACAAATGCCCTACCATTGTGCTATCACTCCAGCACCAGATAGGCAACTTTTGCAAAGACTGCCTAACTATGGATGATGGCCTGCTGAGGACTCTCTTGCCAAGCATGCAAAGGAAGCACAGAGATTCCTATTGAATTTTCCAGAGGTAAGGCTGAGTTTGGAGACTTAGGCAGATGCCAGGAAAGATGAGCTAATTGTCAGTGCCCAACCAGGTGGTTACTGTCACTCCCAGGTTAAAAATAAACTGAGGCATGGGCTGTGGTTTGAAGCAGAATGGCAGTTTCTATGTTATTAAAATTAATTCTTCATGGCCACCTGGCATACATAATATGCAAATACAAATGGGAACCAATTCAGGCCAACTTTCATGTGCAGCAGCAAAATGACTTAGAAGACAATAAACGTGAGATTTGGGTGAAGTGTCTATACATATCTACATAAGATTCTCTCCCACAATGGTGCATGCTGTGATCAGGCTGAGGTGGGCTAAAACAGATAAACTCGACCTTAATTCTTCCTACATCAAGAAGCTTAACCATGGCCTGAAATGAAGCAAATTTAGCAAAGACCTCTCAAATGAAAGAAATACTATCCAATATGAAAATTTATCTTAATTTCAGGAAAAAAAGTTTTAACTCCTCATCTAACTACTATTTAGTCAAATAGAAATTGTAAGACTGGTATCAAAACATTTTTGCAATACTCAGAGAAAAAGAAAAGAGATCTGGAAGGTCCAGCTCATGACATGAAGCTCACCACAAAGAGTGATGAGTTTAGTTAGAGAAATAACTACACTGAGATCTATTATAACAATGTGAACGAATGAGGGAAGTAGAAAGCCTATCTAGAGCATAGGTGGGAGTGGGATGGAGAGGAGGGAGACTTGGGACATTGGTGATGGGAATGCTGCACTGGTGAAGGGGAGTGTTCTTTACATGACTGAAACCCAACTACAATCATATTTGTAATCAAGGTGTTTATATAAAGATATAAAAACCCCAAAACAAACAAAAAAAAACCAAAATATAATATCACAAAAAATAGTAATTTATTGTTCTGACTCCTGACATAAAAATTGAGACCCTAGAGAAAGGAAGTAATACACTCAGGCTCACAGAACGGTAAATTCAAATCCAGTCAAATCTTGGCACCAAGTGTCCACAGCTCAACTAGTAGGCTGCTAATCCTAACCTTGATTTAAATAGCATTGGGGACCTTATAACCTCTCTCATTTGTTGCTGAGAATATACCCAATGTGCTAGCAAAGTTAGCATTAAGCTAAGGCCTGAGTAATTATGAAGAACAGATCACTAACTAGGATTTCAATGTCTAGATGGCCCTTCCCATACTAGGAGCTCCTATAGAGAGGCAGGACTTTCCATCCTCACCCCCATTCAGATATTTGTGTTTGTCATCTAAAACACAGACTTCTGTGATTAGGATCAGCTGAGACACAAGAGACTATTATTCAGTGGCCAATTGCATCTTTCAAGAAAGCCTTTCCAAGTAGAAATAAATCAAAAACGTTTTCTGTTGAGCCTTCTGGTCTCCAATAAATTTTTTTGTATCATGTAATAAATAAACGTACAAGTCCCTCCCTCTGGTCACATTAACTGTTTGAGGCCACTTTGAGATTCAGAAAGGAAACTGCCTGGAAGGAGAAATGCCACACAGACTGGAAGATTGAAAGTCACTTTGGAATTGCCAGATAGATAGATAGATAGATAGATAGATAGATAGATAGATAGATAGATAGATAGATAGATAGATAGATAGATAGATAGATAGAGGCGCCTTGGGCCCAAATCATGGTACTTTTGCCCATCCAGCTGAAAATAGGTCTACCAGGAACCTGCCATGGAAAACAAAAAAGTGCTTTAAGAGAATGTCCTTATTGTTTAGCCTACTCTCTGGCAACAAACTCACATGAACGTTAACAACTCAGTTTAATTCAGACCCGTCAAAAGGCAGGTTCAAATATCAATTCTGCCACTTGCTCCAGGTCGCACAACTGGTAGATCCTTAACCTCACTGACATTCAACTTCCACTTGCATTGGATAACTAACTATATTAATCTTTTGTAGTTTGTGGGATCAGCAAATGAGATAAGCAAATACTTAGAATCGTGCTTAACTCAAATTAGGGCCAATTAATAATGCAAGTTCATTAGGTGGCTTCTAGACTTCACCTAATTTCATTCTCACAAAAATGCTCAATTGCAAGTGCTGTCACCAATTTAAGTGCCTACTTTAAAGTCAAGGAAAGCAAAGCACAAGTTAAATACTCTGTCCAGTGTCACTAAGGGAGAGAGCCTATTCGAGGCTGACAATGATACAGGGTCCTAGATAGATTCAGTCTTACTAAAATAAACCATAGCTCATCCAGTAGTCTCACTCACCACTAATCCCTAGATCATGCAAAATATTTCTCTTTAGTAAAATCACCCCTAAGATTTTCAAAACTCTGCCCAGATTAGAGGACCTGGTGAACATCTCTTTGTTTTCTCAAGTCATTCCTCAAGTGGAAGAAATCACAATAACCTGCAGAGGAAGAGCACTGTGAAATGTTCACCCAACTTTCTATTCTCTCTGTAGTCACATGCTTTCCTAAAATACGAGTGGGAGTGGATGTTGATAGGAGTTTCACAGCTGGTTAGCAATAAAACTTGGTGACACATTTTCTCTCTGAAACCCACAAGTTGATCATCATGGGAAACATAAAGCTGAGAAATTTTATAAAATTTTGTATGTGTAGGGAGTGTGTTTTCATAGAGACAGGATCCCTGAGTTTCATTCATTCATAAGAGATGTATGTTATATAAACATAAGTTGATATTACTATCACCATGATCCTTCAATAATCAGAAGCTCCAGGATTCAGGAATCTTGGAAATTTTCCCTGGATTTTTATATAAGCATAAATCACCTCTCTTTTATTTTATATCTTTCTCTCTCACCCTCATAAACCCAACGTTCATAAAAGTTCAACACAGAACAGGTACATGCTGAATAAATGAAGTAATGAGTGAGTGACCAAATAGTCTCTTTTTCCTTAACACGACCAGTGTGCAGGATGGATGTGAAAATTTTTGTCTTGTCCATTTTCCACACTATGTCTAATGAATGGCCAGCTGGACTTTGTTGAAAAGTCCCTATGGAATGCTTAAAGTTCCAAGCATTTGTTTCTGAGAATCGTTGCTGTTTTCCCTGAAATCAAATGTTTCAAAGAACAGCTTTTAGTTCTTTGTCTTTCAAAACACTAAAGTTGTCATCTCAGTCATAGGCATTCCTGTAGGGCCATTTCTGGGAGCAAGTCTGCTAGAGAAACCAGAAGACAGACACTATGAGTCCCAGAGGAAAACCACTATAAAATAATCAACTATCATACTGTGCCCAGAGACTTTCATTTCTCCAAACCAAAGTTTTCCAGATGTTTTATAATGAATGAACTTTCTGACATAGCCATCCAGATGTGACATTTGCTTAAGCCATTTGCTTAAGGAGAAATGAAGCAGACTTTTATTTTTCTGTTGATTTAGTGCCAGAATATGCTATTTGAATAAGTTGCTTTTTTATTGCACAGGTGAATAAGGTCAGTTTCTGCTTGTGTAATGGCCATAAAGGACTGTGAGCAATCAGAATGGGCTGAACAAACTTTCATTTATGCCTAAGAATTCTCTTATAACAATTCTGTGATTGATAACTTAATCATCCCATTTTTATGAAGGAGTTGCTGATGTATTGAAAGCATAGGTTAGTAATCAATAGACCAGATTTTAGACTGGCATCTGACTAGGCACATTGTGCCCAGGACATATGCTAATCATAGTAAAATCATTTAGCCTTCAAATGTTAACATTTTTTTTCAGAGGTTAGAATGAATAAAGAAAAACAACTTCTAAAGAGAGAGAAATTTAAGACAGTTGAATATTATCTCAAGTAAATATCATAAGGAATTGAGACAATGCCTTTTGGATCAGGGTCTATTCCCCCAAGAGATTGATTGAGAAAATATCACTCTTGGGAATTCCACATTCACTTTAAAGGAAAAATAACTGGGAATACATGCTCACTAACTTTTCCCAAAAGTAGGCTGACCTCCTTTTTCTGACTCTACCTCAAGAACTTTTCAAAGAACTCCTCAGAACTGAAGCATCTTTTTTGTCTTTTCAGTTTGCAGATAGAGAAATTGATGTAGAGAGGGGTACTTCACCAGCCCTAGTTGTCAACTAAGACCTAGACCTCGCTGCCAATAACAACCTGAGTGTACTATCTGTTCTCAGGTAGAGTGAATGAAAAGAGACCCCCAGATTGGTCTAGGGTTGGGATGTTAGTCTCTAAGCTTCTTTGTGATATTTTGGTATCATTGATACTTAATATGGAAAATTCAACAGACTAAAAAAAGTGCCACAGGCACCTAATTTGGATATGGCTCTATAGCCTAGGAGGCAGTCAAATGTAAATATCTTAGTAGTGACAATCTAAAGCATTGATGAATTATGAGTGCTCAATGTTTTTGCATATACATAGTTTTATTTTATTTGTATATAGTTTTTATTTATAGAAAAAGCCAGCATTTTATTTCTTTCTTTTGATTTTGCTAAGTATATGTCTGAAAAAGTTTATGCGACTCATAAATCCCCACCAAAATTGTTCTAATTAGAAATAGAAACAGGAAAGTTCACTTTATTTTTGTTTTTTAAATATTCTTGTTGGGCCCGGAGAGATAGCACAGCGGCGTTTGCCTTGCAAGCAGCCGATCCAAGACCACAGGTGGTTGGTTCGAATCCCGGTGTCCCATATAATCCCCCGTACCTGCTAGGAGCTATTTCTGAGCAGACAGCCAGGAGTAACCCCTGAGCACTGCCGGGTGTGGCCCAAAAACAAACAAACAAAAAAAAAATTCTTGTTATTGAATCATCTATGTTTCATATCAAGAAAGACAACAGACAGCTTCTAACACACTTTTTCTGCAGCACAAGTAAAAAAAAAATCCAGAATCACCAAAGAAGACTCCCCAGAAGTTTTGTGGGAAACAGCATCTTAGAGGTCCATTATTGCTATATACTTGACTCAATCCAGTTCCCTTGCCATTTAGAGGTGACCAGAAATTGTCATTTCCCATGAAAGATCTATTCCAGTAGTCTAACAAGACACGAAGAAACCATTCTATTCTTCATTTGATTGTTTGATGTCTTCAAAACCCAGAAATTTCCATCTGGGAGTCTTCCTATTATAGTCCCTGCTGCCACCCAGAAGACTGGCAGCCTTCCTGCTGCCTCCCCCCTCACTGCCTCCATCCCCTGACACCCATGTGATGAATGCCTGGTGAAAGGGTCTATTGTTCAGCATCCACTTCTGAATGAGGCCAAGATCATAGTCGGTGGCCCAATCGCCTTTGGCTACTCAGTGCAGACCATGAGTCTTGTGTGACTCAGTCTCTCCTGGAATTACCCCAGAGGTGGGTGAGAGTTAATGAGCAGAGAAAACAGCCATACACTATCATATCCAGAGAATTTCCTCCCAAATGTGTTCTGTGTGGATTTCAACTGAACTATTCATCATTGGCACTTAGAATGGTAATGCACCCTCACACTTCTTGGCCTTGACTTCTCAGCCTGTTGGCCACAAAACATGGAGACTGTCATAGCATCCAATATTGAACCAACAGGGACCATCATCACATTTATTCTATCAGAGAATCTGAAGCATTCTCTGCTGAGCATTCTCTTTGCTGAAATGCTAGTCCTTTAGTTGTTATTGGCAAATGAAGTTCTTGCATTATTTTCACTTTCTTGTAGAGATGAAAATCCTGCTCCTAATAAGTATATGAGACTAGAACCTGTTCTCTATTCTGGGTCTCCAAAAAGTCTTTCTAGCAAAAATAAGTAAATAAATAAATAAACAAAAAAAGTGTATGTGTCCCAGAACTGTCACATCAGCACGCAATCTCTAAGGTCAGTGGTCTTCCGTGAGTGAGTTCCAGGAAGAGAAACCACAGTATGTACCCCTACATGTTGTCATGGAGATCAATAAGGAAATGCTCTACATGATCATTACAATCTTTGCTTTCTTCTTCTTTGGGTTATACCAGTTTAAGAGATTGACTAACACAAACCCAGGATGTGGTTACTGAAATGAAGAAAAAAGCATCTCTGGGGCCCATGTGGGGTTTTTCTTTTTGCAAGTAGAAAGAAAGGGAAGGGGCTTCAAATTTGTTTAGAAGTAGATAGAAGAAAGTAATTATACATATGGTGATATCTAATTTGTGTTCAGCTTTTGCTGAAGTCTGTTACCAGCACTTTGAGGAACTGGCTGAGGCTAATTTGAAGCGGGTACTTTGTGAGAATCTAGGTAGACTGAGCTTTCAGTCAGGGAATGTTAGCATTTTGGATGGTTAAGCAGGTAATTGAAACACCGATGAACTAGAGGCTTCCATCTGTAAGTTAAACAAAGTAGTTGTGGCCTATGTCTATTAATTGTAAGGTGTGTAAGCTGATAATTCAATTATTTTCCCTGTTTCTCACTGTACCTTCCTACCACTCCAGACACAATAAGGAGTGAGAAACTGCTAGGAATTTATGAAATAAGAGGATGGTGTGTCTGTGTGTGTCCTTGTGTGTGTGGTATATGAATGGGTGAATGATAGCACTCCAAAGACAATACCAAAATCTCAGAAAGTTTCTACAAAGTCTATTATTTGAATAACGCAAAATTGAGCTCTATATTCCAAGAATAGATGGATCAAAGAACAGTTGTACTCAGTAACCTGTCCATTGTAGGAAGTTTTCTTGTCTATTTATGCTTTTCTTCCAAGTACCAAAGCAGCTTTGGAAGGCCCACTGGAAGGCCCCTTGGAATTCTCATAAAGAAGAAAGAACAAAGTAATCTTATAGAACCTGAATAAAAGTCAGATCACCACTCGGGTTTTTTAGGGCCTCTTTTCCTTTACCCATGATGCAGAGGAGGGGTTACTGCCTTCTCTATTTAAATTGTCAACAGAAAAAAATTGCAGCACTCAGAGGGAATGATAGTCTTTAGATTTGTCATCCTTCTCCCTTTGTCCCCACTGCATAACATATTAGGAAGAGCCACAATATTTAAGGCAGGCAAAAGCAGAGGTGCTCCAGTGGGTATTGGAGGATGAAGGGACTGGACCCAAAATGATCAATCCACGAATTGTTCACTTTTGCCCACCCCCCACCCCACCTTGGTAGGCTTCACTATGTTCAAAGATACTCTGTGGAAATCATTGCAGTCTGACCAATCATAGCAATGACAGTCACCATTTAGCCAGGCCTTCGATGTGCCAGGGGCTACAAAGCATTTGCAACCCTAAGAGGGTTAGCCACCCATGTGACTGCCTGGAAACAGAGGCTCAGGCAGTAATTAGCACAGAGTTCCACAATAAAAAATATCTACAGCAGAATAATGAAACACATACTGTAAAAATACTTTGCAAGGGTTAAAGGTGCAGCTTTCTTATTTTTGTGTCTTCCTTCTCAGTCTCAAGCAAATGAATACTTCACAATATAATGATCTCCATGAACATTATCCCTTGTCCAATCTAGAGATGGACAAGAGATGTAGAAAGATGATAGTGAAGTCTGGCAGGGACTGGGGCTGAGCAAGGTGGGTTGCAAATGATACACTAGAGAAAAGGAGTTATTCTTCAAAAGCCATGCCATTCAGATGAAAGGGCATAGAGCAACCCAATAAATCCTTCTGAAAATCTAACCTCACACTAAAATGTATCTCCAACTTTGCTTTACTTTCCTTTTGTTTGTCTCTGTTAGCTGCTTCCAGGTGTGATAGAAAAAAAGATGCTTGGTTTAGCATCATTCATGTGTTGGGTTTGAGGTGTTGGATCCTTCAAGAGGTCTTAAATGCTCAATTTTATGCTACAGACAGAACACAATTCACCTGACAGTGTACTGTGAGTCAGGAAAGAAAAGAGACCTGCCTGATCTCTCAAATAAGTAGGCCAGCCTCAGTTTAGCAAAGCCACACCCAGCTGATTGAGATCTGTAGAATATTGCATGAGGAATTTGAAAGACAAGTGCACTGGGGGTGGGTGGGTGAAGGGTGTGGATGGGATCCTCGAACTCTTGCATATTTGATTGCTGAGGGACTCCTAGTAATGTCTACAGTCATCCAGCATCTAAAAGGTGCTGAGATCTGAGCTACATGCTTTACATCAATTGTTTTATTTAATCTCCATGATAATCTCAAGAGACAAATGTTAATATGAGCAGCAAACCTTTTTATAGATTAAAAAAAAACAAAACAAAAAAAAAAAAACAAAGGCATAGAGATGCTTAGAAACCAAAGTTTCATTGTTAGTGGATCGGGCAGCCTGCCTAGTCTTAACCACCACTAATAAGTGCATCTCTCATTGCTTAACCTCAGAGGATTCTAGGTAAGATGACATATAATAACGACATATAATACCACTTGATGGATAGTTCCACTGGTTTAACTGCAACTGTCCTGCAAATAAAGGCTGATTGACAGAAGTTGGTTACTGTTCTCTCCTCAAAGAGAATAGTTAACTGATCAAATGAGATGAAGAAAAAATCATTTCTATGCTGGGACCTAAAAGGTATGTGCTCTAAACAAGGCTGATTATCTCAAGAATGGGACTGAAGGAAAAGTTTTAAGAATGAACTGTATAGGCAGGAAGGGGAAGGATATTAGTGAGATATTAGTGGTGGGAAATGTGCATTGGTGAAGGGTAAAGTACGTTGTAAGACTGAAACCCAGTCATGAACAACTTTATAACTGTGTTGCTTAAATAAAATGAGAAAGGAAAAACAATGAACTGTATATCTGCCCTGTTATAATCATAGACAGCTCACTACTACTGTTTTCCCCATAATCCAGGTTACCTGGTTAGGCCACTTGTTAAAGTTATGGCTTCTCTCTTATTTCTTTTTTTTTTTTTTTTTGGTTTTTGGGCCACACCCGTTTGACGCTCAGGGGTTACTCCTGGCTATGCGCTCAGAAATGGCCCTTGGCTTGGGGGGACCATACGGGATGCCGGGGGGATGGAACCGCTGTCCGTCCTATGCTAGCGCTTGCAAGGCAGACACCTTACTTCTAGTGCCACCTTCCCGGCCCCTTCTCTCTTATTTCTTATACTCTAGTGCACTCCAGTTCATAAAAGAATGATAGGCTGGGGCCGGGAAGGTGGCGCTAGAGGTAAGGTGTCTGCCTTGCAAGCGCTAGCATAGGACTGACAGCGGTTCAATCCCCCGGCGTCCCATATGGTCCCCCCAAGCCAGGGGCAATTTCTGAGCGCATAGCCAGGAGTAACCCCTGAGCGTCACCGGGTGTGGCCCAAAAACCAAAAAAAAAAAAAAAAAGAATGATAGGCTAGTAACATTCCACAGGGCACCATGTGCTCTGAGATCTCTGTTGGTCTCTGCCTTTTCCTATCACTCAAAAAAATATGATCAGAATGCACTGTACAAGCCTTTCTCATAATAAAACTTAAGCAGTTTCCAAGAATTAAGAGTCATTCATAAACCTGACACTTGATTCCTAGTAGATCTGTTTTTATAATTTATGCATAGGAGGGTTTGAGACAAAATAAGGGCCATGCCTTTACGTAACTCTTTTCTTCTAATACATCAGCAATAGAGTGATGTACCTGCAAAAGTACTTTTTACAAAAAAAATGACCTGTAAGTAAGCAATGTTCTAGATTACTACTGATTCTGAATTTAGAAACCATTGGTTACATTTTAACAGTCCAATTGCTCAGATTTTAGTATCAGTGAAATAGTACAGGAGGTAGGACACTTCTTTGCATGTGGTCAACCTGGCTTCCATCCCTGAGACCCATATAGTGCTCGCCCTGTGCCCTCCAGGAGTGTACCCCTGAGCACAAAGCCAGGGATAAGCCCTAACCACTGCCAGATGTGGTCTAAAACTAAAAACTAAACACACTAACAAAACCAATTTCTCATTCTCTTGCAGTTCCTAAAGAGTTCTTTCTTTCACTCTTTTTCTCTCTCCCTTCATCCCTCCCTCCCACACCTTTGTGTGTGAAAGGTTTTCCCCTTTCCCAATACAAAAACCCTACCTCTATTTATCTTACAGATGTATCACAGACATTTCAAAAAAAGGTCCCACTGAGAGAGAAGCTGGGTTGTGGGGATACTTTAAAAAAAAAGAAGCGGGGCCAGAAGATTTTGAAAATCAGGACTTGACTATTCCAATTGCCCTGGGAGCTAAAGGCTTATAATTCACATCTCTTCCTGAAATTCTATTACAACATATGCCATCTCAAGCACCAGGCACTGAAGAATATATTTTTATAAGTTCTTTTTATATTTTTATTTTTGGTTTTTGGGTCATACCCGGCAGCACTCAGGGGTTACTCCTGGCTCGATGCTCAGAAATCGCCCTTGGCAGGCACAGGGGACCATATAGGCTGCCAGGACACAGTTCTTCTACATGAAAGGCAAACACCTTACCTCCAGGCTATCTCTCTGGCCCCTCTTTTTATTTTTAAACTTTATTGATTAATTGATTGTTTGGTTGGTGGGCCACACCCAGCAGTGCTCAGGGATTACTCCTGGCTCTGCACTCAGAAATTGCCTCTGGCAGGTTGGGGGACCATGAGGTCCCTTCCCAGGTCAACTGCATGCAAGGCAAATGACCTACTGCTGTGTTATCTCTCTGGCCCCTGATAAGTTATTAAATACATCTCAGGCTACTGAATTTAAACCAAAATCTTTACCATTTCATGTTTAACCAGTGTAGATAGGCCAAATGTAACTTCTTCCTTTTACATAATATAGACTGCATAAAGATTCAGAAAACTGGTCTTTCAAGAATGTTACAAATGGGTGCTTAAATAAAAAAATTATTTAATAAATTTTAAAAATACACAAAATTAAAAAAGAAAGAAACAAATGATCTTTCTGTGAAATTGTCAAAGAACACAAAAGGTCTGAATTTTTCTTTATATAAATGATGATCATGTGGCAAGAGTCAGATCTGGTGAAGCCTCAATTACTTTCCTGTGGATGTTGGAGAGAGGCACTATATTCATCAGAGTGAGGACAGCTGGGCCTCTCCCAACAAAATTTATGCTTACCAAGTCACTATCATTTTTCTTCAAATATTTCAAAGTTGGGCCCGGAGAGATAGCACAGCGGCATTTGCCTTGCAAGCAGCCGATCCAGGACCAAAGGTGGTTGGTTCGAATCCCAGTGCCCCATATGGTCCCCCGTGCCTGCCAGGAGCTATTTCTGAGCAGACAGTCAGGAGTAACCCCTGAGCACCGCCGGGTGTGGCCCAAAAACCAAAAAAAAAAAAAAAAAAAAAAAAATTAAATATTTCAAAGTTAAACACAAAGCAAAGTACAATAGACTTTTTAAGGTTTAGTGGTAAAGCATCAGGGTAAGAATCTGTATATTTAGAACTAGATTTCTCATGAATAAGTTGTCATGCCTAGAGAGACATACACAGATTTATCTGCTTAGTGTGGGGCTGTATACAGGAAAATGATAACTATTAGATCATTTCAAGTTCTAACAAACAACAGTGTTCTGCAGGAAACAAAAGAAGATGCTACTGCAGAGAAAGGCAGGTATTGTTAGATAATTTTCTAAAAAATTAATGGCATATTTTACTTATTTACTCATTCAATTTGTGGTGATATCAGATATTTGGCCAAAGGAAGTACACTGAACTTGCTCCTCCGTAAGCATACTCCAAACCCAAACACAGGCACAGAAATGAAATTAGATTTGGACTTTATCTTTACCCTTAAAGATCTATAGGAAATATGCCTAGAGTTGGGCATAGTAAGGTAAAAGAGAGACTGGAAGACAGTAGCAAATGAATAATCCTGCGTTGGAGTTGAGTTCAATTTATGCCATAAACTGATTATCCAGTTGGTGGCAATGGACGGCTTCTACTCCTTCTGATCTTGGCCTGAACATCAATGAGCAAATCAAAGTGAGTGACAGAACAGTATATTGTTGAGGAGAGTGAATTTTAGTCATACCCCTTTAAAGATTTACAAGCTGCTCCTGGTCACAGCATCTATAACTGCATGTCTGTCTATCTTATAATTTACTGGTATCTGTGATTGAAGCAATTTAGATAGGTAGTAAGACAAGATGGAATAGCGGACATGCTCATTCATTATATCAAACATTGTTGGTCTAAATCTTTGCCTGGGATCTTGTAGAATGCCAGGCATGTCATGTTTTCTTAACTTGCAAGTCTATTTCTTCATTAGCAATGTGAAGGTACTTAGTAACTAGCTTAAAGGGTGACTCTAAGAACTGAAGGAGAAGATACTCCTGAAATAGTTAACAAATACATGACACTTAGCAAGCTACCTGGTATCTTGAATATTGCCATTAGTCAATCAACTCAAAGATTAGAGTGTATTTAAGGCAGCTTAAATATAAAGTGCCTCTTACTCTAACTTAATTCTTCATTAACTGCTCAACCACCCACAGCAATTTTACTAATAGTCACTCAATACCTCAAACAATTAGGATCTAATCATTCAGTAAGTCATATTCTCTATGACATATTTTCTAGATAGAGGAATATGTAACTGATAATTCATATATTTATAAAACATTGTTGAAATGTTTTATCTACCTCAAATAATACTAGCCTATTATATTCCACTTGGATTATGTGCTATTATTCTTTCTAGCTATCTCTAAGATCTGGTATATAGTACAGTGCCCCATGTGTTTCTTTGGTTTGGACAGAAAGCATTAGGCTAAGAGTCTAGTACTCTGGAAACAGATTTCTTGCTAATAAATTAGCTGTCAAACTTGGAGCAGCACTTTATCTATCTCTTTAAGCCTCTGTATTTTTATCAATGTAGTACAAATTGAGTTTGAAGGTTTCTAGATACCGATTCAACACAGCCCTTTGCCTCTCAAAATCATTGCTATTTTCTAACTTCCTCTTGACATCACTTGCTCTCTGCTTCAAAAACCTGAGTATCTCCCTCCTGAGTTCGGGGCTTTGGCAATTTACTCAGAAATAAATGCTTTGGTGTGTGATGAATTTATTAGGTCACCAAGAAGGAACAATAGACAAAACAAGGAAGAGAATGTTACCAGCATCCTACTCTCAAATTACACCAATAAATGCCATTCAATACAGAGCTTAACCTGCCTCATTGAAGCTGGGTGGAATGAATAAAAAGTTTCTCTGTTAATTAAGAGAAACAGAACAATTGCTGATTTCCTTAGAGAAACTCCTCTTAAATTACTGCAAACAGCCCCCATGCACCCTACAGTGAGTTTCAACATCATCGGCCAATTCGAACAATTCCTCAGTCATGAGACAATCCTCACAAGAGATGGCCGTGCACACATATTGCCACACTGCATCATGGTGACCAGAGACTCCACTCACAACTGCCTCCTTGGCCTTTGATGATCTTGCAAGTTCTGTTGCCCTTGCAAAAAACTGGAAGAGGAAATTTCTCACCATCTCCTTTCCTAAAAATATCTCCCACTAATCGGAAATTGTCCCAAGTCTCTTACTTTTCAAGAAGTTAGAGAAATCCAGATAGTCAAATGTAGAAAATGCCTCAGAGGGCCCGGAGAGAGCACAGCGGCGTTTGCCTTGCAAGCAGCTGATCCAGGACCAAAGGTGATTGGTTCGAATCCCAGTGTCCCATATGGTTCCCTGTGCCTGCCAGGAGCTATTTCTGAGCAGACAGCAGGAGTAACCCCTGAGCACTGCCAGGTGCCCCCCCCCCCAAAAAAAAAGAAAATGCCTCAGATTTTCTGTTCTGGAAGAGCAGGATTAACCAGTTGAATGGGAACTCATGGAATAATGTAACAAGAAAGAAGAGAGCTCTGAATTGAGTTTCAGCTCCACCACAAAAGAGCTGAACCATCTTAGGCCAGTCATTTCATCTTTATGAGCCTCAACTTCTCAGCCTATAAAATGACTCTGATGAAATTCAGATTCACTTATTCAGTCAGTATTTCTACAAACCTTAAAGAGAAGTATGTTTAAATTAGGTATCTACCTAAAGCTCCAGCTTGCAGTCTGGTTCAAAACAGTGACTTAGTAAAAATTTAGAACAAGGCTAGAGTGATAGCACAGCAGTAGGGTATTTGCCTTGCATACAGTCAACCCGGGACAGACCCAGGTTCAATCCCCAGCATTCCTTGTGCCTGCCAGGAAAGATTTCTGAGCCCAGAGCCAGGAATAACCCCTGAGTGTTGCCTGATGTGACCCAAAAATCAAACAAAAAAATTGAGGATATAAGAGAAATGAACACCTCAGTGACTAATGGGCAGGCACTCTATCTATTCAAAAGCTGATCTTCATCCATAGCCAGGAAATTCTAAACTTAGAATTAAGAGAAAGAAAATATCTGGGAAATTTTAAATTATCCAAAGGCATAGTAGGCTACCAGATTGGATGCCCCAAAGGAATCTTCTGTACTTTAAGGCTGGGGGACAACAGTAGGATGTAATACTTCTACTAAGAGAAAGTAAATGGCCCTCTCCTCTTCTGGCCCCAACACTAACCACTACCAGGACTAAAAGGCAGGAAGAGGCTGGCCCTGCTGAAACAAGCAGCCTAAGAAATTCACAGTCATTTAACAAGTAAAGACAGGATCTAGAGCGCATTTCTCCATTTGCTTTCACCTACTACTCCATACAGTCACCATATTTCCTGGAATATCCCTTACTGTTTTATTTGCTCAGCAGCAATTGTTTCAGTAGGCACACTTGGGTGTCAGCACTCTGGTGCTTCCTCCCTGCCAAATGTGATTTCATTGCCTGATGTTTTGCCCTAAAATGAAATAAAAATCTTCCATAAGCAACTTGGATACAAGTGCAACGGGAACAAAGTTAGGGCCAAAGAGTGAAGGGAAAGTCCCTTCATGATCTCAATGATTACACTGCTTACTTCCTCCATGGAAGTATCAAGAGTTTGGTGCATATAACATAATCATGTTAGACCTTACAAAATATATAGGGAGATATTGCTATCTAGTTTAAAGTTGAGAAAATTGGAATTGAGATATTAAATTATTTACTTGCAACCACATAATTGATGAGTGGCAGGCTGGGACCCATATCGAACTCTCAGACTCACTTTACTCTCTGAATATCAAGAAAACCAGACTCATATCCCTTTTTGTGAACCCCTGACAGTTTGTGCTCAGTTCAGAGACTGAATTATGTGGAATATATTTATAAGAACATTCTCAGATCTTTCCTGTGGAAGGAAGTCTGATTTTGGAGAGAAGCTATTCCCCATAAGTGTACTTAATGTGAGGGGACTTTCTGAATGTCTTTCGAGAGGTGCTGGGAAGCTCGTTAGGAACAAAACAAAATGAGTTTTCCAAAGTTTGCAATTATGAAAACAATGCAGAATACATGTGTGGCTGTTGACTTTGTCTCCCAAAAAATATAAAGAGCAGGAAGCTCAAACAGATAATAGAGTACTGCTTCCAAGCCCTGAGAAACAGTGCTTAGAGAAGCCTTGGGATTATCTAGTGATGTCTGTTTGAAAAGAAAGGGAGCTGCCCCATACAGTTCCCAGAAGAGTTTCTCAAAGAGCTCCACCCTCTGCCCCCAGCAAGAGGACTCTACAATAGCTAGGCTAGCTTTCCTAACTCTTCAGCCATCTTTCCTTGCCTTCAGGGATAGACATACACTGACTCAGCTTCCTTTTGATACCCTAGCAGAAAGTTGTAGAAACTGTTTCTTAGATGATACCAGTAAAGGAAGAAAATGTGGGAACTAGAATGATGCACAGCCATAAAAAAGCAAAGAGAAAAAGAGAGAAGATGCAGTTTCTGTTGACCCCTTTTAAGCATTTGTCTCATATATGCATATATATCATATATGTATATGTATACATACATACTCATATATAGGGGGAGAGTTTTCCTTAAAACTACATTTGAAGTTCATAACCTAAATCCACTATGGTAAGCCATAATTCTATCAAAACTATCCCAATGTTGGAAGTAGATACAAGTCTTTAGGAAAGATACCCCCAGTTCCATTATCTCGGCAAAGTCTCATTTCCTCTACTTCCTGCATAAGAAGAAACATTGGGATCAGGGTGGTGAACAAGGGAGGCAAGGTCACTGTCCAAGTGAAGGCTAGAGCCCAGAAGAGAAGAACAACATTCAACAAACAATTTAACAAAACGGTAGAATAAATATTGTGACAGAAGTTAAACTAAAAGAATGCCTTTTCTTTCTGAGGTGTTTGTTGATCCCATGGATGTGTTTCTTAAAACTAATGCCATTTCAGCTGAGAAGTGAAGGATGGACTGGGAACTAGCAGTCTGATCCTCAGCCAATCTCAATGTCTAGAAGTTCGAACTCAAAACAAACTATGAGTTGTTTTTGGCTCAAGTTACTCCATTTTTTCCTGACTGATTCCTAGAGTGCAAAAAGAACCAGCCCTCTTTCTGTATGAGAAATCTTCACATACCTAAAGTCCACTTTAATCATCTTTTAAGCTTTACTTTCCCACAAATGCAGTCATCATAACTCTTTTCATGATTTTTTGGTGAACTTAGAGTCAGGGTACTCGCCCCAAAAATCTGACTGTTCACCTTTGATCTTATTAACATGCCAAGATATTGGGTTCTTGAGCATAGGTAGGACTCAGACTATTAGGAAGGAGTTTTTCTGCCTGTGAAAGAATAATTATTGTCGATGAAAAATTAAAGTCAATTCCAGAGTTCTTTAAAGTCAGATCCTTTGGTGGCCAGCATGAAGTGGCGACAGGACTATCCTCTCTGGGAGTAGAAAATCAGCTTAAATGAATATGAACCAATTATCTGTTGGACTTTGAAAGAGTCTTCAATTTTTCTGTTATTGGGTCACACCCGGCTTTTGCTCAGGGGTTACTATGCTCAGAAATTGCTCCTGGCAGGCTCAGGGGAACATATGGGATGCTGGGATTTGAACTACCAACCTTCTGCCTTACCTCCATGCTATTTCTTCGGCCCCTAATTTTTCTTCTAATAAAGAGGGTTAAAAACACTAACCACAAAGTTCATGCTAAGGCTGGATCAGATAATGAAGCTAAAAACACGTCATACACATTAAATACTCTAGGAGTATAGTTATAGAAAAGAGATATTTCCATTAGGGGAGTGGGTCATCATCTTATAATTTACAGGAAGAGATGATAATTTCATTTTAATAGATCACTACAGAGTAGCAGTGTTTATGTGTTGTGTGTCTCCAGCAGTGCTAAGATAGGTTTAAGTAATGAGTTTCTAATAATAAAGAGTTTAAAGTGTGTGAAAAAAAATGAGATGATTTCTTGTAAATTATAATAGTTTCCAAATTATTCCCTGATTTGCTTTTATCCTGAGGAGACAAAAAGATGAAGTGATAGCTATTATGATTGTATTTAAACCACAAACCGCTTAAATCTCAAACTAGCCCTTTGTCCCACATGTGAACTCTATCCAGAAAAAGCATCTTCTCATGTAAAGGTTGAAGGTGTGGCATAGGAATACAAAAATAGTATTCTCTTTTTCTTTAGTTTGTATTTATAGAGTCTCAAGCCACAATTCCAGCAGATGGCTTGATACCTTTTAGGGCTTTATTCACTATAACTGTCAGTGTTACCAATGCAACAGATATTTCAAATATATTCTCTCTTTTCCTCCCTCAAAATCCCAAACTTGTGTTTTAAGAAGGGGAACGCCCACATCCCCAGTCCCAATAAGTGATAGTGATTGTTATAATCCAAGTGCCATGGTCAAATATCTTCTTGTCACTAAAAAATCCTATATGGACATATATGACCCCATTCTTCTAATGACAGTTTAGGGAAGCCAATTAAAGACCACTGGAAGGTCATTCTTCCATTTCAGGGTGGTATGGCTGTGACCATCATTCCTCCGTTAGAGAATCTTGTAAAAAAATCTTTTGTGAATATGTATTGTATTTATTTTCATAGTCTGTCTAAAACTATGGGAAACCATAAAAGAAGTTACAATTTAGGAAGAAACTAAAACAGGCAGAGTGGAAATTTTGGAGGATAAAAGAATATCTGATTACATTACTGAGACCCTAGAAATTTCTATACTTCTTGTGAGAAGGGATATTTTGAGTGTTGAAGGTTCTGTTACTTACAGAGATATATAACGGACATACTTTCATAAGATTTACCAAGAAACATGTAACAAATAACAATCACATCTGGGATGTCATGATATAAATTGGTAAATCATGGCATAAATTGATGCATCTCTATCGCTATCTTTGATATCCTAGAAGTTTTGTATGAGAAAAAGTGAGAAGGAAGTTATGCTCATCATTGGAGAGATTGATGTGGTTCTTATTTACACATCACTGTTGTTTATACTTTACTTGGAGACTCACCTGGTAGTATTCAGGTGTTACTCCCTACTTGGTGCTCAAAGGTTGCTCCCAGAAGTACTTGGGGTTATGTAGTGCAGGAGATTGAATCCAGGCCTCCCATAAAGCATTTACTCAAGTTCAATGAACTATCTTTATATAGGAGCATTTGGATTCACTGGTACCTATACTCTACCAATTGGTATTGCTTTTATTACCTGTGTTTATCATCTAAAAATCCTAACTGGAAGATGGAGAGGTAGCACAGTGGTATGGTGTTTGCTTAACCTGCAGCCTACCCAGGACTGACCCTGGTTCAATCTCCCACATTTCATGTGATTCTCCTGAGCCCAAAGGCTCAAAAGGAGCGATTTCTGAGTGCAGAACAAGCAGTAACCCCTGAGCACTGCTGGATGTGGCCTCCAAACCAAATACAAATAAATAAATAAATAAATAAAAATCCTAACTGATCTTTCTGATTCTCCCTTACATCTGCTTCTTTCTCTGGGTTCCTCTCTAATCATCTCCAAGAAGTTGCCAGCAACAAAGGAGATAAATGAGAAGCTATGATGGCCAAATGGTTAAATATACCTATTCCAGGCATTACACCTGGCAATTCTCAGGGACTGCTCTGGGCTCTGGGCTCAGAAGTGGTCCTTAAAAGTATGGAAGGGACTTGAATCCTGAGTACTAGGGATTTGAATGAGGACTGTGACTGAGGCAACCACATGTAAGGCAAGTCCTTCACCTGCTGTATTTTCTCTTCAACCCAATATTCCAGAGTTATTGCCTCCTCCAACATGTGTCAGAGGCCTTTCTCCACATAAACCAAGTGGACTCTAGGACAAAGATGCAGCCACCAAACATGGTCTAAAAAAGACCAAGCAAGATACCTAAGCAGGGGCCGGAGTGGTGGTGCAGTGGTAGAGCGTTTGACTTGCACGCGGCTGACCCAGGATGGACTGTTGTTCAATCCCCCAGCTTACCATATGGACCCCCAACCCAGGAGTGATTTCTGAGAGCTGAGCCAGGAATAACCCCTGAGCGTGTGGTCCAAAAATAAAAAAAAATAAAAAAATAAAAAGATACCTAAGTAAATTATATTATTTCTCCTGTACTTTAAAAGACCTCTAACATTGCCTGACACTTTTCTGTCTTTGTCTTTGTTTCCCCAATATGTATTTCTGCAAATCAAGGCTTCCATGGTTCTATTTCCATCTTACTTGGGGGGTGGGGCATGGGAGAGAGGTCAGTGGTCACTCCTGGGTCTGTGCTCAGAAGTCACTCCTGGAAGACACGGGGGACCATATAGGATGCTGGGATTCGAACCACCATCTGTTCGAATCTGCTGTATGCAAGGCAAACGCCCTACCGCTGTGCTATCTTTCCAGCCTTTCCATCTCTGTCTTTATAAAACAAGACAGACAAAATAAATAGAATTTTGAGAAGTTGAAATTTTAATTCTTGCTGTATTACTGCTCTATGGCCCAAGCAGAAGGCAGCCTGAAAAGGAAACTTCTTTAACTCCATATTGTACTGGTCCCAAAAGCTGAAGGATTGAGAAGTCCAACAAATAAAGTCCCAAAGGAACTATGGAGTTCCTGCAAGCATAGTTAATGTTATGCAACCAGATTAAGAACCCTTCTCTCTGATGATCAACATTGATCATATCTTCCTGTTACAAATTCTTAAAGATCTTTTGCTTCTCTTTTATAACACAGTACAAATTTCATTAGATAAGAGCATAATTATTTCCTACTATCTGTTATCCTAGATATACTCTAACTGCCCTAAGAGTAGAAACAGTGCCTTTTTATTTAGCACTGAGATTACAAATGCTTGGCCCAGACTGGTATTTAATCAATGTGCTGAGTGAATCAATGTGTTGGGTAAATAAAGATATCATTTAGAAACCATTCCTGGTTGTATCAACTCACAGACTTGCTTAGAAAAGCTGATCAAATGCCAAACCAAATTGGGAAGCTGGACCTTCTGATTTCCAAATGCTCATGATATCAAAAGGGATCCAAAAGACCAAATATGGATGTGTAAGATACTGTACAGGAATCTGAATACAATGGTCTAAATACAATGAAAGTTCCTGCAGAGCATAAATTTCTGCACTACTTACTACTGTGTCATTTAAAAGGACACTGTTCCCCTTTACCTTTCTTTCTTTGCCCCTCTAAGTCTGTCTTGCCTGGTTGGCCCATGTCCTTTCCTCTATCGTCTCAAAAGTTTAGATGGAAAGGGTACTAGCCTTGAAATCAGCAACCCAGAATTTGACTCTAACTAGTGCCCACAGCCTCCAGCAAGGAGATATCTTAGTCTTTTACTGTGCAGTTAAACTAGTGGACTTCCAATCTCCAGTATCTGTTCCCATTCTCATTTGTCATCCTTAGGATTTTTATCACCAGCCCACAATCATTTTTCACTGAGTTATTTTCTCCCTTCTCTTCCTCCTCTTTAAGAAACAAACAAACAGGGGCCGGAGAGATAGCATGGAGGTAAGGCGTTTGCCTTTCATGCAGAAGGTCATCGGTTAGAATCCCGGCATCCCATATGGTCCCCTGTGCCTGCCAGGAGTGATTTCTGAGCATAGAGCCAGGAGTCACCCCTGAGCACTGCCGGGTGTGACCCAAAAACCAAAAAAAAAAAAGAAAAGAAAAGAAAAGAAACAAACAAATAATCAAAACCCAGAAACCCTCTCATCTCTGTCTCTAGCAGTTGTATTGAGTTATCCCAACAATGGCTTTGTAGTTACTTTGAAAGGGCACTTCAGCCCTCTGCCAGTTTGAATTCATTTGCCTGCATGCAGATGTCACAATTAAGAAGACTGAGGACACACCAGGTCCTACTAGATAAGTACTGTCCAGAAAGAGAGGGTGCTCCAAGGAGAGAGGACTTGAGGGAGCTTTCTGAAGAATATAATTTCAATGAGGGATCAACTAGCAAGAGGGGATGAGATAAAGGTGGAAGTTACCTTAGGTAATAATAGGACCTTGAAGGTCTTTATCACATGCTTCTGCCTACCCACACAAAACACTTTCACACCAGCAGGCAGAGGTGGAGAGGTCTAGAAAAGCAGAAGGACTATTATTCTCAGCTGGTTCACACAGTGCAATGAAGCATTATACAGATAAAGTCAATAGCCCAAGGTCACACAATTAGGCTTTGACAGGGTGGGAATTAGAGCAGAGTGTCCTAATCTTACCTGGAGGCTATTTCTAGTAGACTCTTGATGGAGCCTTTTGTTTATACTTTGGTTCTATCTTATCTCACCCGCACAGGTAGTGAGTTTGCTTTTTCCCTTGGGGATGAGTAAGTGAGGAAACCTGAGCAGCCCAGGGTGGGCTGGCCAGCCAGAGTTGAGAATCCAGCCTTCTTGGACTTGGGTTCTAGGAGCAAGACCAGTGGGGACAACCTGTGGAATGCAGATCCTGTTTGTATTTGGGAAGCACAGTAGAGCCTGGAGTGGCAGCTGAGAATGCAGAGGCTCCAGGGCTGATAAAAGTTGTAATTACCATGTACATACTACCCTTTCATCTTCAAAGGCTTTACTTACATTAGCTAGTTATTCCTCCTATCACCCCCATAGGTGAGGCATCATTTTTGTCTTCTCAGTTTGCAGATGGAGAAGTTGATGTAGAGAAAGGCCCTTTGCCAGGAAGTCTGGCCCTTGTTCAAACACAGGAAATTCTTGGCTCCCAGCATCTAGCCTCACTTAGGTTGATGGGGAAACAGAGAAAGAAAAGTCTAAAACAGGGCCCGGAGAGATAGTACAGCGGCGTTTGCCTTGCAAGCAGCCGATCCAGGACCAAAGGTGGTTGGTTCGAATCCCGGTGTCCCATATGGTCCCCCGTGCCTGCTAGGAGCTATTTCTGAGCAGACAGCCAGGAGTAACCCCTGAGCACCGCCGGGTGTGGCCCAAAAACCAAGAAAAAAAAAAAAAGAAAAGAAAAAGAAAAGTCTAAAACAATTAATCTCCTCTCAGTAAGAGACCACATATATAATGTACTAGAAGGAGCTGGCACCTACACATATGTTTTTAGGTTTATTTTTGTTGTTGTTGTTGTTATTTTGGTTTTTGGGCCACACCTGGCAGTGCTCAGAGGTTACTCCTGGCTCTACGCTCAGAAATTGCTCCTGGCAGGTTCGGGGACCATATGGGATGCCGGGCTTCGAACCACTGTCCTGCATGCAAGGCAAACACTCTTACCTCCGTGCTACCTCTCCGGTCATACACATATGTTTAAGTACATAAAGATATAATTACCTATATGTAGTTATATATAATAACATATTATATATGATATATTATGTATGTTGTATACATAAATAACATAATTAGCTGGCATCTACATGTATGTTTAAGTACATACAAATATAATTAGCTAATTGGCTAGATTGCCAGAGTAACATACAATGTTCAGGTAAAGTAGAAAAGCTTGCTCAACTGTGGTGATCTATAGGGATAAAATCCTTCATCTTGTGCTGAGGCAGATAAGGAGACATATCCAATAGATCACAGCCTGTTCTGTAACTAAGCCAAGATCTGACTTCTTAGCAGAGGTTTCAAAGCAGTTTCTAGTAATCAATGGGAAATTGTACATGAATTGAAATACATTTGCTCCTACTTTTTAGGGCTTGTGAAGAATTCTCTTAAATTATCACCCACCAACACAGGCAAAGTTGTCTAAGTCCCATCTCAGTCAATATGGTAGCTGAATTTATTCTGAGTTTTGGTTTTATAAGTTCTTTCTCTTCTTTTCTTCCTTCTTAGAATAAGGTTCTCTGGCTTCATGAAAAATTATCAAGCATCCTTATAGGTATATGGAAATTTTCAATAGAAGCAGCAACTCAACATCTAAAAGTCCTGACTTGTTCAGTGCCTTCATATTTATGTCTTCCATATGTCCATCCATCCACCCATCCATTCATATATACATACATATATACATCTTATTATTAATATTTTTTAAATAAAATCCAGGCCAGAGAGATAGCACAGCAGTAGGGTGATTGCCATGCATGAAGCTGATTCAGGACGAATGGTGGTTCAAATCCTGGCATCCCATATGGTCCTCCGAGCCTGCCAGGAGTGATTTCTGAGCACAAAGCCAGGAGTAACCCTTGAGCGCTGCTGGGTATTATCCAAAAATGAAAATAAAATCTAGGAGCAACCTAATTATTTTCCAGTTCACCATCTAAGGTATGTTTGAATAAATATTTTTTTGCACTTGTATGTTGCACAGTTCTCATAAAGGAAGCACAGACATTTAGTGTGTTCACATATTTGAGAGAACATAACACAAGTCTTTCTTTGGATATTGACTTTCTGGCCAATTAAATGTTTTTTGAATTCATATAATCATAGGACAAACTTATAGCTACTCTAACTAAGCTTGCTACTATCTTCTTCAATTTACTCACATTGGCCCATCCCAGTGGCTAAGAGGACTTCAAATTCTCTAGCCAGAGCACACTGTTTCTAGGAGTCACTCTTATTCTTTGGATTTTAGTATCATTAGGTTTATATGCCTGTTTCTGGCATGAATGATTTCTATCTAGCATGTAAAGCAATGTAAACATCCTTTTCTAGGGGTACTACATTGAGTCATGTTACTCTTTCTTTTAAGTTTTATGAGACAGGTGTTCATGGAACCACAGAGCAGTGGATTTATAGAACAATGGGTCTGGAAAGAATTTTACCAGCCAACTAGAATTTAGTGCTCTCATTTTACATATGGAAGACCTAACCGGGGTGGGATATTTTTCTCAGACTCACATAATTAATCGATAATAGAAAGAATTAAAGTTCAATTTAAGAAGCATTTGAAGCAGATTTGAAAATGATTATTTAAAGATAATTTAAAAAATAGGTTCCTATAAATCAAAAGCAAAAAAAAGGTTGAAATTAACCAGACTCATAAAAATTATGAAACAAAAATGTGAAGATCATTTTTTGGAGGATTCAGTTATGATCCAAGATTCAAAGGAAAACTTCCCACCACCCCTGACATCCCAAGCAATGATTTCTTGCTCCATCAAATAGAAGTCAGGCCATCTGGTTTGGACTGGGTATGGGAAGAAAGTCTTCAGAGGACTTCTAGCTTTTTGTTAATGCCTTGTGCCCTGCTTAAGCAAAGGCCAACTCCTGGCAACCTCCTTTCATGATTCCCTTCCTTTCATCTATTCTGATTGGTCCAGAAAAGATCCTGGTATCAAGGACCTCAATGCTAAGGGGTCTAACTACTTGCTGTTATTTAATTGGTTCATTTCTTATATTTGTTCAATCCTGCTTCAAAGTCCTTACGGTAGTAGAAAATTCAATCACAAATGTCCTCATTTTTTTAAGTCACAAGTAATGAAGTAATAATGAATAAATAGTTCAACTCATCACCAGTTTTAGTACTAACTTCTCCTCACTATCCCATCATATAAATAAGAATAAAGTTTCTCAACAGGGATGTAAATGAATGAGCCATTCAGAATGTAATGAAAAGAAGTTCTTCTATCTCCTTCATATTTGTAGTATCAGTCCCTTCCTCTAATATCATCAGAGAAAGAAAGAGCAGATCCAGCTCTGTGCTTGTTCTGACCCTTTGCATATCTGCAAGCGGGGTTTATGCAAACAGGAGTACAACTAAGTATCAGTGTTTAGGATTCTAAAGTTGCCCTGCTGTAATAATAACTTAAGAGAAGTATAGTAATGCAAAGACTTAGAGCATGAAGCTAGCAGCTAGACCACCTAGGTTTGAAGCCCAACCCTATCAATTACCAGCTTTTGGGAAAGTTAACTAAATTCTCTAGGCTTCAGTGTTCTCATTTGAGAGGAAAATTAAAAGCATCCAGGGTTGGTGAATGGAGTAAACAAATCAGTACAGGAAACAAATAAGAATGGTGTCACAGGGTCAGGTAGATAGCACAGCAGATAGAGCAGTGGCCTTGATATGGTCAAACTATTCTGAGAACCCCCAAAAGTCTCCACAGCCCTACCAGGAGTGATTCCTGAGCACAGCTAGGTGTGACCCCAAAACAAACAAACAAAAAAAAAACAACAAAAAACAAGCAAAATTATATCACCTTTGGTTAGAACTTTATAAAGGTTTGTTTTGCGATTTTTACTCTTAGGGGTGAACATGTCTTGAACTACTAATGCAAGAAAACAAACTCAAAAGGTACAAAAATGCTAATTCTTCAAGGGAGATTGTGGGGTAAATGAACTTTTGGGCATGACCCAAGGAGATTTGCCATAACACCTTAGCAAATGCTCAAAATTACTGTCTAGGCAAATCATCTCTCTCCCCTAGAGCTTTGCAATTAACCTTTACTGTCAAAAGGTGAAGATTCAGGGAAGATTGGGGGCCCAGAATTTTGTAAATCATCTCCTTGATGAGTCAGCATCTTACATCTCCACCCACTGAGGGCTTGTCTGCCCACACTTGCACTGAGGAAACACTTGCAGCAAGAGGACACACCCAGGTTGCCAGTGTACCTCAGGCTCAAGGAGACAGGCTTTGTGAAGGGTGGGGCTCCCCAATCCCTAGACCCTTATTATATGTTTGATTCCCTGGCCCTGAGATTCACTTAGGACAGACAGGACCTGCCTCCCCATTTGTGGGCAGATTCAGACTTGGTGAGCTCTGGAGAGAGGAGAGAGGCTTTATTATTGCTACATAACTCCCCTTCAATGGCCTCTTTCACATCTGAAGAAGGAGACCCACAAAGAGAGAAAGACCCTTCTACAAATGGCCATCACGCTTTTCCAAGTTCTCTTCATCTTCCAGGATACAGGGAGATGGAAGGGGTGGCGATCTCTCCCCTAAGGGTTCAACCACACTCTCACCTAAGGGTCTAACCACAGAAGGCATTACCAAAATAATCAGACCTCCAAGTGGGCTGCTACAACCAGTGTTTTATTTTTAGGCTGAAATTTGAAGGTTTGCGTCTTTGTCCTGCCTGTCTCTCTCTCCCTTGTTGGCCCATAACTCCAGTAATCCTGTCTTTAAACAAACATTCCGAGCCGCAGCCAGCAAGTATCCACCAAAGCCACAGCAATAGGTCATTTCCCAGTTTGGCAAACCAAACATGAGCCCTGAGGATGGGATGGGGGTGGGGGCAGAGCTGGCTCACAAAGCATTCTTTTCAGTCCCCTCCTGAGCAAGACAGCTATCACCACAGTTAGATAGTTAGACACACACACAAACTTATTTGCTTCTCAGACACACTGTTCAGCATACTTCTATAGAGAGGGACCAAGTCATTTCTATACCTGAGACAGTCATTTTAGTTTGACAGTTACTAGTAACAGCCACCACTGGTATTCAGGACCACAGAAATGAATGAAACAGTTATGATACCTGATGTTGCCGGGTGAGGGTGGAGGGGATTCTTCTAAAGCTGCAACAGGCAGATAAAAGAAGACACCTTGGATTTGGGGTTTTCCCCCTTTGAGGAGTGTGAAAGTAATTAACCCCTCTTGGCCTCAACAAATAAAAAGCTCTCCTGCAGGATTTCTGTGAGAACCCAAGTCTTCCTCATGAATACCACACTGCCATAGTGAGACTCCAGGGAGGGCCACTGTCATCTATCTGCTATCTAAGGGTGTACAACTTGTGGTCATTTCAGTTCCCTCTTATTTGGAGCACATGTTGAGTGGTCACAATTAGAAATATATGCTTTCCAAATCTAGGAGGTAGAAGCCAGAAATACATAGACATCCACTGTGCAGGAAACACTATAAAAGATCTTGGGTGACGCCTGTCTGGTAGCTGATTATTTCACTGAGTAGGTCATGCCTAACAGCTATTGACTTTGTTGTCTAGTTAATAAACGTATTTGAGAATGGTCAATTAATAACAAGATAACAGTTACACACCTTTTTCTCATTTCCTCTTCATATTTTCAAATCCTGTAGTTCCCTCATTACCACCTCCTCCCCTTTATTGATTCCTCTACTTTGCTGGGCCTCAGATTGACAATGCTTTAGCCTAAAACCTAAATTGGCCAAATACTACAAAAACTGCAGCATGTTAGGCCAAAAAAAAATATATATATATATATCCGTGGGGGCCAGAGAGATAGCACAGCGGTAGGGCATTTGTCTTGCATGCGGCCGACCCAGGAGTAACCCAGTTCAATTCCCATCACCCATATGGTCCCCCAGCCTGCCAGGGGAGATTTCTGAGTGCAGAGCCAGGAGTGACCCCCTCAGCACTGCTGGGTGTGGTCCAACAACCAATCAATTAATTAATCAATAAATAAAGTTAAAAAAATAATTCTTGAATATAAGATCCATATGCTGTGCCTCTAATTCTCCCATAAACCCCAACACAGATATTCAGAGAAAACACTTTAGAAATGCTTAATGATTACTCAATGATATCCACATTATATAGAGATTTATAAGTGCAGAAACACATGTCCATGTAGGCACATGTCCAGTGCTAACAAACAAGAGCATAGTGAAGGCTTCTCCTGACATTTCACATATTGAAGTTTCAAACATCGGCAGGAATAAGAATATTAAATATGTTTACCAAAATAAAAAGTATGTTGACAAGTTATTAATTTATGCAAAATGTTATTTATGAGGAAATGAGGCCTCATCCAGTAGTGGTCAGGCACTGCTCTTGGCTTTATGCTCAGGGTCACTCCCAGTTTTCTCTAAGGGCTGATATGAGATTCTAGGGATCAAACCTAGGTCAGTAGTATGCAAGGCAAGCACCTTACTCCATATGTACTATCTCTATTCAATATCTATTTAATCAACCTCAAGAAGAGTCAAGTGTTACAAAGGTGTGAATTAATTCCTGCAAAACAGCTTTGCAACGTTTTGCACTTCAAATCACACACAAATTTACAGAAAAATACATAAAGATTTAAACAAAGTAAATGCTATGCAGAAGTTAGCACTGTATATACACATTCAAAAATCTGACTCTCTTGGAAAGTTTGGACAGCACACACCTTGTCACCATGCCAAACCAAATTCTGCAATACAAATTTTAGAAAGCACCCTTTCCTTACCCTCAAAAATTATACTTGACTTCTAAAACCTTTGTTGGATAGTTTGAGAGAAAGGACACACTTTAAGAAAAATTTTGAGGGCTGGAGAAATAGCATGGAGGTAGGGCGTTTGCCTTGCATGCAGAAGGATGATGGTTCGAATCCCGGCATCCCATATGGTCCCCCAAGCCTGCCAGGAGCGATTTCTGAGCGTAGAGTCAGGAGTAACCCCTGAGCGCTGCCGGTTATGACCCAAAACAAAACAAAACAAAAACAAAACAAAAAAAAAGAAAAATTTTGATTTGCTAAATGAGTGAAAAGTCAGGTTTAAAATTTGAAGTAGGAGGCACTAGTCTTACTTGGTTCTTCTTAAAACACTTGTTATGTACTTCCCATTCAAGCAGGAGCACAAAGGAAACTGACTCATCAACTTCTCACCACGCAACCCACAGAATTTCTTTCCATGGCTGAAAGATCCCCTTAGAGATGGAAACTTTGCCTGAAACATCTGCCACCTGCTTTGGCATGTTTTTTGACAAGGGGCACTTCCCTTTTAGACTCACTGAGGGGTCAGCTAACATGGAGGTGCTGGTGAAACCATCACTTATATCTCAGCCCCACTAAACTCCAATGTAGAACTGGTGGGGAGTCTGAGTTTATCCCCTCCTACCTCTACTCAAGCAAGGAAACCCAGTCTGGTACTGTCTAACACCACTGGCTGATCTGAAACATCACTGAGGCAGGTCACAGGTCACCTTGAGTTCCATACTGACTTTGAATTCCAGATCTTTGACTTTCTTTTGTATTTTTTTTTTCTTCTACCTGTGTTTGGGTTCCTTTGCTGCTGGTTTTCCAGATACTTAAGGTGTCCCTTTAAGCTGTTGATTTTGTCATTTTCCTCTTACCTAAGGTAGGCCTGTACTACTATGAGTTTCCCCCCTAATTATTGCTTTTGCTGTGTTCCATAGATTTTGGCAGTTGTTTTCTTCATTGTCATTCATCTCAAGGAATCTTTTCATTTCTTCCTTGCTTTCCTCTCTGATCCAGCTGTTGCTAAGCAGCATGTTGTTTAGTCTCCAGATGTTAGATTTTCTCCACATTATCATTTTACAGTAAATCTTGACATTGTGGTTTGATAGGGAGCTTGGTATAATTCTTTTTTTTTTTTTTTTTTTTTTTGGTTTTTGGGCCACACCCGGTGACGCTCAGGGGTTACTCCTGGCTATGTGCTCAGAAGTTGCTCCTGGCGTGGGGGACCATATGGGACGCCAGGGGATCGAACCGCGGTCCGTCCTAGGCTAGCGCAGGTAAGGCAGGCACCTTACCTTTAGCGCCACCGCCCGGCCCCTTGGTATAATTCTTATACTTGTGATTTTATGTAACTTAGATTTGTATCCTAAGGCCTGGTCTATCCTAGAACAGGTTCCATGTGCACTTGAGAAGAATGTGTATTCCATTTCCTGAGGGTGGAAGGCCTGTATAAATCCATTAGTCCTAATTTTTCTAGTTTCTCACTTAGGGCTCTCATGTCTTTGCTAGTGTCTGTCTAGTGGATATGTCTAGTGGTTATAATGGTGTGTTGAAATCTCCCACTACTATCACACTTATGACCATATGTTTCTCCAGGTTTGAGAGCAAACGCCTTACATATTTTTCTGACTTTACACTTGATGCATAAATGGTGATGGTGTTAGTACTTCTTTGTCTAATGTTCCCCTGATCAATAAGTAGTGTTCATCTTTGTCTCTGGATACTTTTTTGAAGCTAAATGCAAATTTGTCTTATACGAGTATGGCTGTCCCAGCTTTTCTTGGTTTTCCCGTGGCATGTATAATTAATTTTCTATCCTTTTACTCTCAGCCTGTGTCTATCCTGAGCTATTAAGTGTGTTTCCTGCAGGCAGCAGATATCTGGGTTTTGTTTCCTGATCCAACCCTCTACTCTGTGTCTTTTAATGGTTGACTTTAGTCCATTGACATTTAAGGAAATTATTGACAGGGAGAGTTGTTGTGCAATTATATTGTGTAGGATTGTTGTTATTACAATTGGGGATTTTGTTTGTGTAATTAATCTCTGAGTAGTTCATTTAGAGGCAGTTTGGTTAGAGCAAATATTGAGACTTCTTTTTTGTCTGAGAATGTTTTTAACCCCTCCCCCATGTAAATGAGAATTTTGCTGGCTAGTAGACTCTAGGTTAGAAGTTTCTTTCGTTTAGTAGTTTAAATATGTCATTCCACTGTCTTCTTACCTGAATTATTTCAAATGGCAGATCTGGTTTGTTTCTTATGTTCCCCCCTTTGTACTTAAGTATTTTTTCTCCCTTATTGCTTTGAAAAATTCAACTTTCTCTTTGTTTGTTTGTTTTTTGCCATTTGTATTACTATATGTCTTGATGTTAATCTGTTAGGGTCTATTTTGTTTGGTACTCTTTTTGCCTCTTGGATTTATACAGCCATCTCTTTCCAGAGAGTAGGAAAATTCTCTGCTATTATTTACCTCACTACTTGTTCTTCCCATTTGCCTTTTCCTCTTTTCTGGTATTCCTTTTAGTCATAGATGACTTATTTTGTCTTTGTTCATTAAGTACCTTACATTTTCTTCCAATGTTTTGTCTCTCATTTCTTTATTGACTTTTTTGTTGTTGGCTTGTATTTTGTCTTCAAGTTCATCCATGCAGTTCTCTATGTGTGCAATTCTGCTATTATGGTTTGCTAACACGTTTTATAGCACTCTTAGTTCTATTTGTATGGATTCTCTCATCTTCTGATAACGTTCTTTGAGTTGGCAGAATTGTTTGTCTATGGATTTCTTCATTTCTTTGGGTAGTGGTTCTTTGAATTCCATTGATAAGACATTAAATGCTGATTTTTAGGTCCTCATCTATGGGGTTTGTGTGCTTTGAAGGACTTGGAAATTTGTTAGGATTTCGCTCCATGTCCCCAGCTGCTGGTGTCTTCCTTAGTTTCCCCATTGTTCTTTGCATTGGGTGGGTTGGAGTGCTGGAATTTTAGGGTGTTTTTAAAAAGTGGTCTGTTTAATTGTGTATGAGGTGGTTGGAGGTATATCTGTTTGGGGTTTATCTAGTCTAGGAAAGCGAGGTTGCCCAAGTATGAAAGAAGTGTTGTACACTAGTTTGATGGGTTGTTATTCTGGTTTGGGGACTGTATATTTTCTGTGTAAAATTGGGGCTTTTGTGATGGCAGCTGGGAGGTTCGGAGGTAGAAAGGTGGGGAAGGGACTGTTTTGCCATGCCAAATTTATGGGGTTACCCGGGGGTCCTTATACACCACCCTTACTGAGCTAGAGTCCACGAAGATAAGGTTTTTTGGGGGGGTGCTGTTCTCACTCACCTGAGCAGGCTTGGGGCTTTTGTGATGAGGG
Organism: Suncus etruscus; assembly: GCF_024139225.1. NCBI lineage: Eukaryota > Metazoa > Chordata > Mammalia > Eulipotyphla > Soricidae > Suncus > Suncus etruscus. Next base: position 85,302,336 of record NC_064856.1, on the reverse strand, counting down.
TGGGAGGTCCAGAGGCAGAAGGGTCAGACCTTTGACTTTTCTAATGAATCATGTTCATTCACTGTGTGGGACCCTCATGTTCTTCCCTGGTACAATCTGCTAAGTACTCAGGGCATAAAGTGAGCCCCAAATGTAGGAGTTAAATCAGTGCCTTTTGTAGGCTTGCAGGTCAGCCTCTGAGCCTGGGCAAGCAGTGGGCATTGCCTTAACTTGTCTATGCTGCGAAACAGCCTCTCCCTTTTTTGTCCAAGCCTACAAATGAGAGCATGTCTAGAAGGGCAGCTGGACTCTGATAAGGGAAATGACTTATTTTAGTAACAAATAACTAGGTTGGCTGCTCTTGATAGCTGTGGCCAAGTCTGGGAGAGACAGGCCAGGACAGGGCAGATTAGGGTAGCTTAGAGTCCACAGTCTGCCAGGGGTCAAGAGGAGTCCTTCAGTCCAGGCTTTGTGGTTGCTAACCACACAAAATTTTCTGAGTTCTACAGAGGCAAAGGTACAAATGAGCACTAACTTTGGAGTCTAATGTGAGGGAATGTTCAACAGTGGGCCACCCACCCTAACTTTTATTATTGCATAGATGTTGAAATTAAATCTCTCTAGTTTCCACTTCTTTGCAGAAACAGGGAAATAAGCAGGAGCTGAATGTCTACAGGCAGTTGGGAGGTTTCTATAAACTAACCTGGAATAACCTCTATCAGTATCTAAGATATTTAAGGCAATATAGTTTGGCTCCATTCAGGTGGGCATAGATCTCACTCTGCAGAGCATATGGAATCCTGAATGCAAGACTCTTCTCAGCCCCATTGTAGTTTTCAGTTGTTTGTCTTCTTGTTTTGTTTTTGTTTTCTGGGGGCCACACCTAGCTATTCCTGTCTCAGTGATCTGTGTGTGATGTCAGAGATTGAACCTACGTTGGTAGCAGGCAAGGTTCTACCTACTCTTCTACTGCTCTCCCCTGCCCCTCTGTAGTTTTTTGATATTATGAGGCAAATATTGTGTCCCAGATAGAACCATACCATGACCATCCAGTATCCAGGGTAGAGGTGGATGCATTGCTGGCCTGGTATTCACTGTAGCAGTATCCCAGTTCAACATTCTGAGAGAAGGAGAGTTGCCTTCCCTTTATTTCAGGGTCTGTTTTTTGGGAGGAAGGATCAGGGAGGGTAGCAAGAAGCTTGTTTAAACAGTGTCCATCTCTGAATTTAAAATAATGATTCAAGTAGTGAATAAATGGAGGGGAAATCTATCTTAAATGAAGAATATCTACTGCCCAATTTTGCTTAGGCTATGGGGCATTTGGGAAAGAAAATGAATTCATTTCCTTCTGGCTGCCATCCTCAAATACATCTCTTTGGCCCTGAGCATTGGAAAGAAGGGAATGGATGCCCAATGTATATCTGGAGAGATAATGAATGAACTGATCTAGCCTCAGAAACAGTGAGGACTTTGCTTCTTACTTCTTACTTCTTCACTGGGGAAATCAGCCAAGGCTCAAACTCCCAGAAGAAGCAGGTCAATCACCCCAAGCCGCAGAACTCTCAGAACTTTCGGAACACCAGGAACCCAATTTTCTAGCAAAGGACTCTCGATGAACCATGAAGATGTGTGTGCTCTGAGGACCAATTCTACCCGCTTTCCAGCCCACTCCCCAATAACTCATTAACACCTAACTCAAAGTGTTTCTTTTACACAGCAAGGATAGTATGGGGTCTAAGTTCCTTTGTCCATTTTGTTTGGCCAAACATTTCTTTGTCCGTCTCTCTATTTTTGCTTTCATTTACCTGCATGAGACTTTCTGTTCTTGCATTCAAATCCTGTCTCCTTTCCAAAGCTTCCCCTATTACCTGCTGGATCCCACCATTATACAGCAAGGCACAACAAAGCAACAAAGGCCTTTTCCTCTCTGTTCCCTCTTTCTTCTTCCCTACTCATCACACCATGCCCAAGCCCCTGTTAAGTCATGTCTGCTTTCCAAGTCTCAATTCCTTACAAACAACTTTACAAGCACATGAAAGCCACCCAGGCTTTGATTGCTACGGACATTTTTCTTGCTTCCTCCTCAGGAACTTGGGAAACTCACGGAGGGAACATGTCCATCAGTCCTGAGGAGAACCTGAAGGTCAGGACCTGCCAAGACCTTGGGGGGTGGGGGTGGGCCATAGTAATCCCAAAAACAGTTTGGGAGGAGATGGAGATTGGAGACAAAGCAGAAGGAATGCAGACTTCCCTGTATACCACAAGACAAATCCATTTCTCTGGGAAAGCCCTCCTGATCCTCCTTTCCTCTTCTCTCCCACCCTAAGCACTTCTCCTTTTCAAAGCCAGTCAGTCCCTTGCAGTCCTCTGACCTGCTTCACCTCCTCTTCCCCAGAAATTCCTTCCCACATGGACCCTGTCTTCCAAAGAGACTGACTCATTTATTCTGATAAAGCTCAGGTTCTTGGGAGGAAGAGAAGACATTCAGAGCCAACCGTTTTCATGGAAGAAACATGGAAACATGAGACCTCTCTGAGCCTCAGTTTCCTTCCTGTAAAACAGGTTCCTAAGAGTACCTATTCTCAGCGGGCCATCAGGAGGTCCAAATAAGAACATGTGTAAAGGACCTGGCACATAGACCAGAATGGGGAAAAGGGGGTTGTGCCATTATTTTGACTTCAGAACCTAAATCCTAAATGTCCCTCTCCCCCATCTTTAGTCTAAGATTGTTCTGTTACAGTGACTTTCTCAGGACCCCAGGAGCCAAGTTTCCTAAATATTTGTGGAATCGGATTAGCCATTGGTTGAGCTGTTTTAATGACCCAGTTGGCACTTCTTGAAAGAAAACTGAATTTTGCCAGCGATAAGCAAATTGGCCATGTAATTATCTGTACCTATAGAGACAAAGGAAAGGAAGGAAGGCTTGGAGCTCAGCTTAGCCAGAACACCTCACACACATCCACTCCCCTCCGTGGCCTCACACTTGGATTTGGACAGGATATTGGCAGCCTAGGCTCCAAGATCCCTCATGCCACCCTGGTGTTGAGGTTCCCCTGTGTGCCCCCCCCCCCATCCCTCCGCCCCCACGTGCACACTGAGGCTTGCCAGGCCGGGAATGTGAGCCACCTGGCTGTTTGGATTTCCCCTAACTGATTGGCAGAAGCAGGAGGTTTTAAAGAGGAGCCACTGCCCGGCAATTGCCTTTCCAACTCTCTGTCCCTGCCAGAGCTGGAGCTGGCACCTCGTGGTCTCCCAGAATATGGCTCAAGTTCCAGAGGCGCAAAGATAGTCTGTAAGTGGGGCCAACTCTAAAGAAGAATTCTTGAACCGGGACTGCTGCGGGGAGACACAGGAACCCAGAACCTCATTCTTGTTCTGGAAACCTCATTGCTATCAGCGCCCACTGCACTGGGCACCTGTAGCTCCAACCCTGCCCACAGCATCGCCTTGCCACAACCCAGCATTGCTCCAGGGTCCTCCAGACACTAAGTCTGAGCGCACCAGGGACCAGGGAATCCAGTTAGTTTCTGTCTGGCACTGGATTCTGGCCACTTCGCCCCAAACTGCCTGCCTTACCAACTTTCTTCTTTCTTTCTCTTTTCTTTCCAACCCAAGGCAGCTTCCCACCAGCGAACTCTCCCAACAAGTTTAGCGCAAATCCCATTCCCGTTCTCCTTGAACAAACCCAAGCTGCTGCTGCTGCTGCTGCAGCTGCTGGCTTCTAGACTCATTCCCCGGGGCCAAGTCTCCCTGATCTCGGCCAGCCGCGCTAGGCTGGTTCTGCCTGCGGCCACTCCAATTACCAATCCCGCTGCCCAGGCGGCGGGCACTCACCGATCTGTGCCAGGCTCAGAGGCACGAGGCAGAGTCCCCAAGCCGCCGCGCGCCACCACAACTTGTCCATGGTGCAGAGTAGGAGGGGAATCGAACCGGGAGAGCGAGCAAGTGGAACTGGAGAGTTGGGTCCAGAGGGTCGGGTGCGCTGGGTAGGGGAAGCTAGTAGAGGGTCCAGCGAGGAGCGATTGTCAGAGGGTGGGGTCCGGCCGGCAATGAGAGCGCGTCGGAAGTTGGCCGCAGTTTTTATTCTAGTTCTGAAAGAGTGACCTAAGAGAGAAGAGAGAGGGAGGGCAGAGGGGAGGAGAGGAGCAAGGAGGGAGGGAGCAGAGCGAGGAAAAGACACACCCAAGCAAAGGGGGCTGTGACTAAGCAGAGGCTGAGGTTTAAAGACGAAGTACCAGCCCTCCCAGGCTCTGCCCCCCTCCTCCAGACACCGCCCCATGAGATGGTAAATCCTGGCTGCTGAGGAGTGGGTTGTGTGTGTGTGTGTGTGTGTGTGTGTGTGTGTGTGTGTGTGTGTGTGTGTGTGTGTGTGTGTGTGTGTGTGTAGGATGGGCAAGGGTAGCTGCAGCGACCTTAGGGGAGAATGACAGAGTCCTAAAAATCTCCTCACTTGGGTTCAGCCTCTGTAATCTCCCCCTCAGCCTGGGTTAATTCTCTTGGTTTCACAGGCAATTGGATCTTCCAGAGAGAAACTGAGACCAGGGCTGGCCCCTGGCAAGCACCTTCTTAGGTGCTGCTTCTCTGGACTGGGTGGGGAGGAAGAGAGAAGCATTGTGACACACATCTCCAACTTCCCCTTAGGGCAGCAAAAAAAAAAAAAAGCTCATTCTTCCCCTGAAAGAGGGGGCAGGATTCTATGGGAGGCATAAGCAAATGGAAGGCTTATGCTTCTTGTCAGCACTGTCAGAGCAAGCTAATGATATGAAATAAAAGCCAGCCGTGGGGCTAGTATTTGACTCCACCAATCCCATATGCCATCACCCAGTTCTTCCTTCCAAATCATCTACACCTTCCCCGTCCTTCCAAAAACACACCCATCCACTCAATCACGGATCCTTTTAGGACTCACAGATCTGTTTCTGTCCATTCATAAAGCATTCATTCTTGTCCATTCTCGTAACCATAACCATGCATTGATTCAACCACATCCTTTCATCTGTTCCTCTATCCAAGTTGTATGGGTACCATACAACTTGTCTTTCATCTTCCATATATTCTTTTTTCATGAATTATTATAAATTTACATCTATCTCATCAGTAGCTTCTCCATCTGCCCACCCACCTATCTGTACAACAATATATAGATGCATCCATGATCATTATACTATGCTTTTTTCATTCATCCAGTACCAGTCCAGTCTGCTGACCAATCCTCTCACCCACTCATATACCTCTCCACTTATTTCTGCTCCCATTTATGCACTCATCTATGTAAAAATCAATCCATTTACCCAGTTGTCCTACCCAAGCCAATCTAAACAATAAAAGGAGATAGTAATTTTTTCATGAGAAGCATTTTGTATTTTTAAAAAATCAGTATTTTGGATTCCAGAACAATAGTACAGTAGGTAGGGCATTTGTCTTGCATGCAGCAGAATTGGGTTTGCTCCCCAGTATCCCACATGGTCCTTCTGAACATCACCAAGAATAATTCTTAAGTGCAGAGCCAAGAATAACTCCTGAGCAAATGGGGCTCAAAAATGAAACAAAAAAAATAATTGTCATCCTAATTTTATATTTATAATATCCTATGATTTAATATATGAAAATAAAAATGTTTTTTAATGTGGAAGTAAATCAGAATGGAATTGTTACCTATACATAGAAAACGGTGGTTGCAACTAGTAACTATAGCAAGATACTGAGTTTATTCCAGAGATTCTGAGGGAAGGTAAAATTTTGTTATTAGTTGGGAAATTAAGAGAAATACAACTGCATAGTGGGTATCCAAGGTTATTGACAAGACCTATCAAGTCTTTTTGGGATTTGCCCTTAGTAAAGAATCACTTACAAACAGATTATAACCATATAATTTGAAAAGATGTTGCAAAATATGTGAGTGTAAGGTACTATGATCCTAAAAGAGAGTCACACCCTTCTTGGAAATATTTGTGGGGTCTCACAATGGAGATAATATTTGAGCCAAGTCTTTTTGTTTTGTTTTGTTTGGGGGGCAAACTTAATAGTTACTCCTGGCTCTGAGCTCAGATATTACTCTTGGCAGACTCAGAGGACCATATGGGGTGTCTGAGATCAAACTTGGATCATCTGAGTGCAAGGTAAATGCCCTGCATGCTGTGCTAACATTCTGCCACTTGAGCCAGAGCAATGGGAAAAGAGCAATTCATCAGAAGATGATACAGGAAATCTTATGATTAGTAGCAAAGATTGGTGAGCAAGAATACCAGGATTCAAACCTTGCCTCATCATACTTTACTAGTTGCTTGACTCTGAATAATTCCATTATGTGCTTAGATTTTCTCAAAAATGGGGTCTACATCATAGAGTTGATGAAGTCCAAAAGACTCAACAGTTTTGCACATATATGTACATAGATGCAGGTGCATGTTGTTTGTTATTATTAATAAAATCTTTGAGAATGGAAAAGCAAAAGTACTTGGCTTTTTGAGGTAATGAAGAAAAGTTTAGAATGACTTGAAAATGGGATCAGATTAAGTGTTTGAGACATGTTGTAAGGAGCAAATTGTAGTCAGGGGCAAGGTCATAAACTACCACAGAAAGCTTATTACTTGAGGAGGCATTTAGGATCACATCTAAGGGCTACCTCCAGTATTATGTTCAAGAGTCTCTCCTGGTGGTGCTCAAGGGACTTTATGGTTAGAACTAGACTTCCCACATGTGAAGTATATGCTCAACTCATTGAACTATCTTTCAGACCCTCTCCTAGGATATCTTCGATGTGGGGGATGTGGGGGTCAATTCACAACTAGTAGTGTTCAGGGCTTACTTCTGACTCTGCACTCAGGGATCACTTTTGGCAGGCTCAAGAATCCATATGGATGCTAGGGGATCAAACCAGGATCAAGTTGGTGCAAAGCAAATGCCCTACCCATTGAATTATCAGTACAGCCCTTTCCCAGGAGGTTTAATACTTAGGAAATAGGGTACTATAACAAGTCGATACAAGTTACTGTTATATCATTGTGTTAAATACACTTAACATTATATACACCATTTTAACCATTCTGTAGAATTTTGTACATTCACAAACTTGTCCAACCATCCCCATTGTCTTAGTTTGGGTTTAGTTTGAACTATACAAGAATGCCTCATAGATGCTTTAAACTAAAATTTATTTTTCATGATTGAGGCTGAGAAGTGAACATCTGTGTGGGAATCTAATGAGGCATTCTTTCATTTACAGAAGATGGACACCCACTATGCAGTTGATAGATGACTATATGGCTAGTTGTATTTCTCTTAAAAATTATGAGGGTGGTATTATGAGGGTGGTGAAGGCAAGCCTATATCTTTCTTATTAAAATACTAATCTTATTTATAAGAGCTCCACCCTCATAATTTAGTTAACTCCTGGAGGGCTCAACTAATAATATCTTTACACTAGGGTTAGGATTCCAAGCTACAAATTAGAGGATGGGCAAAGTTTAAAATAATGTAGTAACAATTTAAAAAAATGTTCTATTGGGGCCAGAGAGATAGCATGGAGGTAAGGTGCTTGCCTTGCATGCAGAAGAACAGTGGTTCGAATCCCGGCATCCCATATGGTCCCCTGAGCCTGCCAGGAGCGATTTCTGAGCATAGAGTCAGGAGTAACCCCTGAGTGCTGCCGGGTGTGACCCAAAAACCAAAAAAAAAATGTTTATTGATTGAGATTCTTTGGTTTACAATACTATTAATAATGGTTTCTCATGCACATAATTCTAATACCATACCTTTCACTTTTCTTTCCTAACAACTCCAACACCTCTCAACCAGCTTAGTACTATGTATAAATTCTTCCATTATGTAGCTGTTGTCCACTTGTTACTACTTTGTTGAGTATATTTCTTTAAGTATCTTCAAGTATCTCTAAGTCCCACAGAGATCATTCCGTATCTTTCCCTTTCCTTTTTTGTTTTTGTTTTTGTTTTTGTTTTTTGTTTTTGGGTCACATCTGGTGGCGCTCAGGTGGCTATGAGCTCAGAAATAGCTCCTAAAAAGGGGACCATATGGGATACTGAAATTCAAACCACTTTCTGTCCTGGGTCGGCTGCATGCAAGGCAAACACCCTACCACTTGCTATCTCTCTGGCCCTTTCCCTCTCCTTTTAGCAGGCTTCACTCAGCATAATATCTTTTAGTTCCACCCATGTTACTGCAAACTGCATGATTTTTTCAGAGTAATCACTGTTGAATTTAATGAAATTTTGGAGGGCTTGCTTGAATATAGACTGGTACCCTTACATTTTCAGAAAAAAAATGTTTAGGGCTGAAATAATCACAGGACTTTTTCTTAACCATTGAGTGGCAATTACTGTTTTGAGTCTAGGAGTTTCCTGACTAAAATGACGACAGTACCTTCAAACCCTTAACTGGATAGCAGGTCCCTTGAAAAATATTGCTGTAGAAGCTGAACAACTTTGGTAGGGGGAGATTGAAAATTGACTTCCAGGTAGATCTTCAGGCCCTAATAACCTAAGAAAGCAGTAGGTAGAAGAACTCTGGATTAAAAAGTGGCTATGAACTCCTCCTGTTACCTGCAGGGCCTCCACTTTCCTAATCCACTGGAGGAGAATGAGGCCTAGGAATGATCATGCCTGTCTTTCTGCACTTCATGGAACTTGGAAGTTCCTTGGATATGCCTCAGATATAGACCGGAAGCAAGGATTGAAGAGTGGTCTGTCCTCTGCTGCCACATCATCACTTTATCTATTAGGTTGCAGTGTGAATTCATGTTTCATTTTGACCAAAGATTTAACTTTAAAGATATATATATATATATATATATATATATATATATATATATAATATATATGATTGTATGTGTCACTGGACAATCTGGGAAAGTATCTCTGTGGTGGAAAGCAGGACTATAATTAAGATTCTTCTAAAGGGTAATATTTTACTTTTTAAAAATATTTTACTTTCTCCTAATAGTTTAGGGGGATACTTAGGTTGTTTTTCCCCATATCACATCTGACTGATTTCTCATAGCCAACCTGATGACACTGAGTCAGAGCTAGCTATTGGTGGTTCCTGGATCACCCCTGCACTCTTTTCATCTGTGCTCCTCTCCTGAAATCCCAGACCATATCACATCACTGGCTTCATGGAATCTTTTCGTTGTTGTTGTTGTTGTTGTTGTTGTTGTTGTTGTTGTTGTTCTTCTTCTTCTTCTTCTTCTTCTTCTTCTTCTTCTTCTTCTTTTTGGGGGGTTACACCTGGCAGCTCTCAGGGGACTACTCCTGGCTCTACACTCAGAAATTGCCCCCAGCAGGCTTGGGGGACTATATGGGATACCGGAATTCAAACCACCGTCCTTCTGCATGCAAGGCAAATGCCTTACCTCCATGCTATCTCTCCAGCCCCCAATGTTCTTCTTTGAACCTCCATTACAAATTTTAGATGCTTGATATCTGTTGTGTGTTATACCAGACAACTGAGTCAAATCATGAGATATAGAAAATGAAAAAGGAGAACTTAAATTGATCTGGGTTGACATGAGATTATACTGTTTGCAATGAATGCAAAAAGTCAGTAGCTTTGGACTGAGAAAACATTGAGACTAAGCCTTGACTGTACCTTCATCAGTCAAGTCATGTTCCTCATGTCACCCAACTTCTGGGAGTTTCCATAGTAAGAGGTTATGACTTTTTGCATACATATTTTCATTTTTTCTTTTGGGGTGGGTTGGGCCACACCCAGTGGTGCTCAGGGGTTACTCCTGGTTCTGCATTCAGAAATTGCTCCTGGAAGGCTCGGGGGACCATATGGGATGCCAGGATTTGAACCACCATCTGTCCTGGGTTGGCTCTGTGCAAGGCAAAAGCCCTACCGCTATGCTATCTCCCCGGCCCCAGCATACATAGTTTCTTATGAGGAGTTACTGGAAGAAGGTATAAAGGATACCTGATGGGTGTCTACTTCATGTAAGACTCAATAACCACTAAAAGACAGGATCATAAGTGTTTTATGTATAAATATATATTCAGCTCTCAGAATATGACAATTTCCTGTCCCTGGCATCTGTATTAAGCTCATTGAATTGGTATAATATGATTGCATGAATGACAACTTGAATTTTTTTTCTCCACTGTGCCATACAGGATGACTTCAGGAATCACATAAGCTGATACATAGGAGCATGAAGCAACTTGACAGATAGTAGATAAATGCCAGTGGAAAAGCCATAGATAAGTGACCACTTTCAGAAGATCTAAAAGAGTTAGATCATGGTTCACTCTGACAGACTGGATTTGTTTATTTTATGACTTTAAATCATGGAGCTCTCTGGCTTCTAACTTCATAAATCTTATTTTACTCTGGGGCCGGAGAGATATCATGGAGGTAAGGCATTTGCCTCGCATGCAGGGGATCTGTGGTTCGAGTCCCAGAGTCCCATATGGTTCCCTGTGCCTGGCGGGAGCAATTTCTGAGCATAGAGCCAGGAGTGGCCCCTAAGCGCTGCTGGGTGTGACAAAAAAAAAAAAAAAAAAAAAAAAAACAACTTATTTTACTCAAGCAATGAAAAGTCCCAATCTAAACCAAATGTGAGTATAGTGTGTAGAACAAGACTGAGAGATCTGGATCCAAGTCATGGAATTTAAGGATTATAAATACAGCAGCCACTAGGACTGTTAGAAAAGAGTTAACATTCAGTTCCTGTGTAGAGCTACTACCCAGAGAAGGTGGTATCTGGCAAGGTCAAGAAAAAGTTCCAGTTCAGTTTAACTCCAAGAAATTGTATTTCTAGTTTACTCTCACTATCTGAATAATGCACATGCAAAGAAGTAGTAAAATGATTATCAGTAAAGCTTAAGTAGACCAGTACTTTGGAAAACAATCTTTATGACAAATAAATGACATTGAAGAACTAATTATTCACAAGTTAAACAAGTGTCATTACAACTACGTTTTGAACTATCCTAATAATGAGAATGTACGAGGGAAATAGAAAGCATGTCTAGAGTACAGGCGGGGGTTGGGTGGGGAGGAGGGAGATTTGGGACATTGGTGATGGGAACGTTGCACTGGTGATGGGTGGTGTTCTTTACATGACTGAAACCCAAACACAACCATGTATGTAATAAAGTTGTTTAAATAAAAAATTTTTAAAAATCAAAGCTCATGTTTTAGTTTTCAAATTCTGGCAAGTGGTGTGACTGCTGCCCCTAAAAATGCTGTTACTTTAAGATCCTAAATACATTGATATTACTAAAAACAAGTTGTACACAGACCATTGAAATTAAAGAAGTATGCCAAAAGGACAAAATCTGACTATTATATGATAATTTATAAGCATGTGTTTTAAGACATGGACTTTTTGTTTTTGGATCACACCAGGCTGTGCTCAGGGGTTACTCCTGGCTCTACCCTCAGAAATAGCTCCTGGTAGTTGCGGAGGACATATGGGATGCTGGGGTTCGAACCACCATCCTTCTGCATGGAGGCAAATGCCCTACATCCATGCTATCTCTCCATCCCCTAAGACATGGATTTTTTTATGTATACTGTTTGACTTTCTGTTATACAACAATTGGGAGAAAGACAAATGATATATTGTATATATGTTTTTAAAATAAAGTTTTGTTTTGTTTGTTTTGGGGCCATCTGTGGCTCTACTCAAGGCTTACTTCTGACTCTGTGCTCAGAGATCACTCCTGGCAGACTAAAGGAACAATATGGGGTTCCAGAAAACAAACTCAGTCTGCCATGTGCAAAGCAAATGCCCTATCTGCTGTACTATATCTCTGTCCCCTAAAATAAATTTAAAATTATTTTTAAAAATTGTTTTTCAAGGTTGGAGAGATAGCACAGCGGTAGGGCATTTGCCTTGCAAGCAGCCAATCTAGGACCAACGGTGGTTCAAATCCCAGCATCCCATACGGTCCCCCCACCCCCGTGCCTGCCAGGAGTGATTTCTGAGGCCAGGAGTAACCCCTGAGCACAGCTGAGTGTGGCCCAACCCCCCCCCCAAACAAACCAAACTTTTTCTTTTAAGTACACGGTAAAACAAAATTTGTTCTTTATTCAACTTCTTTCCAGAGCTATAGCACAAGCTGTAAGGCTTCTACCTTGCACACGCTAGCCAAGGGCGGACCACCGTTGGATCCCTGGTGTCCCATATGGTCCCCCAAGCCAGGAGCGATTTCTGAGCGCATAGCCAGGAGTGGCCCCTGAGCATCACCGGGTGTGGATGAAAAACAAAAACAAACAAACTTATTTCCAGTTTTTATAAGTTGTTAATTGTACATGTCTTGGGAGATTTAAAGGTAACTGCATCAATGAATAGTTCAGCATGATTTGCTTGATCAACCCATAGTGGGTATATAATGATAGCTAATATACTTGAAGTAGTATGGAAATTGATTTTTTCCATATTCATTTACTCTGTGACCAACATATACTGGAAAAAAATAGAGCTTTTCTGTTTTGTCATAATTATTACTACAACCACCATCATCATCCTCACCATTACAAACATTGCCATAATCCTGTTCATCATTACTACAATCACAACCACCACAATCATCACTATTATTCCATCATCACTGCTTCTTTTAACTACCACTACCATCTCCCTACCATCTGCCATCTTCCATACTATTGCCATCACCACATGCTCTACCATTACTAAGAGCACCAATTTTGTCTCCATTGTAACAAGTCACAGTTATCGGGTTCACATCAAAACTAATAACATAATCTAATTGCCATAGCCCTATGAAATTTTTTTTTGATTTTACAAATAAGGAAACAAAGACTGAGGAAGATTAGATGACTTTCAAAGTCACATCCTTATTTTACTTAAAGGAAATATTTCATACAAGTAAGAGATGTAAAGGTAGAAGAGGTTTGTCCCTGATTTATATTTCTGGTGCCAGGAATTCAATGCAAGTTTCATAGATGCAAAATATGCCTGTTTACACTGAGCCTCAAATTCAGTCAACTTTCCTAATTCTTGAATTAGCAAAAAGGCAAGTCGACTGAGTCATAATAAATTGTTTTCACTGAATTTTATTTCAGTTTCTTTTAAGAATCATACCATTTGGAAACTTTTTTTTATTGTTAGCTGAGAAAAATTTACAGAGTAAATTAAGATAAATTACAGAAGCACTTATATTTAATACCAAAACTTATTATAAAGTTATTTTCCCAACTCGACATTCATAATATCCTCAACTTTTATCAGAAACTTTAATCAGAGTTGGGGAAAAGAGGTTACTGAGGTAAAGAGTGAAGAATGTTTGTTTTCATATATCTCTGAAAGACTAGAGTCCTAAAGTCAACAACTGTATGTAAGTAGTCTCATATCTGTAATAATACAAGAAAATTATAAATTTTTATAGAAACTGTACCTTCATTTTATATATTTCTGTTAAGGTAGTTGTGGTCTGCCTAGAATAACACTATCTGTATTGATAATATATGTAAGTTTATTCAGTTTTTAGACCCATAACATGATATATTTTGAAATGTCAGTTAGCTAATCATAGTTTTCTTTGTACTCAGAGTACTCAGAGAGTCAAAGATACTCACTATTAACCATAGTTTTTATATTGACCCCTTATCTGCTCATGATTTATTAGAGCCAATGCAAGACTCCTCGGGCAAGTCAAATATATCAAATTTTGTTCTAGAAATCTGTATTTGGTATGTGTCTTGGAAACTGAAGGTAGCTATATACTACATGGGTGGAGAAGTAGGAATAATAAAAATAAAGAGAAAAACTCAACGAAATGCAAAAGAAAGTTGATTCTGACAATGTTTGGGTTCTCTGTTTTAGTCCTTTCTTGAAATGTAACTGCATTGCTGTCCATGACTTCTGTGAGGCTCTCTGGTGTCCTTATAATAAATTGTTTTTCACTTTCTTTGTATTCACTGGAACCAGTTTCTGTTACAATTGAAAAGACTTAATCAATAGAAAAAGGTTATTGTACAAAAAAGTAGAAAATGGCTTAAAATAGTGTCTACTATTGGATCTTAAATTAATGCCTTCTGACTTTATCTCTCAAGTCTTCTGATTCTAAGATCCATGCTCTTTTCAGTAGCCAATTTCACATTCAGTCTTTCCCCCATATCTTAGGATTATTAAGTCTTCTGATTCTCAGAACCATGCTTTTACCAGTAGCCAATTTCACCTTCAGTTTTTCCCCCATATCTTATAATTTTGCCACCTAAAATGTAATTATTTCCCCAGTACTTCTAGAAACACTAGAACTCCCTGAAAATTTGCAGTTTCATGACAATTCAAATGAGTGACAGGTCTTCTACATCCTGTCTTTCCAGGCCTTCTCCAGAAAGCCCCTTTCTGTCTGAACATGCCTTCTAGTCTGTTTCAAAGGCAAAACCTTTCAACTGGCAAATGGTAACAGTTGCTTCTCTTCAAAACACCCAAAGGGTAAAATTTCCAGGCTCCAAAGTACAGGCAAAAGCTCTAGCCAAGTCCAGAGATGGGGCTCAACATCAACTCCTGGGGAAAAAAAGGATACGTGCTGAAGTTGGATTGGAGGACAGGTCCAAACCCATTATATTGCTGCTGTGGGCTCTGCAACAGAAGACTGCTGCTTTAGAAGGCATTGCGTGGGTGAGAAAGACAAGAAGAACTGTTTCGTTGGGAGAGGATCTTGTGACAGAGGAAAGATGAAAGAAAGTAAAAAGGCAACCTGTGTGAGCATATGAGATGATAAAGGGATCAGAGGTAAGGCACTTGGCTTGTAATGTAACAGACCCTGGTTTTATCATTCATAGAGTCACTCCTATGTACAAAGTCAGGAATAGTTCAGGAGCACTGCTGGTACCTCCACACATACAAAAAAAGGAAAAATATTTTAGAAGGGCAAAAGGCATAGACATAAATCTACTGTGACATAAATGAAAGTGAAAGTCATGTAAGTTCAATCAAGAGTTCAATAGACCTTTATGCATTCACTTTATGGACTAAGCGCTGAACTGGGTCTGCCTTCTCTTCTCTAAAAGGATCTAGATCAGGGTTGGCACATATGAGTCTTCCATGAGTCCAATGAATGTTTGGTGAGCACCTCTGTGTGCTGCTATTACTCTTATAGCAAGGAATTCAAAGGTCCAAAGCCTGGTAGGGTTTTGTGGTCACTGAAGCGGTGGGTAGAGGGAATAAAGGCACACAGAGGTCTGGTTAAAGAGTTGACACTTGAGCCAACTTTGCAAAAAATTGGAGAAAAGCTTCTATTTACTTCTTTGCTTCTATAAAAATAATATTGGTTACAAGAGTATAGCTGCTTTATACTTGGAGGTACAATGTTTCCCTCAAAATGCATTGAGAACTTTCAGTTATCTTCCCTTGGCCACCTTAGTAACCTAAGATGGTTAGTCTTCTGTGGTTAGTCTGTGGTATCAGTCTTTTTTTTTTTTTTTTTTCGTTTGGTTTTTGGTCACACCTGGCTGCACTCAGGAGTTACTCCTGGCTCTATGCTCAGAAATCGCTCCTGGCAGGCTCAGGGGTGAAGGTGGGGGGTGGGGACCATGTGGGATGCCGGAATTCTAACCACCATCCTTCTGCATGCAAGGCAAATGCCCGACCTCCATGCTATCCCTCCAGCCCAGTCTTATTCTTTTACATAGGACACTGTCTTTTTCTTGCTTTTTTTTTTTCTTTTCTTTTCTTTGATTTTGGGCTACACCTTGTGACATTCAGGGCTCCTGGCTATACTCTCAGAAATTGCTCCTGGCTTAAAGGACCATATGGGATGCCAGGGATAGAACAGAGGTCTGTCCTGGGTTAGACCTCTTGCAAGGCAAACACCCTACTGCTGTGTTATCTCTCTGGCCCCACTTTGTTTCTTTTTATACCATCTATATATGAAATCACTCCATATTTGTCTTGTTCTTTCTATATTACTTTGTTTAGCATGGTCTCCTCTAGTTTCATCCATGTTGTAGCTAATGGCAAAATTTTATCTTTTTTTTTAATGATAGTTTTTGGTTTGGGGGTCAAATTCAGCAGTTCTCATAGGTAACTACTAGTTCTACACTCAGGGATTATTCCTGGACATACACAGGGGACCATATGGGATGCCATGGATCAAACACTGTTTGGCCACCTGCAAGGCAAAAGCTCTACCCACTGAGCTATTGCTCCAGCTGCAAGATGTCATCTTTTTGTTTAACTGAGTAGTATTTCACACACCATTGGATCATTGTTTGTTGGTTTTGTTTATTGTTTATTTTTGTGTATTTTGTGAATTGCTCACTTTTTACTATTTTGTTTATTGTTTTATTTGTTTGTCATTTTTGACTATTTACTTGTTTGTAAATAAAAATATTGTTTTTATTTGTTCGCTTTAATCTGTTTTTGGACCACATCTAGTGATACTCAGGACTTATTCCTGACTCTGTACTCTGGACTGGCAGTGCTTCGGTGACCTTGAGATGTCCAAGTTTGAACCTAAGCCAGCCATGTATGAGGCAAGCATCATACCCAAGTACTATTTCTCCACTCCCCTACACCATATTTTCTTTACTGACTCATTTGTCATAGGTCGCTTAGATTGTTTCCAGATCTTGCCTATTGTAGTGCTGTAATGAACATAGGTGAGCTTCTTTTCTTAAATTAATGTTTCTTGTGAATTAGAAGTAATTATACAGTAAGTAGGGCTTTTGCCTTACAAGTGGTACACCCTAGTTTGATCCCCAGCATCCAAAATGGACCTTTGTGTCCTTCTGGAGTGATCCCTAATCTCCGAGCCAAGTGTAAGCCCTAAGTGCTCCTTAGATTTCCCAACCTCTGCAAAATAGTGTTTTTGTGTTCATTTAGATAGTTTCTTAGAAGCAGAATTGTTGGATCACAGTATAGTATTTTTTCTTCTTAAGAAATGAAGAAAAAATTAAAAAATAAAAGGATAGAAAATGTAAAAGTTTAGAATTAGAATATTTTTGATATGTTTGAGGAATTGAAAAAGCCAGTGTGGTGAGAATAGAAGAATAAAAATTGAATAATGAGAAATAAAATTCTAGAGAAGGGTAAAATCCAGTTTTAGTGTGATCTTGCAGGCATAAAAGTTTTGATTTTATGCTAATTACAGTATGGTGGACAAGTTGGGTCTTCTTTCATTTGCCAGTTCTGTCTGCTCAGGACAAGGTGCTAACAAATTTTGAGGCCTTAAAACTAAATAGGTAAGAGTTAGTGATAGGGATATATATCACACATCTCTAATTATAATGGAATATTATATTTTATATCTATATAAAATTATATATAGGGGCCGGAGCAGTGGCGCAAGTGGTAGGGTGTTTGCTTTGCATGTGCTGACCTAGGATGGACCACAGTTAGATCCCTGGCGTCCCATATGGTCCCCCAACCCAAGAGCAATTTCTGAGCGCATAGCCAGAAGTAATCCCTTAGTGTTACCAGGTTTGGTCCCCCCTAAAAAACAAAAAAATAAACTTATATAATCATATAAATTATAAATTTATGATAATTATTAACAATATGTTATTGATAGTCATATTCAATTACACAATTATTTATAATAAATATCATGTATGTTGTATTTATAATAAATAATAAAATTCTATATATGAATTTCTGTTCATAAATGTCACCAATATTTTAATGATTTAACACAATTAGTCAAATGTCTTCCTACATTTTCAATTGACAAATAAGAAGGCTCTGGCATAATTTTTCAAGCCTGACTTCTATTAATAGCTCAGTGATTGGGGAACTTTTGATTTTATAGGATTTTTCTCAGGCATGTGGGGTGATGCTGGGATCCAACTTATAACCTGACACTTGTAAGACAGGTACTCTACTGATGCATTATCTATCTTTAGATCCAAAAGGTCATTTTTATTTTCTGGGTTAACTTGGATAATTTATTAAACCTCTTTAAGTTTCTCATGCAATGCTTTATATGGTTAGTATTATATGCAATGTCATAATGTTCTTATTTAGCTTAACATTTAGTATTTAGTATTAACATTTTAGTATTTAATATTTAGTATTTAGACTATACTAGGTTCAAAATATTGTAGGCAATTTTATTGTGAAGTCACTCCTTTAATGTATTTATCCCCTTAATATTACATTATTCTTGTTTATCTTTCTACCTGCCTTTCAAATTAATTTTTCTTTCTATATTTTGTAGTCTAATTTTAGTTATTAATAATTGAATGATACATAATGGTTGAAACAAAGACACACATTTGGAGAGCACATAACATGCCTAAGTGTTTCTGGGTAGACAGGAAGTTTGGGAAAGAAATAGGACCAAGGTTAAAGTTTTGAACACAGGCTGCCCAAATTTGAAATTATTTCCATTCGATTGGTGAAAGGAAGAAGCATTAAGAAGCAATGTTTATGAAGTTTCATGAGTTAGGTCTGATTTGAGACTAAATATTTACATTCCAAACTCTATGATTCTCTGGTAGAATTCAGTAGTATATCCACATCTAATCACAAGGAAAAACTGGGAAATGTGTTTCAGTTCTAAATTCAGGGTAGGAGAGGAGAATGTGGAGTTTAAGTCATTGTCTTTGCCACATTTCTTTCTCTATCCCTGGCTCCTCCCTGATCCTTCTCTTCGATTCAAAGTCCTGATGAAAGATTCTTTAAGTAAATGTCACCAACTGTATTTCTTCACTTTTTCTCTAGGCTTACTCCATCTAACCATGATACAAACAATGATGAAAAGTTCAACATTAACTTGCCCTATTATCCATGTCTATACCTTCCAAAAGTTCCTATTGACTTTATTCATCCTCCACCAGGACACAGCACAAGCCTAACTACAGGCATCAAGAGAAAGTTTGAGTGAGAGACAGAGAGAATGTAGTGCCGTTATGGGTTTGACTCCAATATCAACCATGTAGAACTTGGAACACAATTTATAGACAAAGAAATTATCCATATAATCCTGAACTAAAATTCTGCCCTTTTCTCTGACACTGGGATCTTCTGAGATTGTCTGTGAAATAAAATAGTTTTTGTTAAGTGTGCATATTAATGTAAGGAAAAATATGCTGGGAAAGCAGGGAAAAGAGAGAGGAAAGGAGAGGAGAGGAGAGGAGAGGAGGCAAGGAAAGACAACAGGACAGGAATATAGAAGTGAAAATGGAAGACAAGAGAAGGGAGTAGGGAGAGGAAGCGAAGTTGGTTGGGGAGGAGAGATAAGAAGAGGAGGCAAGAGAAGGAAGGATACAGAAAAGAGGAGAATGTAGGAGAGGACAGGAGAAGAGAGGAATAGAAAGGAGGAGACTAGGAGAGGAGAGGAGACATGGGGGGAAGAAAAGAGGGAAAGGGGAAAGAAGACAAGAGAACAGTATAAATGAAGAGAGAAAAGGGGGAAAGAGAGAAAAGGGAAGGAGAGGAGAAGAGTGAGGAGCATAAAGGAAGGAAGAGATGAAGAAAAGAAAGAAGGGAAGAGACTAGTTTTTTTGTTTTTGTTTTTGTTTTTGTTTTTTGTTTTTTTTGGTTTTTCGGTCCACACCCGTTTGATGCTCAGGGGTTACTCCTGGCTAAGTACTCAGAAATTACCACTGGCTTGGGGGGACCATATGGGACTCCAGGGGATTGAACCACGGTCCTTCCTTGGCTAGTGCTTGCAAGGCAGATACCTTACCTCTAGCGCCACCTCGCTGGCCCCGAGAGACTAGTTTTAATGATATTTATGAAAAGTTTAAAATCATTCCCCAAACTACCAATTCTAAGAGATGTTAATATAAATGTTTTCCTTTTTTAATGATATTTATGAAAAGTTTAAAATCATTCCCCAAACTACCAATTCTAAGAGATGTTAATATAAATGTTTTCCTTGCTTAAAAGATGTGTATAGAAAAATATGTTTGGGAAACATGAGATTAGGTAAACTATCAATCACTTATTTGAACCAGGCAAAAAGGTTCTGTGGATCATGATGGATCATTCATGAACAGGCCCAGGGTTCAGTTCTCTGGCAGTACAGAATCTGTGTTGATATATGTTGTCATTTCCTAGGAAACCATGGTATCCAACTTTTCACAAACTTATGTGACTATTGAGGTCACATTTTTGAGAGAAATTTCTCAATAAATTAGTGCAATTATAAAACTCCTTAAATTAGTGTATAACCTATTAATATTGAATAAGTTATTTTTCAAGACAGTGCTCCAAATTACAATATGTAATATCATTACTCTCTATGCATATCTAAGGATAGAAAGAGGACTGAAAAAAGACCTTCTGTTGGATTACTGGTAAAGAGAGAGTGAGAAAGAGAAAGTGAGAAAAAAGTGAGACAGTGAGAAAGTGAAAGTGAGACAAGAGTAGAAAATTATAGTGATTTTTTCCACATATTCACCACCCAGTTTTAATGACCAATTTACCAAGTTCTGGTCCTTTTAATCTATTAATATCATCTATTTTTTCCCATACCAAAAGTTTATTGTAAAAATAATCCCAGATTTGAATCTGTAAGTATTTCAAATGGTACTTCTAAAATATTAGGGTTCTTTAAAAGCACATAATTATAGCAATATTGTGTTACTGGTGATTTAAAATGTTCTCAAATAGTCATTTATATGTTTGTTATTAACATATATAATTCTAAAACTACTTTTCTACCAAACATAAATTTTATTTTAAAATTGAGTGCACACATTCGCTGAATAGCTCTGATATCATCTCTAGGGACATGTCCTGATCCTGAGGGCAATACTGTCTCATGCTGACCAGAGCCTTTCTGTTTGCTCTAAAACTTAAAAGGATGTCCCATCCACCATTCTCACCCAGCTTTATGGGTGATGGGATGAATAAGGATCTGACTTAAAAATGCCTTGAGTGGCCCAGTCAGGTAACTTCTGCAACATGATGCAAGGAGCGTGACAATTTGGGCAGCATGAGGTAAGGTCATATAGAACCCTCAGAAGACATATGTCATTGTAATACATTTTTCTTTACTGCCATTCAATGATGCTCCAATATGCACCATCTAACCTATAGCTTTTAGCCTACAGACAAGGCAATTCAATGATTCCTCTTCAACAAGTTCGGTACAGATCTGGTAGATGTGGGTTAGGGCCTGAGAATTCTGAATACTTGGGATAAAACAGTGAGAAACTCTGAAAAAGAGAATGTACCCAAGATAGACTTGGATCTTATTCCAATTGTATTTACTCTGAATTTCTCAGTAGTAACCATGTCTTCTCTCCCATTGAGTTGGGGCTATGCCAGTTTCAACAACAGCTGAAACTGTTCAAATCATTGGTTGCCCTTGTTTAAGGCTGAACAACTCTCTTTGTTCTGGCATAGCATTGAGGGAGAGGGGGAAACTTCTAGAACAGAAGGTCACATATCTCCACAGCCAAATCAACTATCCATAGCATTGCCATGGTTCTATCTCAAGGAAAATAGTTCATTGAGTCAGTGCCTGCCCCAGCAACCTTGTATATTCATAATGTGTCGTTGCTGGGCAAGGACGGATGTCTAAGGCTGAGGAAGGAGATGGGAATTCTATCAATTACTCAGATGTTATTCATCTTTCATAATTTTTCCCAGTTTTTTTTCTGTCATGTTTAAACTTCCACTCTTTCTGACAGAACTTCCTTACTCTTCTCCCCTACTTCTTTCTCACTGCCATAGTTTCTTCCCTATTTCTTTCATTCCTGTACCTACTGTTTTCCCTTCACACCAGCCACTTGTATACTTCATTCTCTCCTCCCACCTTCATCTGTCTGCCACCTCCACAGCCTGGGTTTGTCCCTTTCTCTTTCCCCGCCCACAGAATTGTCAACCCTTCCTGATTCAGCTTCTCAAGTCTTTCCATTCCCATCACACGCAATCTGGAAACTCACCTTCAGACCTGAAGGAAGAGTTACATGGGCCAGCCCCACCTCTAACCGCTCCTTTGCCTTAGGATAGCGGGACGAACTTCACAGGTCTCTTGCTGGGGAGAAATCATGATGATGAATTGTCCCATGAGTGCACAGAGAGGACACAGGAAATGCTTTACTGTCTTGGGAGTTGCAGGGGAAAAAAAAAAACAAACCCTTACCCTTCACACAGGGAGAGAAAGAATGGATACAGAAAGCACCTACTGTATTACTGTCGGGACTGGGAAAAGAGCTGCCTCTGGATATGTTGCTTAATTTTGTGTTTTAGAGCATGAAGCTCAGAGAGGCGAAGGGACATGCCCAGAGTCTCTCTCTCTCTCTCTCTCTCTCTCTCTCTCTCTCTCTCTCTCTCTCTCTCTCTCTCTCTCTCTCTCTCTCTCTCTCTCGCTCTCTCTCTCTCTCTCGCTCTCTCTCTCTCTCTCACACACACACACATTCTAGAAGCAGTAAAGTTAGTGATGGAATCTGGTTTTAGGTCAAAGACTTCTTTTTATTCATTTCATGGTCATGAGGGCTTTGGGGGGCTGAAATCACACAACCAAAAACCTGATTATGTGTGACTGAGAACGATAAACTTTACTTCCTTCTTTCCTGCCCTTTTTCTTGTTTGCATCTCATTTCCTCTAGAAACAGTTGAAAGTGTATCTGTCTTCACCTCCTCCTTGGCCCTGCCTGATGCACTGCTGCACCCACGGCTCAGTGATGTCACCAGCCCCTTGAGCAAGTTGCAGAAAACTTTCACAGTCCTGTAGCTTCATAATTCAGATTCCCTCCACCAATCCGGAAGCCTTAGAGAGGAACCTGTACTTCTGACTTCAGAGGCTATTTCCAGTTCAGAGAAGATCTGGGTTCGGGGGAGAGCAAAATCTAAGGGCAGCTTGCATCTGTCAAGTGAGTGAAGGGTAGCTGGGCATACTTCTATAAAAATCAGTAGGCACCCCTGAATATGCCCAGTGACTGACTTGTTGTGACTGTTTGTTGTGACCAAGTTAAATATGCCCAGTGACCAAGTTGCTGTGACCAAATTGCTGTGACCAAGTTGTTTCCAGTGCCCTTGTTGTTGCACGAATGATAGTTCTGCCTCTAGTGCCCCCTGCAGATTTGGACTGCTCATACTGACACCACCATACCCATATAGTGCTAAAAGAACTTTTGGTTTAATAAAGAAAAAAAAAGAAAGAAAGAAAAAATTCACCTTTTTCCCCCTTATTATTAAAAGTTGATACTGATTTTGCATGTTTTTCTTCAGTTTTGACCACATGTTATCAGACTCTTTTTATGAGGTTGCCATCAATATGCTCATACCACATTCTTTTCTGCTCTGTTTCCTTAGCTTATAGTCCCCAGTCTTCATTTCCCTATCTTAAAAAAATTTACTTATTTATTTATTTGGGGAATCCACCACTGGTGGTATTCAGAGCTTATTCTTGAGAGGGCTTAAAAGATCATATGTGATACTGGGGATGGAACCCTAGCTTTATTTTTATAGTCATTTAGGGAACATGGCTACAATTGTGTTAATGTTTGTTTGTGGTTGTGACATATAAAGGTACTTTACCTTCACCACCATTGAAGACCAAGACTCTTCACCATTGTCTTTGTGCTACTTGTAGTCTACCCCTTCCCTGCCCACTCCACACTGCTGGATAATCTGTTTTGTCATCAGTCTAAGGGATTGGCATTACTCTACCATCTATTCTCTTGTATGTCTTGTTGGGAGGGATCCCAAATAGTGCTTAGGGGGTCTAAGTGCCACTTCCGGCAATATTATGTCTAGAGTCCGAGTAATTCAGTGCTATTCAGGCCTTGTGATCCCAGAAAATATTAGTGATCATAATCACTGTTGCATTTGCAGAGATATGCCCTTGAAGCTTGGAAGTCCCTATATTACTGGAGATAGGACATGGGACCTATCTCTCTAGCCCTATTCCCTTGTTTAGTTTCTCTGTATATTATAGATTAGTGATACCTTCTGTATTTGTTCTCCTGACTTATTTCACTTAACATGGTATCCTTCAATTCCATTCAAGTTACACCAAGCTGCAAGGTTTTATCTTTTATTATATTGTGGTATTCTATTATGCTTATACACAACTTCTACCCATTTATCCATCATTAGATGTTTAAGTTGTTCTCTTAACCTAGATTTTGTACTTAATGTTGCAATGAACAAAGGTGATTTGAATAAATCTTTTTGAGTTTATGTTTTTGTATTTTGGGAATTGATAGCAAGAAGTAGAATTACTTGGCTATATGGAAGTTCTATTTTTTTTGCTTTTATTTATATTTTTTAGAAGTCTCCATACAATTTTCACAGAGGCTAAACCAGATGACATTTTCACCACTGGTAAATTGAAGGTTCTATTTTCTTTACATCCCTGCAGCATTGGTTTTTCACTATCCTTCCAATATACGCCATTCTCACTGATATGAGATATCTCATGATGTTTTGATTTTCATTTCTTTAGCAATAAGTAAGTGATGAACATTTTTTCATATGCTTTCTGGCCCTTTTTGGGAAGTATTTATTTATCTTCTCTCCATTTTTTTGAGGGGGTTATTGTGCTTTTGTTGTTGTTCAGTCTTGTAATACTTTATCCATCTTGAGTACTAATTCTTTATCTGATGTGCAAATATTTTCTCCTATTCGATATGACTTCTTTTTACTTCTGTGTGAGTTTCTTTAATCAAACAAAATATTTGGTTTGATATAATACAGTTGTTTATTTTTTATTCCTTTTTTAATGGACCCTAATAACTTAAAACACCTCTGATCATATGTTTTCCCCAATGCATTTCATAAATTCTGACTTAATATTGAGGTCTTTATACATGTACATTTTTGTTTTCATTGAATGACCCAAGTTCGGTGCTTGCTAGCTATGTGATCTTGAATCAACCACTGAATTTAAGGACAATTTTATGGAATATAAATAAAATTAATATAATACTAAATTTACTTGGATATTACATGTAAATGAAAGCATATCTACCAGGAATTAATTCAATGACTGAATTAAGGAAATTAACATAATATTAACAAGAAATTAGCATTTCTTGCTTCTTTTGACTAAACTGACTCATTACCCTGTGATTGAAAACCAAAACATTTTTGAGGGGATAATGGCAGACAAGTTACAGTAATCCAGCATATCTTGTAATTTTAGAATTTCTCGCTCCACTCTTACCTCATCACTACTATGCTATCTGCTCTCACCAAAATTCTATCACAATTTTAATTTCATCTTTTTGGAGACTCTATTTTTTTGTTTTTGTTTTTGGGCCACACCCGGTGATGCTCAGGATTTACTTTTGGCTATGCGCTGAGAAATCGCTCCTGGCTTGGGGGACCATATGGGACACTGAGGAGGATCAAACCACGGTCCGTCCTAGATAGTGCATGCAATGCAAATGCCCTACAGCTTGAGCCACTGCTCCTGCTCTACTCTTTTTTTTTTTTTTTTTTTTTTTTTTTTTTTGTGGTTTTTGGGTCACACCCGGCAGTGCTCAGGGGTTACTCCTGGCTCCATGCTCAGAAATTGCTCCTGGCAGGCACAGGGGACCATATGGGATGCTGGGATTCGAACCGATGACCTCTTGCATGAAAGGCAAACGCTTTACCTCCATGCTATCTCTCCAGCCCCTCCTGCTCTACTCTTTAAGACTTTTATAAAGACTCCGTGTAGCTCTGACCTTAATCTTTAGAACCAAACAATTTTTCTTTATTCTATCGTCATGCATATTAAAAAGCTTTCCTCTATTCCAACCTACAGGAAAAGAATTATATAGGTGTAATAATATAGAGGAACACTAGTATGGTAGAAATATAGAGTTTCTGAATAAAATAATATTCATTTTGACTTTGTAATTTGGATTAAGGATTAAAGATTCAATAAACAATACCTGCCTTATCTTCCTCCTTGAAGAAAGAGCCAAGTAAGAAACATGTACATGGGATGGAGCAATAGTGAATAGTGTAATGGGCAGCGAACTTGCCTTACCTGCAGTCAATCCAGGTTGAATCCCTTGCATTCTATATGGTCACCAAATCTGCCAGGAGTGGTCTCTGAGTGTAAAGTCAGAGACAAACCCTGTGTGTTCCAAAAACCAAAACCAAAACAATAAAACATGTATATATTTATAAATCAGATAAATGGAGATCAGGATATCAAATTTTTATACTTGGAAAAGAAAAGCCTGAGGAAAATAATCTGGCTAAATATATATTCACATGGAGTGTTCTATTCTTGCCCTTCTGCAATGAATTTGAAGCATCCCTTAAAATAAATTCTAGGATTCCCCCAAACACCAGAGTGGAAGATCCAAAACAGACCCCTACAGTAAGTGGGCATATCTGAAGAAAGAGGAGTTAAGTGAGGAACGTTCAGTTTTTCTCCAAACTCAGTCAGAAAAGCAGAGGCAGAAAAATTACCCAGATTCTTTATTAAATTCCAAAAGAAAATGATGGCCTATGAATCTTCCCAGATAGTCTGGTCCAGGTTAATTCTCACAATGGGTGGGTGCAGGTTCCCCTTTCTGTCTGAAGCCACAGCCATAGGCACACCCTGAAGTCTACTGTCACACCCTAAACCCTCAGACAAAAATAGCCCAGCTCCATAACTTAACTTTATCAAACTAATAAGCCCCCAAATTTGTTTAAGATCTATAGATCGTAGATCTTGTGACTGTGTGACACCTCAGAATTTCATAATACAGTAAGCCTGCTAATAACGCAAGAAATTTGATGGGAAAGTTACATAGGAATTGACCAAGCTCAGTGAGCCTAAACAGTTACACAGTACACTCTACTAATACCAACCACAGACCAGTAAATGTTTAGTCACTGACTCTTATTACACCATGGAGAGATATAACCATTATTTCAAATTTACTCTTATTGATCTAAGTTTTATTCATTTCATATGCCTTTGTATTGTAATAAACAATATGAAGTAATTTTATTTGTATCTGCAAGTGGGGCAAGCTAGAGTAGTGGTGGGAAATTGGAGACACTTGTGAAGTCACACTGCTGGTTGGACAAGTGTTTGCCTGAAACTACTGTATTATAAACAATTTGGCAAATCATGTGTTATAATAAAACTTTTAATTTAAAAAACAAGGAGGAAGAGGGTGATTAGAAAAGCTAGCTATGTGTTTTGTTTAGTGATTTTTCCTGATGCAAAACTATCAGACCTGGTAATGATAGATTTCTTTCTGGACCCAGTATTTTATCCTGTACTGAGCTGCTAGAAATGATCAAAACAGATTTATACTTACCATTTGGACCATTATTCTGTCTCATAGCCACCATGAAACCCACCAGCTCTATTTCTCTCCTCCCTCTCCCCATTCCCCAGAACAGGAACAGGTAGTATTAGAGTTGGTGTTCCTAGTAATGAATGTACTCCTGACATTGGTAGCCCTTGAATCCTATGTCACACTACTTTCTTATCAATTTCTATTTCATCCATCATTTAATAAGATCAAGTCAATAGCAAGCAAATATATAAACAAAAGTTCCAATATAAATTAACCCAAGCAATAATAAAATGTATTATTTTCATATGTAGCTTATCAAAGGCTCTAATAGTAAGCCAGGTATTTTCTATCTTCCTATCTATCCACTATCCCTTAGTTTCAATCTAGTATGGGATAAATCAAAGATGTGATTTGATGTGATCACAAAAATGAGATCAGATCCCCAGATGTGATACCAGCAAGTAGTAGTGCCATTCAAGAGCAGAAATGGGTCCATGATGTCTCTGTTTTATTTTTTATTTAAGATAAGGAAATTGCCCCCCAAAAGGGGTGGGGCAAAGAGATAGCACAGCGGTACCGTGTTTGCCTTGTATGAGTCCAACCCAGGATGGATCCAGGTTCAATTCCCAGTATCCCATATGTTCCCCTGAGCCTGCCAGGAGCGATTTCTGAACACAGAGCCAGGAGGAACCCCTGAGCACAGCCAGGTGTGACCAAAAAACCACCAACAACAGCAAAATGATAAGAAAATTTTTCCTAAAAATCCCACTTACTTTGTATTGGCTTCTCCCACACTTTGAATAGACAAGAGGATGGAATCACTGTTTTGGTCTAGACTTACCTAGGTTACAAAAATATAGGTGATAATGCTAACAATGGAACTCTGACTATATTAATCATAGAGAATGGATGTTGGAGGGCATCCACATGGCTTTGTGCATTAGTTGGTATTTGCTTCTGTGGTTATAATTTAAAAATAAAAACCTAGTTTCCTTTGATCTCATGTTCTCAACTCTGAACCTCAATTTCCTCATCTAACTTCTGTGCCTTGCAAGTCTCCACCGAAGATCAAGGCAGGTAACTTATGAAATAACAAAGTATTGTAAAAGCCTTTTATCTGAGGAACATGGTATCAAAACATGACTTTATTACCATCTCACTTTAGATAAGAGATAGTTTGCAAAGTGGAATAATCCTGGTGAAACTGGCAAATATAAACATCTTATTGTTGATGTAAAATTTCTTCTTTGACCTCCAGGTATATTGAAAGCCTATAAATATAAAAATTAAGCATATAAAACTAAAACACAATACACTAATCACTGGAGCATGTAAATCAAAGCAACAGTGAAATAGCCCTTTACAATCAGTGGGATAACTACTATAACAAGTGCTGTCGAGAAGGTGGAGAAAGTGAAACTCTCATGCACTGTTAATGGAAAAGCAAAATGTTGCAACCCTTATGGAAAGACATAATGATGGCTCTTAAATTTTTTTAGAATAGAATTACCATATAAAACAGCATTCCACTTCTGGGTGGTTACATAGTAATGTGTATAGACTTAGAGTTACTGAACTGAACACTTAAAAGTAACTAGGTTTAGGGCTAAAAGGAGAATACAGTAGGTAGGACACTTGCCTTGGGCTCAGCCTACCCAGATTTGATCTTTATGGTCCCTCGAGCACTGACAGGAGTGATTCCTGAGTATAGAGCCAGTAGTAACCCCTGAACATCATCAGGTGTGGCCCCAAAACAAAACAAATAGCAAGGGTAAATTTTGTAATTTTTGTTGCTTGCAACAATAAAATTCTTGATTAAAGAAGGCTAAAAATTAAAATTTGATAATACACAGGGCAACATTAAGATGAAAGGTAGGGCCCAGAGAGATAGCACAGCGCGTTTGCCTTACAAGCAGCCGATCCAGGACCAAAGGTGGTTGGTTTGAATCCCCGGTGTCCCATATGGTTCCCCGTGCCTGCCAGGAGCTATTTCTGAGCAGACAGCCAGGAGTAATCCCTGAGCAACGCTGGGTGTGGCCCAAAAACAAAAACAAAACAAAACAAAACAAAAAGATGAAAGGTAAATTAGAAAGAAAGTGGGCCTTACTGAGAGACAGTTTATGAGAACTAAAAGAAGGACCACATAACAAGATCATATAAAAATCCAAGGATAGAAGAGCAATCAGTAGCTAGCTTCCCAATTTCTATCAATAAATACTATTTGTAATCAACAAAGGATATTAAACAATTGAACTTTAGATGGATACTGCATATCTGTTAAACATGTTAGAATATGCCAACTACCTAAACTCTGAGTTTATTGTTTTTTGTTTTTGTTTTTTTTTTTTTTGATGGTTTTGGGACTATACTTGGCAATGCTCACTTGGCAGAGCACTCAGGAATTATTCTTCAATGTCTCTGGGATTATATGGGATACCAGGGGTAAAACTGGGTCAATATCATGCAAAACAAGTGCCCTACCCACTGTACTATTATGACAACCCCTAAGCTCTGAGGTTTTCTAAACCCTGTTTACTATTCTTATTAAGCTTGTTAGACTAACTAGCAAACAACCTTAGTACATAAATAACATAGATAATATAAATCTCTTTGTGTTATGTGTGTTTGTGGAAGGGCTTGGGACACACCTGGCAATACTCAGGGCTTATTCCTGACTGTGTTCAGAAATCATTCCTGTTGGTGCTTGAGGAACCACATGAGTGCTAAATATTAAGCTAGGTATTGAGCTCAGGTCAGCTGTGGACAGTCAAGTGCTCAACTCACTATACCCTCTCCAGGCCCCTCCATTTCTTTCTGTACAGTATTCAGTGAATATGTTTTTGATTGAGTAACATTCTGGAAAGCTCTCCTCCAAGATGTGACTTGAAGATTCAGATGTCAGTCACTTACTAACTTTTCCATGTCTATGACTTCTTGGGATGGCTGTTGAAGCCTCTTAATTCAGCCAGAAAGCAAGCCAAGAGAGTATGGGGGTAAATTTTATCTTAGAGATCAGGCTGAAAAGAAGCTTATATCAATACTATATTCATTCTGCTAACAGTAGCTAGTCAACACTTGAATATGACAATATTTGTATGCAAGAGATCTGAGAAACATATTCATGTGATCATGAAAAAATGACAGCATTAGTGAAAACATATCAAGTGTTTGTTATATTATATTATGCAAATTACACCCTTTATAATAACCTAGAACATTAAACTTTCTTGAAGCTGAGAATTACTATCCTTACCCCATCCTTGGCTTGTTCTCATTAGCCCATTCTTGTCTGGAATATTTTAAGATGCTCCTGCACTGTTACCAGCTGTCAATCTGTATTATTAATTTTATAATCACAGAAAAATAAAGATGGCATTTCAACTTGAACAAAATCTGTTCCCTCCACTACCATAATTTAATTACATTTATTAATTGGGGAGATAAGATTTCTCCAAAAGTTATAATTAGCTTGTCAAACATGTTGCAGTGGCTAAAAGAATTGGGAAATATAGCCCTTATCCTTCTTGGGTCTCTCCATAGACAAATTTTCCTAAGAGTCATTTAGCTGAATTCTATTTCTCTACATCTCAAGACTAAGAATCCATTCCTCAATATTTTAACCTACAGAAAAATGATTATTTTTGTTACTATCATTTGAGACTTGGTTATCATTGGTCTTGAATTTCATATATCAATGCAATATATATCCACTATGCATAGTTTAGTTCAGACTACAGAATTAAAATATGACCTAAGGGAAGAATCTCCATGAAAATTGCCATTTGGTGGTGAAAGAAAATGAGCTTAATATGGAGTCGAATGTTTTGGTGTAATCAGAAGGAACTAAGAGAGTCTTTCAGAATGGCAGGGTTATTGAATCTACACTGTGACAAGAGCAAAAAAAAAAAAAAAACCTTAATGAATAGAGTCTGAAGAACAAGAATGAGCAAAAGAACCAAGGAATATTTGAGAAATTTCAGACCAGTCAAGTTACACTCTGTGGCTGAAAATAAAGATAGAACCAGTGGGTGTATCTGTTAGGAATTTTTGAAATCTAAGGAAAGAATGTTTCAAACAGACCTAGACAGCAAGAAAATGTATGTGACACATGAGTGGATCAGAGGCAGGGGAACTCTCTGAGGAGAAAGATAGACTTCATGTGTCTGTTCTTCTTTTGGTTCTCTGTTTTATAAGGATACAGTTTTCAGGGTGGCCATGTTTATAGTCACAAGATTGCTGCCAGCTATATTCAGAGTATACAAAAGCTTTACATATACAAGGGAGAAAGAACAAATACTTTCTCTTTCCCAGAAGCCCTGAGCAAACTTTCAGTCCAAAATAACTTAGTACTGCCCATTGCAGCTCCAATGAATAAAGACAAATTGCCACGATGAGTATGGGTCCAACTATGGAAAGTCTTAAAAAATTGAGCCTTAAGAATTTATGTGTAAAATAAAAGGCATCGAGAACCATGGATTTTTTTTTCAGCAAGGGATTGGACAAAATTAAGTTCAAGGTGTAATTATTTGGAGGTTTTGATTGGAAATAACCAAGCAGAGGATGTTATGAAATTCACAGAAAGAGGTAGAGACAAAACTGAGGAATGAGGAAAAAGCCCAGCAAGCAGTTTTGCCAAGAGACTGAGTACCTAAGGTTCAGGTTACAACTCTATATGATTGTTCCCTGGGACTGGGGAGTGGTGCATACCTGCAGGCAAGGGCAGCATTACACTTGATAGGGTGACATATACTTGATAAAATAAGGACCTGAGTCAAGCTTCCCCTGATACTGGTAAAGAGAAAAAAATCTGGAACAGGAACTAAAAAAAGGAACAGGCACTAGACTTTCCCTTCACAAGGAGAGTGGATATAGAAGAACCATGCAACAGTCCACTGCTATGCTACTTCTCCTGGTCACATCAAAAATGGCTTCCACAAAAAGGAGCTTCTATACTCATTCACATCAGGTATAAATGACTAAAAGGTAGAATGAAAAAGATAGTTTACTGAAAGAAACATCCCAGGTAGGATTGACAGGATGATTTTGTGCTGAGAAAAAAAAATTGTCAGGATCTAGAAGTTGTGCATTTAGATGACTTCATCATTTCATACCAAGAATAGAATTACGGTCATCCATGAGAGTCAGAGAGGTTTTTTAAAATCTATAAACCAGAGTCTGACTAATAATCATGACACAGATAATCAAAGTATGCTAATAAAAAAAGAAAACTATGAGTTAATAACAATTTAGCACTTAGGAAGCAAACAAAAGTAAAAAACAAAACAAAAGAAAACAAAACAAAAACAATGATTCAGACCAGAAAGACATACAGGAGATCTGGGTTTGATCCCTGAGCATTACTAGAGCTACCCCAGATCACGGGGCTAGGAATAGCTCTTGAATCCTGCTGGAACCTAAAAGCCCCAACTTCTTATCCCCAACAAAGAAAAAGGATGCAATATCACATAGATGCCAAGAGGAAAAGTGAACCGCACTTTGGTCTCTGACTCAGAACTCTATTATTATTTTGTTCATTATAAGCAGTTGATAAACATCTATTGTGTGACTACTTGATATACATTCTCTTTAATCCTTTAGTCAGTATTATGGATCATTTATAGACTAAGAATAAGAGACACAAGAAAGGAATGAAACCAGCTTAGAGCCACACTGCATAAAAGTGGCCAAAATTCAGTCAGCATAGCTCACAAACATGCCCTTTCTTCACACCTTGAAAATGAGAAATAAAGGGGCCAGGCAGTGGCGCTAAAGGTAAGGTGCCTGCCTTGCCTGCGCTAGCCTTGAACGGACCGCGGTTCGATTCCCCGGTGTCCTATATGGTCCCCCAAGCCAGGAGCAACTTCTGAGCACATAGCCAGGCGTAACCCCTGAGCGTTACCGGGTGTGGCCCAAAAACAAAAAAAAAAAAAAAGAAAGAAAGAAAGAAAAAGAAAATGAGAAATACATCCTTGAAACCCCAGACAAATACCCCCTGTCTCCAATAAATTTTAAAGTTTTATCTTCAGAACTATGTATATAGGTATATGCTTGGTGCATGCAAGACCTGGCACATTGATGCATGCAACCAATAGAACTGGAAAGTCACTGGAAACACTTGCTTACAAGAAAAAGTTAAAGTTAAGGTGGGAGGATCCTGAGCTGCACCAATCAAGGCAGGCAGCTTCAAGGAGATGGCAGGGTGGGGTGGCTAAGAAAACAAGTTTAGGATCAGATAGTTCTGGGATTAATTGCAGCCCGACAATTCATCAACTTTGACGCCTTGAGCAAATGACTTCACTTCTGAACGTCAATGTCCTTATTCGTAAAATGGGGATAATAGCGGAACCACATTCTGAGTGGACTTTTAATGAGGACTGAATATAATGAATCAAGTGCACCATTTGGCTTACTGCCTAGAACAGAACAAACACTTATTCCATAGCTGTAACTGCTGCTACTATTATTTCTTCAAGAGAATGTGGAAGGACAGCAGTTCAAGCCCTCAGGAGAGTGTTTCAGATGTGTCCGTTTCTATCATGCCACTTTAAAGTCCCACACAATGGCTGCCTTGGCCTCCAACTTTCACTGGTAGGTCTATTCATTTTAAATTATAAGAGCCAAGTGTTAGGAGAAAATGAGAAAGAAGAAACTAGCTGTAGGTTGGAAAAGGTTGCCTACCCTAGACATCTCCTCCTTACCTGACCTGGCCAACTCTCCAAGGTGATTCAACACAGGCCCAATCCAGAAGCTCTTTGTGGCAGGGTAGTTTGCAACTGGGAGTGTAACTGCAGCTGGTGGCTGCTGCTTCCGGTCATTAATACCATGACCAACCGAGAAGCTGTGAAGGGATGAGGTCAGGGCTGGCTCTAATGTAGCTAATTCCTTATCCACAGGAGAGGAGGGCAGGGAGGGACGCTGCCGCCAGCTCTGGGAACCCTTCCAGGGGACACGGGCAGTCTCAGAGAGCCTTTTCAGTGACTCCAGATGGAGACTCCTAACCCCACTGGACTCCATTAGCTTTCGGTCACACTCAGGCTTACTCACTAAGGAGAAACGTTTCCCCTCAGCAGGAAATGATTCCCAGCAGCTTCTGGAATCTGATGATTCTCCAAGTGCTTAGTCATGGAACCTTAGGGCTGGCAAAGCTCTTAATCCAACCAGCCCGTTTCATGGTCAAAGAAACTGAGGCCCAGAGGGGTGAAATGACTTGCTTAAGAAGGTCAGGGTGGGGCTGGGGCAGGAATTTGGATGGCAAACAGCCAGCCTGGAACTTTTCCATTACTTAAATTTGTAGAGCCAGACAAACACCCTAACTCCAAAAAGGGCTGGACCCTGACATCCATTGGAGAGCCAGTCTGCTCCAACCCCAGGTTAAAAACTTAATGGACATAGATAATGGCAAAGGAGGATGGGACGATAATTCCAATGGCTGGAGCATGTGCAAATAAATAATGTTCATTCCAACGCTGCTCTCTGGCTTAAGTAGCACTGAATTGCTTGTTTGAGCCATACCAAATTGCTAGACTGGAGAATCAAGCCATTAGGCTTTCAAAGCCAGTCCAAGTATCATTGGGAGAAGCCTGGGATCTCTGAGCCTTGCTTGGGAGACACCTCCCAAAAAACATTTCTTAAAGATAGCAAAAGGAAATGAATTTTGATATGAAAACACTATCATGCCCACAGTATAAAATGAAGGTGACATGGATTCCCCAGACAGCATTGATCCAGTGATTCCATTTGAACAAGAAATATCCTCTAGCATGTGTATGCATGACAAATGGAAAGAAAAGTAAAATACTTCTTGAAGACAAAATTATGGATGGTTTTCCTTTGTTTCTTTTTTTGGATCTTACTCATATTTTCTAAATGTTCTACTTGGACAGTGTTTACAGGTTACAAAATAAGTAGTCATGCCCCAGGATTCCTTTATTCTCTCTCTGAGGCTGTCTAATGTCCCCCTACCCACCCATAGGGACATCCCCCATTGCAATGGGCCTGGCGTTTTTCCTTCACAGTGATGCTTAAACAAGCTCAGACCTGAGGGCAGGCAGCTATGTTTGCAGTCCTGAAGCAGTAGGTCATAGACTACTAAGTCTCTAGGGCTTACTGGGAGGAAAGTGAGATACTAGAACCAATTCTTCAGTTGAGCATTTTCCAGAACACAGGCCAATCTGAAGGCTGATGTGTAGAGATGATAGGAAAGGGAGAGAAAGGCAGCATGACCCTTTTGGGGGGCACTCCATTCCCTGGCCCCACCCTCCAGGAACTCCCAGGCCCAGTTTTATTTTTCACCCATATTATATCACTCATATTTTGTTGACACTTGCCAACTAGGATGCCAATGTTCTTGAGACAAGCCATCTCTCTGAGTGTTCCCTTGAAGGTCCCCAACCAACTGGCACTGTCCAACATCCCTGCTGACTATAATCTAAGGAATGGTGACTCCTGTCACCAAATTGTCAGGGTCAAGTTGTTTTAAAAAAATGCATTACATGGGGTCTGAGAGATAGCATGGAGGTAGTGCATTTGCCTTGCATGCAGAAGGATGGTGGTTCAAATCCCGGTATCCCATATGGTCCCCCAAGCCTGCCAGGAGTGATTTCTGAGCATAAATCCAGGAGTAACCCCTGAGTGCTGCCGGGTGCAACCCTAAAAATAAAACAAACAACAACAACAAAAATCCATTACAGAATGAAAAAGAACTATCGCACCTACCAGTCCCCTGATTGGGCCTTTCTTGGAGAATCATTCCCTAAACATGTTGTTTGATGCTACTTTCTCAGAAGGCTTGAGTATTTGAAATGTCACTGCACTGAATGGTCACCTCCATTAGTACAGTTTCATCTGTTCCTAAATATTAGTCATTAGACACTAATGATACAGAAGCAACTTGGAAAACTAGGTCTCAGGACCTCATATAGCATAGGAACAGAGCAGAGGTACCGAGTGCCAGCCAAGGCTCTTGCTTTTGGGATTGATGGGAACCCCAGGCTTCCATTTCCCCAGATATACAATGAGTGTCGAAGGGGCTGGAGAACCCATTGCATTGTATCCTTAATGTTTGAGGTTAGTTTAGCAAACTCTAAGGTTGTTATATACCGTATTTGCCAACATATAAGAAGACTTTTTAAACGAAAAAAAGCCAACCGAAAATCGCATAGTATATCCCGAAAAAAAACATCTCGATATGCCACTAAATGAAAATCATTTGGATATTGCCACGAAAGGAATTTTCCAACTCGATCCTGCACCAATCACTGCAAGGCTGCTTGGACAGCCTCTCTAACTCGACCAATCCAAGCAGGCTTTTTATGCCTGCAAATTAGACAATGTTCTGAACCCGAATCTACACTGTCAAAAGCCTGCTCAGATTGGCCAGAGTCAGAGAGGAAGTCTATGACAGTATACCCTTTGAACCTTTGCTTTTTGTGATTGGCTCACTGTGGTACATACAGTTGCAGCACAGGAACGTTCTGTCTGATACAGCGAATATAGGCCTAAACCTATGTTTTAACTGTAAAATTAGGGGGTCGTCTTATACACCGGCAAATAAGGTTTATGACTTTGTTAATATATGACCCTCAAGTTATGAATGACTATACTGCCAAGTGACTGAAACATTACAATAGAGTAGGGACTGAAGAGATAGTTTAAGAAATAATTTGCTTTTATTGTAGTGTGTTCAACTGGTTAGAATCCACAGATGGTTCCCAGCATAGTCGGGAATTATTCCTAACCACAAAGCCAGGAATGGCACCTGAACACTATTGGGTATTTCCCCCAAGTAAAAACAAACCTAAAAACAAAATCAAAAGAGTCCCAAGATATTCAAATTTCAGAGCCCATAAATAATATTTAGGTAGAGCAGCCTCAGGCCCATATACTAGTCTGAGTAGTTGTAGCAAAGCTTCAAAGTCCATCAAGAAAAAAAAAAAGATCCTCAAAAACAAAAATATTCTGATATCTGAACTTGTAGACCTGTGAATGTGTGTTTAAACATGCAAGATAATTTCAATAGTTTTCCCCTGCAAAATTTAAGCTTAGCATCCTACCAGAACTGTATAAAAGTTCCTGCTAAAGCATATCTTCACAGATGATCATGTTTCTTACATTGCAGAATGCTGATAGAATTATTCTTCCTCTTTATTTTCTTTATTACTATTAATTAATATTATTATTATTACTACCATTTTTTTTTACTAACCTATCTAAAGAAAGGGTTTGTACAAGGATTGTTGATCCTCCCTGTGATTTAACAGGCCCAGCTAGAAGATCATGTTTCAGAGGTTTGATTTTTATTCTGATTAGGTGATCTGGGAGAAGTCATCTCCTCAAGCCTCAGTTTCCTTCCTATAGGAAATATAATAATGGCTATGGTTAATGTTTATGCTAGGCAGTGTTTCAATCATTATTAGTCATTTTTTTCACCCTTTGGTCCTAGCAAATAGATATAGATACTATGAGAAAAGGCAATTAAAGCAATGAAAGACTGAGTTGTCCAGAATTTTGCAACTCATAAGAAATGGGTTTCAAAGAATAGCCTTGGTGTTTGGGTATTTAAACAACAACCTTTTGTGGCTCTTTGTATGATTTATTACTGTATTGAGATTTTTTTTTTTGTTTTTGGGCCACACCCAGCGGTGCTTAGGGGTTACTCCTGGCTGTCTGTTCAGAAATAGCTCCTGGCAGGCACGGGGGACCATATGGGACACCGGGATTTGAACCAACCACCTTTGGTGCTGGATCGGCTGCTTGCAAGGCAAACGCTGCTGTGCTATCTCTCCGGGCCCACTGTATTGAGATTTTAACTAAAAAAAAAAAAAAAAAAAAAAAAAGAATATGAATGTCCCCATCAAGCTTTATGTTTCTGAAATTCCTTTTTACCTTAAAAGAAGTTGAAGGGAAATGATTTCTTGATCTCTAACTAATGGTTGTTTTCTAGGCAGTCTGAGGATAGAGAGAGAGTCTGCAAATCTTGCCCTAATACTCTGTGTCTGATGGAGTAGGAGAGAAATAACCACAGTTCTAAGAGCTAAAGAAGTATCTTCTGGGAGCCTGTTCTCAGTTAAATTTTGATTAAAATATAGGAGTCACTCTTGTCAACTGTTGGAGAAGCTGGCAGCAAGATTTCCAACTTACTTTGGGGTCTCAACCCCACCCTGCTTTCTCCTAGCTTGTCTTGGCAGAGTCCTTGAGGAGCAGCCCATGTTTCTTAGCCCTGAATGCAGGTTTTGTTTTATGGCTGGAGAAGCACCTACTTTTTCTTTGAAAGTTTCCAATTCTCTCTGTTCTCACCATTTCTTCAGTCCTGACTCTTACTCCTATATTCTCATATGAACAAAGACTGAGGGTTTAAGGATGGAACAGGCACAGGCCCGCCTTTTTTGTTCAATCAACCCACCTGAACTCACCTGGCCAATGTTACATATGGATTTCTGTATAGCTTAGAGAGTGGAAAACTGGCACTAGACAGGCAGCATGGATGGAAAAGAATAATAGCTTGCTCGTCTCTGTCATTGATCCTTCCATAACTTTCTGGCTGGGGAATCTCTCTCTCTCTCTCTCTCTCTCTCTCTCTCTCTCTCTCTCTCTCTCTCTCTCTCTCTCTCTCTCTCTCTCTCTCTTTGTTTTTGGGCCACACCTGGTGATGCCCAGGGGTTACTCCTGGATATGCCCTCAGAAATTGCTAATGGCTTGGGGGACCATATGGGATGCCAGGGTCTGTTCTGGGTCGGCTGCATGCAAGGCAAATGCCCTACCGCTATGCTACTGCTCCGGCCCTGGCTGTGGAATCTTGAGCCAGTTACCTAATTTTTTTCATTCCTTCTATTTTGTAATGAATAAAACAGAAGTGATGGAATAATTAATATGGTTGTTGGGAAGCTTCAATTATTTCATATTTGCAAAAAGCCTATGCAGAGTCTAATGCAAATTAAACAATGGATACATTTCCCCTCCCTCTCAGTAATGTCTTTGATGCACGGCCCCCATAAGGATATGACAGAGCTATGCCCATATGCCTTTATAATATTTTGCATCATAATGCATCCTTGATTCATTCTACATGTATTAAGTGCTTGTCTATTTCAGGCACCATTTTCAACCTAGGAAATGCTAGGATCTCATAATCAAGGGGATAGAAGAGAAAGACATGTAAACATATCCATAAATAAGAGACAGGAGTTGAGTACTTTGAGATTAAGGCTGTGAGGCAGGACTCTGGGACACGGTAGTAGAGAGGAGTAGGAGCATGAAAGTTTTGCCCAAGGAAAGTGGCTTGAACTGAGTCATAAGACATAAGAACTTTAACCATGCCAGGGAGAATATTGCAGGAAACAGTCCAATCCAACATAACTCTTTCTACACCCACGTTGTGAACCCCCTGAAGACCCAGTTTGCTCTCTGAGCCTAAGTGCTCAGGCAGCAAAATTCCTTTTGGCATCTAGTAGTGGGGTTCTAACTGCCAGGACTAGACAGGAAGAGGGGAACTCTAAAACAAACAAACAAAAAAGTGAAAGTGCTTTATGAGGTGAAGAGACATGAAATCATGGCTCTTCCTTTCTGAGGTTGGATTCAAAGTGAATCCTTCGTAAACCAAGTTCATTTACTCCTGGTGGCCAAGGAAGCTCCCACAGGAAGTGAAAACAGGAAGCGATGATGATAAGGCAGATATCCCAAGCCCTGTGTGATGGAAGAACCAGAAGGAAAAGAAAGAGAACTAGTCCCTGGACACGCCTTTCTGTCATCTTAGGGATGGGAACTTCTCCCTGAAGCCTCTAATTATGGGAGGAATCACCATGGTTTCCTCTTAAATACTGAGATGAATACAGAGCTATGAGAATGTATCAGAAGTCTCTCCAAATAACAAGCATAATCCCTCTCATGTCTGTCACCCTACAAGCCAGCTTTCTCTCCAAGGGCTAGGGGTGATTTTACACAGGAGAAAGTGTCCAACTAGATAACACAATCCCAATACAGTCCTGGTCCATAAGCAGCAGTAGTCTTGGGCATTTCAACCTTCTCTGGGCTTCTGTTTCCTTACTTATCTAATACAAGGGTGGGGAACCTCTGGTTCTCAGACTGTGTAAGACGGATGAAATCATGTGGTCATCTCCTCATCAGATACACACAGCCTGTCTGTCTGCCTGTGTTGTATGGCCCACCAATGATGTTATAAATCTATAAATGGGTCTTGGCTGGAAAAAGTACTCCCCATTCCTAGCTAATTAGACTCTATGCTCGTATTTCCTTATCATTTGTTAAGGAGAATAAATGAAAAAACTTTGGGGCCAGAGCAATAGTATGGTGGTAGAGCATTTGCCTTGCACATGTCCAACTTCAGACAGACCCCGGTTCAATTCCCGGCATCTTATATGGTCCCTCATCCCTACCAGACTGATTTCTGAGCACAGAGCTAGGATTAAGCCCTCAGCACCTCCAGTTTTGACCCCAAAATAAAAAAAATGTGAAAAAACAAACACTGAACTGTGTTAACTAGAAATGATTGTGAATCTAATGCCTTCGTTAAAGGTAAAGTTTCTAGAGGCAGAGTAGCAATTTATCCAGTTCACTGTGACACCACAATGCTGAGAACTCTTCGTTAGTATGTTCAGTGATGTTATGCCTCTAATAGTGGGTGTGGGAAAATGACTTTCAGTGGGCCCCCCTTAATGACTCCAACCTGGTAATCACCTACAAACCAAAGTAAATTTTAATTAAGGGCAATGAAAACAGGGTTTGGAGAGATAAGATTGTACAGCAGGTACAACAGTAAACATGGCTGACCAGAGTTTGATCCCCAGCATTCCAATATGATGTCTAGGGAGAACTGCCAGAAATAATTCCTGAGTTCAGAGCCACTAATAACCCCTGAATATCACTGGCTGTGCCCCTCAAGAGATTAATGAAAACAGTAACTAGCATAGCAGTAAGATATCCCCTTAAGTAAGGTATGGTACTCACTTCTTCTATCCACCTTGACCCTAGGCATAAAGAGT
Organism: Suncus etruscus; assembly: GCF_024139225.1. Taxonomy (NCBI): domain Eukaryota; kingdom Metazoa; phylum Chordata; class Mammalia; order Eulipotyphla; family Soricidae; genus Suncus; species Suncus etruscus. The sequence continues at coordinate 85,261,234 of NC_064856.1, read as the reverse complement.
TGTTCCTGCCAAACTAAAGATAAGGAATATAATGATTTCTCTCAGATGTAGGACTTAAAGATACACAGCAAGATAGCAACCGAGGACCAAATGCAACACAACAGAGGAATCGATTCATGCAATTGAGTTGGGGAAGACATTAGGGACCTTGGGAGAGGAAAGTGGGTACACTGGTTATACGTTTTGGAGAATGTGCATGGAAAGAAATCATTAACAACATTATGAATCACAGAACCTTGATAATTTTAAGTTAAAAAAGGAGTTTGTACCACTTAATCATTATCCTAGTGATCACATGTTCAGATTAGTCAGAGTGGTCAAATTTTAGAGCTAGAAGCTGCATTTCTTAGTAGCCAGGAGACCTGGTGGTGGATGTGGAAGATCAGAAGATATTGGGTCAAGATTCTGAGTAATCTCAAACATGTTGATCTAACATCTTTAATTTTTTCTTCCTTTTACTTTTACTTCCTAGAATATAGGTTGATGCTAGAAGTATAAAACAACTTTGCAACTATGAGAATAAGAACTATATGCTAAGAATACTTGAACAGAGGTCCCAATGGCTCTTTGAGCTGCTATATATAATCCTGGACTGCCTTCTTGTTGGAAAATTAAATTACTAGCCATTAAATGATTAGCTTAAGATGGGACAGAGTCTGTTAGTAGACAAGTGTGATTATAACAAATGCACTCCTTTCTCCAAAGATTAAGGCACCAGCTAAGACCCACAAAAAACTTAGAATACTACGTAAAATATTATTGTCAATGATATGTAGGCCACTATGATTAAAATAAAAATATATTAAAAATATATATATAAAAAAGCTTAGAATACTGCATTGAATGAGCTATTCATATACAGTCCCTACCAGGTTGCAGACTCCTGCTAGGTACTTAATACTAGCTCAGGAAAAGTAAAGATCATATATTAATCATTCCTAATTATTATATCAAGGCATAATATTTGACAAAATTAGCTTTGCCACATGCCTTTCTTGAAGCAATTAATAAAAGAACCAGTTGAATTTTGATTCTAGGATACATAGATAATATACTTTAGACCGAGGAATTAGTATCTCTGGCTACCATTAAAATCTCTATAGGCACATACTTTTAAAAAAATCATTATTTTGGAGGTGAGCAGGATCCCAAGAAGTGCTCAGGAAGTCTTGAGACACCTCTTCTAATTCTCAGCCAACTAAACCATCAATTCAGTGCAAGGGCACTAGAATATGATGCCTTAGGGTATTGTGCAGTGCTGCAGTTGCTGCAGTTGCTAATCACCCTAGCAGTTTTGGTTACCTCAAGGATCACATCCATTGATGTTTGGGGACACTTGTTGTGCCAGAAATGAAACATATGAAAGGTACTCTAAATTATGTATGAGCTCCTGGCCCCAAAAGCAAGGTTTTAAGATCAGAAAGATAGTGTAAAATTTGGGGTACATGCACCCGAAGCTGGCTTTTATTCTTGATACCACATAGCTGATTATAACTCTCAAGACTTGTAAGCCTCTCTAAGTGTGATTCTAGAGACTTCCAAACAATTATGGAGGTTTTGTAGTAATTCTGGGGTGACACTAGCAGTTCCCAGCACAATAGGGCTGGAGCAGTGCCAAGTCCTAAGGCCTAACAATGAACCACTGGTTCAGTTGGCTGAGTATAACTATGAATTGCCTTCGACCCCTGAACACTACTTGGAAGGTCCCTCCTTGCTAAGTCAACTTTTAAAATTGTTTGACTTAAAATCCTCAAAGCAGTGGTTTCCCATATTTTAAAAATAACCTTTCCATATATGTAGGATACATTATATGCATATATATGTTAAATATATTATGTAATATTACCCGATGACAGTAGAGGCAAGGTTCATGAGGGCTTGACTATGGTAGGAAGCTTGCCACAAATAGTGGAGGCATGTGCAGTTAAAACAGAAAAGGGAATACTATGAAAATGATACTTAGAAATGATCATTCTGGACAAGAACTGGATGCTGAAAGGAGGTAAAGTGATATCTCAGAGAGAAATATAGAGAAAAGAAAAATATCTTCAGAGAGGAAGGCAGGGGCAAAGAGGAAAGGAAACTGAGAACATTGATGTGGGAAATGTGCAGTGGTAAAGGGTGGGGCATTGAACATTATATTACTGCACTCAATCATGAACAACTGTGTAACTGTATCTCATGTTGATTCAATTAAAACATTTATTTAAAAAAATAACTCTCCCAGTCTCTTACTTTAAGGAGTTGCCTTTTTCTAACTATTCATCATAGCTGACACATGACACAGAGGCAACTCACACAAACCAGGAGATTTGGTTGTTAAGCTATTATTATACTAAGCAATGACACATTTTACAACATATGGAAAGCTTGATTGGACATACATAAATATTTATGGAAACAATCAGATATATTGGTTAGGTTAGTGTTCTAACTGAAATGTCGTATCTTTGACGTGTAAAATTACTTTTCCATGACATTCAGAAGGTTACTACTGTCTCCTTTTCCTTTTTCCCTTTACTAGAACTTCTCATAAAACCTGCTTTTTTGAAAATTATCTTCCAAACAATCATAATTTTTCTTTGGATAAGTAGTATATTCAACCATGTAACTTCTTCATTTGAATTCATTTTCAAAATATAAGACATAATTTTATATATTGCAAATAAGAATGCAAAGTCCATGTATTTTTAACAAATTTAAATTTTTTGGCTCATGATACTTGTTGAGAACCAAGTTATGGATGTAGAAGAATTACATGCTAAATTTTTTTTGTAGGATTCATAGCTCATTCTTGGAGTTTAATAAGACCATATGAACTAAGAACCTTTCTTCACTGTTTTGCTAGCTAAACAGGGAGGACTTCCTGGACTTAAAAATCAAAAAATCTTTGACTTTGTGAGCTGTTACTTAAAGAAGAGGCTTGCAGATCTGTGTAATTATAGGAGCAAGAAATCACACCCAACAATGCTCAGGAGTTATTCCTGGCTTTGGATTCAGAAATAATTATTCCTTGTGGTGCTGAGGGACCAGGTGTCTGCTGAGGATAGAACCGTGTTCACCATGTGCACAGAAAGTACCCTACCTGCTCTATTATCTCTCCATATCTGCAAGAAATTAATGTCATGGTACAAAACCTGTACCATGTTTTGGAAATTGATTTGAGGAAGAAGGTAGTATTATTTACATATTACTCTTTTCTTATCTATAGTACCTTTTAAGTGTCTCTATTCAAAACTGTTGATTTATTTTTAATCTAATTAATCCATGACTATATTGTATGTGAATTTTTAGATTGGCGATTCTCAATCTTGGCTGCACAATAGAAACAACTGAGGTTTTGAAAAACTCTCAATCTTTGGGTTTCACCCCTTAGGCTTATTACTTATTTGATCAGTTGTCTTTGCTCTAGTCTTTGCTATTTTAAAATAATTTTCTAGGGTAATTAAATTTAAGAGTCATTTTTCTAGCAGTGGAATTCTCTAACTGGACTATATATTGAAATTCATGACAAAGTTGCTAAAACATGAATTTCTACCCTCTACCCTGAATCCGAGTTTCTGTTTATTTCTAATAAATACTTAAATGAGGCTAACAATAATAGTTTACATATCAAGAATCAATGATCACAACCTTACTTTCTGAAATTAAGAATCACTCATGCCATTTTTTGAAATCATGAGTCATTCAATAATTGAAAACAAAATTGAATTAAAAATGAAGATACATATGTTTTTATACTTGAGGTATTTCTTTGTTTCTAACAGATTCAGATTGAGTTTGCTTAGTTGTGCAATCTAACCAAGATATTCTATTTTAACAGGAAAAGCATAGAATGTTTGTTCAGAGTTTGAGCTGGCAAGTGGAAGAGATATTTATCAAAAGCTTTGTGTTGGGGCTGGACAGAGCACAGCGGTAGGGCGTTTGCCTTGCACATGGCTAACACAGGACAGGCCCAGGATTTTCTTCCCGACATCCCTTATGGTCCCCCAAATCTGCCAGGAGTGATTTCTGTGTGCAAAGCCAGGAATAACCCCTGAACGAGATTGGGATTAACCTCCGCAAAAATAAATAAATAAATAAATAAGTAAATAAATAAATAAAAGAACTTTGTGTTGATGTGGCACCATGAAGATGTCTACCTGTTCGTTTTTGTTTTGTTTTGTGAAAGCAAATTTCCAGAAAAGTGAAGAACTTTTAAATCTATGGCATTGCATTAGCACTCAATGAGATGGGTCAGACGTGTTCTAATAGGAGGAATGACCTAATATATTCACACATACACATATTGAATTAAAAGAAAGGTAGGAGAATTGTATTTCCCTTCTGATTAAGCAGAAATAAGTGTTGGATAAAGTAAAAAAAATAAAGATAAATCATATCACCATCTTTTGACTTTTTGATTCTTAACCAGGGTTTCTTAAATTTCTCTACTAAACACTCCTTTTCACCTGAGAAATGCAACTCAGTTTCTTAAAATGCAAGGAGAAACTTGCATGCAAACCTCAGCTTTATTAAAAGGTTGTTTTGTATAAATTTCTGATAATCACTTTCATTGTTACCAAGTTTTCCTGACTCCTTTATTCATTTATAAGATCCTGTATGGGGTCACAGTTTAAAAAACTTAAAAGAACTTAGAGCTCTTCTCCCTCCACAAGAAAGGACACACCAACAACCTAGTATAAGATGTATTATAATCCATAGTTCATAGACATCTCCTAAATTGAATAGATCTCATTGACCCATAATTTTATATTTGTATATATATTGTTTATGGGCCACACCCGGTGATGCTCTTGGCTATGTGCTCAGAAATTGCTCCTGGCTTGGGGGACCATACGGGACACTGGGATCGAACCAAGGTCCATTCTGGGCAGCCATGTGCAAGGAAAATGCCCTACTGCTGTGCTATTGCTCTGGCCCCCAATGTATTTTTATATTTTATACTTACATTTCATAATAGATAAAGTCATATAAGACATGATTCACAAGATATTGAAGCTTTTTAATTTAATGAACCTGACAACTTTGTACTTAGCATGGCTCTTCTATTTATTTTTCAACTATTAATTCCACAACTAATTCTAATGAATTTTGATGAATTAATATCAGCTGCAAATGACTCTCAGTAAAAATCACCTTATTTGAGAGTACTCATGCACAAAAGAAAAAAAATTAATTTTGACCATTGGGGAGTTGGAGAAAAAGTATTCAAAGGCATTGATTACCTCAAAAGCCTCTGCTAATGAATCAGATGATGAATGTCTCGGCCAAGAACATCCTAAATTATGTGGAGACAGACAGGTTCCAACCTTGTAATTATTCTGCCAACACTGGATACTATATGGACTTCATCTCCCTCCAATGCTGGGCATGTCATATTGCTTCTATAATTGAGACACTACTGCTCTGAGAAAACGGGTAGAGTACCTATTACCACTACTTCTGTTGCAGAGAATCTTTTCTTGTTTAGTTTGGTGCTCAGGGATAAGTCTTGGCTCTGAGTTTAGGAATCAGTCCTGGTGGGATCAGAGGGACCATTTTGGATGCCAAGAATGGAACACTAGTTGGATTAAATTAGGCAAGTGCTCTACCCACTGTACTATCTTTCCAGCCCATGAGATTTCTGTCTTTTTTGCCTCACTGGCTTTCGCTAGTGTAGACATATCTGATGGGTCAAGGATTGGTTCTATACAAATTATTCTGCCTCAAGGGAGTCTGGGTAAATGACTTTCCCTTTTAAGAGGCCAAAAGGTAGAGAATTTACCAAATACTGTGAAGGGCTTTAAATGCTGGGCTGTCAAACAGAAGTATTGATTTCTTTGCTACTTTCAAGAAATTCATCATTATACAATTTTTTCCCATTATACAATTTTTATTTCCTCAAAGAAGTCCTGGTCAAGACACTTTAATTTCTTTTAGAAGAAGGTTTTAAATACTGAATTTACATGATAACTTTGAAATAAATCATGTGTTTCCTTGACATCAAAAGTGCTTTTTCAAGTTTCTAGATTTTGGAAAAGCCAGAAAGTTGAGTCTATAATTCTTAACATTTTAATAAGAAGCTAGTATATGCATCATGCATGGCTTTGGATGCATTATACCTTGTCTAGACTGCCTTTATTTCTGTTCTTTTAATTCTGGATATTTGTTCATTTTATCTGTTACAGTTTTGGCAACAAATAGAAAAAGAATTATTGAAAATAATTTTTGTAAAGTTTCTTTACAAAAGTGCAGGTCTCTTTAGTAGAAACAAACAAGGTATAATGAAGTATCTTGGGACTACCTAGAGCAGGATTAGGGTGATTAGGTCTAAAGGGGAAAGGAAGAAACACATAGGGGTTTTTGTTGATATGAGAGTGAGAGACTGGTGGCATTATCACACTCTGTCTACCTAATTTTATCATCCTATAGAGTAGAGTGCATGTACTTTTCCAGGGTCACACATCCAGTTTAAAAACACCAGTCAAATAATGTCTTGCTTCTTGGGACTTTCTCCAAGACTTTAGAAAGTCACTTTAAAAATACATGGGTACAATGGAGCTGGTGAATAAAACTCAGTGTATAAATGCCTAAATTTCTCAGTTTCTGTGAAGAAAAAAAGCCTTCAAATAAATTAACATCTGAAAAAAAAACCTTCAAAATGAATTCAAGAGAAACAAAATAATATCCATTACTATCAGAGGGTCAGAAAGAACATCCTGATGAAGAAGCAACAATCAAAGACATCATTGCTGTAAAGTTCTCATATCTAGAGAGCTCATGCACCCAAGTCCAGAAGACTTGAAAAGTACCAGCTGAAGGAGATCCATATAAAAATAGTCCAAGATACATCATAATCAGAATGAGGAAAACTATAGGTAGAATACTGAAAGCAGCAAGATCAAAGAAGGAAATTATATTTAAAGTAGTGTCCTTAAGATTTACAGCAGATTTATCAAACTAACCTTCCCAGGTTTGAAGACAATGGTAAGATATACTGATAAAACTCAATGAAATTAAAGCCTCACCAAAAATACTTTGCCAGCATGAATCTTATTTGTATTTTAAAGAACAATATACAAATTCATGTATAAACAATTGAGACTTCATAGACTCAAATTATCTTTACAAGAAGAACTAAGGGACTATTAGAAAACAAGAATATCTCAAACACACCAAACTCCTGCAGAAAGATGGCACAAAACTCCATGACAATGACCTGTCTTAATGTTGATGGGCTAAACATAATAAAGATATGCGAGGCAGAATGGATTAGAAATTTGAATGAAGCATTTCTCTTCTTGCTAGAAACACATTTGAATAGTCAGAGCAAGACAGACTCAAAGTCAAATGTTGAAAAACAATTCTTCAAGCAAACAACTTCATCAAAAAGTCCTAGGTGGACATATTATTGTAGTATTGTACCTCAATATTTTATTGGCATAAACTTCAAACTTAAAAAAGAGTAGACAACAAAGATCATTTCTTAGTGATCAAGAGTTATGTACATCAGAAAGAACTCATACTTCCAAGAATATATATACCTAACAAAGGACCATTAAAATATGTAAAACAATAATTAATAGACTTGAAGAAAAACATTGATAGCAACACAATAATAGTTGGAGAATTCAAACCACTCTGACCTCTCACTATATCAACTATACTAAAGTTCCATAATGAAATGCTTGCCTTGAAGGACAAAATCGAAGAAAGGGGTATAGTATATATGCTTAATATAAACATACATAGGCTACAAAATTATTTTCATTCTCAAAAAGCCAAACAAGTATTCTTTTCCAATGCACACAGATATCCTCCAAGATAGACCACATGTTGAGATACAACATATATTTCTACAAAATCAAAAGGATCAAAATTATACCAACTATCTTCTCAGATTGAAAATATAAATTAATGAAAAAGAGATTAAGATAAAAAAAACTTAAACACCTGGAAAATAAATAGCTCACCAGAGAGGAAATTTAAAATGGAAAAATAAAGAATGAGGATATGATTTACCAGAACTTGAGGGGTACAAAAATGTGGTGTTAAGAGGAAAGTTCACAGCTATATAAGCATTTATCAGGAAGAAAGAAAGAACCCACATATATAAGTTGACTACACAACTTAAGAGACTATAAAATTACCAATATAAGTTCAATACAGGAAGGAGGAATAAAATAATAAAACTTAGAGTATAAATTATTAAACTGGAATCAAAAAATTAATCCAAAATATCAATGAAAACAAGAGATAATTATTCAATAAATAAGCAAGATCAATAAATCACTACCAAAACTCACAAAGAGAGAACTCTAATAAACCAAATAAGAAATGAAAGAAGGGGCATCACCACATCACTACAAAAATTAAAAGAATCATTAGAAGTTTCTTTTAAAATTGTTATGCCACAAAATCAGAAAATATAGAAGAAATAGATAAATTCTTGGACTCCTACAACCACCCAAGGCTGAACCAAAAAGATAAAGAATACCTGAACAGATCTATCAATTTAGAAGAAATCAAAATGTTAATCAAACATTCCTGAAAACAAAATTTCTAGATGGATTCACTAGTGAGTTTGTTCAAACATTTAAAGAGATATTGTCAGGGGCAGGAGAGATAGCATGGAGATAAGACGTTTGCCTTGCATGCAGAAGGACAGTGGTTCGAATCCCGGCATCCTATATGGTTGGTCCCCTGAGCCTGCCAGGAGCAATTTCTCAGCATAGAGCCAGGAGTAACCCCTGAGAACTGCAGGGTGTGACCCAAAAATTTTAGAAAGAAAGAAAGAAAGAATCCCGGCATCCTATATGGTTGGTCCCCTGAGCCTGCCAGGAGCAATTTCTCAGCATAGAGCCAGGAGTAACCCCTGAGAACTGCAGGGTGTGACCCAAAAATTTTAGAAAGAAAGAAAGAAAGAAAGAAAGAAAGAAAGAAAGAAAGAAAGAAAGAAAGAAAGAAAGAAAGAAAGAAAGAAAGAAAGAAAGAAGAAGAAAGAAAGAAGAAAGAAAGAAAGAAAGAAAGAAAGAAAGAAAGAAAGAAAGAAAGAAAGAAAGAAAGAAAGAAAGAAAGAAAGAAAGAAAGAAAGAAAGAAAGAAAGAAAGAAAGAAAGAAAGAAAGAAAGAAAATACCTTTCAGGCTCTTCCAAAAAGTTGAAGAAACAGAAGCTTCCCCAAACAATGTCTATAAATCAAACAGCACCCTACTACCAAATGCAGAGACACCACAGAGAGAGAATTATAGGCCAATATCCCTGTTAAACACAGATTTAAAGATTTTCAACAAGATATTAGCAAATAGAATTTAACAACTCATTAAAAAGATCATCATACACAATGACCAAGTGGGATAATCCCTGGAATGCACGAATGGTTTAACGCATGCAAGTCAATGTAATACACCATATCAATAAATGAAATATAAAAATCATATTATCATGTTAACAGATGCAGAGAAAGCGTTTGACAAGACTCAGCATACATTCATGATTAAAAACTCTCCAACAAAATGGGAATTGAAGGAACTTTCCTTAACATAGTCAAAGCTATTTACCACAATCCCACATCAATCATTATACTCAATGAGGAAAAACTAAAAGCTTTCTAAGATGACGCACAAGACAGGGTTGTCCACCCTCACCATTCCTGTTCAATATAGTACTGGAAGTAGTTGCCATTGAAATTAGGCAACAAAAAAGATATTGAGGGCATCTAGGTAGAAAAGTACGAAGTCAAATTCTCACTATTTGTGGTTGACATGATACAATGTTTAGAAAATCCTAAAGATGCTATTAAAAAGCTTCTAGAAACAATACATTTGTATAGTAAGGTGGCAGGCTAAAAATTAATATAAAATTTTTATGACTTCCCTATATGAAATGATGAAAGAGAAGAGAGAGATTTAAAAAACAATCTAATTCACAACTCTGCCTCAAAAAGTCAAGTACCTCTGAATCAGCTTAATTAAAGAGATGAAAGGCCTATACAAAGAAAACTATAAAACACTACTTCAAAAAATAAAAGAGGACGCAAGGAAATGGAAACACATCCACTATTCATTAATTCATACCATCAAAATGTCAAGAAAATAATGTCTCCTGCCAATAAATAGTCAGTTCCCAAAGCATGCCAGTGGCTTGTTCCATAGCCAACTTTCACCTAGTCCACAATAAAATGAATCTAATGTAGTTATCATACTACTTTCCAAAAGGCTGGTTCTGTGGATAATTGTGACATATTAGAGATGTGTGGGTGTGGGTGTGCTTTTTTGGGACACTGGGTTCACCTAGCTGTACTCAAGGATTGTTCATTCCTGACTGTACTCAGGGATTACTCCTGGCTAGCTCAGGAAGACTATATGGGATGTGGGGGATTGAACTTGTGTCATCTGTATGCAAAATATCTATCTCCTGTACTATCACTCCAGTCCCTACCATATTTGAGATTTATATTAGCTTTCTTTTTCTGTCTGAATTATATTGATGGTGGTGGTAGCTAGACTAATCTTGGACAGGTCATCTCTGCTGTTGGAACTGCATACGCCACCTATATTTTGTGAGAAAATTTTTCATAGGGAAACAAACAGTTTAATCTGGCAAAAATATATATTCCCTTACACAAATCATTTGCCCATCTGATTATGAGGAACCTCATATGAATAAGTAAGTATCCTTGGTCAACATACACATAAGAGACTGAAATCTTCATAGTGTATTCTCTTCTTAGATATTGCCAATATATATATTTCTCCTCTTCCTAGATTTCCTTATTACTAGTCTTCCAGTTATGGTCTTTCCAAGTCACCAAACTGTCAAGAACTGTTAAGAATTAAGTGGGTAGACCCACTTAATTAAAAAAAATGTTTTTAGTTACTTTAAATATTATGGTCACAAGGTTGTTCATAATACAGGTTTTTTTCACAGTTACAAAATTTTTCATGATTTACTTTTGTTCAAATAATATACAACACTCTTCACCAGTACATATTTCCCCCAACCAAGGTAGTGATATCCCCAGTTTTTCTCCAGCCCTCCTCTCTGCCTGCCTTTGGGATAGTCTTTTTTCTTCTTCTTCTCTCTCTTTTCTTTTAGACACTATAGTTTGCAATATTGTTACTGAAAGGGTATCATGAATATCACTTTATCTCCTTTCTGCACCCAGTTCTTGTTTATACTGATCATTTCCAATTATCATTGTCAAAGACTACCCATTTACTTTTAAGGCACTCAATAAGGTCTGTAAGAAGAAGCCATTCATTTCTTATTGGTGTCATGATAAACACCACATAGACTCACCCTTAAAGCTGATCTCTTATTGTCTTTTCTTTAGTCATGAGAAAATTTTATAGAAATGGAAGAGATGTATGTTATGGTTGTAAGGAAGTGCCACTTGCTATGCACAGTACTTTGGCTTTTCAGACTACAAAGGTGTGCTGATCTTTTATTTTTATTTTTAGTTCTTGAGCCACACCCATCACTGCTCAGGAGTTACTTTCTGGTTCTGTGCTAAGGAATCACTCCTGGTGGGGTCAGAGAACTATATGGGAAGCCAGGGATCAAACTCAGGTCAGCCATGTGCAAAGCAAAATGCCCTACTTGCAGTACTATTGGTCTGAACCCATCTTCTTTTTTTAGGAAAATGTTTTATTAATTGAGATTCTGTGATTTGTTAATAAGTTGTCACTTTTTTATGCACATAATTCCAATATCACATTTATCACCAGTGTATCCATCTCCCTGCCCAAAGACCACAATATCCCTCCTTCTCATTTGGTTTGATTATTTTTGTTTGTTTTTTGGGCCACATCTGGTGACACTCAGGGGTTACTCCTGGCTATGTGCTCAGAAATTGCTCCTGGCTTGAGGGACCATATGGGAAGTTGGGGGATTGAACCGCAGATGCATTACTGTTTGTGCCATTATTCCTGACCATCATTGGTTTGATTTTCTATCTGCATTATGAGTTGAACAGATAGAACCTTAAATTTGCGCCAGCACTCCAGCCCCATAGCCAGCATCATTCTAATGAATAAAATAAACTTTAAGGAAATGAGAGCTAAGTAACACATACATTCCCTACTGGTCAAACATGGCTCTTGCTTGCCATTTGGTGGACTTTGGTGGTGAAGTTTAAGAAGTATAAGATGATTCCCAAAGGCTTCATACTGAACACTTAGAGCTCTCAAGTCCCAAATGTCTACTGACTCAAGAGCACCACTCCTTGAAATCCCAGATTTATTTCTCTAATAGAGAATCTCAGCTGGGATGCATTTCAGAAATGCATCTGAGTCTGATCAAATCATATCTCATAATCCAACCCAGAAATAAAAAGGGGGGATGCAATGCTGCCCTTCGTTGATCTCTTTGTGGTGAGACATTCTCCAGAGGGCAGCTAGCTTCCCTAAGATCCAAGAACTGAGTTTAAGGAATTGTACAGAATGAAAGGCAGGAAGACACTGGTAATTGGGTGTGTCAGAGATAAACTCAAAGAGACAAAATTAAACTCAAATGGAAAACAGAAGAAAGTGTGGTGCTTGGTCAAGAGATATGAAAGATAAGACCCTGTAGGATAGACAAAGAATACAAATAGGACTATAATAAGTAGATTTAACTCAAACTATGATTTCCCAAATGCAAGTATAGAATACACTGCTGAGAGTGGGATATTCAGCAAGACACTCTGGGGAGCTGAGTAATGAGAAAAGCCTTAGATAAATATCAAGGGTGGAAGACAAAGGGCTTTCCAGGTAGGACAATAAGCACATGAAAGAGTAAAGACATAGAGTGTGTTTCATGGTCAGAACAAAATCTGGCATGCCTGGAGCCAAATGTGCAACAAATAAAAGTTAAAAGAGCATGTAATGTTGTCACTGAGCTAGGATGCTGAGTCTAGAATTTTCTTGAGTATAGTGGGAAGCCCCTAAAATTTGGTAACCAGCGTGACCATCGTAGAGGCCTATTAAAGAAAGGAAAGCAAGATCAAGTCTCTATCAACAGAATTTTCAACTAGTGCTCAGCATATGAAGAAGGCTTTAGACCTCTAGCAATTGTCTGACATGGACTGAGCAAACAGCAATTAGTACATGTGCCATATTATACAGATGAGTACATTAAAACCAAGAGAGGTTAATGTTTTGCCCAAGTTCACTCAACAAGTCAGCAGAATTAGGACGAAAACCCTGAGTATGAAAGAATGTTAGAAAAGCCTGACTTTATCACAAAGCATTCGTTGTGGGATGGGCAGATTGATTCTGGATCCAGTAAGGTGATGTCACCCCATAGTGATTCAATGTGAGAGACAAACTGTGAGAAAAACCTAAGCTGCAATGGTTTCCAAGCATGATGGAGCTGAACAGTGGCCCAGGGTGTACAGAGGGCTCTGGGGTGAAGAATCACAGATATGAAATTGGCTGCAAAAAATCAGAGGTGAGCAAAAGGGCAGTGGAAGGCACCAAGTGGAAGTGACATGGTCTGTTCATGAGCACATTTGATACCACCCAAAACAACAGAAATGCTTCAGTGACCCTTGGAGAAGAGACTAAAGTATGCAACTGCAAGAGTACAGAGTGAAACAGGTTTATTGTTTTCAATTGAGTCTCTTTTTTTGCCACCTTTTCAGGTATGCCCCCACAAAACTCAGAGTTATGTGAGTACATAGTCCCTTCTCCACTCAGTAAAGACACAAGCAATACCTAAAGTGTCGTCTTTCCAATACGGTGGTTTTCTCTTGTTAATTGCACATAATGGTATTCATGTCTTCAGACCTATGCCCAAAGCAAGCTTTGCCAACAAAGTATGCTCATTTGGATAGGATGTTAGGAGTAAAAAAAAAAAAACACTATACTTTTATGTTGAAACTGCTGGTCTGGACAGCAAGAGGCCTACATCAAAGTTTTAAAGTCAGATATTAAGAGATAAAATTACTCCCCAAGTAGGAAAGTGAGGTCTCAATAGCTTGTCTCAAACCCAGTCTGCCCACTGAGACCCTTTTCTTTGTGTTCCTGAGCTGGAGCCTAAATTCCTGTCTTTTACACAGAAGTTTTATATTTTTACTTTTAGGGGTTAAAAAAATAAAAACTGCTATGATTTGTACTTTCCAATTTTAGAGTTCTAGCCTGGGCTCTATTTCTAGTGACTGACTGGAAAAATATCCCTCATTTTGCTTGTACATATTTGAAATCTGGCCCATAATTTCAAAGTCTTATCCCTGGAGAGGAATTGCATGGAACAATCATTTCCAAACAATGACAGACCCATGCTTTGAGCAGAAAGTCAGCCTGCCTTTTGCAGCAACTGATAACTTCTATGTTGCCAACTCCACTACTTTATACACAGGGAACTTTGAATCATACTTTGTTCCTCTCAAAGATTCAACTCTAAGGAACTTCCAGCTAATAAAAATGATGAAGTTTGAGCACATATAAGTAAGAAAAATGAATGGGCTAAGAAAAGTGTGGTTCTTTTCCAAATGGCTCCATTTCCAACAAGAATTGTGAGCCCTAAGAGAAGAGAGACTTGATGTTTTATTATAAAATAGACAGACAAAATTTGTGCCCAATGCATGTGCACTATCTTATTGAAATAGGCTCTAAACATGCACAGAAAGGGTTAGAGGGAAGACACATAAATCAACTAATTACTAGAACCAACATCATCACCACTGCATGATGTGTGGTACCCTGAACGATACCAGTAGTGATTCCTGGGCATAAAACTAGGAATAAACTCTGAGTACTGTTGGGTGTGATGCTAAATAGAAAAGAAAATGAAGTACAATAAAAAAATAAATATGATAGACCAATTGTTTCACACATTTACCACTATAGGAAATTTTCTTTTATATTTAATTTGATTTTAGGAGTATTTGGATAGAAATGCTTGGAAATCCTTAACTTAAGTGTATAGGGGGAGAATGGGGAAGAGAATGGGGAGAGTGAAAGGCAAGAAGCAGTAGAGAGAACAGAGAAGGAATAGAGGGAAGGTTGCATCAGCAAATGAAATCCTTTTGCATGTAATTGTCTGTTTCAAGACCAGTATATACTCTGCATTTTACTGCACAATTTTATATTTGATGACTAATTCTTTTGTAAAGAAAAATAAGTTATGGCCACTTTGGGAAATTTCTTTTTAATTCTACCATTATTACAAAACAAACACACAAACAAATAGAGTACTATGAATGTGAGTGAAATATTGCATAATCCTTCGTGATACTCTTAACCTGATAACTGTCCCATTTTTCAGATATGGGAATTGAGACCATACATAGAGAATATGGTACATTCTCAGGAACATGCAGGCAGGAGGCAGCAGAGGCAGGTGCTAAAGGGAGGCTGTCTCTGTCTCTATTGAATTCCATCTACTACATCCCTATGCAAAGTGTTTTTTTCTCCATAACTTGCCCCTAACACTATATCTGTGCCAGGTGATCAGATTCTTGAGTTCCAAGTTGTGAGTCAGAAGATGTCTGACAGGTAAATACCACATCTGTGACTATAGGTGTTGAAATTACCACATACACTGGGCCAGGTTATGGTGTTATTCAGTTCATGTCCTGGACTCTGTCTTCCAGGGTATTGTAGATTTTGCCCCAGAAAACTCTGTGTCCTTCCCTGCTGGCCCCTCTGACTTTACAATGTCACTATGGTCTGGGTCTTGCATACATGCTGAGCTTTGTCTACACTGCCACATGCATAAAGAGGCCTGGACAAGATAACAGGAGAACTGATCCACACAATGGAGTTGGGGATAGTGTTGGGAGAGGATGAAAATATATAGCTGATGGTTGTTGCATTGGAATTATATGCATGCTAAACTATTATTAATTGCATTGGAAACCACAGAATCTGGAGGCTGAGATCCTGAAATCGTGGTTTGAGGCATGGCTAAGTAGAAAAGAGTTGAGACCCAGCTGCAGTGGGAGCATGCGCCCTGGTACATTAGACATCAATATCATTTGTGCGTTTAAGGAAAAGGAGGGTAAAGGGTGTGGTTAGTGGGGAATAAAAGACATAATTCAATTGCTAATGATTATGGCTCTCATTCATCACACTTTTTCTATACACCAGGTTTCCATTGAGTACTTTTCTTCCCATTCAGTATGCATATAAACCCTGAGATAAATACTGTCATTATTTCTAATTGTCAAATGAAGACCAAGGCTAAATACCCAAAGGTATTAGTCCAAAGTTAAACTAGTAAAGAATGACAGAACAAAGATTTGAGAACAAGTCTTGTATATTACAAATACCAGAGTGGATGAAGCACTTATGAAGGGCTCCACCTTTTCAGTTCTGGTTGGTCCACAAGACAAAGAGATCTTCAGGATCAAAGCATAACAGTGAATTTGCAATCTTTAATCTCCTTACAGTTGTCTAAGTACTATGCCTCCAAATTCAAGCTGATCTCCTTGGGGTGGGGTTGCTGAAAAGGCAAACACAATGTTCATGAAATTCCCACTGGGAGCTCTGCCCAGCATGTTCCAGGGACTGCTAGCCACTTTCATATTAGAAAAATATACAAAACTTCATTTTGTTAGAATTTCTTTATTTGATTGTCCATAGAATACCAAGTCAACTTAGACTATGTCAGTGTTTCCTTTCAAGGCTGAATAGTGGTCTTCATTACTCTGCTAGACGACAGCAAAGTATTTTTTTCTCACTGTATATAGATTGGTCCTCCACACCACACCCATCCCAGCCCTGTTCTGAAGATTGTTTCAGAATTATAGGGCAGGAACATAAATAGATATAAAGAAAATATTATGTTCCTTTATGTCTCAAAAAAAGAAGAATGCCAACCCATCTTCCCCAGGAGTAGTTTAATTATTTGCACTTATTCAAGACAGGAAGAGACTATAGGAGGTGGATTTTATGTGTAATACGTGTAAGAGTTTAGTTTATGGATCCAGAACTAAATGCTACTCTACTTTGTTGTTTTTATAGGACCTACTCCTAGTGGTATAGGGGCATCTGGAGCTACTCAAAGCAATGCTCAGGTGTGGGCCTGATGCTCCAGGACTAAGTGAGGTATGACTCTGGAGATCTCATTCAGGGTCCTACACACATAAGGTGTGTTATCTACCACTTGAGTTACCCTAGCACTAACATCACTTTGAAACCAGGACTTAGCTCCTCCTGGGATTCCAAATACCTGGTCAAAGAAGGCACTGCTAGCCAATCACCTAAATCTGGGAGTGGCTTCTTAAAGCCACAAGAGACCCATTACCAACTAATCAGCACACATTAGATGAAGCGTTTGTTAATGTGAACTAATCTGTGAACTCTTCATAAGCAGTGACTATACTTTACAAATTCACTTGTCTGGGCCCGGAGAGATAGCACAGCGGTGTTTGCCTTGCAAGCAGCCGATCCAGGACCAAAGGTGGTTGGTTCGAATCCCGGTGTCCCATATGGTCCCCCGTGCCTGCTAGGAGCTATTTTTGAGCAGACAGCCAGGAGTAACCCCTGAGCAACGCCGGGTGTGGCCCAAAAAAAACCAAAACAAACAAAAAAAAAAACACCAAAAAAAAAACCAAATGCACTTGTCTCTGCTCTCTAATCTAGTATAATCCAGATAGACCTCCATGTTGTCCAGTGTAGCAATGAGTGGGAAAATGAGTTAATGAAGCTAGACTGATTAGCTTAATTTTCTTTTCTGGGGGTGGGTCTCCTCTGATAGTGTTTAGGGTTTATTTTTGTATCTGTACCTCTTCTTACAGATACTCTCTCTTTGCCCTACTTTGACTGAGATGCTGGAAGCTGCATATCAAATTAATGCTTTGTCAAACAGATCTTCTCATTTTACACTTTTCTCTAATACCACTAATGTGGTATTATATAGTGGGATGCTTCTACCACAGTGTTCTGCACAGCTATTTTAGTGAGGTAAACTTTTGTACCTACACCATCCCTGTGCCCGTAAGAATCTGACACAATTCTATGAAGGTTAAACCAAAAGACTCACAAGAATGGGCACAGTGATGTAAATTTTCTCAGCTTCTGAGTTCTCTCTAGGAAGGCACCTCATATGAATAGTTTTGTAACAAGACATCTTCTTAAGTTCCTTGGAGTTTCTGGTCACATGTGGATTCCAATAGTGGATGTAACTTATGCCCAATCTGCCATGTTCCCTTTTCAACCCTACATATATCATAGGCTTTAGTTTGTGATTGTTGCATGTAACAACCACCCCTTAAATAACAACCATTCCTTATTTTCAACATATTTCTGATTCAGTGGTGTTGCTGACCTGGGTTAATTTTGATGAATGTCTGCTGGACTCACATATGTCCTCTAGGAGCTTTTTAGGTGAATGGAGGATGGGTAGTCTAGATTATATGACTCTATTATATATATATACATATATATAATATAGATTATATGATTCTCTTCTGAGTGTCTCTGATTTACCACCAGTAAACTAGCATAAGCCTGGCCTAATAGTAAAGGGTCAGAGTCTGAGACCAAGCAGATAAGAACAAGACTCCTTTTGTTAAAATAACTCAGTTACATTGTCAAACCAAGAATCAGTGTGGGAGGAAATACTGTTAAAGAGATAGCTATAGAAAGATATGGAAAACTGGGATTATGAACACAATCAACCCACCTCATGAGCTAGGATAGATTTCAGTAATGGAAAACTCAGAAACTTTTGTTTTGCTTTGTTTGGAGGTCATATCTAGCAGTGCTAAGGTTTTTTTTTTCCTGGCTCTATACTCAGGGATCACTCTTGGGCTTGGAGAACAATATGGGATGTAAGAGATTGAACCCAGTAGGTAACATGCAAGGCAAACACCTTGTCTACTATACTATTACTCTAGCTCAGTCAGCAAAGGGCAACTCATTTTTAAGGTTGTGAAGGACACACCCAGTGATGTTCAGAGATTATTTCTGGATCTTCTCTCAGAATTACTCCTGGCAGGGTTGGGGGACTGTATGCACTTCCTGGA
This sequence comes from Suncus etruscus, assembly GCF_024139225.1. NCBI lineage: Eukaryota > Metazoa > Chordata > Mammalia > Eulipotyphla > Soricidae > Suncus > Suncus etruscus. Next base: position 85,242,299 of record NC_064856.1, on the reverse strand, counting down.
GTCAAACCTGTGTCTGCCGAGAGTAAGGCAAATGCCCTACCAGCTGTGCTGGTAAAAATCAAATAAGCCAAAAATGGGCATAGTCCTTCTAGAGGCTCTCAACCTCAGTTTGAGAGAGGACAGGAAAAAAGGAATTGAACAAAACTTTATTTAAAATAACTTCTCAGGGCCAGAGAGAGAGCATAGCAGTAGGGCGTTCGCCTGGCATTCTGCCAACTCAGGAGGGACCCGGTTAGATTCCCAGCACCCCATATGGTCCCCTAACCTGCCAGGGGCAATTTCTGAATGCAGAGCCAGGAGAAATCCCTGAGTGCCACTGGGTGTTGCCCAAGAACCAATCAACTAATCAATAAGTAAATAAATAACGTTTAAATAAAAAAATAAAAATAAAATAACTTCTCATTGCCAGTAGGCTTCGGCCTTGATTTGCCTGTCAAATCTTATTCAAGCACTAAAACATAGAACTTCCCTGGCTATTCCAGGCTACTGTTGAAAACACCAAGTGTCTTCTCTATGTGTCCTAAAAGCACTTCTTTGTATTCACAGTGAGATAAAACTGCCTTCCTGTCCTTCTTCACTTGTTGGCCCTTACACCAAGCTTGGCAGGCTGTAGCAGGGCATCACTCCTAGATTTCCACAGTAGCTGTCATCATCCAGTGGCTTTGATACTGGAGGTGTGAAGAGTGGGAGTGAACCATCAGATTTGGTGCTTCCAGAAACTCACATTCTATCTTGCTCCAGTTGCAACACTTCAACCAAAGCTAATTCACAGTCTCAGGATAATTATATCTTTCTTAAAAGTTTAACTCCCTTTATTCCCATTTGAGTTCTAGTAGAGATTTGTTCATTTCCATGTGCTGGGCCAAAGGCCTTTCAAGAATCATTGAACCTAGTAAAATTGTGAACTGGCAATTGCCTTTTGGAAATCATCTCAAATGTAGAGAGATGAAACCAAAAAAAGTGGAGCTCATTTGTAGAAAAATCAGGATTTTTAAAAAAAATTTTTGAGGGTGGAGGGTCGTGTTTTAGAAATAAGCAGCAAGATGTTTAAGTCCTTTGCCTCATATGTGTGTATATACCAATAAATATTATTTTTATTATTATCATTACTATTATTGGTTTTTTGGGTCACACTGGGCAACGCTCAGAGGTTATTCCTGGCTCTATGCTCAGAAATTGCTCCTGGCAGGCTCGGGGGACCCATATGGGACACCAGTATTTGAACCACTGTCATTCTACATGTAAGGCAAATGCCCTACCTCCATGCTATCTCTCCAGCCCTATTAATAAACATTATTGTAATTATAACCTATACACATAGCAAAGATTCAAACTAATTCCATCCACCTTTCCCATTAATGCTGAATATTGTTTTACATTCTTTCTAGCATTATGTATAATCACTGTAGTTGATTAAAAACTAGAAACTAAAATAGAAATAGTAGTTAGAGTATAGCACAGTTGGCAGGGTACTTTTGGGGGCTGTGGAGGGGGAAGGTTGAATTTAGGACATATTTGGCAGTTCTCAGGATTTACTCCTGGTCCTGAACTCAGAGATATTCCTGGATAGTTCATGAAACTAGATGGGGTGCCAGGGAATAACCTTCGTTCTGCTGGATGTAGGTAAGCACTCTACCTGCTTGTCTTATTACTTCAGTACTGAGATAGTTTTTAATAGGTTAAATTTGGTCCCTCCAAATTTATGTATTAAAGTTTTCTCAGAAAATGACCTCATATGAAAATAGAGTTGTTTTAAATACAATTAGATAAGTTATTATGAAATTATGTGGTTAAAATGAAACTATTGAGTTATATGACTTAATTCAATAAAACCACTTTCTTATAACCAAGAAAAATATAGACAATGATGTACTCAGAAGAACAAATAATGAAATTGTTTAGTCTCTATATTTGTGGCACTTTGTTAGGACATCCTAGAAAAATAATATGCAATTCAAAGAGGAGCACATAAATTATTTCAAGGAGATTCAGACAATTTTGAGACAGAAAAGTAACCTGAAAACCAGATAGGAAACTTCTCTTAGACACAAATTCATGTTAAAATTAAAGAAACCAAAGTATAGAGATCATGGGACTTAACCAAGGTCATAGCCAAGTGGTCAAAGTTGAGAGTGAAGGTTAGGTCTCTTGCCTATTACCTCTCTATACCAATTTTATTTTAGTTCTTTGATATATTTATAACTCTTCTAAATTACCTCAGCACATTGAAAACAGAGACTATATCATTGGAATCTGAAAATGTACCTGAAATCTTTAATAAGAACAATTAATTAATTAAATTAATAATAATAATTAACATTAATAGATCTTCCTGGAATCATTTTTATTTTAACTGAATAAATTGTAATTTTATTATATATGTAAAGGAGGACAAGAAACAAAGTTCTCTGTCTGGTTTTGTATATTGACAATAACTCCAAATGACTTGTACATGATCAAACAGTCTACAATCAACAGAATATTATGGTACCAGTGAAATATAAGCTACTATGAAAGACCTGACAATTGCCCATGAGGTCTTAGTCAGTTGCCCTTGGTAACTATGAATTTGTATCTGCTCAATAAGAATCTCATAAATGTTTCTTATTTTAAGGTCTATATTCTCCATACTGTTCAGGGTCCAGGACCTGTCCCAAGGCAGCTGATTCCCAATGAAATGTGAGTAAACTTGGATCACCTATGAAGTCATCTAATCAGTATAAGGGGAAGAAAAGGTTCAAGGTGTTTTTTTTGCTAAAAAAAAAATCTTTGATAATCTCAGGCCTTATTTTTTTGTGACACTTTCTTACCAAAGCTTGTATAAGACTACTATAATAAATCATCATCAAAATGACACTTCAATACATAAACTATCTGTCCAAGTTTGGAGAATAAAGCTTTCAGTCAATCCAATCTCTACAAAAAATATCTTCTACAAGGTACATTCAGGATATAAACTTGATACTGTGCTTAGCATTCCAAAATAAACAAATACTTGGAAAGCTGGAAAATTAAAACATAATCTGTATATTAATTTCAAAAATCAAGATTATAAAATTTAATCAGGATTGCATTCATTATATCACATAGCTGTCTATAATACCTTTGTAAATTATTTTATAGTGCCTACATCTTATTTTCATAATACATGTATATTTTTATATTTCAACTAGAATGGAGGAATACAATAATTTTTAAAATTTTATTTGTTTTGCTTTTTTTTTGTGGTTTTTGGGTCACACCCAGAAATGCTCAGGGGATACTCCTGGCTCCATGCTCAGAAATTGCTACTGGCAGTCACGGGGGACCATATGGGACGCCAGGATTTGAACTAATGACCTTCTGCATGAAAGGCAAATGCCTTATCTCCATGCTATCTCTCCGGCCCCAATTTTTAAAATTTTAATTGAACTAATAGAAAATCAGAATTTATTTTCAGACTTGATTCATACAATTTTAAAATATCTGCTTATATTAAAAAGAAAGAACTAGTTGAATACATTAGATCTTGTTCCATAATTATGAGCTTAAGAACAAAATGAAAATGTGAAAATTAATCATTTTTCTCTTTTTACTTCTCTTATTATCACTCTCTCCTTTATTACTTAAACAAGAGATTGCAACCTCCATATCAGGAACACACTGGTAAACAAATGAATGGGAGTCAGTGAAAGACTCCCGTCAATTCCATTGTACCATAGAATTGCTATCCCAGAGCAGAGCAGGAATAAGGTTGCTATGTTCTTTTCCAAGGCATTATCAGGCACATGCCCAACCATAACTTCCCTGGATTTATTTCCAAGGAAGCATAAAGTCATGTGGAATCTCTCCAGCTGTTATAAGATTAGGTAGCCACAGTCACAGAAAAAGCTTGGTGAGACCTCAAAAACCAGGACTAAAGTTTAAAGTATACAACACAATGAGCAAGTTGATTGTCCCATCAGAAATCACAGAACACAAATTTTTAAAAAGTCATTGAAAACAGAGCAGCAATAGAATAGAATTGATTTTCTAAGCACTTCTGAGCAAGCATAAGATTTTTAAAGCACTGTATTAGTCAACCATTCTAGTTGCTTTCCTATGAATCCAGCTCTATTAGAGACATTTGCTTAGGGGCTGGGTTTTTCAATGGCCTTTAATAAGTATGTGAAACATTGATGTGAAATACTTTGTTCAATGTTATATAAAAATGAGAAAAACTGAATTATAAAAATCTCTAAAGGATGAAGAATTCTTTTATTCTTGTTTCTTTCAGAGAACTTAGAACTGTGGTTTTGATAGACAAAGTACTAATAAATGTCACATAAACCACATATTATAAGTTACCATTAAGATGCCAAAAAGGCAATATTTTGTATCCCATATGGAGGGTTGAATCAGTTTTAATCCCAGCAACATAGACTTCCTTTCAGACCAAGAAACCCCATGCAGTGTGGGAGGTAGAAAGGATAGAACTGGGAATTCAAGGCACAGCGTGGGAAAAGGGACAAACATGGGAGGTTTCTAAGAAAGATGTTGGCCACTAACTCAAAATCTCAGCTCACATCATTGATACATATGCATCATAAAGCAATTATTTTATTCTTCTGGGGACATTAGGTCATGATGTGCACTTGGAAACTATAAGAAAAAAAATGGAGACACACCTTAAATGTGATGCAAGGCTGGAAATCACAGCCTGAGCTTTACCATTGAGACCAAACCCCTTCCTGACTGTATTGTCTTAGAAGAGAGAGCAGATGAGAGCTTTCCATCCTGGAAGATTCAAATGTCTCTTGGATTGATTCATTGGCTCCCTATTAAAAATCTAAGCCATGTGGCAGCTGGGAGAAGTCACCCAGCCAGTCAATGGAAATAAACCTCTTCATTGGGAGAGAGGATTTCACAGCACTCTCTTCTCATCATCTTCAAAGATCAAGGAAGCATTTTTGCTTTTCTTCCAGTTGCTATAGAGACCGTTTGGAGAACACAAGTAAACATTCAGCATTGTGTGAGGCACGCTAAGGTCCTCCAGTGCACTGTAGTTCCTCTTCTGGAGCTTTCTCTTTCTGGCTGAGTGCTACAATCTGCAGCCACTTCAGTTTAATCTGTGGCTTCAGGCCTCAGGCTTGTGCCATTCTTTTTCAGGAACTCATCAACCAAGAGAGACTGGGAAACACCCACATGAAGAGTCATGAGATCTGGGTTTCAAATGCTTTCTTACTATATATTTTGGTAGCAGAAAAAAATTTATAACTTCATCTTTTTATCTGTAAAATGGGGGAGGGTGCAATGAAACCCTTCAAAAGGGGGAAGGAATGAGAATGGACAGGACAAGTATGTAAAGATGAAAGCACTAAGCGGGTTGAGTTGCATTATTCTGTAATTACTGTATACTCCCAAAGGCTTGTCAAATCAAATCATGGTCTTGGTTAGGCATTGGCATGTAGGAACGGGACTGGTTCAGCATCAGTTAGTGGTTAGACAGCATGGTTTCTTCTCAAAGTTGGCTTGGAGATGTCTCTAGTTCTGTGCTTTGTTTTCCTGAACAAGGAGGAATCCCAGTCACCTAGCTCTTGACACTCCTTCCTTCCAAACATTTTGGTCTCTGGGTGGTCTGGAGCCCCACCTTACAGCCTTCATACATAGGAAGGCAGAATAGATCAACTTCCCAACTCTTCTGACCCAGAATTTTCTATTAACACAAATATGCCCTCAAGGGTTAGAGAACATTTTCTTATAAGAAGCAGAAGGACCCAGAGAATGTATGAGTGAGCCCTGGATTAAATTACAAAGGCAATTCTTGAATTCTGGCATCTTGTATGTCTCTGTGGTGTGGGAGGAGAGGTGGAGTCAAAGATGAGGGTGTTGTCCTCAATGACTGTCTGCTGCCACCCACATCCTAGAGACCATCTCACCAATAAGTTCCTCTTTATCTCCTTAGTAACCTGACCTGGCTAGAGGAGGAAGCAGTGCAAACAGAGCTAGTTGGCCATGTAGGACAAGGGCTGCTTGCTTGTTCTACCATACCCATTCTTCATTCCAGAAGTTCTAAATGGTGTTTCTGAGCTATCATTTACTCAAAAGCAATGGTAACTCCAAATTCTGAACAGCCTAGTCCAAGAAGAATTTCCTATAAAAACACACCCAGTCAAGTAGGTATATGTGGAAGTACTGAGTTGGTCTCCAAAATCCCAGCCCAAACATTCCTGTCTGCTAAAATCAGAACTCAAGAATGTAAAAATATTTGTGAATTGCAGGGGGCAGAGGGCTATGATGGGCATGTGAGAGAAAGGTGGAACCCAGCTAGAACGAATTCTTTCCTCTGAATATCTACACTCCAAATCTATCTACCATCTGGATAAATAAGAAAAGGCTAAGGGTGTGGGAATCAAGATTGTGAACTCAAGTCTTAAGGAAATTTATTATTATTATTATTAATTTTGATTTTTGGGCCACACCCAGCAGTGCTTAGGGTTAAATCCTGGCTTTGCACTAAGAAATCACTCCTGGCAGATTCAGGTGGCCATATGGGATGCCGGAAATCAAACTAAGGTCTGTCCCTGGTTGACTGCATGCAAGGCAAACACCCTACTACTGTACTATTGCTCTGGATCCCAAGTCTTGAGAAATTTTCAGCCAGGTGTTTGGATCCTATTCTTTCTAAAGAGCCCTGAACTTTTTTTTTTGGCTTAGTTTGCCTATTGGCATGTAATGGAATTTTGCAGACATGAGATGTTGTCATTGCCATTGACTTGATAAATCAAAACATTTGATGTCCAATGTCAGGTTTCTTATTTTCTAGACTTTTCTTTCCCTCAATACCCTTTTTTCTCTTCCCCCATGAACTATCCTAACCTTCACTAGGGCCCACAGGAATATAGAAATATATCAACCACATGACTAACACATTTCCTTGAACTGTCACCATTAACATGTTTGACATGATGCTAAAACTAATGTGGTCCAGCTGCTCTCAGAAAGTATATCTTTTGCTCTAAGTTTCTCAGTTTCCTGATACCTTTATAATATTTCTAGAGTTCCTTCCCTACCACAAACCTTGGCCCCTAAGAAAGAAGGCACGATTCTGATATTTAAATTCTTACTTCTTTCACAGCTTCTCTATTATATATATTTTAATTTTATTTAAGACACAGTTATTTAAAATACATGCATACAGTATTCCAATACAACATCCTACAGTGTCTACTTCCCCTTTCTGATACAACATCCATCCCTGTCTCTTGGTAAAATTAGCTTTATAGACCAATTTTGAAACTCTTTTGCCTTTGGACATTTATTGTTTCCCTACTCTGTTTCTTTATAGCCCACACATGAGAGACATCATTTGATGTTTATCCTTTTTCTAACTAATTTTACCTCATTATGGTAACTCTCAAGTTCCATCCATATAATGCCAAATGGCATGATTGCAGCTTTTCTTAGAACTGAACAGTATTCCATTTAGTATATGTACCACAATGTTTTTTTTTTATTTGTTCTTGGTCACTTGAATTGTTTCCAGATTTGGGCTATTGTGAAAAATACTACAATAAACATGGGAATAATAATAAACATTTTTGAAATGCTATTATGAACACTGGAGCACAAATATCTTGGCCCCTCAGGTAGGTGCCAAGAAGTGGAGTTGCTGGAATATATGGACTCTCAATTATCGGTTTGGTTTTTGTTTTTGTTTTGTTTTGTTTTGTTTGTTTTGGGCCCACACCCAGCAACGCTCGGGGATTACTTTTAGCTCTATACAGAAATCGCTCCTGGCAGGCTGGGGGATCATATGGAATGTGGTCAAACCTGGATCTGCCCCGGGTTGGCCATGTGAAAGGCAAAAGCCCTACAACTGTGCTATTGCTCCGGTTCTCAATTATTGGTTTTAGGAGAAGTGTCCATATTGTTTTCTAAAGAGTTTGAACTGGTTGACAGATCTACTAACAAGAAATGAGGATTCTTTACTTGCAAAGCCATACTAGTACTGGTTGCATTTATCATTTTTGATGTGTGCCAGTCTTCCTGATATCTGTCTACCTCTATTCTTATTCTATATCTTGACAAGGAAGGAGCACAGTCTTCCCCCATCTTCCTTTCTTGCAATAATTTTTCTTTTCTTTTCTTCCTTCCCTCCATTTCCTCTTCCCTCCTTTCCCTTCCACTTCCCTTCTTTTCCTTCCTTCCTTCCTTCCTTCCTTCCTTCCTTCCTTCCTTCCTTCCTTCCTTCCTCCCTTTCTTTCTCTTTCTCTCCCTTTCTTCTTCCTTCCTCCCTCCCTTCCTTTCCTCCTTTCTTCCTTCCTTCCTTTTTTATTTCTTTTCTTTCTTTCTTTCTTTCTTTCTTTCTTTCTTTCTTTCTTTCTTTCTTTCTTTCTTTCTTTCTTTCTTTCTTTCTTTCTTTCTTTCTTTCTTTCTTTCTTTCTTTCTTTCTTTCTCTCTGTCTTTCTTTCTTTTTCTTCTTTTCTTCCTTTCTTTTCTGTTTGCTTCCTTTTTGTCATACTTGGTGGTTCTCAGGGCTTGCTTCTGGCTCTTTGATCAAGAATCATTCCTGATGAGGCTCACTACCATATATGGCATAAGGGATTGAACCTGAGCCAGCCACAAGCAAGACAAATGCATAACCACTTGACTGTACTATCAGTTCAGCCTCTCAATATTTTTTGGATAAAAGGGTGACTTATCTGTTCACTTCTTTGAGACTAGGATAATATCAACACACATATGTCAAGTGTGTCATTAGAGAAGTAAACACTGAGACAGAACAAAGAATGTAAAAGGAAGACCAAAAAACAACTAAAGATATGATTGTGAGGGTAAAAAGAATACAGGAAGTTTATTGAGGCATTATACTTGTGAAGATTAAAGAGATAGCAGGCAAGACTTGACAGGGAAAGCCTCAGACCAAAATGCAGATCTGAATGAAGTTATGGTTAACCCAAATGGGGATTTCCAGGACAAAGATTTGGTTAGAGTTGCATTCTCTTGTAAAAAAAAATAAATAAGTGGCTCAAGATCTGGCCTTGCATCTACTATATGCTTATATATTGACTGGGGGTTGTTCCAGAAAGTGCATAATACCAGCTCAATAGGCCTGGCATTTCCTAAGGCCTAAAATTCTAGATGGAGAGTTGATCCACATTCAATATTAAATGCAAAGTTCTTCTTTAATGGAAGAACCTTCAGAAAGGAGTGCAGCCAGCATGATAGCACAGCAGGTAGACTGTTTGCCTTGCATGCAGCTGATTGGGTTCAATCCCTGGCATCCCTTACAGTTGTCCTCAAACTATGGCCCGCGGGCCACATATTGTATTTGTATCTGTTTTGTTTCTTCATTGCAAAATAAGATATATGCAGTGTGCATAAGAATTCGTTCGTAAGTTTTGTTTTTACTATAGTCAGACCCTCCAATGCACTGGCCCCCTGTTTAAAAAGTTTGAGGACCCAAGCTTGCCAGGAGTGATTTCTAAGTGCAGAACCATCTGTAATCCCTGAGTGCAGCCTGATGTGGTCCCAGAAAATAGACAAATAAAGGGTGCAATAGGCATCTTGAATACTTCTATAGCGTTGACTGGATAAAAATGTTAATGGTGGAAGAATCATGAAAATCCTATTAGTTTAGCATTTTATGCATATTTCACCCAAGTTCTTAAAGTCATCCTTGAGGACAATTTTGCTCACATTCTCTGTATTGCAGTTAAGATTTATCCACTGAGACCACAGCACAGAGCAAGTCACTCAGATTTGACTTACTGAAACTGCGCTTAGAAAATTCTTCTCATGATGACATGCTCATCTAATGCTTTAAAACCACAAGTATACTCCTCACAGAACTTTTTTCTTAACTAATGGACTTTCTTTAAATGCAAAATGTTTAAAAAAATGTCCACCAAAAATGTTCTTTTTATTGCATGTTTAATGTGCTCAACAGATATTCTAATAGCAAGTCCTTTACAAGACTTGTAAGACTGTGTGCTGCCAGAGAAACTTCCGTAGTTTCTTGATAGCAAACTAACGGTTTCATGAATGACTATAAATCTCTAATATAGAAAACTCCTATGAGTCAGAAACCAGTCATCCAACTGTCTGTTCACCAAGTTTCCTCCCTGTGAAGAAGGAATGAACTTGGCTTCTTCTTTCTTTTTTTGGTTTTTGGGCCACACCCGGCGGTGCTCAGGGGTTACTCCTGGCTGTCTGCTTAGAAATAGCTCCTGGCAGGCACGGGGGACCATATGGGACACCGGGATTCAAACCAATCACCTTTGGTCCTGGATCGGCTGCTTGCAAGGCAAACACCGCTGTGCTATCTCTCCGGGCCCGGTTTCTTCTTTCTTAATTTTCAGTCTTTTTCTGGCTCTGGTTTAATTATTGACATTGAAGCCATGCTCTTGTTCTCAAAAGCATTGATAGATGTGATTGGCTTATTGTTCTAAACACTCTTAAAAAAAAAAAAAAAGAATTGATCGGGGCTGGAATCGTGGAACGGTAGCACGTTTGCCTTTCACACGGCTGACCTAGGACAGACCGTGGTTCAATCTCTCGGCTTCCCATATGGTCCCCCAAGCCAGGAGTGATTTGAGTGTCATCGGATTTGGCCCAAAACACACACACACAAACCCCTCCCCCCCCCACACACACACAAAAGAGATGAAAAGAGGTGAGAAGGAGGTAGTCTACTTGTGGAGGGAAGAATAAGCAAGAAGACTAGAAGTTAAACCTATTATCTTGCTAGCCTGAGTGTCAAAATATTGCTTGGGAGAATCACCAGGTATCATAAAGGCAGTTTCATGGCAACAAGGTAGCCAGAGAGAATGAAGGACCCCAGTTTAGTTAGAATTAGAATAATGAAATTAGAGTAATAAATACATTAAACAGTGCAAGATTTCAGACATTCTTTTATTGAATTTTTCTTTTTTCCCCTGAAATTTAAATTAAACATAGTTTTTAATATTTGTATTTACTAAATCTAGCTAATCTACAAGGAGACACTTTAGTGGAGAATCAATGTCGAGTCAATAAAAAGAATAGCAACTATTTTTCTACTTGCTAGCAGAATGATCTTAGTTATCTAAACATGATAGTTTCTTCTTCCAGGGACATCTTCTGCCTTTCACATTCTGAACAGCCATCAGCACTTTCAAACTTACTGGTTCAAACCCACTAACAGATCACTAGAATTAGACTTGCAGTTCTAGCCTTGTTTTCTTTAATGAATAAGATAAGTTGTAGTCTCACAAGTCTTCTGAACCTCAATCTCACCATTGAGATCTTGTCATAGGGTTTAGCTTTTGCTTTGGTTTCTGCCTCTACCTTAAGTCCTGAACTCTAGATTATTCAGCAGTTACCATTTCCTTCTTCACAGAGGTTCATCTAAACCCAGAATGAGGTTATATCTTCAAACTATACACCTGGGACCACAATGCTGACTCCAAACATCACTATCTGGTAGCACAGAGATTACCAAATATATTCTGTAAGGAATAAGGTAAAAATGGTTGACTGTATAAACCTTAAAAAATCTGCTAAAATCAATCAATTCAGCCACAATAGCCTAAATGGACATGTGTTCAATAAGACTTTATTTACAAAAAAAAAAAAAAATAGGTCAGTGGGTTAGATTTGGTGCCACAGTCCATAGTTGGCTTATTACTGTTCAAGAAAATTTTTTCCTACCACAGAATTTCCACCTGGATAAAGATGCTAATCTAATGGTTTATGGAGCCCTTTCTACTTAATGGGCTATTAAATTATAATACCCCTTGGAAAGGTTGAATAGTCTTCCTGCCCTAGTCTTAGGCCTGTCAGTTCCCAACTGTCTTCTCTTTCTCTCTACCAAACTGAGGCCCCAGACCTAGAGAATGAACATATTTAGTGTTTGTTTTTTATTTTCTACCACTGACAGAATCCTATTTCTTTTCAAAAACACTATGTAGTACAGGACTTAGATACCAACACTTTGAACTGATTCTATTTCATCTTTGTACTGCTGTGGGGGATAATCTCCATCTACCTATCACTTATGCAAAGTAAGTCAATAAAGTACCATTAGTACTAGGAAAAAATTGTCATATAATAGCTATAAATTAAAAAATCTTTATCCCTTAAATCAGTGGTCGGCAACCTGCAGCTCGCGAGCCACATGTGGCTCTTTACACTTTTAATTTGGCTCTTCTGTGTGCCCGGCAGCCACTTCAGGAGTCAGGACTCTGCTCCTAGCCTCTGCCAGTGCGCCCCCTGTGTGCAGCCCCTGCGGCCGGCTCCAAGAGTGTAAGATGATACCCAGTATCAACCCTCCATAAAACCCGCCTTGAAGATGTGCCCCGGGGGAGGCCCGGCTGATGGGCAGAAGAGAAATGGAACATGACATGGAAGGCAGGAAGCCCAGCTCAGGCCTGCCTGGCTGCAAGGATCGGAACTCCCGGCCACTGTCACCTACATCCTGTTGGTGTTCCCCCAAAGTCATCCTTTCTTAAACCTCTTCCTTTGATATGTAAAAGCCCACTGAATATGTACTTTTCTCTCTCTCTCTCTCTCTCTCTTCTCTCTTCTCTCTCTCTCTCTCTCTCTCTCTCTCTCTCTGTCTCTCTCTGTCTCTCTCTCTCTCTGTCTCTCTCTGTCTCTGTCTCTCTCTCTCTCTCTCTCTCTCTCTCTCTCTCTCTCTCTCTCTCTCTCTCTCTCTCTCTCTCTCTCTCTCTCTCTCTCTTGACCTGAAGCCTCCTGGTATTGGGAATTGGTTTTAATAAAGAAAGAGGTGTTCTAGCTTTTTGGGCTCGAGGCAGAGGGTACAAGGTAAAAGGCCATGGACTCCATGATCATCCTTTCCTGGCTAGCTTGGTTTATTATTTCTTTCCTGCAACCCTGCTTCTTCAAACCAGGTTGGGTGGGATTTAGAAATACAGTGCCTGAAGTGATCTTAAAACACATATTTTATTTTGCACAAGAGTGGGCATCTTCCATGAAGGGATACTCAACCCAGAGTTTTCTTTTTCGTGGATTCTCATGTTCAGAGTACTCATGATGAAAGTTGTGAGCTAATGCCCTTAAATGCTGTTTTTCATATTGATTATGACTTTCTGCATAATATAAGTGCCAATCAGAAATTTTTTGCAAGAGTGGAAATATTTCAATATCTCCTTGGACACAGCTATCCCAGAATCAGATTCTTTTTTGAACACATCCATCTTATGTCTCACTGTAAAAAATTTACTTGTGAAACTCCCCTGCAGAGAAATTAAATTCATAGAGAAAATGAACAATGTCTGCCAAATACACAAGCTTCGCTACCCATTCCTTGTCCAACTGGGGCTGTGCAAAGTCAGAGTTCTGATCTCACAGGAACTGCACTACTTCTTCCCTCTTGCCAACAAGGCGAGTGAGCACCCTTCCCCTGAACAGCCACTTCACTTTTTCATGGAGAAGATGCTAGGAGTGGGCATTCATACTCTCACCCAGGGTGGTGAATAGCTTGGATTGAACACAATTATGAATTTCACAAATTATCTTTACTGTGTCATCTGTCACAGAGTTTAGTTCAGCAGGGAGTTTTTTGGAATCCAGTCTATCATACAATGAGTGGATACAATGTATGGGTGTGGAGCTTCTGATTCTTGTGACTACACAAAAACACTGAGCCATGCACAGTGCATCATCTGTACATACATCAACACATCAGATTATTATTCTGAGTGAAATGAGTCAGAAGGAGAGGTGTAGACACAGAATAATCATTTGTGACATATAAGAATATTGCCACATATGGCAATATGGTAATAATATCTAGAGAAAATAGGAATGAGGGAAAGGAGGACTAGTCTATGATAGAAAGCTTGCCATAAAAAGTGGTGAGTTCAGTTAGAATAGAGAAAGGTACATTATAACATTGATAGTTGGAACATATCACTCTGGACAAGAACTGGATGCTGAAAATGAATAAGTGACATGCATGGTATCCTTTAATTAACAATATTGTAAACTACGGTGTCATAAAGGAAATTTTGCAAACCTCAGTGTCATAAAGGAAAAAAGAGATATAGAGAAAAAACAAAATGCCTGCCCCTGACATAGGCAGAGGAGGGTGAAGGGGAAGAAAACAAGCGACATTGGTGGTAGGGAAAGTGCACTGGTGAAGGGTGGTGTACATTCTATGATTGAAACTCAAGTATGAATAATTTTGTAACAAATATGCTTAAATAAAAATATTAGTTTTAAAATATTTCAGGCACTCTATCATAATTCCTTTATGATATATAATATGCCTTTAACAAAGTGCCGTTTTTGTTTTTGTGTGTATTTTAGTTTGGTTTCTTGCAGCACACACTAAAGTGTCAATAGATTTTTTTCCTTTCAGTGAAATCACTGAAAGTGATTTCAGTGTTCTCTGGAGCACTGTCCTTGCTTTTAAAGATTGTTAAAAGGATTTTCTCTTTTACCTGTTTCATCTCCATATTGTAGGATTTCAGATCTTCAGCACATCTTGGTTATCAAGAGGAAACATTTTGAAATGTTTTGCTTCCTTATTATCAGAAATCAAAGCATTTTTCCTCCAGAAGGGTGTTTACTATTCAGAATTAATGATCAGTGGATTCAAAAACTGTATTTCATGGTGGATGTTACTTCACATCTAAATCAGCTTAATCATAAACTACATGGGAAAGGAAATACAATTTTTTCAATGTTAGAAGAAGTTATTTCGTTTGAAAACAAATTATCTGTTTTTGCTCAAGATTTTGACATAGAAACTTTGATTCACCTTCCAAGCCTGTTGAAACATCGCCAAGAAAATAATTCTGATATTGATATTACATATTTTAAAACAGCATTTTTAAATATGAGGGAAGCTTTTCTCAAGAGGTTTCAAGATTTCAGAAACAGCAAAGCGACGTTGGCCTTTGTTAAAAAAAACCTCTGGATGCCACTGTAACGAAATTAAATTTTTCTCTCTTTAATATAGACATTGGCAACTTTGAAATGCAATTTCTGGATTTAAAAAACAAAGAACTACGGAGCTCGAAATCTGGACATCTTTGTGCTAATTTAGAAAGATTGGAGAAACACAAATGTGAACTTAGTTCACAGCATAAGTGGTCTGCTTTGAAAGACCTGGAGAAGGAAGATATGTTGATTTTTAACACCTGGAATAGTATTCCTGACTCATATGATCAACTAAAAAAGCTAGTGTTTGCTGTTCTTTCCTTGTTTGGGTCTACATATTTATGCGAACAATCATTTTCAAGCATGAATCTTATCAAGAATAAATTGAGAAATTGTCTCACCGATGAGAACCTGAAATCGTGCCTAAAATTAAAAACAACATACAAACCTGACTTATTCAAACTATCCAAGGAAATGCAAGGCCAATGTGCACATTAGTGTTTGTGAATTTGTCAGTCATTGTCAGGATGTAATTTTCTCTACATTGTAAGGCAAATTTTATGGAATTTAATGTTATCAATAAATAAAATTGTTCTAAAGTTTTTGTTTATTAGTTGTGTTATTTGTATCCTCCTGACCTATGTGGTACTTGCATGCAGAATATTCTCAATAAAAACTTATTGAAACTAAAAATAGTGTACCATCCTTTGTATTTTCGGTTTTAAAAATGTGGCTCTCGGGATCAGAGAGATAGCATGGAGGTAAGGCATTTGCCTCTCATGCAGAAGGTCGGTGGTTCGAATCCTGGCATCACATATGGTCCCCTGAGCCTGCCAAGAGTGATTTCTGAGCCTAGAGCCAGGAGGAACTCCTGAGCACTGCCAAAAAAAAAAAATAATAACAAAAACAAAAACAACCCCCCCCCCCCAAATGTGGCTCTCAAAATAAATTTCAATTGTGGTTTTGGCAAGATTTGGCTCAGTTGAAAAAAAAAGGTTGCCAACCACTGCCTTAGATGATTAAAAATAAATAAAACCTGAAAATTAGGCAAAGATAGTTAATGCTTCTGTAGTTCCCTCTTTCCTAGGTCTCATCAGGTGTTTGCCTAGGCAATCACTAATCTGCTTTTTGCATTTTTCATAATATTACATAAATGTAAATATGTACAATGTGTTCTTCCTTGTTTGGCTTCTTTAATTCAGAATATATATATATTGGTTTTGGGGTCACACCAGCAGTGCTCAGGGGTTATTCCTGGTTCTATGCTCAGAAATCGCTCCTAGCAGGCTCAGGGGTCCAGGATGCCAGGATTCAAACCAATGACCTTCCGTATGAAAGGCAAACACCTTACCTGTATGCTATCTCTCTGGCCCTCAGAAAAATTATTTTATCTTTGTGTTAGAATATAACCCAAGAGTCAATTCATATTTACTTCTAAATAATATTTTAAAGTTGGCATATTGATTCATCTATTCAAAGACATTTAGGTTGTTTCCAACTAGGGGTTGTTAAAAATAAAGCTACTAAAACAAATAGTAAATTTATCTTTATGAGTTCTTATTGCATTAAAATGTAAAATAAAATTATTGGATCATTTGTCAAGTATGTTTTTAACTTTTTAGAAATTGGTAATGACCCAGAGGCAAGCAGAAGGAGGCTGGGAGGGAAACCAGAAACTTTGGTGGTTGGAAATGTTTATGGGCAAAGAGGGCTGTACACTGTAAGACTGAATATCAAACATGAACAAGTTTATAATCATGGTGTTTAAAGAAAAGGAAAAATAATAAAAAGTGAAAAAAAAAGAAAAATATAGGCAAACCATTTTATACAAAGTGTTAGAACTATTTTGACTTTCCTAGTCATGCTGAGTGCTTTAGTTTGTAACAATTTTTTTTCTTTTGTTTTTTTGGGCCACACCCAGTGATGCTCAAGGGTTACTCCTGAGTCTGCGCTCAGAAATTGCTCCTGGCTCGGGGGATCATATGGGATGCCAGGGGATTGAACCATGTTCTGTTCTAGGTCAGCCGCTTGCAAGGCAAAAGCCCTACCGCTGCACCACTGCTCCAGCCCCAGTTGTTGTACAGTGAGTGATTCTTTCAGGTCAGTGTCATAAAGGCCTTCTTGTACCTTACGCAATATCATAAAAAGAAGGGACAAAATAGAGAACAGCTGTTGGATAGACAACAAATACTGCCTGTTGCTAGAGCAATTGTTATGTTTTCCTTAGGTTTATTTCCTTCATAGAATAAAGCTACATCATTTTAAAGGCATTATAATCGATGTGACCATTCTTCATGAGGTCATGGATATTCTAATGCTCTAACTCAGGGGCCAGAAATCCCATATAAAAACCTTCAATGACTCTCCAATAAAACGTTTCCTAAGTTACATGTAAAAGTGAGTAATTAAAAAAAAAGGCAGTTTGCTTTATTATTTCTATGTTTAGCTCACAGTTAATCAAACCTCACCCTTTGGGCTAAGTGCCCACAACTATCTCAAAACACTCACTAAAATGTGTAATGATTCAGAAATATGTTTGTTTCTCTGCCTCTCCCATATCTTTTACTGTAAAAATGTATCTTCTTTGATCTTCATTCTTTCTGACACACAGAAATATAATATAATATAATATAATATTGAAATATAATGACAATTCAATAAAAACTTGCTGAATATATCAATGAGTGAAAATAGTGGGTGGATAAAGTTAACATTGAGAGGAACCAAAAGTGCATTCAATATTGTTAAAATTTTTTTATTGAAGCTCAAGAAGCAGAAATGAACTTGTAACTAATTTGTGTTCTCAGTTAGAAAAGCTAAGAGTAGTCTGTGAATGTGAGACAAGACTAGGAGTTATTCAGACATATACCTGCCTCCTGAGACCTAGGAAACAATGGCAGAACCTTGACTGTCCAATGTTCTTTTTGTTAAAAATAGAAAGAGAGAAGAAATAAATGAATCCCACTGAGAGTAAAGAGGGTAAGGAAACTGAATTTGTTTAAGAACCATTGAAAATAATGACAATTATGATTGTGACTCAATGATGTAAGTTTATGCAGAGACTGAGAATTTATCCTGATGCTGCCCAAAACAAGAACCATCCTAGTAGTACTGCCACTTGTATTCTCAGTGCCACAATTATGCTACTCCAGAAAACACTATAACCAAGTGAATGCAACCAGTCTTCACAGAAACAAAGGGGAAGGAAAAACAATAGTTTATAATTTTCTTAATAATAGTTATATGAAGAAAATAAAGAACAGCAGCTAATGTGAGAAAATAATGGAGTATCCACAAACAACATCTATGTTGTTATTATTTTTCTAAATTCTCTCCTTTATATCAGTGATTTTCTTGGTTGGGACTCACTTAGACAAATCCCGAGGAGCCTGAAAGGAGAAGGTCTAGTGGAGGAGGAGAGAAAGTTGGAATATACTTGAATATACTTGAATTTACTTCCCCAGAATTCTTCTTCATCTCCATTGTCCTCTAGTTTTTGAAACAGAGAGCAATAATAGAAAAGTTTCTGATTGCAGCTTTTCAAGGACTCAATGAACCAGTCCTCTTTGCCCAAATAAAAAAATCTTTATGTTGTTTTTTTTTTCAAAAATAAATTTTCTAGCAGGGACTCTGCTTGCTTGATGATTCATTATACAGGAATTAAAACATTAGAAGATGATTTACAGCTAAGTGGGTAAAACTAGTAGAAGAACTTCAGTCTAAGTTCCTACTGAATTGGAGATCACTTTCTTTCATGATGAGATTATGGGAAAGGATACTTTCCTTGACCAGGGTATATTACTCTTTTGGGAGACCAGAGTGTTTTGGGATGCACTAGCAAACAAGCAAAGAAAATACCATAAGTTCTTGGCAAACCTTGTCTGAGATAGAGTAGTTTGGCCTTGAGATGATGAGTTTAAATCCCCACTGAGCTAAAGACATGTAGAAGAGAGGACAATAGAGAAGGACATTTGTTTGTTTTCCTTAAAAAATGGCTGATCAACATTGATATAAAATTTCCAGGATTCAATGTTGCTTAATTCATCCTTATACTTTTAACAAATCAGCCACTTGTTAACAGTGGCAAAACTGTATGAATTTCTCCAGTATAAAGATACCTGCTTTCTACAGTGAGAAGAACTAGGATTTGGGCAGGGCAGATCTGAGGAGGTCATTCTGTAGACAACTTCTCTTTTTGGTCTATATCCTCTGCCCTGGTGATCTCATCCAGTGTCATGGCTTTAAACATCAACACCCAAATTTACATCTTCAGACCTGACTTGTCAGATATTCAGCCTTGTTATCTCCAATTGCCTCCTTATAATTTACTTGAAAGTATTACAGACATTTCATGCTAAATCTTTGTAAATAGCATTTGAAAATCTTCCACCCACACCTGTTTTATCTGCACAGCAATAGACAAAAATTCCACTCTTCCAGTTGCTCAAACTCCAAACTTTGAATCCTCTCTGGCTTTCACAATCCACTCACAAATAGTAAGTCCTGTTAAAATCCCTCCAAAACAAAAATTCACTGCTCACTCTCCCCACTACTGTTCCAATACACCACAGTGGCTCCCTTGTACCATTATACTAATATCCTGAGATATCTTTGATTTTTTTTCTTACTTTTTTTTTCAATTCTCAATCCATAGCCTGTCTGAATCATAAAATTTAAGACACATTGTCACTTTTCCCTATTCAAAATTATCCAGAAGCTCCATCTTACTCAAAAGAAAAGCTTAAGTTTTTAGGTGGTTGAGGAACCTCTAGTGATCTCTGTCCTTCCACATCCTTTATTCACTCTCCCCTTCAATTTTAAAAACTGTTCCCATTTCAGTTTTCCTCTTCTCACAGACACATATATGGCTTCCCCTCTACTTCTTCCTTGATCATTTTATATCCAATAGAAAAACCCTACCCCTATCAATAGTCTTCTCATGTCCTCTTGTTTTTCCTCCATGTCACTTACTAATTTATTGATACATTTTTTTATCTACCACATATAAAGACATATGTTCTACAAGAACCTGTTCTCTTTTGTTTGATATTCTATCTACAATGCCTAAAATGTACCTAAGAGTGGGTGCTCAATAAATATTTGACAAGAGCAGATCAGTACAGTAACTAAAAGGATTGGAGTGCAGTTACAGCATATAGAGGCTTCAAATTTTAATCACTGGCACTGCATGGTCCCTATGAACACCATTTGTAACCCAGTCCTGCCAGACCTGAGTGGTACTTCATCACTGGGCATAAGCAATAAACCATCAGGCCCACTGCCCTGGAGTCAAATCATGGGAAGTGATCCCTGAGTTTCCAAGTACTGCTAGAGTGCCCTCTAATTGTAAAGTGGATTCATTCCTGACCCACTTAGATTCTGATTCTATGTTGTTACTATTCCTGAACCCAATTTTTTCTAGCCATAAGGGGAGAAAGAGGACTTTTGATGGTTTTGTAAATTTTAATTTTTAAATTTTTATTAAAGAAACACATTTTTTTGGATATTTGGGCCACACCCGGTGACACTCAGGGGTTACTGCTGGCTATGCTCTCAGAAATACTCCTGGCTTGGGGGATCATATGGGATGCTGGGGGATCTAACCGAGGTCTGTCCTGGGTCAGTTGCATGCAAGGAAAACATCCTACCACTGCACCATCCCTCCGGCTCCTAAAGAAATACAATTTATAAAGTAATTCACATTTAGATTTTAGACATACCAAATTCCAGCACCAATTCCACACCACCAGTGTCTTCTTTCCTACACCAGTGTTCCCACCAATAATCCCCTGCCTGTTAGCCTGTTACTTTGACGAACAGTTTGGTGTGTTGAAGCTTGGATCTCTCTATTTTTTTTTCAGTGTTGTGGTTTTTATAGTTTGAATATTTAGTTCCTTTACATCAACAATGTGTTTTGGATCACTTTGAACCTCTACCCCTTGTTGCTTCCTGTCTATCTCTTCTTTCCCTCTCTATTTCTTTCTTTCTTTGTCTAAAGGATGATTTTTTTTATGCCCCTTTAAGAAAGACATTGAACTTCTTTAAATCTGTGAAAATATTTATAATTTTCTTTTGTGACTATTTGGGAGTAGTGTTAGAAACAAGGAGTGGAAAAACATTGTGTCATTTATTAGAATAAAAATCACTCCCACTCATTTCAGTTCTTTAGACAAAACTTTTTTGGGGAGAGGAGGGGGCATACCCGGTGACTCTCAGGTGTTACTTCTGGCTATGTGATCAGAAATCGCTTCTG
Source organism: Suncus etruscus (assembly GCF_024139225.1). Classification (NCBI taxonomy): domain Eukaryota; kingdom Metazoa; phylum Chordata; class Mammalia; order Eulipotyphla; family Soricidae; genus Suncus; species Suncus etruscus. Next base: position 85,221,196 of record NC_064856.1, on the reverse strand, counting down.
GCTTGGGGGACCTTATGGGATGCTGGGGGATCAAAAGATGGTCCGTCCTAGATCAGCCACATACAAGACAAATGCCCTACTACGGCACCACCGCTCCAGCCCCTAGACAAAACTGTTTGTTTTTGGGTCACACCTGGCAGCGCTCAGGGGCTATGCCTGCTCAGAAATCGCCCCAGGCAGGCTTGGGGTACCATATGGGATGTCGGGATTTGAACCACTATCCTTCTCCATGCAAAGCAAATGCCCTATCGCTATGCTATCGCTCCGGGCTTTAGACAAAAAATTTTTAAAGCAGAAATTACATATCAGGGGCCGGAAAGATAGCATGGAGGTAAGGCGTTTGCCTTTCATGCAGAAGGTCATCGGTTCGAATCCCGGCGTCCCATATGGTCCCCCATGCCTGCCAGGAGCAATTTCTGAGCATGGAGCCAGGAGTAACCCCTGAGCACTGCCGGATGTGACCCAAAATCCACACACACACACACACACACACACACACACACACACACACACACACACACAGAAAGAAAGAAAGAAAGAAAGAAAGAAAGAAAGAAAGAAAGAAAGAAAGAAAGAAAGAAAGAAAGAAAGAAAGAAAGAAAGAAAGAAAGAAAGAAAGAAAGAAAGAAAGAAAGAAAGAAAGAAAGAAAGAAAGAAAGAAAGAAAGAAAGAAAGAAAGAAAGAAAGAAAGAAAGAAAGAAAGAAAGAAAGAAAGAAAGAAAGAACATCAAAAGTACAGAAATATACTTTTTTGGTTACACCTAGCAGAGCTCAGGTGTTACTCCTGGCTCTGCGCTCAGAAATTGCTCCTGAAAAGTGTAAAAATCTTAAATGAGCAATTGATAAATCATTCCAAGCCCTTAATACCTATAAATAAATTTTCTCAGGTAAATAAAGAGAACATTTCCAAGATGACTTTCGTATCCCTTCCTACTATGGCCTCCTTATTGCTCCTAATCTTGGCATATAACATTATAAATGGAGTTGTATTAATTTAGAAAATTTATCATTATATAATTTAGATAACTTTGAACTTTTCATAAATAGTTAATATATGTTCTCTTATAAATAATTTCTTCCATTCCACAGTACATTTGTGAAATTTGTCAGTTTTGTGTAGCAGTGGTTGGTTTCATTTTATTATTATGGTTCTCAGTGTAATTATTTCTGTGACTGCACCAAACAATCCCTGTGGTGATCTTCATGTCAGGAGTTGGACCCTCCAGGCCTCCTCTATTTTGTCTCTGAGAATCATTACACAAATGTTTTTCATTTTTCTCAAAACCCATAGATGAGTGAGACCATTCTGTGTTTATCTCTCTCCCTCTGACTTATTTCACTCAGCATAATAGATTCCATATACATCCATGTATAGGAAAATTTCATGACTTCAGCCTAAATGCCCCTCAATAGATGAATGGCTAAAGAAACTATGGTACATATATACAATGGAATATTATGCAGCCATCAGAAGAGATAAAGTCAAAATCAAAAGCTTTTTCAAGGTAAATTATTTTAGTGGCTCCTTGCACTATCCAAATTGCTAGCTCTGAAATGTCATAAAGATTTCACAACTATTCTTCATCCCGCAAATTGTCTTGAAGCTCTCACTGGTTCATCTCTATTTCTTTTTCTCTATTTTTTCTCCAGCACCTTTCTGTGTGTACAGTAGATCTGTGTCTCCACTAATCTGAGGGTTTCTCTTACTAATGCCATATTATTTCAAATAATAATTAAAGGATAATATGATCACACAATTATGCCAGGCACTGTGCTAAGTACTTTGTATACATTCGAAGGACTGTTTTTTTTTTTTCCTGCCCTTTATGTACTTTATCCTCTCAAGGACCCACTTTTCCCACTTAGCTATTCCTTCAAGGTCTCCATAGAATATAACTTTTCTAAGCTGGGAAGGGTCTGAAAGGTATTTGCATTAAGTGAGCAAATAAATGTTCAAAGTGGAAACACTTTGGGTCTCCCTAGTTGGATGCTAGCAGGAAAGATTTACAATATTAGTCTTTTTACTGCCAGACACTAGGATTTTCCCACACCCATGTTCCGATTATAGCAACCAGTAAATAGATATCTCTGCTATCTTCCAACTTATTTCCACTCCATTTCCATTTAAGTTTATTCAAAGACTTGTCAGCTATTTTCACTTCTTCTTCTCTCTTGCTCTTTGACCTATTTCAATTCTGTTTCCTTCCTGTCATTGCTGTCTTCAATATTACCCATGATTTCCATTTTACCCACCATAGGGTTGCATCTCTTCCTATCCTAGATCTCTTCACTAATATTGATTCACTTCATTATTTCTTTGTTGTGACATGAGCTCTCTCTTTGGCCAATATTACCATATACCCTCAAATTTTCTTCTACCTCACTAACTGTTCTCTCTCAATTTCTTTCTGCTGAATGTATCCATCTTTACCTGAACAATAGCCATTGTAGTGTTCCAGATTGTTCTCTTTGGCCCATACTTTCTCTAAATAGCCTGAGACTGCATGAAAATTACTACCCTATATAGTAAATATTATTTTATATTACCATGTTAGCAGTTCTAACCCGATTTCTTTATTGAGTAGAGTTTTAACTTCTTACATGACATTTCCATTTGGTTATTACTTTAATTGGGCTCTTTATAAAGCAGAGCCCGAGGCAAAGATTAAGATACTGTCTAATTGTGGGTGTAGTCTAAAGTGTTGGATATTGGAGAAAAGGGAAAGAGAGCAAAAGATGGTGTGATATAATGTAATGAGTTGTATTACCTTCTCATTATCATCTCACAGAGAGTACCAAAGAGACCCAGTAATCACTCCAAACTTGCATTTTCTTGGCATTTTGAATTCTCAGGAAGAGCTTCTTAAAGATATTATAACTATGGTGTTTAAATACAAGGGGAAAGAAAAAAGAGAAATTGTACCTTTGAGTAATCCATTGGAGAGGGAGAATAAAGACTTTTTTCAACTCCCTTATTGTTACCTTATTTTTACCTGGCTTAAGATTCAGACCTATATTACTAATTCTAGACTCTGAATATGCAGAACCTGAACTCTTGTGGACATGCAAGATGTTACCTTGTGTGAGATATTTCATTTACATTCAAATTTGGAAACATAATTGAGAACTGATAGAGCACAGGCAGAATTGAGGAGAAAACGTTTTTTGGCTCAATGATGATATCTATTAGGCATACAAAATTAAGTTTATTGTATTATTATTATTTATTTATTTACTTATTTATTTATTTATTTTTGGGTTTGGGGTCACAACTGGCAGTGCTCAGGGGGTTACTCCTGGCTCTATGCTCAGAAATCTATACTCCTATACTCAGAAAGCTCCTGGTAGGCTCAGGGGGACCATATGGTATGCCAGATTTGAACCACCAGCCTTCTGCATGCAAGGCAAATGCCTTACCTCCATGCTATCTCTCCGGCCCAAGTTTCTGTTTATTTTTAATTTATTTAGTATTTATTTATATTTTATGTTATAATAGTATTAACATTTATGGTATTTCTATGGAAACTTAATGCTCCCTCCTACCAAATAGTACAAGACCACTATTCCTATGTCACCAACAAGTCACCCCTTCAATTCCCCTCTATTCTCACCCCTCCCACACACACTATTTGGTAATCTGAATTTTTTTAATCTAAGGTCAATAGTTTTGTATGATATAGTAGTCTCTGTTTCTAGTTCTTCTTTTCTGTCTTTATATATGCTACAGATAAATGAGACAATATGGTATTTGTCCTTCTCCCTCTGACTTAGTAAGAGTAATCTTTTAAAAGGGAAAACATCCATGCTCTCTCTTCAGCAATGGATGTCCTTTCATCATTCTCTTTTCAGACACAAAACACTCACTAAAAAATTTCTCCCTGATTCTCTAGCTAACCAGGTTCTGGGGACCAGAGCAATAGTATAGTGGTAGTGGGTTTGCCTTGCATGCTGTCAACCTCGGTTCGATTCCTGGCAAATCCCATATGGTCTCCCGAGCCTGGCAGGGGTGATTTCTGAACACAGAGTCAGGAGTAACCCCTGAGAGCAGCTGGGTGTGGTCCAAAAGCAAAACAAAAAACAAACAAACAAACATTTCCTTTTCTACTAATACTTTCTACATTGTTCTGTTTTATTCCATTCATAATACTTAATTTTTCTCTGAAATTATCTGGTTGTGCAGGAATTCTAAGTCAACTGTCTTTAGCAAGTACAGACAAAACTAGTCACCTGTTTCTATGCACTTAACTCCTATGTTCTTTGGCACATAGATGGGACATTATAAATATAGAATGCATGAGAAAAAGAATTAACAGAAAGTAAACTGATGATCTATGTTGCAAGAAATATATTAATTTGTCTGACTCCTCATATGATCACAATTTTCTACAATTACAAATTTAGTGCAGGAAATATGAGAAATTGATAAAAAAAATTAAGTTCTGTTGTAAATCAAGATGAGTTTGGGGTCAGTTGCCTTTCACTTTTTTTAAACAAACTTAAAATTAAATGTAGATTCTCATACAATGTCAAAAATGATGATGCAAGAAATGGATGTAAGTGATCCCTTTTATCTTTATCCAGTTTCCTTAAAAGCTACACTGCATCAGGGCTGGAGTTATAGTTGATTTAATAGGGTGTTCACCTGTACAGGGCCAACTTGGGTTTTATCGTCAGCATCCCATAAGGTCCATATGGTCCTTGAGCCTTGTAGGAGTGGTTTCTAAGTGAAGACTAAGTACTGTTGGATGTGTCCCCACCAAAAAAAACTATATTGTAAAAACTATGGTTTAACATCAAATTAAGATACTGATAACTATTAAGCCAAGAAACAAAAACTTTATTATTTTTTTGGACTATACCTGGCTATACTCATATTCCCAGTTCTGGTTTTAGGAATTACTTTATCACTCCTGGACTCAGGAAAAAATATGATTTGCTGGATGTTTAACTGAGTCAGCCATATTCAAAGCAAAAGCCATACTTGATGTAGTATTTCTCTAACCCCATAAGAACTCCTCACATTATTTTAAAATATCTGTTGCTCATTCTTTCCTTGACCTGAAACTTTCCAAATGGTTTTCCATTCCTAATAATTTTGTTAACTCAAGAACTTTAGATAAAAAACTTATATAATATCTTTTGGTATTGACTTTTTTTTATTCAGCATAACTCTCAAGGCATTTGAGTTTTTGCTTATATAAACAACTAATTCTTTTTCTCTGCTGAGTATTATTCTAGGATGTGACTAGACTACTGTGTAGCCAATCTTTCATTGAAGAGTGCCTTGGTGACATTTTTGAAGATTTCCAGTCTAGGCTTATTTTCCAGACAAATATTACAAATGTTTGAGTATAGGAATTTGAGTGAACATTAAGTTTTCACTTCATTAGGGTAAATGGCCAGTAATGCAATTTTTGACTTGTATGGTAGAGGCATTTTATATCTTTAAGATGCTGCCATCATGGCATGCGATTTGCCATTTTCACCAACGAGGTTGGAAGATAAAGTTACTCTACAACGTCATCACATTTGGAGAAATTGAAGATATATTCTTCAGATTCTAAAAGCTAGAGTCAAATTTGTTTGGCATTTGTTAACAAATTATGCTTTTTTTTTAAATTTTGGGCCACACCCGGTGATGCTCAGGAGTTATTCCTGGCTATGTGCTCAGAATTCGCTCCTGGCTTGGGAGACCATATGGGATGCCAGGGGATTGAACTGAAGTCTGTCCTGGGTAAGCTGAGTGCAAGGCAAATGCCCTACTACTGTGCCATCACCCCCCCCTTTTTTTAACAAATTATCTTTTTTTTTATTTTATTTTTTATAGTTTCATCTTTTTTCATTTTTATCACTATTATTTTTTTCTTTTTTTATTGTGGCCAAAGTGAATTACAAATATTACAGTGATATTTAAGGTACACAGTGACAATAAATGAGGGCCTTTCCACCAGCAGTGTTGTCCTCCCTTCATCCCTGTTCCCAAACATATATCCCTTATCTCCCTCCTTTATCCCCCAGAATGCTGGTGTAACTAAAAGCATATATGTTAACACTAATGTAAACCTTTTTTTTTTTTTTTTTTTGCAGTTCCAGATATTTTTACTAGTGGTTTCTTAAAGATTTTGAGTCAAAGGAGCTCTGTAAAAACAATGTTAGTGTGGCAATTATCGTTTGCATGGGCCCACCAAAGTATGGGGGTCATGGAAAGGAAAAACTTTGGCCTAAGTACAAGGAGACCCTACCCCTGAAGTTTCCTGACATAAGACCATTTCTAGGCTGCAGGCAAACTAGTTTGTCCAATCCCGGTCATTGTCTGTAGTGCCCATACAGTTATATTTTTCACAGTCTTTGTTGTTGATGTCACGTTCTGTATTGAAGGTCCTGGAATCTGTATATTCTACATTGAAGTCAGGATGGTGCAGAGCGGTGTCTAATTTCAACTTGCAATTAAGGGGCAATGCAGAAAGCCCTGTCCAGTATGCAGTGCTAAGGGAAGACTCTTTTGAGTAAATCAATGTTAGAGCAGCAGTAGGGTCTTCCCTGGTAGAGGATTGCTTCCAGGTGATGTCATAAACAACGTTGGATGTTTCATAGATGGCTTCCCTGGTTCAAGGGTGACTGGAAAATGCCCAAATCTCTGAGGCCTGTGCCAGGTCATCATGTCAATGTTCAGGGTTTGTAAGGTTCCATTGAATCCCAAGATTTGTGTGTTCCTATCTCTAATAGATAAGAACTTATTTGTATGTATAGTATTTTCCATTTTAATGTGCCCATGCAAACAAGGAATAATGCCACCTGACGTTATCAGCACATAAGGGGGCCAACAGAACAAGTCCAACAATCCCATGACCTGGTTCAAACATAAGCATTAAACTGAGGGAATCTTTCACCAAAATTCCTTATTGAACAGTTCACAGCAAGATTGGTGCCTATGGGGATGCTAGAACAAGTCCAACAATCCAATTGACTTGGTTCTTATATAAACGTTAAATGGAGGGACACTTTTACAAACTTCCTTATTTAACAAATAACAAAGGGAAGGAAAGATAGAGAGGGACTCTTTCACCAAAATACCTTATTAAACAGTTCACAAAGAGGAGAAAAAATAAAAAGTGGGGAAAATAAACAATCTAACTTAAGACAGTGGACTCAATTGTCACCGTTCATGGGAACCTGGTATGATAGCAACCACAGTTACACAATAAAAGAAGGAAGAGGCCAAGAGGCCGCTGAGAGTAAACAAGTAGATAAAGAGTACTGGCCCCTTCCCAGCCTGAGAGTCCATCCTCTCATTTTTATTTTGAAAATATATGGTACCCCCACCCGAACTGGTCTCTTCCCAAAGTGAGAGTCAATCCTCCCATTTATATTTTAAATATATAAGGTACGCACGGGGGCACTAGCCCCCGCACAGTTTTTTAAATGGAGATGAATGAGAAGAAAAAAAAATACCAGTGAATGACACGACATAATGTCCCGACATACACCAGTGCTGCATTGGCCCACCATCCATCCCATGTATCCTCCCCTTAATGTCGGGAGAGAAAGGGGGAAAGCCTGAGGACCACGATAGAGTTCACCTGGGCAGGCAACCAGGGAAGGCCTGGAGTAGAGGGGGGGAAAGGGGGAATGGCTGGAGGCCTGCCAAGCCTCCTACCACCCCCCAAGCTAGGGAGAATATCATCCGGCCTGGGGTGTCCCCTAACCCCATACCTGGGAAGAGCTGGCCTCCAGGATCAAGGCACCGGAAGCCAGCTATCTGCCCGTCCACTCCCTCTGCTCCTCCTCCCTAGAGTAGGGTAGGGGGGGAAGCCTGGAGACCCCTAATAGAGTCCATCTGGAACCCACAGCAGGCCACCCGAGGTGGCACTCAGGCCAGGCCTAGAGTCCATTATTTAAAAGGCTTATCATCTACTGACTGATATTCAACCCCTAGACTCTAGAGTTTGACACAGATGGACATTAATAATAAAAGCCAATTGCCTTCTAGATAGAAAAGAATGCAATGAGTTTTATCGAAGAAAGGATGGTACAAAAGGAAGTTTATATCTTTCTTCGACTTCCCAGTCAGTTTTAAATAATGTCAGAAATAAATGAAGAATTATTTGAGGTTCTGAAGTACTTTGTGGCCAGATCTCATTTCAACTTTTACTAAGTTGTAGGAAATAACACATTTACATCATGTCAGGTACGAAGGGCAAATCTGGTTTCTCCTTTCTGCTCTCTAGGCAAAGAAATTCTGTGATGGAAGTGATGACAGCAGAAATGCGTTTTTCAGCATATGAACTCAACCTAAGCTCATATTCTGCCATGAGGAGATTAGCTTCTATTAGGAAAATAGCTGCAATGTTTGGGACTAGAACTATCCTAGAATTTCCTTTTTTAAGGAATTTAACAGAGACATCTATCATTTGTTAATCTAAGCACTGCCTATGAAATTTTGTCTTGTTTTTGCTTCCTTCAGAGACAAAGCTTCTCTTCCTCATTTTCTCTCATTCCTGACCTTGCCTTTCTCTCATCGCAAAAATCATGTCTCCTAGTCCATTAACATTTGTATTTTATAAGTAATATAATGAATTCTATGTATCTGAATATATTCCCCATTTATATATATATATGTGTGTGTGTGTGTGTGTGTGTCTAGATAAGCAAATTATATGGTATGGTTGTATATACATATGTTCCATAATAGATATACTGTATATGATATACATATTAGTTTTGTTAAAACACCTAACAATCCTATGAGTTAGGAATCATTAATGTCCCAATTTTACAAATGAGGAAATATAGTGACATCAGAAAACTTCCCCAGGATCACACACTGATAAATTGTGTGATAAGAGATAAGAGTCAAACCTAGACAGTCTCACTACAGAATCATGACCCAAACTGCTACATAATGATGACTCTCTAGTGTTGAGCAATATATGCTTTAAACGATTGTTCTTTTTAAGGCCATCTGTATTTCAGTAAGAAAACAGTCTTCAGAAGAAGTCTTCAGATGAAACTACTTCAAAGTGAAACTTTTGCTAGTAAGAGGGAAATCTTTGTGCTCTTTGCCCATATCGCTGTCGCCCAGCTTAAGGGATGCAAAAGGTACCCATAAGGAAGGATTTTGTGTGCAGGAGAGCTCCATCTTGTGCAGTTTATTTTAAGCAACTGCATCTAATCTTTAGGATGTGAAATTACTAAGGACTAGAGGCTCTATTAGAAACTGTTCCTGTGTTAATCAACAGCAGTGTCAACCTATGATTACTTTCAATTTCAAGAAATCGAACCATCCACTGTCACAGAGCTAAGTAATTTGGTTCAAGTCACACAACTTATTTTTTTGTTTGTTTGTTTGTTTATTTTTGGGCCACACCCGGCAGCACTCAGGGGTTACTTCTAGCTGTATGCTCAGAAATCACTCCTGGCAGGCTCAGGGAACTATATGGGATCCAGGATTCGAACCACCGTTCTTCTGTTTAAAAGGCAAATGCCTTACCTCCATGCTATCTTTCCAGCCCCAAATCACACAACTTAAATATGGTACTTTTAGGTCCAACTGAAAATAACTCTTGGTTGTTATTTTACTACACACACCCAAAAAATGACTAAAGAATTAAAGTTTTTAATTTTGTATATTTTATTCTTAGTCAGATGTCTATTTTGGCAAATGGCAAGGTAAAAATATAACCTTTCATTTTCCATCCCAGGAACCAATTACTCCCCCATATTTTTACATCATAGAATATTATGAGTGAGCAGGCACTAGAGTAATTGTCTCTTACAGTTTCTGATATTAAAATATGTCTCAGGGCTGGAGTGATAGCACAGTGATAGGGTGTTTGTCTTGCACGCGACTGACCCAAGACGAACCTGGGTTTGAGCCCCAGCACCCCATGTGGTCCCCCAGTACAGAGTGATTTTCGAGCTCATAGCTAGGAGTAATCCCTGAGCATCACTGGGTGTGGCCCCCCCCAAAAAAACAAAAAAAATATGTTTCTATAAAGCATTTTTTAAATGTTAAGCTAGGAGTCATTCTCAACCCTTGAATCTCCTTTTCCATAATATTGAAATATTTTTCTATAAAACTTGTGGTTATTGTTAAACTAATCAATCACAAATGAGAAGAAAAGAATGAACAATGGAGAGCTTACTCCTGATGACATCACACAGACACGGAAAGCTAACACTGTATAGTGCTGTTGTATGAGGATTTACAAAGAACAGATCAGTCTGTCTCACGACTTCATCAAATCACCAATGTCAGAAAGGTATTATATGAGTACCTTTTTCTCCATACAAATACACTAATTTTTACTTTTTACACTTTTTGTCTACTTCTACTTCTTCTACTTGGGTCTTTGGCAAGTCCCAAATCCTAATCTGAGAGTAAGATAAATTTGGGAAAATGCCCACCATCTTCTCAGGTTACTAGTACCTCCTTTGTACTAATGATCTATTTTTTTCTCATAGCAACTTTTGTCCCTTAAAAATTAACTTAAAGGTCCAGATAGTACAGATATATATTTATATAGTATATATACTTATAAAAATATATTTCTATAAAGTGCTTGTTTTGCATGCTGCCTAGTTTGATCTCCAGCTCGCATATGGTTTCCTGAATACTGCCAGAATCCCTTAACATGAGTAAGCCATGTAAGTCATGAGTAAGCCCTGAACACCATAAGGTTTTGCATCACTTGTTTTAGGCAATGATAATTGCTTGTGTTATATTTTTTAAACTTTATTTATTTATTGATTGATTAGTTGTTGGGCCACACCCCACCCCATGATATCAGGGATTAATTCTGGCTCTGCACTCAAAAATCGCTCCTGGCAGGCTGGGGGCCCATATGGATTCTGGGAATTAAACTGTGTCTCTCCATGTTTGGTCACATGCAAGGCAAATGCCCTACCACTGTGCTATCTCTCCCACCCCAGTCTGTGTTATATTTTATAATTAATAAAATATTGCTACTCACAATTTAAAAATCTAGGACCTAAACTTGCTCTTTTTTTATTTTGGTTTTTGGGTCACACCTGGCAATGCTCAAGGGTTACTCCTGGTTCTAGGCTCAGAAATTGTCCCTGGCAGGCACAGGGGACCGTCCTTCTGCATGAAAGGTGAACGCCTTACCTCCATGCTATCTCTCTGGCCCCTGAACCTGTTCTTTTTATTCAGTTTTCCAACAAATTCCATCAATGCTATCTACAAAAATGCTTCCAGGGGCCAAGAGATGGCATGGAGGAAAGGCGTTTGCCTTGCATGCAGAAGGATGGTAGTTCGAATCCGGGCATCCCATATGGTCCCCTGAGCCTGCCAGGAGCGATTTCTGAGAGTAGAGCCAGTAGCCCCTGAGAACTGCCAAAAAATATGCTTCCAAAGACTATCTACTCTCTCCATTTCCACCAACATTATCAACAAACACTCCTTGTTCATGTTGTACTTTATTCCGAAAAATCTATCTCTTATAGAAGTTGGGTATGATCTTCCTTTTATTTATTTATTTTTTTGGTTTGTCTATTGTTTGTTAATCTTCAAATAAACCACCCAGGGGCCAGAGAGGTGGTGCTAGAGGTAAGGTGTCTGCCTTGCAAGCGCTAGCCAAGGAAGGACTGCGTTTCTATCCCCCGGTGTCCCATATGGTCCCCCCAAGCCAGGGGCGATTTCTGAGTGTTTAGCCAGGAGTACCCCTGAGCATCAAACGGGTGTGGCCCAACCCCCCCCCCCCAAATCAAATAAACCACCCAATTGGATGATGTGGTACTTCCTGCTCTCACAAGTTCCCAGCTATGGTGGAATTGTACATATTCTTCCATACTTTGACCCCTTTATCCATGCCAGAATCCTCTTTCCCATACTCTTCATATAATTATCACCTTCTCATAAAGACCCATTAAATCTGTAGTAGACATTCTTCCTTTATTTTTTTTCTTGTGTCCTCTTTTATTTCTTTTTTGTTTTAATTTTTATTAAGGCCAAAGTGAATTACAAATCTTTCACAGTGATATTTAAGGTACATAGTGACAATAAATGAGGGGCAATCCCACCACCAGTGTTGTCCTCTCTCCACCCCTGTTCCCAGCACTCATCCCATATCTTCCTCCTTTACCCCCCAGAATTCTAGTATAACTGGTCCCCACTTGTACAGCTTGTTGTAGATTGGGTATCGATTCTGTTCTCGTTGACTTTGGGTTTGGTGTTCAAGTCTGATCATTTTTTATTAAAACTAAATGTTTATATGACTGTCTGGTCTTGGTAACATCCATTTCCCCCTCAATTTTTGAGTCTGAATAAGATGATTCTAGTTATGTGGTTCTGTTGGAGATAAAAAGGAAAAGAAAAACAAAACTGGTAAGTGTCCATCTAGGTGTTATAAATATCAATTCAGAAGAAAAAAGAAAAAGAAAGAACAAGGTAACAAAATAAAATAGAAAACAACAACATAAAAGAGAAAACAACAATATCCAAGCATCCACTCTCCCTCTTAGCTACTGGAATACAATAAACATTCTATTAATGGTATGGCTGTTCTAGTAGACACTTGAAATGTTACTTAAGTGATTAGACAAATGGAGTAAGAAAGAGGAATAATATTAATATTATCTAAAATATTAATATATTATCTAAAAAGGATAAAGAGTTTTTATAGAATGTGGATTATAAATCATCTCTGCCTCAAAAAATGTTATCTGCATTATTGCCACACAATTACTATATATTTTAATGGACTCAATTATAATGCAACTTAAAATTTATTTGAAAAAAGTGGTAAGAACAGTAAAATTTAAAAAGCAGTGTCTAGACCTGTCTGATTGATTTCCCTAAATAACGTGCTGTCTGGTTTTTATAGTCTCTATCAGCATTTTCTAAGATAGCAACAAAACAAAGTTTTGATTTTAACTTTTCCTATCTTTGATAATAATCTAGGAAACAACTTCCAGAAACATGTAAATAAGATAAAATGAAAACAATTTGGGTAGGAATAAACATTTAAGTATATTTTAGACTTGGAACAATTAAGAATTGTCTCTAATAGAGATGAATGCCAATGCCTTATCAGATTCAAGACCCATCTGTGACAAATAAAACACTATTCTTTATCTGGGAAAAAATACTGTAGTATGAACAACTTTGTAATCATGGTGCTTAATTAATTAATTAAACTTCTCAAAACCCCATTATTCTATGCACAAAAATAGCCACATCAGACTTACTTGCAACATTTCATGTCCAATACTTCAGTGAGTTATGTAACAACCGTTTAATGGAATATTTTAAAATAATGCTTAAAAATTCTAACAGAGAGAAAGCCTTATAATAAAACCTTGGCTTCATTTATTTTATTTTTATTTTCTAGTTTTATTACAGCTTATGTAACATGTTTACGATAATGTTAAAATTTATGATTGTTATGTACAAAGTTACTGCACCACCAAAGTTTCTTAGACCCTTGCCATAATTCTTAAATCTCTTCTAGTTCATTGTTTCATTATCTAGATTCCCCTATTTCCTAGTTTCATTTACCTTTATTTTATATTTACTTTTTTTTTGTTTGTTTGTTTGTTTGTTTTTGGGCCACACCCAGCAGTGCTCAGGGGTTACTCCTGGCTATCTGCTCAAAAATAGCTCCTGGCAGTCACGGGGGATCATATGGGACTCCGGGATTTGAAACAACCACCTTTGGTCCTGGGACAACTGCTTGCAAGGCAAACGCTGCTGTGCTATCTCTCCAACCCCTATATTTACTTTTTTAACTTTATTTTAGCACTATTCCTAGCTAGGCAAGAACAGAAAGGAGCTGAGGGGATGGGGGACCCAAACTCTTACTCCTAATCTAAGAGCAAAGATTGGGAAGACACCAAACTGTCAATATGCATTTTATTCATTTCCAGCTATTCTTAGTTCTTCAAATCATCTAGCAGTTTTTCAAATACAACCTTTATTTCTCATTTTTCCTGGAAACTTCTAAAAGATTACTGCTGTAGGCTTACATTTTTCTTCCTTCCCCCTGAAAATGTATAAATAAAGTAAAACCTCCGTGCCTTTCCTATGTAGCAGCTCAAACTTTCCCCTGTAAGTTGATATTCTAGACAGAAAATGTGGGTGGGATAGGTATTGTGTTTTTGTTGTTGTAGCTTCTTTTGGCTGATAAAGTAGTACTTAAGTGTTTCCCTTTTACAAACTCACAATTAACAAGTGTCTCTGTGGTAAAGTGGCCCAACCACCATTGCCCCAGAAATGGTCCTGGGAACACTTATTTTTAGTTTGCTATCTAAGCAAGAGCTAGGCTGGGTAACCAAGAATCTTAGGATCCAAACTTACAGAATCCTAAGGATGAAGCTAATGCCAAGCAAAGTCAAGTGGAGCCAGCTCAGCTCACTGGAAAAATCCAAACATTTCTCTAGGGCCAGAAACAAAAAGCAGAGCTCTTTTTATTTCTTGTGGGAAAAGCCGTAATATGTTTCATGCATGGTTTCTCCAGGATACTGTAAACTAGAGCATTAAGTGACTGATCCAGCAGTACTGGGGAACTAATTATAATAACAAGGCTGGTGATAGTAAGCAGAGACTGCGGTGAACGTCTCTCCAGAGACCTACCTAGCACACTGATCTGCCTTCCAAAAACCTTAAGCAGGGGAATCTCAATGTCTGCCAGGCAAGTGGTTGGCACATCCTCAACTTGGGTCAATTAAGTCTTTCTAGAAACCAGACATCCTGAGTGATGGAATCCAAAGACCCACAGCTTATAAAATGTTCTTTAGCTTCTCCTTCTTGGGTCACCCAATTTCCTATCCTACAAAAATACTGCATAAAGTCTTGAAATCTAGATTTGATTCTGCAAGCTACTCCATAGACTTCTCATTTATTTTTTTAACTGAAATTAACCCAAGGTAGTTTCTTCTGTTTGGAACTTCCCCTTAAAACAAGAATCACAATATATTTTACTGTATATGCAAAAACCTATACCTGATTTTGGACAGGACAACTTTTCTTCCCCCATGTACTTACCATATTGAGCCTTCCTACACCCCCACAACTAACCCAAATATTTTCAACTAAGGGAGAAATAGGCCCTTCTGCTTCAACAGAAACTGTGATGAGTAGGTTTTATTAAAGTAGTGATATTTTTTCTTTCTTTTCTTTTTATTCTGCATGCAAGATGCTTTACTATTTTTCTATTCAGGCAGTCAAACTTCTAAGGACCCATCAGGTAGAAAAGGGCATGAACTGTCCACTTCCTCTCACAGCCTGCCTACTGTCCTGCATAATGCTGCTGAAGGTGCTGGTTTTCCTTGCCCAGTGGCTTACTCATGAGCTGGTCACCTGTCTTTTGCACTGACCCCTAAGAGCCTGCCAACTACTGACATAAAAACCCCAAACTCCATGATAGAAGCTTTTAATAACAAAGAACTCTGCTCTTGCCCCCTAGGATGTGGTATAACATGAGGGTGCTAAGTGAAAAAAGTCAAAGAAATGCCAGACCTTTTCATTCACCTGTAAAACAAACAAAAAAACCAAGCTAAACAAATGAAAATACACTCAGACTCAAAAGATATTGATGGTTACCAGAGCAGAAAGAGATTGAGACTTGGGTAAAAATGGGTTAAGAGGTCAATTATTCATGTGATCAATAAAAAAAACTTTTGATGATGGTTAAGGGAAAGTATTTACAGATGCTGAATTCTAAATTTGTATGCTCAAAACTTTAATAATGTCACACACCAACATTAATAACAAATATTTTATTTTTATTTTTATTATTTTTTTTATTGTGGTTTTTGGGTCACACCCGGCAGTGCTCAGGGATTATTCCTGGCTACAGGCTCAGAAATTGTTCCTGGCAGGCACGGTGGACCATATGGGACGCCGGGATTCGAACCGATGACCTCCTGCATGAAAGGCAAATGCCTTACCTCCATGCTATCTCTCCGGCCCCAATAACAAATATTTTAAATTAATGCTTTACACAGGGCCAAAAGTGCCCAGGACTTATTCCTAGCTTTGTGCCCAGTACTCACTCTTGGTAGTGCTCAGTGGACTGTATGAAGTAAAGGATTGAACCTAGTGAGTACTGAATCCTACTCACTATACTCTCTACTAGCCTAGAAATGTTCTTTTTTTAATTTTTCATTTTATTTTATTGTAGTTTCAATAGTTGGGTTTCAGAGTTGGGTTTCACACATACAATGAATCAGGGCCAATCCCACCACCAATGTTGACCTCACTACACCAGTGTTTCCAGAACACATCCCATACCACCATCCTGGTCCCCAGACTGCCAGTATAATTGGCCCATTTTAAGTTTAGATTGTTAAAATTTGGACTTGGATATTTAGTTCTGTCCTTTTTTTAAAGTTTATTTTGTTTTCTTTTTTGGGGGGTGGGGGGCACACCTGATGGCTCTCAGGGATTATTCCTGGCTCTGTAATCAGAAATTGCTCCTGGTTTGGGGGACCATATGGGATGCTAGGGATCGAACTAGTGTCCATCCTAGATCAGCTGCATGCAAGGCAAATTCCCTACTGCTGTGCTACCACTCCAGCCCTAGTTCTGTCCTTTTTTTTTCCTTTTTTCTTTTGGTTTTTGATTTTGGGGCTATATCCAGTGATGCTCAGGGGTTACTCCTGGCTATGCTCTCATAAATCACTCTTGGCTTGGGGGACCATATGGGATGCCAGGGGATCAAACTGCTGTCAGTCAGCCACATGCAAGGCAAACACCCTACCGATGTGCTATAGCTCTGGCCTGTTTTTGGTCCTTTTTTTAACTCCATCAATATACCTCAGACCACTTGGCCCCTGAAACCCATCTTTTCATTTTTATGTGTCTCCTCCTCCACTTAATTTCTTTCCTTCTCCCTTCAGGGGTGTCAAAGACAACTCCATTTAGATCATTACATAGAAATGCCCTTTTGAAGAAGGTTAGGGATGTTGGGCTATAACTGTAATGCTCAGAGCTTGCCTACTTGCTCTATGTTTAGGGGTCACTCCTCATGATGTTAGGGGGATCATATGAGGTTCTAAAGATCCACCCGGGGTCAGACCTATGCAAGGTAAACCTCTTACCCTATACCTCTGTCCCCAAACAATATTCTTAATAATAGGAAGTTCTTCAAAGGCCATGCTGGAAAATCTAACTCACCCATCCAACAAAAACCTGGACCACAACCATAAGCAAATGCTTTGCCAATACATAATAGTATTGGATACAAAATACTATTCTCTCCACAAACACTGCCATCACTGTTATTTCTTTCCCAATTTAGCCAATATTTCAGATCTTCATAGTATTTATTTTTTCCAGGCATCACTTACCTCATAATCTAGCAAGCTAGGAAGAACTTGTAACAGTTCCAGATGATAGTTTTAGAAACTGAAATACAATTAACTGTTACATTGGATTTCTTCTTCTTTTTTTTTAGTTATTATTATTTATATAGATGCCTTGCTAGTTATAGTGGGGATGGCTAGGACAGCCACTGGAGATCTTCACCCTGTTAGTGTTGGGGCCACAAAAGCTGCTCAGCCAGTTAGTATTGGAGGCCACCACGACTAGAAGGGGTATTCTGTGCTATGGCTAGAACTCAGGGACTGAGTCTTTTATGAACACAAGAAAAAGCAGTAACATTCATATTTATTCAATGTTTCCTATGAGATTTAAATTTTCTAAAGTAGGGGCCCGGAGAGATAGCACAGCGGCATTTGCCTTGCAAGCAGCTGATCCAGGACCAAAGGTGGTTGGTTCGAATCCCGGTGTCCCATATGGTCCCCTATGCCTGCCAGGAGCTATTTCTGAGCAGACAGCCAGGAGTAACCCCTGAGCACTGCCGGGTGTGACCCAAAAACAAAAACAAAAACAAAATTCTAAAGTAGATGTAATTGCAACGTTAAAGATACTTTGCTTAGAAAAAAAATTTTTTTAGTTCTTTTTTTGTTTTGTTTTGTTTTTAGGTCGCACCCAGAAGCACTCAGGGGTTACTTTGTGCTTTGTGCTCAGAAATTCCTCCTGGCAGGCTCCGGGGACTATATGGTATTTTGGGAATCAAATTCGGATTCGCCCCAGGTCGGCTGTGTGCAAGGCAAAAGCCCACCACTGTGCTTATGCTTCGACCCATGGTTTTTTGTTTTTGTTTTTAATTCTGAACCACTATTTAGAAATATTACTTAGTGGTTTTAATTTTTCACCATGTTTATTCAAATTTTAAAACATTGACTAAGCACCACACTTGAGACTTGTGCTTTTAAAAACTTAATAGCATTTTCCATATTAATTTTGAACATGTTATAATAGTTATTATGCTGAGTGAAATAAGTTAGAGGGAAAGAGATACAGAATAGTCTCACTTATGTGTGTGATTTAAGAAAAATAAAAGAGGGTCCGGAGAGATAGCATGGAGGTAGGGTGTTTGCCTTGCATACAGAAAGAAGGTGGATCAAACCCCGGCATCCCATATGGTCCCCCGAGCCTGCCAGGAGTGATTTCTGAGTGTAGAGCCAGGAGTAACCCCCGAGCACTGCCAGGTGTGACCCAAAAAAACAAAAACAAAAAAAAAATAAAAAATAACATGGTAATAATACCCAGAGACAATAGATCTGAGGGCTGGAAGGACCTGCCCATAATATGAAGCTAACCACAAAGAGTGTTAAGTACAGCTAGAGAAATAACTATACTAACAACTATCATGAGAATTGTATTGCGTGAGAGAACTAGAAAGCCTATCTCGAATACAGGCAGGGGGTGGAGGGGGAGGGATATGGGGGGCATTGGTGGTGGGAAGCTTAGAAAGATTTGGTAACCTTCCTACATCCACATGGTAAGTAAGTGCTGGAGTCAGCATGTGAGCCCAAGCAGTCAGGCTCAAAGTCATGCTTTAGATATGTAGCTGTGTATTTATTGGTTTATTTTATTATTTAAAATAAATTTACCTGTTTGCTTTTGGGATTACTCCTCGATCTGAGAGCTTAGGTACTCTGGGGGAACTATATAGTTTGCCTGAGATTGAACCTGAATCTGCCACATGCAAGGCAAGTACCTTACCTATCTCTTGACACCTGTTGGTCTATTTTTAAAAGAGAAACTCTGTGGGGCCTGAGTGATAGCACAATAGGTAGGGCATTAGCCTTGAATATGGCTAACCCAGGTTTTATCCTCGATATCCCATATGACCCCCTGAAACTTCCAGGAGTAATTTCTGAGCACAGAGTCAAAAGTAACTCCTGAGCATTGCCGGGTAGCCCAATCCTCACCTCCTCTTATATAAATAAATAAAAATAAAAGATAAACTCACTAGAGGCTTTGCTCAGACTCTTTAGTCCTTTATTAATGTTACCTTTCTTACCAGTGGTAATCTGAAGGCAAACATCCTATATTCACTATAGAAGTGGCTCTTCACTAACTTATCAGCTTAGAGTGAAAAGGTTGAAGAACTATATAAGAAAGGTGTCCACACACAGAGACGACTAAAAGATTTGAGCAAACACTTAGCTCAAAAATGCTAACAAAGCTCCTTGCATGATGATCTGTGATTGCTTCACTGAGTGTGTCCCAGACTTCTGGAGTAGCAGAAAGTTATCAAGGGCCTACTCGTGAATGCATACTGAAACCAAGATTGACTTTCTCTGCTATATATATATATCTCTGCTATATAACTGTATAGACTGAAAACGCCAACATGTGACAAGAACCTAATAACTGAGCTAGCAACTTATTTAAATACCTAGGGTGGCAGGTGCAAGGGCAGAAGGAAAACTGGAGACAATCACTAGATCAAAGGTTAGTAATAAGGTTAATGATACAGAATCATTTAAAAACACTCAAAGGGTTTTCTTACAGAAGTCATTCTGGGGCTAAAGAGGGAATACAGAAAAGTTGATCACAGGCAATATCTACCTATGGGAATTCCTTCTTCTCTTAGAAAATCTCCTGTAGATCCTCACTGTCCTTAGGTATCTTCCATTCCCATAACTAGAGTTTCTCAAGTGTCTCCCATACAACTCTATTCTACTGGTTAAGTATTGGGTGGCAGGGTTGTTTAATTAAGAAGAATTAATGTATTTACTGCATAGAACTTCATTCTTTCAATGTATTCATGACTAACTCAAAATAAATAAATAGGATAATTCATAAATTTTGTGTGATTGATTGATAATGTCTTTTTTTAGCTTTAGTAAAATAAAATAAAAATATGGAATGCTTCACGAATTTGTGTGTCATCCTTGTGCAGGGGCCATGCTAATCTTCTCTGTATCGTTTCAATTTTAGTGTATGTGCTGTCGAAACGAGCACAATTGATAATATCTTAATACAATAATGCTCTCCAAGAATTCTGGAATTTAACCTAACAATAACTAGTGGAATTTTTTTTAAAAAAATTTGCATGTTTTCAAACACCACCAGAAGTATCTCAGAAGTACCAGAAGTATCTCAGAAGCACCAAGTCATGTGTTGTGTGTGTGTGTGTGTGTGTGTGTGTGTGTGTGTGTGTGTGTGTGTGTGTGTGTGTGCACCACCCAGGCACACACAGACAAACCTGATCACAATGCATTCTCTATTAACACAACTAATAGAGTTATTTCTGGGAAGATTGCAAGTTGGATTCATTATTTAAAAATTACCAGTTCTTCAGTTTATGAATCTTCTCTGGGATTGGTCAAACCATTCTGAGTAGAGTGTGCTTTGGTTTTTAAATTGTTCATAGAGGAAGACTTTCAGTCAACCACCCTACTTCCTAGCAGGAGGCTTCTATATTCACATTTCCTCATGATTTTAAGAGGTAATTTTTCCCAGTAAAGCTATTCACACGAATATCATAGCCCTGTAAATTATAGAGTGTAATGCCCTTGGGAAATAGGTCATCTCAAAAGATTATAATTGAATTAGCTAAAGGGTGAGGTGCTCTTAAGTTAAGATATTGCATTTAACTTAAACAGAATTTTGTAGAGGGAGCTAATTGCAAATATAAAATGAGATGAGTAAAAATGCTGCAGAAAATTGGTCACACTTTGCAATGAATATTCATGAGTATTGTTCATGTACTATGGGTAAATACTATGCTGAGAACAAAGGGAAGCTTGGAAGTATCCTGGGAAAAAGTCTATTCCATGGGCTGGAGAGATAGCATGGAGGTGAGGGTGTTTGCCTTGCATGCAGAAGGACAGTGGTTTATATTCTGGCGTCCCAGATGGTTCCCCGAGCCTGCCAGGAGCGATTTCTGAGTGTAGAGCCAGGAGTAACCCCTGAGCACTGCCAGATGTGACTCAAAAACCAAAAAAAAAAGTCTATTCCAGTCTATTCCATGAATCAGCCCCTTTCCTTACTCTGAATTGGAAAGGATTCTTTACTTTGTGTTATAAAGAACAGATCAGAATGCAGCCACCCAAATGAAAATACAAGGCATAATCTAAGAATAAGACTGTAATTTTTGGTACAAGCCCCAAACCAGTTCAATTCTGAGAATATTTTTCAGATGCTTTCTCCCTCGTTTCCAAATGGAAGTTTACACAGATTAGGAAGAATACAAAGTAGAGCAAATAAAATGAACACTCCAGAAAGCTAGACTATTGCCTACTTTTTTTTTCCTGTACCACCTAGAAAGCATTTTTCATTTTTGTCAGAGTCACATTTGAGATTCTGTGTAAAGTTACATATAAGAAATGGTTCCCAGGGCTGGGGCTATAGCACAGCTGATAGGGCATTTGCCTTGCACATAGCCAATCCAGGTTTGATCCCCAGCATCCATACGGTCCCCCAAGCACTGTCAGGAGTGACCCCTGACTACCACGGGGTGTGAGCACTGAGCCAGGAGTAACCCCTGACTACCACGGGGTGTGACTCAAAAACAACAAAACAAAACAAAACATGACATAGCATAACAGAACAAAACAAAACAAAAAATACACAGAACAAAACTAGCCATCTTGGGTAGAGATGTTGGGCCAACACAGCCCGGCCAAAGACACGTGTCCTGCCTTCATCACCCAGAATCACTATTTTCCCAAAAGCCCTGCTACCTCAAAACTTCTCTATGATTCCTTCAGGGACATCAATATTGAACAAAATCTAGGAAAGTTGTTTTTGAAGCTGATAACACCAGGGCTTTTTGGAGTGAGTGCAACACCCTCCACCCCATCTTCCTTCTTCCAGGACGCCTGGCAGCTGAGTACACACCCTAGCAGGGGTCCTCAAACTTTTTAAACAGGGGGCCAGTTCACTGTCCCTCAGACCATTGGAGGGTCTGACTATAGTAAAAACAAAACTTATGAACGAATTCTTATGCACACTGCATATATCTTATTTTGCAATGAAGAAACAAAACAGATACAAATACAATATGTGGCCCACGGGCCATAGTTTGAGGACCACTGCAGGCTAAGAGTCACAGTATCAGTAATAGTGTTTCAAATTTCTGAACAACTTTATTTGTTTGATGCTGTCATTCCTATAGGAACCTACCAATTTAACAGAATAAATAGCTAACAACAAGAGCTTAATAAGCTTTCTGTCATTGTATTATTTTTTGTATTATTTTTCTTTCTATTTTTTAAAACTTTCTTCTCTTCCCTTTTCTTTTTTATGTTTTCTTTATATTTTTTCCAACGACTTTGCTATTTGGAAGCAAATGTATATTATGTTCAACTCTGTGATGTATTTTATTAAAATAAAGTAAAAAAATAGTAAGAACTGAAAAAATAATAAAATCAAATTCTGACTAAATTAAAAAAATAAAAATAAAAGGTTCCATAGGACCAAGGTGAGTGCTCAAAGGTCTGGAGATCAGTGTTCCATCTTCCATCCTGAATGGTCTCCAAGTATTTTCAGGTGGAGTCCTAAAAACCCCCATCACCACTGGAATTGGACACTGAACCTTCAGAATGGCATGACTAGGTCAAGTGTCACTGGGACTGGTGTCTAGGTCCCTTAGCATTGCAGGGGGGCAAAAAGGAAAGGAAAAGAGAACCTTTTGTGAAAAGTTGCATTTAACTCTTACCTAAAAATAAATTAATTCAATAACTAGTTTCTGGCATCTTCTCCTAAAACTATGGAAACAGAATCTCAAAGAAATTTGTACTTCCAAAATGCTATCAAATATTCTTTATGATAGGAGGATGGAAATATAAGACAGGTGAGATAGAAGATAGATTATAGAATCAACTTGACTAAATATGTGAAGGACCTATACAAAGAAAACTATAAAACTCTGCTCCAAGAAATAAGAGAGGACACATGGAAATGGAAACGCATACCCTGCTCATGGATTGGCAGGATTAACATCATCAAAATGTCAATACTCCCCAAGGCATTATACAGATTTAATGCCATCCCTCTAAAGATACCCATGACATTCTTCAAAGAAGTGGATCAGACACTTTTGAAATTCATTTGGAACAATAAACACCCTCGAATAGCTAAAGCAATCATTGGGAAAAAGAATATGGGAGGAATTACTTTCCCCAACTTTAAACTGTACTACAAAGCAACAGTTATCAAAACAGCATGGTATTGGAATAAGGATAGGTCCTCAGATCAGTGGAATAGGCTTGAATACTCAGAAAATGTTCCCCAGAGATACAACCACCTAATTTTTGATAAAGGAGCAGGAAATCCTAAATGGAGCAGGGAAAGCCTCTTCAACAAGTGGTGTTGGCACAATTGGATAGCCACTTGCAAAAAATTAAACTTAGACCCCCAGCTAACATCATGTACGAAGGTAAAATCCAAATGGATTAAAGACCTCGATATCAGCCCCAAAACCATAAGATATATAGAACAGCACATAGGCAAAACACTCCAGGACATTACAGGCATCTTCAAGGAGGAAACTGCACTCTCCAAGCAAGTGAAAGCAGAGATTAACAGATGGGAATATATTAAGCTGAGAAGCTTCTGCACCTCAAAGGAAATAGTGCCCAGGATACAAGAGCCACCCACTGAGTGGGAGAAACTATTCACCCAATACCCATCAGATAAGGGGCTAATCTCCAAAATATACAAGGCACTGACAGAACTTTACAAGAAAAAAACATCTAACCCCATCAAAAAATGGGGAGAAGAAATGAACAGACACTTTGACAAAGAAGAAATACACATGGCCAAAAGACACATGAAAAAATGTTCCACATCACTAATCATCAGGGAGATGCAAATCAAAACAACAATGAGATACCACCTCACACCCCAGAGAATGGCACACATCACAAAGAATGAGAATAAACAGTGTTGGCGGGGATGTGGAGAGAAAGGAACTCTTATCCACTGCTGGTGGGAATGCTGTCTAGTTCAACCTTTATGGAAAGCGATATGGAGATTCCTCCAAAAACTGGAAATCGAGCTCCCATACGATCCAGCTATACCACTCCTAGGAATATACCCTAGGAACACAAAAATACAATACAAAACCCCCTTCCTTACACCTATATTCATTGCAGCTCTATTTACCATAGCAAGACTCTGGAAACAACCAAGATGCCCTTCAACAGACGAATGGCTAAAGAAACTGTGGTACATATACACAATGGAATATTATGCAGCTGTCAGGAGAGATGAAGTCATGAAATTTTCCTATACATGGATGTACATGGAATCTATTATGCTGAGTGAAATAAGTCAGAGAGAGAGAGAAAAACGCAGAATGGTCTCACTCATCTATGGGTTTTAAGAAAAATGAAAGACACCCTTGTAATAATAATTTTCAGACACAAAAGAGAAAAGAGCTGGAAGTTCCAGCTCACCTCAGGAAGCTCACCACAAAGAGTGATGAGTTTAGTTAGGGAAATAACTACATTTTGAACTGTCCTAATAATGAGAATGTATGAGGAAAATGGAGAGCCTGTCTAGAGTACAGGCGGGGGTCGGGTGGGGCGAAGGGAGACTTGAGACATTGGTGATGGGAATGTTGCACTGGTGATGGGTGGTGTTCTTTACATGACTGAAACCCAAACACAATCATGTATGTAATTAAGGTGTTTAAATAAATTTTAAAAAAAATTAAAAAAAAAGAAGATAGATTATAGATAGTAGCAGCATTATAGATCACCCAATTTTACTAATATACTAATGTAAAATGCATGTAATAGACACCAGAATAGAAATTTAAAGGAATAAGATAAAAATAAATTAACAATATTTTTAGCACCAAGGGATCATCTTGGTTATTCTTCAATACATTACAATTTTCACTAACCATTATTATAGTATTATCAGCAATAGAAAGAATATATGGGAAGTAAAGGGATCACTTACAACTATGTAGGAATGCACCCATCTGTCTCTCTTTAGTGGTCCTCATATGAGTGACTGAGACAGGGTACTTTCCATTCAACCTGGTCCTTCAACTACTAGGGCAAAGGTTGGGATAGAGTGGGTAAAACTAGTTGATTACAAGATAGGGAAGTGATATACATCTTCTTCAAACCAGATTTTTTTGTGCCCCTTCTCTTTATGAACTGATTAGAAAAGCAGAGGTTTCCAAACAGTCCCATTCCATCACCAAATATTAAAAATCAGAGAAATTGCCAGCACTTTAGGTGATGATACCCTAGAACTTGTCTCTGAAAATCAGTCAAAAATGTATGGCCCCTGATACTTAGGAGGATCACTTGAAGAGAGAAAAATCTTAAGTGAGGAGATGTCAAGATCCGAGAAAGCAAAGGAAAATTTCTTCAACACCCTAGGGAGAGGAAGAGGCATGAGAAAGGCACCAGATGTGTTTGTGTCACTTCAGTGACTCAGCCTCTATTTCAGGGACTGACAAATAGCCATTTCCAGGTATGCTATGTTTGTCTTGGTTAAAACCTAAACTTGAACAGTAAGTATAGCCCAAAGTTACCAAAACTTCACTGTTCTAAGCTACAATTATCACACACACATGTTGGACTGAAAAGAAATTCAAATTAGAAGCATGAAGGAAAATGAAATAAATATCTAGAGTTTCACACACAGTCTGAAAATATGCATTTACTATCTCCATGGCACAAGAGTTCTGTTTCTGTTTTGACAGCATTTTCTGTCCCACAGACCCACTTTCATACTGTTTTTTCAGTGTGATTTACCATCATTGGTTCATTCACATTCTCTCTTCCCCTCCATGACTTCTTTCCCTCCAAATTCCCAGATACCAATCTGCCTCCCCAACTCCTCCTCCAAATGCATGTACAGACTTTGCCCCAAAGCCTCCCCAGTGAGCAATATCTCTTTTCTGGGGAGAGTAAGCACTGTGACTCATTGGCTCCTTACCACAGTTTCCAAAACAGTCTTATTTCACCCTTGTCTCTACCCAGATCTTCGTAGGTCTGGGCCACCATGTGCGTAAACAGACTCTTAATGGGAGATTCTACCTCACTCATCTCCCTAACCTTTTTACATTCCATCATCTGATGCTTACCCTCCCAAATTCTGTAGAAAGAAGAAGTCAGATCCATTCAGTATTCATTCTTCTCTGCCTCTCAAAGTCTGGTCTACTAAGGAAAAGATACTGCTTCGACCAAACTAAGACTCTGGAAGTCTTGGAGAAGTGACACTATTTAAAAAAAAAAGTAAACAATAGTACTTTCATTTCCATCATAACTTCACCACCTGTGCAGGAGCAACATAACCTAAATATTAGATAAGACTGCCTTTGAATGGAGTAACTGAACTATATTCTTGTCCTGTCAGCACCAGTGAGATGTTCAGTGACAACTGTGTAGACAATAATGGCATTTTATATTAGTTATAAATTTATCCTATCATATTCATGTAAGGAAACACCTTTAAGAAAGTGACTGTGTTGGCTGGAGAGATAGCATGGAGGCAAGGTGTTTGCCTTGCATGCAGAAGGACGGTGGTTCGAATCCTGGCATCCTACATGGTCCTCCGAGCCTGCCAGGAGTGATTTCTGAGTGTAGAGCCAGGAGTAATCCCTGAACACTGCTGGGTGTGATCTAAAAACCAAAAACAGAAAAGAAAAGAAAGAGAGTGACCATGTGTGTCAACTTAGACATGAGGAAGATGCTATTCATAAAAACCAACTAGGTGACTTCTGAACTATTACCAAATTTCTCTCTTGAACTATCTTTAGCTGGTATTCCAAATGATATGCATAATAGTCTATTAGTAGCATCATTGTAAATCACAGTGTGAAGATGAAAGAAAATAAAAGACAGGAAAATAAAAGATAAAAAAAAAGGAGAGGAGAGGAGAAGAGAGGGGAGGGGAGGGAAAGGGAGGGAAGTGAAGGGAAGGGAAGGAGAAGAAAGGAAAAGAAAGGGAAGGGAAGAAAAGGAAAGGAGAAGAAAGGGAAGGAAAGGGAAGGAAAGGAGAAGAAAGGGAAATGAAAGGAAGGAGAGGAAAGGAAAGGAAAGGAGAAGAAAGGGAAAGGAAGGGAAGGAAAGGAAAGGAGAAGAAAGGGAAAGGAAGGGAAGGGAAGAAAAGGAACGGAAAGGAGAAGAAAGGGAAGGAGAGGAAAGGAAGGGAAAGAAAGGGAAGGGAAGGAAGGGAAGAAAAGGGAAGGAAGGAGGAAATGGAAGGAAAGAGGAAAGGGAAAGAAAGAGAAAAGGGAAGGAAATAAAAGGAGAGGAAAGAAGAAGAAAGATGAAAAGAAAGGAATGGAAAAAAGAATTAAGCCTTGCCATAGAGGCAGGTTGGGGGGCAGGAGAAAAACTGGTCATATTGGTGGAGGGAATTATACACTGCTTTAGGGATTTGTGTTGGAACACTATGCCAGAAATTCAATCATAAATAACCTTGTAACTGTAACTACAGTGGTTAAGTAAATGCAAATTTTTAAAAATAAAACTGATATTATTACTTCTGTATTCTTTCTTTTCTCTGAATCATTTAAATTCTTTAGATGCTTCTCCAACTGAAGAATCAGTTTCCTGGTGACTCAGCATTAGCTTTCGATATTCCCCCTTTCCTCACCACTCTGATTCACACTGTCTTTCCTTTACTGATTTCAGCCTTGATCCTATAATAACCTCAGATTTCACCTCTACTACTATGTACATAGTCCTTTTATTGAAGGAGAACACTGAAGTATCTCAAATAGCATGTCCCTTTAAAAGTCCAACAAACTAGTGAGTAAGTTCTGCACTAGCATGTATGCAAGAATTGATTGAGAAATTCTTGAGTCCACCACACCTTCATTTTCCAGAAGAGAAAGTGCCTTGGCTTCCGGAAATTCTTCAGATCTTGGTTTATATTTAGATTAAAAATGTTATCTACAGAATTTACTACGAGATTCTAATGTATGCCTAATGTAAGACTGTTGATATAAACAAACCAAATAAAGGAACATATTGTGTAAAATAGGACCCTTGCAATAGAGTTAAGATGGTTTGCTTAAATGGCACCTAGTAATTGGACAAGGCTCTTGAATGTAGTTTGATTATTATTTACTGTTAGTTGCATAAATAAATAAGTGGAATCTTTCTTAGAGAAACCTTGACTCATCTTTGAGTATTCAGTCAAGCTAGAGATGGTAAATTGTAAATAATTCTATTTACTACTTTATAACATTTGAGAGTATTTATCTAGTAACCTTAGATTTTTTACTTTAAACTCAAGATCTCATTTTTATCTGATAAATATCTTGAGATGTAGAAGAAAAATTGGCTCTGGGAGTCCTGATTTTTTTTTTCTTTTCTTTTTTGTTTTTGGGTCACACCCAACAGTGCTCAGGGGTTACTTCTGGCTCTACGCTCAGAAATTGCTCCTGGCAGGCTCAGGGGACCATATGGGATGCTGGGATTTGAACCACCATCCTTCTGCATGCAAGGTAAACACCCTACCTCCATGCTATCTCTCTGGCCCAAAGTCCTTATTTTTTTCAACTCTTTCTTTCCTATGTTCTGGAAGGAAAACTTTAGAAAAGGGGTCAATTTGTCTTTGTTTAAATCATTATAATAGTTTAACTACTGAGTTTATCTTTATGGATAAATCCTTAAACAGGTTTTGTGTTATTAGAAAACATTTTGAGTTGGAATCTAATTCTAACTAAATTAGATTGAAAATATTGATTAAAGGCCTCTGGGTGATCTGTAGCAAGTCACCTGAGGTCTTCCGTTCTTGTGGTGAGTTGGATTGAGGGGGTGATCTAGACTATGAGAATCATTTTTAGAAAAGGGGTTCATGGAGAAGTGCATTCAAAATTATTGACTATAGTTGAGTAGTTCAGGACAAGCCAGAACTTGGTCAATTACGATGGCTAGAGTCAAGGCACAAATTGACCATGCAATTAAGGCAAGGGCTATGGACAAGAGGATTTAAAGTGGAACCCCAACAAGCAGACTCATGATGAGTAAGTCATAGCTAAAACAAAACAAAACAAAACAAAAACCCAGTAGGATGTACATTTCAGGATTCAGCTAAAATAAGATAAATAGATTGAGATTTCCTTCAGAGCTGGATTCCTGCTGGCAGTGGCTTCTTAGAAGAAAAAGGAGCTGAACATGGTTCTTCTATGTGTGGTTAGCCACACCCAGAATCTTCAGAATAACACACACACACACACACACACACACACACACACACACACACACCAACTTTTTATAAACTGTTCAGGCAGTGAGCTACGGAGGAGGTCTGACTTTTGTTTGATTCCAAGGTGTCAACTTCTTTCTATCAAATGAGAAGTCTGAGTTTGGTTTAAATATTGCCTAAGGACTCATCTAGATTGTGATGAAGTGGTTTGAGAGAGGAACCCCAAGGCAGTGTTGGAGGAAAATGGACATTGGTGGATTGTGTGGATTGTTGGAATGCTGTATCCAGGAGACTATCATTAAAAAGGTGGTGTATATTTGACGACTGAAACCCAACTACAAACACTTTTGTAACCATGGTGCTTAAATAAAGAAACTATACAAACTGAAAATAAGGGCCAGAGAGGTGGCGCTAGAGATAAGGTGCCTGCCTTGCAAGAGCTAGCCAAGGAAGGTCCGTGGTTCGCTCCCCGGCCCCCCAAGCCAGGGCCAATTTCTGAGCACTTAGCCAGGAGTAACCCCTGAGCATCAAACGGGTGTGGCCCAAAAAACAAAACAAAAAAACCCCTGAAAATACAAAGTGTTGTAAATAATGACTAAAATGAATATTAAAATGTTTTTAAAAGATTTCTCTTGATTTTTAATGGATCACACACACACACGTACACACACACACACACACACACACACACGCACACACGCACATACACACACACTACTCACAAATAGTGGAGCCATAAAGGGACTACTACTTCAAGAAGGTAATCTTAGAACACTCCAATGAACACTCTCCTTGCTGTGCATCTCCCCCACCCTGAGTCTGACTTTGGAAGAGCAAACTTCCTCAAAACCAACAGCTGCTGAAACAGCCCCAAGCAAGTTAGTCTTAATTCCTGTTTCCTAACATCCTGACAAGGGGCCCCGCAGCACTGATAACATGGTACTTCCCCCAAGTCACTGACCACAAACTGAAAGGGGAAAACCATCTACTCAGAGCCTTATAGTCAGAAATGGTAGAGCACAAGTAACAAGCCTGACCTGGGGCAACAGCTTGAGAATCTTGTACAGAGTTTCTTTCTCCAGGAAGTCATGTTGTATCTGAATCAACTGTTTGTAACTAAATTTCCTTACCTGACTCATTATTACTCCTGAGATTGCATGGTATTCCATCATCTACATGAATGGAGTAGTTCATTCTAAGTGAGCATTTATCAATATCTTTGCTGACTAATCTGTTGAGTGTCTTTGCATGTCAGACTCTTTAGCAGGTAAGGATACTGCAGTGAAAATAAATAACATACTAATAAATATTTAACTGTTTGACTATTTGACTGACATTAAAAAAGAGTACAGTACACTGAGGGAGGATTATAGGAGGGGACAGCTGAAAATATATTTGTGTAGGTTGACTACAGAACTTCTCTCCAGGTGGTGTTAAAGAAGATAACTAGAGGGCAAGAAGGACCAATTATAAAATACATGTAGGGTAGAAATATTGTGTATAGGGCCTGGAGCTGGTAGACTTGTATCTGATGTGTGTGGAGTGTGGAGTTATGATTGAAGTATTACTAATATCTAGTGTGTTTGCATAATAGTATGTGTGTAGAATGTGAGTAATCTTACTATGAGTAGCAGCAGAAGGTGTGTGTACAATGTGTATGTACATATATATCATGATTTAAGGAAGTAGTAGACTTATTGACATGGGGAAGTAGCAAGTTGAGAAATGTCAGCTATTCACAATGAAAAAAGTTGTATGCAGGTGAAGCAAAGGGAAAGATGATGTGAAATAAGAATAGTTAACTTGGCAGAAACTAGACAAAGCCAAGCCTCTAAAACTATAATTTTTCATAAACATTTCCCCATAAATTAAATAGTAAAGCATTAAGACATTGTAAACAGAGGAATAACATAATCTTATTTTTGTTTCTATTTGATTTTTGAACAATAAAAAATAATCAGAATAAAAGTGGAAGCAAGAAAGCCAGATAGGAAACTTGTTAGTTTAGTCAAGCAATCATGATGAGAGTTCAGAGAAAGTATTTGCTTTGCACTTGGCTAACTCAGGTTCCCTGGTAATGCATGTGGTTTTCTGAGCACCACCAGGAGTAAACCCTAAATCCTGCTGGGTGTGGCCCTCCAAAAAAGGAGGGAAAGGAGAAAAAGGAGGAGGAGGAGAAGAAAAAAGAAGTAAAAGAAGAAAAGGAGGAGGAGGAGAAAAAAGAGAAGGAGAAGAAGAAGGAGAAGGAGGAGGAGAAGAAGAAGGAGGAGGAAGAGAAAGAAGTAGGAGGAGAAGAAGGAGAAGAATAATAAGAAGGAGAAGAATAATAATAAGAAGAAGATGAAGAAGGAGGAGGAGAAAAAGGAGGAGGAGGAGGAGGAGAAGAAGGAGAAGGAGAAGAAGAAGAAGAAGAAGAAGAAGAAGAAGAAGAAGAAGAAGAAGAAGAAGAAGAAGAAGAAGAAGAAGAAGAAGAAGAAGAAGAAGAAGAAGAAGAAGAAGAAGAAAAGAAGAAGAAGAAAAGAAGAGGAAAAGGAGAGGAAGAGGAAGGAGGAGGAGGAGGAGAAGGAGAAGAAGAAGAAGAAGAAGAAAAGAAGAAGAAGAAGAAGAAAAGAAGAAGAAGAAGAAGAAGAAGAAGAAGAAGGAGAAGAAGGAGAAGAAGGAAAAGAAGGAGAAGAAGGAGAAGAAGGAGAAGAAGGAGAAGGAGAAGTAGTATTGGAGGTGGAGTGGATTGAGTTGATGATGGCTCTTAACTCACTGTTTTATGGGACACTTGAATTGTATGGCAAGTAGAGGTCAAAGAAGATGCTAAATTCTTTTGTGTGTGTGTGTGTGTGTGTGTGTGTGGTTTTTGGGTCACACCCGGCAGTGCTCAGGGGTTATTCCTGGCTCCATGCTCAGAAATTGCTCCTGGCAGGCACGGGGGCCCATATGGGACACCAGGATTCGAACCAATGACCTTCTGCATGAAAGGTATCTCCATGCTATCTCTCCGGCCCCAAAGATGCTAAATTCTTAAGATGTATATGTCAGTATCCCACAACAAAGACTTACTTAATCTAAAAAGTCAGTACTTCACAAGTTGTCGAATTTTTCACTAAGTGAAGAAAGGAAGTGCAAAAGTCATCATTGGGTTCTAGGTACATTCTGACACTGAAATGAACTTCAGTTTCAGAGACAGTAAAAGTAAAGTGTAAAAGAACAATCCCAACATCAGACCTTTTGAGAGTTTGGTCCTAAATAACAAGTCATGTTGGATGAATAAGTTTATTTTGATTTTTTTTGTTTGTTTTTGTCTTTGTGTTTTGGGCAACACCCGTTGATGCTCAGGGCTTACTCCTGGCTATGTGCTCAGAAATTGCTCCTGGGTTGGGGGGACCATGTGGGACGCTGGGGGATTGAACTGTGGTCCATCCTAGGCTAGCACTAGCAAGGCAGATGCCTTACCTCTAGTGCCACTGCTCTGGCCCCGGATGAATAAGTTTAAGAATGTCTGTTTAATAGATAAAGCCAATTGCTTCACTTGAAATTAAATTTTAAAAATCTAATGTTTCCCAACCATGAGCTGCAAGACACACAAACAACCTGTGTCTCAGCATCTTTGTCTATAAAATGAGTATGGCAATATACTGGCCTCAAATGGTAAAGGTGATAAAGGTCAATGATTCAGTTATGTATTGTAGCTCCTGAAGACCTGGCATGTTAGTCAGGGTTAGTTTCTTGTATTGTTATTATTAGTTTGGACAATGTATTAGATTCATCATTGTTACTGTTACAGTGGGAATAGAAAGTGAAACACCAGGTAAACTTCATCAGTTACTTTAAATCTCTCCCATGGAACAGGAAGCATGTCAGAACAGAGAATGGGTAACTGGGGTGGGAGAGGGCAGCAAATAAAGGGAATTCTTCAGTCTCTCTCTCTCTCTCTCTCTCTCTCTCTCTCTCTCTCTCTCTCTCTCTCTTATTCCCAGGATCAACTACAGCTCAATTACTGGACAGATGGCAGATTCAGGCAGGGCTTGAAGGCTGAGTTACAATTTCTGAGCACAAGAGTCTCACACGTATGCATGTGGTAATGGCAGGATATTAGGAAAGCCAGGATAGCTGATGTATAGTATCGACACATAGCACAGTAATCTCGCTCACATGCACATGGAGGTAGCCAGAGAGACTAGAAAAGCTAGAACAACTGGGATAGAGACCGTTAAAGGGTCCAGCCATAAGATTTCAGACTAGAAAACAGTTACTAAATAGAGAGCAGCACAGGAGGAAGAAAAGGTCTTCTAGTAAACTATGAGGGACAGGGTTTAGGAAGTCAGATACGGGACTGAACAGCATGGGTCAAAATGAGTGACAATTACACAAAAGGAAAGCCTGGACATTTGGTAGGAAACAAAGCTGATCTATTTGAACTGTAAAATAAACTCTAACTTCTTGACATTCTGAGTTTTTGTATGAAAATCTTTCATATAATCCTTAAGAATCCACCAGCTCTGGAAAATCCACTTTTGTGGTAACATTATTATTAGAGTTTAGACCTCATCAAATCTACCAGGGCGGGACATACAACTTTGAGGGGCATCAGATAGAGATTACTATGCCAATATTTAAAGCTTGAAACTTAAAATATTGGAGAAGATTGTATAAAAAATGCCCAGAGGGCCCAGAGAGAGAGAGAGACAGACAGACAGACAGACAGACAGACAGACACAGACAGATAGGACAGAAAATATAGAAGGTAAAGCATTTGTCTTTTATGAAGCTGATCTGGGTTTGAGCACTGGCATCCAATATCATCTTTTGAGCACTGCCAGGAGAAATACCTGAGTGCAGACTTCCAGTAGTAAATCCTGAGTGCCAGGTATGTTCCTCCCCACTTAAAAAAGAAAATAAAAATGGTCAACATTTGGATATTAAGGTACTGAAATTTGGATGTTAAGGTACAAAGAGGATATCAAGTAACTAGTCAAGGAGGCTGAGAAAGATTAGAGAATGAAGTGAGAGAAAGGAAAGAAAGGAAAGTATTTTAAGGATGTAGAACTCACTAGACTAATAAAAGGAGAGAAAAGAATATCTTGAATTTCAAGGTAACTGAGAAAATCCAACTTTAGTTAAAAAGTGGACAAGGAAGCCAGTCTAGAATAAATTGAAGATTAAATAGAAGACATGGCACAGAGTCTTGGGAACTTTTCAAGAATTTTGGTTAAGAATAGCATTATTTGTAGTGGACTATTACAAGATGGAATTTTTTTTAAAGTAATTTCTATAACTTTATATTTATATACTAATAAAAGTAATACAAAGGAAGGGAAATTAGAGAGCAATTAAAGGGAAATTAATAGGAAAATGATCAAATTCCTTCTTAGGATGAAAGAAGATGGGAAGATCAGCCTTTGCTTAGAAGAGAAACACAAAGTACTTTGAAAATGGCCTGTTAAACATTTATCCCATGTAGAAAAAATTTAAACGTTTTTTTTGTTTGTTTGTTTTTGTTTTGGGCCACACCCAATGACTCTCAGGGGTTACTCCTGGCTATGTACTCAGAAATCACTCCTGGCTTGGAGGACCATATGGGACGCTGAGGAATCGAACCATGGTCCGTCCTAGGCTAGCATGGACAAGGCAAATGCCTTACTGCTTGCACCACTGCTCTGGCCCCAAATTTAAACTTTTAAATCAGAGAAATATCAGCTAGTACATATCTCAAGTAGTACATGTCTGATTACTTTTATTTTCTTGGTGAGTTTGACAGAATATAAAGATAGGTTAACGAGGACTGTGTTTTGAGTATAAAGTATTATGTAGGCGATTATTTTTTGATACTCATTAATTTTCAAGAAAATAAATGCTTCTCATTATTTCATTTTTCACCTGTAATATTCAGGCATTAAAACAGAAACACAGAGAAAGTAAAACATTGACTTTATGGAAATGTTTAAATTTTGTCCAGTGAAAAGAACTCAAAAAGAGATAAAAAAAAAAAAAAAAGCTAAGGGTATTTACAGGAGAGTAACTGATGGTGAGATATGAAATCTAAGTTAAGGTATGATGAAATGTACTTAAAGAGAGTTGATTGTAAGAAGAAAGTGGTGAAAAGTCAGAGTACTTATCTCTGATTTAAAGTAGAATAAAGTAGAAAATGAAAAGAAGGCAGATGACAGGGATAGTTTTACTATCAAACTTTACAGGTAATATACTTTCTGGTGTGACAGTATGCAGTCTATAAAGAGACAGGTGGTCCCCAAAATGGAGAGGCAGGGTGGTCATCTCAGGGCAGGAACTAAGGAATAACAAAAGAACAAAGAAGCTGGACCGTGGTGCACTGAGAGTTCAGTCACGAGAATGACATAGGGTTTGACTTAAAGAGGAAGACAGAGTTCTAAGTCTCAAAGGTTTGACCTGTGCAAGATATTTGTGCAATGAGGGAAGGAGGAAGGTACAGAAATGATGAAATGCTTAGAAAATAAAAAGCTTCTTTCTGATTGAGAGACTTGAAGGTGAAGGATGAAGTCATAATCTGCTAAATGCTAGATTAAGAATATGAATTACAGGGGCCAGAGTGGTGGCACAAGCGGTAGGGCATCTGCCTTGCATGTGATAACCTAGGCTGGACTGCGGTTCGATCCCCTGGTGTCCCATATGGTCCCCTCAGCCAGGAAAGATTTTTAAGTGGAAGCCAGGAGTAACCCCTGAGCATCACCAGGTGTGGCCTACCCTCCAAAAAAGAATATGAATTATGAAAAAGATCACACCTTCTGTAACTTCCGTTTGCAAAGTTGCTTACATGATGTGATTTCTAATTAAGTTTGGTCAAAGCCTATTTATTCTTCAGGAGGACAAAAAAGAGCTGAGGCATTGATAAGAGTCAATTCCCACCCCTACAGACTATTTCCTTTTTCCTTTGCAAAATAGACAGCAAGTTTATTGGCTAGCAGGGGTGATTTAAGCAATAGACCACACTTACGTGGGTTGGGTGGAGACTGTTGTTTTCTGAAAATTGTTTTGAAACTTTTCTCTAGCATTTGTGTTTATACATGTTTCTAAGTTTTTTTTTTAATTGCTATATTCAAGAAACCTTAGAATTATTGTGAGAAAATGAGAAGTTGTCAGATTAACACTAGATTTTCTATGTGGTTCTTGTTTGCTTGTTTTAGAGCCACACCAAGTTATACCTAGGGCTTACTCCTGGCAATGTTTTAGGCACCATACGGGGAGGTATTTGTTATCAAATCCTGGTCACCTGTATGCAATGCCTTATCCCTGTACTATCTCTCAGGTTATTTTATGGCTTTTAAAATCTGACCCAGGCTCTCCAATTTTATGAGCCCAGAACTGTTCATTGTCATTTTTCAGGATAGCAGAGAGACCTATTGTATTCTAATGCCTAACAGTCACTGAGTGCTGATTGTATCCAGGCATTGCTTTACCAATATTTCTTTGTTCTAGCATTTTATGTTCAGGGGTTTATCTCATTTTCACACATTAGAAAAATGACACAGATGAAAGAGTTAAGTTGTCTAAGGTCACCAGCAATGAGAAGGGGTAATAAGACTATCTTCAGAGGGAGGGACTACAGAGCATGAAAACCGGCAAAGCTTTGCAAAAGCTGGCTCCCTGTGTGTGACACCAGGCAGGGAAAATCCACGAAAGTACACCGGCCCAGTGGGGCCCAACTGTGAAAAACTGTGAGTGTGACCTGTCTATGTCTGTCTACTGTCCTCTTGTGTGAAACTCTTGCAAGTGGGGCACAAAGAAGCTCCAGAAACCTTGCTCGCCCAGACGCCATTTTCAGGGAGGGACTACAGAGCATGAAAACCGGCAAAGCTTTGCAAAAGCCGGCTCCCTGTGTGTGACACCAGGCGGGGAAAATCCACAAAAGTACACCGGCCCAGTGGGGCCCAACTGTGAAAAACTGTGAGTGTGACCTGTCTATGTCTGTCTACTGTCCTCTTGCGTGAAACTCTTCCGAGTGGGGCAAAAAGAGGCTCCGCTTCGCTACATGGCCGTGCACTCTTTCTAAGGAAAGAACTCCAGTGCAACAAGAAGGAAAAATCACACTAAGAACGGCGCTATATCACAGAAGCAAACATTTCTCTCCGGACGTCTTCTCTGTTGCATGCTCGGGCCTAAGATTTGACCCAGTGTGAGGCTTCATCCACGGAGGACTCCCCTCCCTTAGAGGCAAGTCAGCCCATCCAGAAAGGGAAGAGCCAGAGCAGTGTGCTGCCTGCATCATATAGACAATGAATACCACCCCAACACATAGAAAAACCCACAATACAAGTGTGACAATGGGGAAACAACGCAGGCCAGCATCAGACATAGAGAATGAAGATGACAATTCTGAGGACCAGATAATGACCAACCAACTAATCAACCTCTCAGATAAGGACTTTAGACTAGCAATATGGAAGATGCTCAATGGACTCCAAGAAACCATGGATCGAGTTGAACAGAACACTAATAAGAACCAAGAAAATATGAAGACAGAAATCACAAAACTCCAAACTGAAATAACATGTCAACTAACAGGACTGAAAAAGTCAG
Source organism: Suncus etruscus (assembly GCF_024139225.1). Classification (NCBI taxonomy): domain Eukaryota; kingdom Metazoa; phylum Chordata; class Mammalia; order Eulipotyphla; family Soricidae; genus Suncus; species Suncus etruscus. The sequence goes on along the minus strand of NC_064856.1, from coordinate 85,183,200 downwards.
TAAATGAAGTGAATGACAAAATGGATAAGCTCTGGGACAGGGTATCAGAAGCTGAGAATAGACTTGGTGCTGTGGAAGATGAGATACATAACAATTCCATACAGCAGGAGAGATTGGACAAAAAACTTAAAGCAAATGAGCAGACAATGGAAAAATTAGTCAAAGAATGGGAACAGATGAAAATAGAAGTCTATGATAAGATCAACAGAAACAACTTAAGAATCATTGGAGTCCCAGAGACCCAGGAAGAAAATTTCCAGGAAGAATCAATGGTCAAGAGCATCATTAAAGAGAAACTTCCAGAGCTAAAGAATATATGTGATCAAATCCTGCATGCCCGAAGAGTACCAACCAAAAGAGACCCCAGAAAAACCACCTCAAGACACATCCTAGTCACAATGACAAATCCCACAGATAGAGACAGAATTTTGAAAACAGCAAGATCAAAAGGGGAAATCTCGTTCAAGCAAGCTTCCCTGAGATTTACAGCAGAACTGTCATCAGAAACACTCAATGCCAGAAAGCAGTGGTGGGATATTGTGACAAGACTGAATGAAATGAATGTTTCACCCAGAATACTATACCCAGCAAAACTCACTTTCCGGTTTGACGGAAGAATACATGGTTTCACAGACAAAAAACAGCTCAGAAACTTCACAGACACAAAACCAGTCTTAAGAGAAAAACTGAAAGACCTAATCTAAGACAAGACTACCCAAAAGACACACCAAATTTTGAAATAAAGATGGCGTTAAATCCCAGGACAATTCTTTCTCTCAACGTCAATGGACTAAATGCACCAGTTAAGAGACACAGAGTGGCTAAATGGATCAAAAAACTCAATCCAACCTTCTGCTGCCTACAAGAAACGCACCTGAATAGTCAGAAAAAACATAGACTCAAAATAAAAGGCTGGAGAAAAATTATCCAAGCAAACAACACCCATAAAAAAGCTGGAGTGGCCATACTAATATCAGATAATGCAAACTTTATATTCAGGAAGGTTGTAAGGGACAAAGATGGACATTTTATATTAATCAAGGGGTACCTAGAGCAGGAAGAATTCACTCTCCTAAACATATATGCACCGAATGAGGGGCCAGCAAAATATTTAAAACAACTGTTGACAAATCTGAAAAATAATATCAACAACAACACAATAATTGTGGGGGACCTTAACACGGCTTTGTCAACACTGGATAGGTCAACCAGACTGAAACCCAACAAGAATATACTAGACCTGAGAAGAGAAATGGAAGAAAGAGGCCTAGTGGATATATATAGGACACTCCATCCCCAGAAACCTGGATACACATTCTTCTCCAATGTACATGGGACATTCTCCAGGATAAACTACATGCTGGCACATAAAACATACCTCCATAAGATCAAGAGGATAGAAATTTTGCAGACTACCTTTGCTGACCACAAGGCTCTGAAATTATTTGTGAACTCCAAAGGGACTCAGAAGAAACACTTTAATACCTGGAAGTTAAACAGCCTCATGCTCAATAACCAGTGGGTCCAAGATGAAATCAAGGAGGAAATAAAAAGGTTCCTGGAAACAAATGACAATAAAGACACAAACTATCAGAACTTATGGGACACAGCAAAAGCAGTACTGAGAGGAAAATTTATAGATTTGCAAGCACACATCAGGAAGGAAGAAGGAGCTTACCTGAGTAGTTTAATGACACAGCTAATAGAACTAGAAAATGCTCAACAAAAGGACCCAAGAATAGGAAGACAGAAGAAAATAACAAAGCTGAGAGCAGAAATCAACGAAGTGGAAACTCAAAAAACAATCCGAAAGATCAACGAAAGCAGAAGTTGGTTCTTTGAAAAAATGAACAAGATTGATAGACCACTGGCAAACCTAACAAAGAGAGAGAGAGAAACTTGATAACTCGTATCAGGAATGAAAAAGGAGAGATCACTACTGATATGACAGAGATTCAAAGGGTAATCAGAAACTACTTTGAAAAACTCTACGCCACTAAAAATGAGAACCTGGAAGAAATGGATAAATTCTTGGACTCTTATAATCTTCCACGGTTGAAGGAAGAGGATGTAGCATATCTAAACACCCCCATCACCATTGATGAAATTAAAACAGTAATCAAATGTCTGCCGAAAAACAAAAGCCCAGGTCCAGATGGATTCACTAATGAATTCTATCAAACTTTCCAAGAGGAACTACTGCCAATCTTGGCAAGACTCTTCATGAAATTGAACAAACAGAAATACTACCAAATAGCTTTTATGAAGCCAACATCACCTTGATACCTAAACCAGACAGAGATGCTACCAAAAAAGAAAATTACAGACCAATATCACTGATGAATGCAGATGCAAAGATCCTCAACAAAATCCTGGCAAATAGGATTCAATGCCTCGTTAAAAAGATCATCAATTACGATCAAGTAGGTTTCATCTCAGGAATGCAAGGCTGGTTTAACATCTGTAAATCTATCAACATAATACACAACATCAATAACAAGAAAAATAAAAACCACATGATCATATCAATAGATGCAGAGAAAGCATTTGATAAGGTCCAACACCCATTCTTGATCAAAACTCTCAGCAAGATGGGAATGGAGGGAACTTTTCTCAATATAGTGAAGGCCATCTACCACAAGCCAGTGGCAAATATTATCCTCAATGGAGAAAAACTGAAAACCTTCCCTCTAAATTCTGGCACAAGACAAGGCTGTCCTCTCTCACCACTCCTATTCAACATAGCACTGGAAGTACTTGCTATAGCGATTAGGCAAGAAAAGGATATCAAGGGAATCCAGATAGAAAAGGAAGAAGTCAAGCTCTCACTGTTTGCAGATGACATGATACTCTACTTAGAAAACCCTAAAGTCTCTACGAAATAGCTTCTAGAAACAATAGACTCATATAGCAAGGTGGCAGGCTACAAAATTAACACACAAAAATCAATGGCCTTTCTATACACCAATAGTAATAAGGATGAAATGGACATTAAGAAAACAACCCCATTCACAATAGTGCCACACAAACTCAAATATCTTGGAATCAACTTGACTAAATATGTGAAGGACCTATACAAAGAAAACTATAAAACTCTGCTCCAAGAAATAAAAGAGGACACACGGAAATGGAAACGCATACCCTGCTCATGGATTGGCAGGATTAACATAATCAAAATGGCAATACTCCCCAAGGCATTATACAGATTTAATGCCATCCCTCTAAAGACACCCATGACATTCTTCAAAGAAGTGGATCAGACACTTTTGAAATTCATTTGGAACAATAAACACCCTCGAATAGCTAAAGCAATCATTGGGAAAAAGAATATGGGAGGAATTACTTTCCCCAACTTTAAACTGTACTACAAAGCAACAGTTATCAAAACAGCATGGTATTGGAATAAGGATAGGTCCTCAGATCAATGGAATAGGCTTGAATACTCAGAAAATGTTCCCCAGATATACAACCACCTAATTTTTGATAAAGGAGCAGGAAATCTTAAATTGAGCAGGGAAAGCCTCTTCAACAAGTGGTGTTGGCACAATTGGATAGCCACTTGCTAAAAATTGAACTTAGACCCCCAGCTAACATCATGTACGAAGGTAAAATCCAAATGGATTAAAGACCTCAATATCAGACCCAAAACCATAAGATATATAGAACAGCACATAGGCAAAACACTCCAGGACATTACAGGCATCTTCAAGGAGGAAACTGCACTCTCCAAGCAAGTGAAAGCAGAGATTAACAGATGGGAATATATTAAGCTGAGAAGCTTCTGCACCTCAAAGGAAATAGTGCCCAGGATACAAGAGCCACCCACTGAGTGGGAGAAACTATTCACCCAATATCCATCAGATAAGGGGCTAATCTCCAAAATATACAAGGCACTGACAGAACTTTACAAGAAAAAAACATCTAACCCCATCAAAAAATGGGGAGAAGAAATGAACAGACACTTTGACAAAGAAGAAATACACATGACCAAAAGACACATGAAAAAATGTTCCACATCACTAATCATCAGGGAGATGCAAATCAAAACAACGATGAGATACCACCTCACACCCCAGAGAATGGCACACATCACAAAGAATGAGAATAAACAGTGTTGGCGGGGATGTGGAGAGAAAGAAACTCTTATCCACTGCTGGTGGGAATGCCGTCTAGTTCAACCTTTATGGAAAGTGATATGGAGATTCCTCCAAAAACTGGAAATCGAGCTCTCATACCATCCAGCTATACCACTCCTAGGAATATACCCTAGGAACACAAAAATACAATACAAAACCCCCTTCCTTACACCTATATTCATTGCAGCACTATTTACCATAGCAAGACTCTGGAAATAACCAAGATGCCCTTCAACAGACGAATGGCTAAAGAAACTGTGGTACATATACACAATGGAATATTATGCAGCTGTCAGGAGAGATGAAGTCATGAAATTTTCCTATACATGGATGTACACGGAATCTATTATGCTGAGTGAAATAAGTCAGAGAGAGAGAGAAAAAAACGCAGAATGGTCTCACTCATCTATGGGTTTTAAGAAAAATGAAAGACACCCTTGTAATAATAATTTTCAGACACAAAAGAGAAAAGAGCTGGAAGTTCCAGCTCACTTCAGGAAGCTCACCACAAAGAGTGATGAGTTTAGTTAGGGAAATAACTACATTTTGAACTGTCCTAATAATGAGAATGTATGAGGAAAATGGAGAGCCTGTCTAGAGTACAGGCGGGGGTCGGGTGGGGCGAAGGGAGACTTGGGACATTGGTGATGGGAATGTTGCACTGGTGATGGGTGGTGTTCTTTACATGACTGAAACCCAAACACAATCATGTATGTAATTAAGGTGTTTAAATAAATTTATAAAAAAAAGACTATCTTCAGTTAGTCAGCTGACCATTATTCAAATGCAAATATATAGCACAAATATGTGTACCCTACTTCCACACTCCATCCCATTATACCATGATCTACTTCTCATCTGTTGTTTGGTGGTTTCCATCAGTGAATAAGTGCTGACACTAGAAAAGAAAAACAGCTCCTCTTTGTCCATTATACCTTTAATTATTCTTGTCCTCTCTAGGACTGTCTGTCCTGCTTCCAAGATGGGTTATACTTTTTGGCTGACCTTATTCTCAGCATCTTATTTTCTTTCAATTAGGACTCATCTGGGACTTGCTCCTGTGTTCTGCCTTTTTTTCTGATTCTTCCTCTCTTTACCCCATCATGAGCTTAGTGATTTGGTCATCTGAGGTACAGGTAGATAGGGATCATAGGCAGGTTAGTAAAATGAAAAGAAACTTCTAAGAGAGGTCATCCTCAAAATTCTGAACCCCAGCTCTTGGCTATTACTATATCATTTTATAGTACAGCATAATGTGAAATAAAATATCATAATGTAATATTTTTATTAAAATATGAATATGTTATTTATTTATTTTTTATTATAAATTTAAACATAAGATGCCAAGATTCATGTTGGTGAGCAAAGAAAGTGATTCTGTGAAGTGGAATTTCCTGGTAAAGATGCTGTGAATTATATTAAGAAAAAATAACGGATTTAAAATATCGTATAAATATCAGGATTTGAGAAGATTGACTTCAATTTTTTTATTTAAACACCTTGATTACATACATGATTGTATTTGGGTTTCAGTCATGTAAAGAACACCACCCATCACCAGTGCAACATTCCCATCACCAATATTCCAAATCTTTCTCCTCCCCACCCGACCCCTGCCTGTACTCTAGACAGGCTTTCCAATTCCCTCATACATTCTCATTATTAGGACAGTTCAAAATGTAGTTATTTCTCTAACTAAACTCATCACTCTTTGTGGTGAGCTTCCTGAAGTGAGCTGGAACTTCCAGCTCTTTTCTCTTTTGTGTCTGAAAATTATTATTACAAGGGTGTCTTTCATTTTTCTTAAAACCCATAGATGAGTGAGACCATTCTGCGTTTTTCTCTCTCTCTGACTTATTTCACTCAGCATAATAGATTCCGTGTACATCCATGTATAGGAAAATTTCATGACTTCATCTCTCCTGACAGCTGCATAATATTCCATTGTGTATATGTACCACAGTTTCTTTAGCCATTCGTCTGTTGAAGGGCATCTTGGTTGTTTCCAGAGTCTTGCTATGGTAAATAGTGCTGCAATGAATATAGGTGTAAGGAAGGGGGTTTTGTATTGTATTTTTGTGTTCCTAGGGTATATTCCTAGGAGTGGTATAGCTAGATGGTATGAGAGCTCGATTTCCAGTTTTTGGAGGAATCTCCATATCACTTTCCATAAAGGTTGAACTAGACGGCATTCCCACCAGCAGTGGATAAGAGTTCCTTTCTCTCCACATCCCCACCAAGACTGTTTATTCTCATTCTTTGTGATGTGTGCCATTCTCTGTGGTGTGAGGTGGTACCTCATAGTTGTTTTGATTCGTATCTACCTGATGATTAGTGATGTGGAGCATTTTTTCATGTGTCTTTGGCTATTTGTATTTCTTCTTTGTCAAAGTGTCTGTTCATTTCTTCTCCCCATTTTTTGATGGAATTAGATGTTCTTTTCTTGTAAATTTCTGTCAGTGCCTTGTATATTTTGGAGATTAGCCCCTTATCTGATGGGTATTGGGTGAATAGTTTCTCCCACTCAGTGGGTGGCTCTTGTATCCTGGGCACTATTTCCTTTGAGGTGCAGAAGCTTCTCAGCTTAATATATTCCCATCTGTTAATCTCTGCTTTCACTTGCTTGGAGAGTGCAGTTTCCTCCTTGAAGATGCCTGTAGTCTCAATGTCCTGGAGTGTTTTGCCTATGTGTTGTTCTATATATCTTATGGTTTTGGGTCTGATATTGAGGTCTTTAATCCATTTGGATTTTACCTATGTACATTATGTTAGCTGAGGGTCTAAGTTCAATTTTTTGCAAGTGGCTATCCAGTTGTGCCAACACCACTTGTTGAAGAGGCTTTCTTTGCTTCATTTAGGATTTCTTGCTTCTTTATCAAAAATTAGGTGATTGTATGTCTGGGGAACATTTTCTGAGTATTCAAGCCTATTCCCCTGATCTGAGGGCCTGTCCTTATTCCAATACCATGCTGTTTTGATAACTATTGCTTTGTAGTAAAGTTTAAAGTTGGGGAAAGTAATTCCTCCCATATTCTTTTTCCCAATGATTGCTTTAGCAATTCTAGGGTGTTTATTGTTCCAAATGAATTTCAATAGTGCCTGATCCACTTCTTTGAAGAATGTCATGGGTATCTTTAGAGAGATCGCATTAAATCTGTATAATGCCTTGGGGAGTATTGCCATTTTGATGATGTTAATCCTGCCAATCCATGAGCAGGGTATGTGTTTCCATTTCTGCGTGTCCTCTCTTATTTCTTGGAGCAGCGTTTTATAGTTTTCTTTGTGTATGTCCTTCATATTTTTAGTCTAGTTGATTCCAAGATATTTGAATTTGTGTGGCTCTATTGTGAATGGGGTTGTTTTCTTAATGTCCATTTCTTCCTTATTACTATTGATGTATAGAAAGGCCATTGATTTTTGTGTGTTAATTTTGTAGCCTGCCACCTTGTTATATGAGTCTATTGTTTCTAGAAGCTATTTCCTAGAGACTTTAGGGTTTTCTAAGTAGAGTATCATGTCATCTGCAAACAGTGAGAGCTTGACTTCTTCCTTTCCTATCTGGATTCCCTTGATATCTTTTTCTTGCCTAATCACTATAGCGAGTACTTCCAGTGCTATGTTGAATAGGAGTGGTGAGAGAGGACAGCTTTGTCTTGTGCCAGAATTTAGAGGGAAGGCTTTTAGTTTTTCTCCATTGAGGATAATATTTGCCACTGGCTTGTGGTAGATGGCCTTAACTATGTTGAGAAAGGTTCCTTCCATTCCCATCTTGCTGAGAGTTTTGATCAAAAATGGGTGTTAGACCTTATCAAATGCTTTCTCTGCATCTATTGATATGATCATGTGATTTTTATTTTTCTTGTTGTTGATGTTGTGTATTATGTTGATAGATTTACGAATCTTTTGTGTGTGTGTGTGTGTTTGTGTGTGTGTGTGTGTGTGTGTGGTTTTTGGGTCACACCTGGCAGTGCTCAGCCTGGCTCCAGGCTCAGAAATTGCTCCTGGCAGGAACGGGAGGACCATATGGGACGCCGGGATTCGAACCGATGACCTCCTGCATCAAAGGCAACTGCCTTACCTCCATGCTATCTCTCCGGCCCCAGATTTACGAATCTTAAACCATCCTTGCATTCCTGGGGTGAAACCTACTTGCTCATAGTGGATAGTCTTCTTGATGAGGCACTGGATCCTGTTCCCCAGGATTTTGTTGAGGATCTTAGCATCTGTGTTCATCAAGGATATTGGTCTGTAATTTTCCTTTTTGGCAGCATCTCTATCTGGTTTTGGTATTAAGGTGATGTTGGCTTCATAAAAGCTATTTGGAAGTGTTCCTGTTTTTTCGATTTTATAAAAGAGCCTGGCCAGGATTGGTAGCAGTTCTTCTTGAAAGGTTTGAAAGAATTCATTTGTGAATCCATCAGGGCCTGGGCTTTTGTTTTTGGGCAAATTTTTTATTAGGGTTTTAATTTCCTCAATAGTGATGGGGGTGTTTAGATATGCTACATCTTCTTTAATCAACCATGAAAGGTTATATGAGTTCAGAAATTTATCTATTTCGTCCAGGTTCTCATATTTAGTGGCATAGAGTTTCTCAAAGTATTCTCTGAATACCCTTAGAATTTCTGCAGTATCTGTAGTAATCTCCCCCTTTTCATTTCTAATATGCATTATCAAGTTTCTCTCTCTCTCTTTTGCTTTGTGAGTTTTGCCAATGGCCTATCAATCTTGTTTATTTTTTCAAAGAACCAACTTCTGCTTTTGTTGTTATTTCGGATTGTTTTTTTTGTGTTTCTATTTCATTGATTTCTGCTCTCAGCTTTTTTTTTTTAATTTCCTTCTGTCTCCCTATTTTTACTTTCTTTTGTTGATCATTTTCTAATTCTATAAGCTGCGTCATTAAGCTATTCATGTATGCTCCTTCTTCCTTCCTGATGTGTGCTTGCAAAGCTATAAATTTTCCTCTCAGTACCGCTTTTGCTGTATCCCATAGGTTCTGATAGTTTGTGTTTTCATTATCGTTTGTTTCCAGGAAATTTTTTATTTCCTCTTGGACCCACTGGTTGTTCAGTAGTAGACTGTTTAATTTCCAGGTGTTAAATTTTTTCTTCTGTGTCTCTTTGTAGTTCACATCTAACTTCAGAGTCTTGTGGTCAGTAAAGGTAGCCTGCAAAATTTCTATCTTCTTGATTTTATGGAGGTATGTTTTATGTGCCAGCATGTGGTCTATCCTGGAGAATTACCCGTGTATGTTGGAAAAGTATGTGTCTTTCTGAGGATGGAGTATCCTATATATATCTACTAGGCCACTTTCTTCCATTTATCTTTTCAGGTCTAGTATATTTTTGTTGGGTTTCAATTTGATTGACCTATCAAGTGTTGACAAGCTTGTGTTTAGGTCTCTCACAATTATTGTGTTATTATTGATATCCTTTTTCAGATTTGTCAACAATTGTATTAAACATTTTGCTGGTCCCTCATTGGGTGCGTATATGTTTAGGAGAGTGATTTCTTCCTGCTATACATATCCCTTGATTAGTACATAATATCCATTTTTGTCCCTTACAACTTTTCTGAGTATAAAGTTTGTGTCATCTGATATTAGTATGGCCACCCCTACTTTTTAAGGGTGTTGTTTGCTTGAATAATTTTCCTCCTGCCTTTGATTTTGAGTCTATGTTTATTCTGACTATTCAGGTGTGTTTCTTGTAGGCAGCAGAATGTAGACTTCAGTTTTTTTTTTATCCATTTCGCCACTCTGTGCCTCTTAACGGGTGTATTTAGTCCATTGACAATGTCAATTGTCATGGGATTTATTGCCATCTTTGTGTAGAAGTTTGGTGTGTTTTTGTTCTGTCTTGTTTTTAGAATAGATCTTTCCATTTTTCTTTTAAGGCTGGTTTTGAGTCTGTAAAGTTTTTGAGTTGTTGTTTATCTGTGAAGCCATGTATACTTCTTTCAAACATGAAAGTGAGTTTTGCTGGGTGCAGTATTCTTGGCGGAGCATTTATTTCATTGAGTTTTCTCACTATATCCCACCACTGCATTCTCGCCTTGAGTGTTTCTGGTGACAGGTCTGCTGTAAATTTCAAGGATGCTCCCTGGAATGTAATTTCCCTTTTCGATCTTGCTGCTTGCAGTATTCTATCTCTATCTGTAGGATTCATCATTGAGACTAGGATGTGTCTTGGGGTGTTTCTCCTGGGGTCTTTTTTAGCTGGTACTCTTCGAGCATGTAGAATTTGGTCACATGTTTTCTTTAGCTCTGGTAGTTTCTCTGTGATGATGTTCTTGACTGTTGATTCTTCCTGGAGATTTTCTTCTTGGGTCTCTGGAACTCCAATGATCCTAAAGTTGTTTCTGTTGAGCTTATCAAAGACTTCTATTTTCATCTGTTCATATTCTTTGAGTAATTTTTCCATTGTCTGATCATTTGATTTAAGGCTTTTTTCCCAATCTCCTCTGCTGTGTAAAGTTGTTATGCATCGCATCTTCCAGTGCACTAATTCTATCCTCAGCTGCTTTTAACCTGTTGGAAAGCTCATCCATTATGTTCTTCAATTCATCTACTGAGTTTTTCAGACCTGTTATTTGACCTGATATTTCAGTTTGGAGATTTCTGATTTCTATCTTTATATTCTCTTGATTTTTATTAGTGTTCTGATCTATACTTTCTTTGAGTTCTGTGAGCGTCCTCCATATTTCTTCTCTAAACTCCATTTCTGAAAGACTGCTTAGGTGGTTGGCCATTGTTGGGTCATCACAGTTTCCATATTCATTCTCTATGGCTGATGTTGGTCTGCGTAGTTTCCCCATTGTCATGCTTATGCTGTGGGTTTTTCTACGTGTTGTGGTGGTATTCATTGGCTAGGTGGAGTGCGCTGCCACGAAGCTCCTCTGCTTCAACCCCTCATAGGTGGGCTTAAGGGGGCCAGCAGAGTCAGCTTTATCCGCAACTCCAGCCCAGAAAGACTCACCTCAGCCGAGGCAAGCCATCAGGGGATGAATGCCAGAGAAGATCAAAGTTCCCAGGTTGAAGCAAGCCGGGGGAAGCCCCAAAATGTCTGCCGAGGACAATATTATTTTTACCGTGGTAGAATTTCATCTTTTTTCTTTTTCTTTTTATATATAAAAACCTTCATAATGTAATATTATTTAGGAACTATATGGTTACAAATATTTAGTTACATTAGTCTCATTAGTTGGAATTGTAGCAATAAATTGTGCTGTCCATGTCTTATAAAAGAAATAATGATAATAATTTCCCTAAATTTTAGTCAAGTGAATTATAAACACAAAACTATCTTTTGGAGGAGAGACTTAACATGTGTTGCATATTGAATATGCTAATGGTGGTAGAAAAGTAGTGCCTTATAGCTGGTTATCTAATACTAGTACATGACTCAATCTTTCTGAGCTGTGGTTGGTCTGTAAAGCATGTCAATCAGTATAGGATCTCTTAGGATCTTTCAGTGGTCCTGTCTATTTCCAGAGTCCAAATAAATTAATATTATTTTTGCAGTGTCTATGCCTCTGTTCTCCACTGCATCCCAAAAGAATCCAAAATGTACTTTGTATTCCATTTGTATTTACCTTGAATGTTTCCTGAGTTGATGGTTCTATGGAATCTAAAGTCTATCACCTATCTCCATCACCTTAGCTCTGATGAACTAATGTCCTTTTGGTACCAAAGCCTTTTAGAATTTGTGTTCTCTAGGGTTTAGATCTGAAACAGGACTGCTAAATTCAACCACTGACTTTGTAACCTTGGAAACCTTTATTCAGAGGTCCTGTGATACTATGAAAACTTTAGTCACTACTCAAATCTGACTGTGTGTCCATTTCTTCTCTATTTGTACCAAGAGCAGTCTGAGTTATCTAAGTAACTAAGATCCACAAAGTAGAGGACTAATCTACTCTGCCCCTAGACACTACTGAAGCAAAGTTATTATCTGAGAAGCCAGGACAAGTTATAATTAGACAGCCAGTGAGTCAGAGCTCATGGGAGCTGGCTGTGAAGTTTTCACTTATAAATGACACACTAGTTTTGACGTCCACTGAGGATCATCCTGGGCATCCAGAGTTCAGGCTTGTTCTCAGAATCAGGGAGTGTGGGAGACAAGAAATATTCAGAGGCATAGAAACAGTTCAATCTGAACCCCATTTCACTATGAAACTAGAGTTAGACACAGCAAGTACAGACAAGGTTAGCATTTTCACTAGGTGGGGGGAATACTCCCTTCAGGGCAGAGGATTTGTTTCATTTTTTCTTAAGATGGTGCACTTGCTAATTAAAGTCTTTCACATGTCTTGCCAAGCAGTGAATTGAATTTATGGCTTCACCACTCCTCATCACTCCATGTTCAGAAAGAAGATGAACTTAAAATCCCAGATCTATTATTAATTTACCATGACCATGAATAAAACTACCAACTTAAGTCTTCATTTTTAGAAAATGGGACTTTCATGAAGAATAAAAATACAATAATACATGCAAAGAGTTTAGTTGAGGATCCCACACATGACAGATGATGAATCAATGCCAGTCTTCTTATATTCTTATGGAATATAAGCCATCAGATGATACTGGCTGCAGATCACGGGCAAACATAGAACACACCCTTGAAAGTGCTAATGCTGTTTTAGCTCATCAGACATTTTGTCTCAGGAAAGCCATTAGAATCCCCCAAAGTACTATATTTTTCTCTTGGTAAACAACTTACTTCCCACAACTTCACATCACTTTATATTAAGTAAGCCCAACAAGTGAGTCACAAATACTTACAGAAGCAAATTTAAGAGTTACGCCCCAAAGAGAGGCATCTTGCTTGACTTTTCTTAAGAAGCTGTTGGTCCCAGCAAAAAGAGGGTTCGGGGGCCCATATTTTAAGTTAGAAAACCCCCAAATTCAAGCTAATTTTGTATTCATATGCAAACCCTATACCTTGATTCATCTTTTTAGTTAATTTCAATAACAGCTGAGATAAGGCAAGAAGAAAGGTATATAAACACCTTAAGCAAAAGAGTCTCAGGGGAACTGAATTTAGTAAATAATCTGAGAGAAAAGATAAGCATGTTTCAAAGATAGTTTTTCAAGAGTGAGGGAGAAGAGAATAGTGAAAAAAAAGGCAGTCTAGTGAGAGAAAGAACAAGATTGAAAAGAATCAAAGAGGAACACAGTCAAAATAAAAGTTAGACAAGATAGTTAACACAGACTTTGGGAAAATTCATGAACTTAAAGATAAATCTGAAGAAATACTTAGACTATGTCACATAGCACAGATGGAAAATACAAATAAATAGATGGAAAATATGAAGGCTGGGCAGTGAAAATCCAGCAGATACAACTTAAGACTTCCACCCTACACAATTCTAAGGCTCACTATTTCCAGAGAATTCAATGTGAATGGTGTTTCTTAGATAAATTCTACTTTCCTAGATTTTTTATAGTAAGAATTATAAGAGGCAAGCATAAGCTCTAGCTTAGTGGTAGTCATAAAATTAAAAAAAAACGAACAAACAAACAGATACAAACTTAATGGGCACCAGTTATAGTTCAGCAGATAGGGTACTTGCCTTGCATGCAAGCTGAACCAGATTAGATCCTTGGCACCCCATATGTTCATTCTAGAAAAAAAAATTTTGTTGTTGTTTTTGTGTCATACACAAGAGATGCTCAGAGGTTATTCCTGGTTCTGCATTCAGGAATTACTCCTGGTAGTACTTGGTGGACCATCTGGCATGTTGTGAGTCAAACCTGAGTTGGCTGTGTGCAAGGAAAGCACACTGCCTATACACTGTACTATCTCTTCATCTCTTCTGCCTCCCATTACAGAAAATATTTTAAAGACAAGTAGATCAAAATAAGAAAAAAATATATAAGAAAAGTTGAAATTTGTTAGCAAAGAGAACTAATTTTGTGATATATCTCCTTTAAATGTTTATATGTGCATTTAGTTTTTTATATTCATAATTTCATGTATATTAATGTATAAACAATGTATGATATATATATATATACATATATGTTTATATATTGTTGATATACAGAGATAATATATATTTAATTTACTACAGAATAAATTCATTTAGGTATGGAGATGTGGTTCAATGATATAAAGTACATGCTTTGCATGCATAAAATTTGAGTTTAAAAGAAGGGAAGGAAGAAAAGAAGGAAAAATGGGGAGGGAAGAGGAAGAGAAAGGATGAAAAGAAAAAATTTACAAGATAAAAGTTATCACATTCCTAGGTGCTTGCATTAGTCCTGCCACATTATTTGTAACTGTAATAATGAAATATGACCTACATAGAGAGCCCAGAGAGAGATACTTGGGTATGCAGTTAACTCATCTTTGAGAAAAGAGTTAAGAGAATGAAATGGACCAAGGAAAGACACTTAAATGAACAGTGTGCGAACACTGATCAATCATATGCTAAAAATAAACTCAAGTCCCCATCTCACACTATACACTGACAGAAGTCAACTCAAAATAGATTAAAGACCTCGGCATAAGGCCTGAATCCATAAATTATATTAAAGAAAACATAGACAAAACTTTTGATAATTTTAAATCTAGAGGTATCTTCAATAATTCAGTGCCACAAGCCTAGCAAATGAAAGCAAAAATCAGTACATGGACTACATCAAATAAAGAAGTGTCTGGATTGAAAAAGAAACAATGATCAGACTGAAAAGATACCTCCACAGACTGGGAGAAAATATTTGCTCACCAACCAAAATCTCTTATTTATGAACTCAGAAGAATTTAGGATTGATTTAGTTCTTTAGTTTCCAGTGCTGGTGGGGCAACCATTTGGTGCTGTGGCCACCCCTGCTGGCCAGTTGATGTAGCAGCGAGCAGTGTGCACGCTACTACCACAATCTAAAAAAAAAATCTAAGAGAGAAAATGGCAGTTTCCTCTGACTCCAGTAAATGTAGAGATCCAATGAAAGTAGAAATTCTAGGTTAGTTATAAATTGAAACCCAAGTACTAACATGCTTCTAATCATGGTGCTTAAATAAAGATTTATTAAATTAAAAAAAAGAGATGATTTAAAAGATAAAAAAATTCTAGGTCAGACCTTTCAGACAAGAGTGCAGAAGTAGAGGCTGTTCAAACGTACTGAAGAATGTAGAAGGAACCCTCAGAATCATTTTGAGGAGATTTTTGAATCTAAAACTTTGTTTTGTTGCTTGGCACTTTTGTTTTCACATTCATCCTTTAGGCAATAATGAAACCTCTTTTAAAGAGTAAGTAAGAAAATAAACACATTTCTGGGTCTCAAAACAATATAATTGAAATGCAATAATGTTCACAAAATATGTCCAAAATTAACTATTTGCTAAGGGTTTCAGAGTGACCCCCATTTACAAGCAACATGAAAAGTGGAAGATCTGAGATGAAGTTGCTGAAGAAATCCCAGGTCTCAATAAGTGCCTCAAAGGACAGCAGCTCGAGCATGGCCATTTGCAGATTACATTGTCATGTGATGCTTTTCTCTTCTATCAAATAAACATCCTTCTAAATTAGCTCTGCTTTACAATGTCAAGTTTCTTGCGCACATCTGAAAAGTGAAGTAGTAGTTATTAAAAAAAATAGGGCTTTGGAAAAAAGTAATATTTGTCTTTTGTTTAGTGTTACTTTTAAACCACTATCAGGTCGAACATCAGCTAGAATAATCAGATTAGTTTTCTTTATTTCCTTTTTATGTTAACAAATGGTTTTATTTAGAAATTCTGAGAAAGGGGAAGGAGAAGTGGAGAGAGGGAGAGAGAGAGGGAGAGAGAGAAAAGAGAGAAAGAGAGAGGGAGAGAAAGGAGAGAGAGAAAGAGAAAGAGAGGGAGAGAGAGAGAGGGAGAGAGAGAGAGAGAGAGAGAGAGAGAGAGAGAGAGAGAGAGAGAGAGAGAGAGAGAGATGCTCTTAAGAGAATCAAGAGAATTTGGGCATTTCCAAAAGCAGAGTCCAGGTACACAACCCAGCAAGAAAACAGGAAAGTATGAAAGTCTACATCTCAAGAGGGGATCTATGGTGACATGTACCCAGGCACCATGTTTCCATGTTTTCAGGCAACACATGTGGCCAAATGAACCCAGGGAGCACATGTGCAATTCAGTTGTTTTCTGATGGGATTTACTATTTGTTTGATTGCTTGTTTTGTTTTGTTCTTAATCAAACTCATGAGATCTGAGAGTTTTAAAAGTCTAGCCTGCCCAAAGTGAGATACTTGAACTTTGTGACTGTAACAGTAAACTCAAGTGAAAGTTTTAATAGTGGTAATATATAAAATGGTCACATTTTTCTGCTGAAAAATAAAGCAAATTTTGGTAAAATATAGACATATAGTTAAGTCATAGTTCTGGGACTAGAGAGATAGTATAGCAGGTATGTCACTTGCCCTGTTCATGGCTGATGCTAGTTTGATCCGTGGCATCCCATGTGGTCTCTAGAGCACCACCAGAAGTGATTTCTGAGTGCAGTCAGGAGTCGCTGAGCATTGCCAGGAATATACCCAAAATAAAATAAAAACATAGTTCTTATTGGTTGAAAATAGACTATTAGGAAAAACAAATAATTAGCAAATTTATAAACAAAATTCTGAACAAAAAAGCCACAATATTTTGTCTAAAAATACAGAAGCTGTAGTCAAAATTGATACTCACCAACACATAACACAAACATACACAGGGAAGTTAAATTACCAGATTTTTGTGGCAAAGCTTAAGTTTTGGATACATTGTTTTGTAAACTAGTAGATATTTTATTATATATTGAATGTTATTTATGCGGCAGTTATTGGTTTGAAATTTCATTTAAAATAAATTGAAAATCCTAACGTATGAAGTGACTGGAAAGCATCCAAAGGTTTTGGCGCTTTTGGAGAATTGCCATAAATAAAGCAAAGTTTGCAAACAAGAAGCCTTGAAATATATTCTTATTAAAGGAAAAATAGAACTAAAGTCAAAATAATTCTAACAGTATGAGATCTGATTTGGAAAATTGGTAATTTCTCAACATGTAAGAATAATTAATCTGGGGGCCGGTGAGGTGGCGCTAGAGGTAAGGTGTCTGCCTTGCAAGCTCTAGCCAAGGAAGGACTACAGTTCCATCCCCCGGCATCCCATATGATCCCCCCAAGCCAGGGGCAATTTCTGAGCATTTAGCCAGGAGTAATCCCTGAGCATCAAACGGGTGTGGCCCAAAAAAACAAACAAACAAAAAAAAACAAAAGAAAAAGAATAATTAATTTGATTTAGTGTCATTTTATTTTTAGCTTCAATTTTTAATTAGATAAAATTGATATTTTGAGCCACAATAAAGTAAAAGAATTATGATTTTAATAATATGGAATATTAAAACCAATATATAAATATAGAATTTTCTAATTGAATCATGTGAGGTAGTTATAACTTTTGATAATTGATTCCAGTCATCCAAAACTTGTCAATATTAGATTTTATGATAATTTTGTGGGGAGGTTTTGGGTAACTACCAGAGGTGCTCAGGAGTTTATTCTGGCTCTTTGCCCAGGAATCACACCTGTTGGTACTTGGGGGACCATATGGGATGCCAGGGATTGAGCCAGTTCAGCCATGTGCAAGGCAAACTCCATATCCACTGTACAATCTATCACTCTGGCCCTGATAATTTTTTTCTTTACCTTGTCCTTGAGACCTTTAAAAAATATTTGTCAAAAATGTTTTTCTTAAAAAACTTCTCTGGGGGCTGGAGAGATAGCATGGAGGTAAGGCGTTTGCTTTGCATACAGAAGGTCAGTGGTTCGAATTCTGGCATCCCATATGATCCTCTGAGCCTGCCAGAAGTGATTTCTAAATGTAGAGCCACGAGTAACTCCTGAGCGCTGCCGGGTGTGACCCAAAACCAAAAACAAAAAGAAAAATTTTTTTCTCTGAATGGAAATTTGGAAGGTAGTATATGTGAAACATTCAGGTTTTTTCAATCAAGAAAAAATTAATTCAACTAGTAAAAATATCCTATGTGTAACATGACATGTTTTTTTCTTCTTGGTGAAGCAATGGAAATTTTATTGAAACTTATTTAGAAAGACGCGAGGGGAGAAAAAAGGAGAAGTGTGAGTTCAAGAGAGAAAAGTTTTTCAGAATGCAAAGAAGCAAGCAAAGAAAAAAAGCAAGTAAGGAGTCAAGAAACCAAGGTTTTGTTCAAAGGAGAACAAAAAGAGCAAGCCAAGCCAAAAAAAATTTTTTGAGCCATACCTGGAAGTGTTCAGGAAATTTTCTGATTTCACCTGATACCTTTGCATCCATAAAAATATGGTCTCAATTAAAAATATTTTATTATAAATAAGAGTCAACTGAATATATTACTTATATCTCAGATCTTAGAAACTTTGAAGATTTTAGAAATTTCTAATAAAACTCTCAAAATTTAAAATACAGTTAAAAAAAACCTCAACAATTGTTTGGAAAGGATTCAAATGACATAGTTTTATGTATTTAAGTCACACTGTGCAGTTCTCAGGGACTACTCCCTGCTCAGAGATGGGGGACTAGGTGGTGCTGGAAATGGAACTCTTTCTGCATGCAAAGAATGTGCTCAGCCCATTGCATTATCTCTTAGATCTGTGACACAGTTTTAGAGTCAAAATTAGGTGAGAACAAATAGGAGGAGCAGAGAAAAACTGTAGAGAAATTAAAATTCCAGCATGAAACTTAACCAGTGGAGAAGCGTCATTATATGTTTATGCAAACCCTTAGAATATACAATACTAAGAATATGCCTTAATATAACTACAAACTATTTGGATGATAATATTGTGTCAATGTTCACAATCATAATAAAAGTATCACCCCTTGGCTTGATGATGATGGAGGAGTTGTTCATCTGCCATGCAGAAGGCTGATGGGAAATCTCTTTACCTTTTGCTATGAACCCAAAATGATTAAAACAATAAAATCTGTTTTAAAAGTTAAGGCAAAAAAATATATGGCTAAGAATAGAATGACCCAAGAAGTGAATTTGCAGAAAAGAAAGTCAGGAAAAATTTAATTGAAGTGGTAATAAAAGTTACTGTTTTTTACATTTAATAAAATGTTGAGACCATATTTGAAGCTTATTTTGTTACTTATGAATCACATTTTCCATGTTATATTTTAGAAGTAATGAAATAAAGAAGACATTGATTAAAAAAAGCAAGAACCAAAATATGCTGATAGTTTACTTTTTCAAGGATTCCAGATCAATATAGAATAATTCAGTGTTCTTACTTTGGATCCATGTTATTTTTGGTTTATATAAAATAAGTTTTAAATTTTTTGAATGAGCCAGAGAGATAACACATAGGGCATGTGCCTTGCAGTTGGCCGACCTAGATTCTTTCTGAAGCAATCCATATAGTCCCCATGGGACCACCATGAGTAAGCCCTAAGCAAGGAAGGTCCAACTAAAAAAAACGAATAAATAAAAAACCCCACCAGTTTTGGGCAGAACAAGAATTTGAGGATCTTTCAAGGGGAGCTCAGGTGCCTCAGGGGTCACTTCTAGTAAACAAGTTGGCTGAATCAAGGCTTGGTCTTTAGAAGTATTTTTACTTAGATCCAGTATTTGTGGGGACTACCAGGATCATACCTGAAGTGAAATTAGCTAATATTGAGAAAAATTAAAAGAATGTTTGGACAGCAGATTTTAAAAAGGGGGTGTGCAAAAATTTCTGAAGGGAGTCAAATGAAGAGGTTCACTCAAGGAAAGCTGCATAATGTGGGACAAAAAAAAGTTGGTTCCATTAACTCAGTGCCTTCATCTGCAAGGGAAGAGTTTGTTATAAAGGAGACTCAATGTGCCAGACTAGAGAGACCAACAGAAAACTTAAAAAAGAAAATAAATACAAATACTGTAAAAGACATCCAGAAGTCTACATTTCTCAAAACTCCTAGGAGATTCCCATGGGCAGCAGACTTGAGCCTGCTGTCAGCTGACTTGATTTGTCATATGTCTTGGCTGAATGAATAACCTTCAATGAACCCAGAAAGCTCTCCCTTTGTGGTTGTCTTGGAAGAGACAGGACATTACTCTCACCACTATGGGCAGAGTCTGCTCTATGTGTGTGTCCCTACCTATTTTGTGGTACTTGGTTTATTCAGTGTGTTGTGAGAGAATGGTCTGCTAGTCTTGTCTGTCGATTTCATGCCTTAACCTCAGTAACATTTTAATCTCATTAGTCTTCCTGGGAGTAGGATCCATTTGACACTTTCCAGAAGCCAAAGGACAGAAAGCAGTCACTTCTGCCCATGCACTCGGTGTTCTTCATTGGAACTGTTCTTGGTGCGACTCATAGGTGCAACTTTCTTGCTTTTGAACATTTTTTTCCTCCGGTTAAATTTTTTTATGTTTTATTAAATAAGAGAAAAGTAGAAAACATAGAAAGGTCAACAAATAAAGATAATTTAAAATATTGGATCTGAGGCCGGAGCAATAGCACAGCGATAGGGTGTTTGCTTTGCAAGAGTCTGATCAGGGACAGACCCCGGTTTGATTCCTGGAATCCCATATAGTCCCATGAGTCTGCCAGTTGTGATTCTTGAGCACAGAGCCAGAAATAATCCCTGAGTACAGCCGGGTGTGGCCCCCAAATCGAACCAAACCAAAACAAACCAAACCAACCAACCAAACAAAAAATATTGGAGCTGGAGCAATAGCACAGTGGTAGGGCATTTGCCTTGCAGGTAGCCTAATCGGGACAGACCTGGGTTTGATATCCGCATCCCATTTGGTCCCCCGAGCCTGCCAGGAACGATTTCTGAGAGCAGAGCCAGGAGGAATCCCTGAGAGCTGTTGGGTGTGACCCAAAAACCAAACCCCCCACCGAAAAAGAAAATATTGTCTTTAAGAGAGCTGCTGTGAGGCCCGGAGAGATAGCACAGCGACGTTTGCCTTGCAAGCAGCCGATCCAGGACCAAAGGTGGTTGGTTCGAATCCCGGTGTCCCATATGGTCCCCCGTGCCTGCCAGGAGCTATTTCTGAGCAGACAGCCAGGAGTAACCCCTGAGCACCGCCGGGTGTGACCCAAAAACAAAGAGAGAGCTGCTGTGAAAGCTTCAGTCTGTATATTCTTTTATTTAATTTGATTTATTTACATTTTTGAGATAATAATGATATAGATGAATTTGGTTTTTAATATTGTGAACTTATATAAGGAATGATTATTATATTTTTTAAGGAGTAATTCTTAAATAGGTTCTTTTTATTATTGCTTTTCCTGGAGTTTAAAATGTCTAAGTAAAATTTTTAAGTTATCAGGGCCCAGAGAGATAGCACAGTGGTGTTTGCCTTGCAAGCAGCCGATCCAGGACCAAAAGTGGTTGGTTCGAATCCCGGCGTCCCATATGGTCCCCCGTGCCTGCCAGGAGCTATTTCTGAGCAGACAGCCAGGAGTAACCCCTGAGCACCGCTGGGTGTGACCCAAAACCCCCCCCCCAAATTTTTTTTTAAGTTATCAGAAGGAGAGTTGAGGGGTTTCATTAATATGTGAATATTCATATTCTGTAATATTAATAAATATTAGTACTTATTTCTACAAGCATATTTTTTTGAAAATCAATAGTTTCCACTAATAAGACACTAATATGGTAGGAGCAGCAGTACGAGTAGGAATGCCTACATTGCATATTGTTGACCTGAATTCAATTCCAGGTACCTCATATGGTCCCCCTGAGCCTTGCCTGGAGTTATGACTGAGTGCACAGCCAGAAATAAGTCCTGAGCACTTAAATACACACATGTGCACACACACCCACTAATATAACAATATATATTAATGTTTCGTAATTCAAATACAGTCAAAGGTAAAGAGCTCTTTTCTGATACATTTTATTCACAACAAATGCTACCTAAAATTTCAGCTATTCTGTAGTTCAGATTAGAAAATTTAATTTCATTTGTAGTTTTCAAGAATCAAAAGTCAAAATCAAAGTTCAACCTTCTGCTGTAAAAATGTGTGAGAAACTGGAAGCAGGGGCAATAGCACATTGGGTAGGGCATTTGTTTTGCATGTGGCTGACTGGGTTCAATCCCCAGCATCCCATATGGTGCCCTGAGCCAGCCAGGAGTGATTGCTGAGTGCAGATCCAGAAGTAACACCCGAGCACCTGGTGTGATCTAAGAACAATAACAACAACAACAAACGTTGTGAGAAACTGTAAATATGGTAGACTATACTTTGAACAGAGACTACTGGAATCTCGATGAATCTTCTAGTCAAGGATCGTCTTTTAGGAACTGCAAAGTAAGGAGAGCAGAGAGGGCATTCACCTTGCATGTGGCCAATGTGGACTCAATCCTTAGCATTCCATATGTTCTCCTGAGTAGTGCCAGGAGCAATTTCTGAATGCAGAGCCCTGAGCATTGCTGAAGGTAGCTCCCAAACAAACAAACAAAAATGATTGATGCCCTTTGAGGTCCACATCAAAAATATTAAGCAACTAGATCTGGCCTAACAGTTTAAGTATTTATAGTACAGAAATACTTTTACATGAACATGATTTGTACAATCAATATACTCACAACTGGCAACAAATTCCAAACTAACAAACTATCGTGACATTCATCAGTAGCTATTGTTTAATTTTCTGCAGACATTGAGTTGGAAAAGACAAACTGAGGAATTGAGAACATAGCAGCTGAACACAGCCAGTCAGGCAATTTGTTTCTTTCCTTTGTAGTAAATTAGCAAACATCCCTTTCTTTATCTTATCTCTTTATTAGGTCATATCAGCAAGTACATGCTTTCCAGGTTAGGCAAAACTTCTGAATAATTTATATTGCAAGAGAGACGGGGTCAACTTTCATCCATGTCCTCTTGGCCAAGAATGATTAGTAATGAAATATTTCAGACGTGCAGAAAAGTAGGTAAGTAAAACCACAGAGATTGAAGAGGGTACCACTCTTCTGTCTATACTTAATTTTTTAATAAAGCTCTTAAATCATCCCTGTCACATTGACATGACTATCTCGACTTTGTTGTAGCCTGTTTTCTAAATATATCCTTGTAGGTCTCTTATGTAGTTCTCTGAAGTGGTTACATAGCCTCCAGCTTGATATATTCCTGTAATAAAGTTATTTTAGGGAGTAGTAGCTGAGACCAAGTGGTATTGGTTGCAGCACTGCTAGGGTGGAAGCGATACTATCCCTTCCAGCTAACTGTATGATCAGGTAAAGGTCTGTAGTAACTTTTCTTGTGTAATTGGAATAAAAACACCTACCTGGTAAAGACATTGTGAAATGATGGCAGGAAAAAAATGTAGGGAAGTTTTTTTGCGCATAGTGGGTGATAATCAGCTTGTATATCTGTTGTATGTGCTAAACCAGCTTTTCTCTACTTGTGACCATATAATATTTCAGGAGGGCCGGGAACTGGTGAAAGTTGCATCCATGAGGGGCCATGGTATAAGACTACCAGGCCAACTGGTAGGATGGGAGCAGGGCACAGAAAGGAAACAAGATCAAAAGGATCAAGGTGACAAAAATCGTGTAACACTATGTGAAATAAAACTCACAAAGTTTGGATCATCTCCAGATGAAGGTCAATTTTCCTGCAACTAGTAGTCACTAGTTCCTTATTTGTTGGATCTCTAATATCAGTGTTTTACATTAGAATTAGCCCAGTGAAATGATGGTCTATATTTATTTTAGAAAGATAGAGATCATGTTTAAGCATACTTCATATTTCAAAAATATGAGATATTTTGTTCAGTTTTACATCTTATCATAATGTGAAGTGAAGTTGTTTTCATGGAATGAGAGATCTTATGATCTTATGAAGCAAGCCTCCTCATGACTCTAGGCATGTAACTGTCTTTTTCTGTAAACATCTCAATCTCTTCCTAACTATATGTGCATCTATTGTCTTAAAAAAAAAAACTCTCGGGACCCGGGGAGATAGCACAGCGGCCTTTGCCTTGCAAGCAGCTGATCCAGGACCAAAGGTGGTTGATTCGAATCCCGGTGTCCCATATGGTCCCCCGTGCCTGCCAGGAGCTATTTCTGAGCAGACAGCCAGGAGTAACCCCTGAGCACCGCCGGGTGTGGCCCAAAAACCAAAAAAAAACAAAAAAACAAAAAAAAAACTCTCTTTAAAAAGTTGTTATCAGAGACCGGGGCGGTGGCACAAGCGATAGGATGTTTGCCTTGCATGCACTAACCTACAATGGACTGTGGTTTGATCACCTGGCATCCCATATGGTCCCCCAAGCCTGGAGCTATTTCTGAGCGCATAGCGAGAAGTAACCCCTGAGTATCATCGGGTGTGGCCCAAAAACAAAACAAAACAACAAAAAAGAGTTGATATTATTACATCACATCATTAAATCAGTGATTCTATGCTTGAGCTCAAATTCAATTTTTTTTTAAAAAACTATCATCTATTTCTGTTTTTTATTGGTTTACCTACCTATCATCTTTCTATTCCAACCAAGTCATACTGGGTGAGATTTTTGAGCTCGAGTAATGGGAATGGAAAGGAGGGCAAAGAATAAGATAATTTTCTTTTCTAATAAAGCTTAATGCATCCACAGTTGAGAATCATATCACAGTGGGTTAAATATTTCAAATAGTGTCCTTTCTAAAGAGCAGTTTAAGACTTTTGGGATTAATCAGCAAGTCATTTTAACCTTCCCTAAGTTTGTTGGCAGAATTGTGTTATTCCAAATTTTCTGTTACAAATTATGTCTTCCATAAGAATGAAGCGTATGCATGGTGCATCCAAATGCAATATAAATCAAGACACATGTCCACAGTTGGAGCAAAACCACTTATATCATCTAACTGGATTTCACAAGAATGACTCCATGTGACAGCATACTGACCGAAGTAATTGTAAACAGTCCTAAAGAAAGCTGTATGAAGCATAGCCAAAACACATACACACATTGGATTTAAAACAATAGTTAAAAAAAAATCAAGCACATACTGTATATTTTTGGTAAGCAATAGCACACCAAATGTCAGAAGATGATCTAAGCGAACAATGTTTTCCAGAAGTCCAGTCCAGACTTGTAGCAGCCAGTCTTTGTGGTACTCTGCTCTCTCATGCCCTGTCTTTATTCCCAGTAGCTTTATGATCTCGCAGGCAATCAGGCCCAGAAGCACATGTGACAAAGGAGATCATCAATGAATATGCTTCTCTTTATTTATTAGTTTCCATGGTGAGGTCAAAATAAAAGACAATTGTTTCAAAAGCACAGAATATAAGCAGTGTCTCTCCTTACAAGCACCTTACAAGCAAAATGAAGATTACACTGTCATAAGTAGCACAGTCCAGATACATCATTCTCAAGGGGACCACCTATGGGTAGACACAAACTTCAGGGTCCAAGAAGATTCTACTAGAAGGCTCTGGCTCTTTTTCTATTTCCTTTTGGGATCTGTTACTACGTTTCTCTTTCCGCTGAATGCCAGAAATCAGACTATGCAATCTCTGGGGTTTTCCTGGTCTTCTAAATAGAAATATTGAGAAATCCAAATCAGGCCAGTAATACTGACTGACTTTTCAACCAAAAAGGAGCTAATACTGTGATGATTGAAATTGTTAGTGATTTTTGTTCTCTGGAAAGAATCAGCAGGTAAATGTTCTGGATGGTTGGGTTTTATAATGCTTCTGGTGGGCCACTTCAAGGTTGAAAGAACTCCTTACAGACATCAGCATTGTACTTATTAGTAATTCTGCAGTTTATAGAAGGCACTAAAATAACATCCATTTATTCAATGTAGTTTTGTTATAATGTGTTGGTGACAAAACCCAAATCCATAGATGTTGCAGAAAAACCCCTGCTTTCTTATATCTTATTTGGTTTATAGTTGCAGTTTCCAGGAACCCACCTACCATGGTAATTAAAGAAAGACTTGCCACACACCCTCTTGCAACCTTTTTCTTAATTTGGTTTTCTATTGTCTGGCTTGTCAATGGCAAGAATTTGCTTTCCTTTTTTTTTTTTTTTGGTTTCTCGGTCACACCCAGCAGCGCTCAGGGGTTACTCCTGGCTCTACGCTCAGAAATCACTCCTGGCAGGGCTCGGGGGGGACCATATGGGATGCCGGGATTCAAACCACTGTCCTTCTGCATTGCAAGGCATATCTCCATGCTATCTCTCCAGCCCCCTGCCTTTTCTTTTTAAAGTACCCAATCTCACAGATTATTTTATCATATATCCCATATTTTTCTATAAAACTAAGAAGGATCAAAGAAAGGTCAAGTAGTCTCAGATGCATTGGTGGGGAAATAAATATAAGGACAGAACTAAATATCCAAGCCAAAGTCAATGATAATAGGATCAAGGAACCTAAACTTTAACAATATAAATTTAAAGGGCCCTGTTGTACTGGCTGGCCAGAGGGGCAAATGGTGGTAGTATAAGATGCATTCTGGGGCCAACTGGTGGACGGAGGTTGACATCGGTGATGGGAAGGGCCCCTGACTCATTGTATAACTCAAATTCATTCTATAAAGGATCCCTGTTGTTCACAATTGTTTCAATAAAATAAAATTTAAAAAGTACCCAACCTTTGGTGTCCTTCACCATTCACCTTCCTCTATGACAGTGTTCTTAATGTACCTCATAGAGATTCCATTTAGAAGAAAACTAAGAAAGCTAGAATAGTCTAACAACAAAAGCAGTAGTTACTATGTTTTCATTTTCTTTTTTTAAATTAAGGAAATTCCCACATGTACTCATGTCAAAAATAATATCTGGGTTATTATTCAAGAAGAAAATTTACGTTTTTCTCATTTAATCACATCCTACTATGTTTCTGTGGGTTATTCATTTTTTACCTAGCTCGATTTTAGCTGCAGAAGTCTCATTGGAAGGGAAGGGAAAGACAGATCACCTAGAGCTTATCCTGACCTCAGAGTGAGAGGTCCTAAGTGTTACTTCCCAAAATTCAGCACCAGGTTTATTCAACACAGGAATACTGGTAGTGTCGCTGGTGAAAGGATGGGTATTGGGCATTGTGTAGCTGAAAACTCAATCATGAACAACTTTGTAACTTTATGTCATGATAATTCAGTTAAAAAATCATTAAAAAATGTTCTCGTGGGGTGGGGATGTTGCACAAATGGTAGGGCATTTGCCTTGCACATTCTAACGGAGGATGAATGTGGTGGTTGGATTGGGATCCCCCCCACGTCCCATATGGTTTCCCCAAGCCAGGAGTGATTTCTGAGCGCATAGCCAGGAGTAACCCCGAGCATCACTGGGTGTGGCCCAAAAAAGCAAAAAAAAAAAAAAAAAAAAAAAAAAAAAAAAAGAGTTCTTCAGTAATAGGGACCTCAAGTGCTAGGTCTCCCTCTAACCTGCTTAACCATTTGCTTTGGTACAAGATCTATTTCTCCTTTGAACTTGTTTTTTCTCCTTTTGAAAAAATTAGAAGCT
Organism: Suncus etruscus; assembly: GCF_024139225.1. NCBI lineage: Eukaryota > Metazoa > Chordata > Mammalia > Eulipotyphla > Soricidae > Suncus > Suncus etruscus. The sequence goes on along the minus strand of NC_064856.1, from coordinate 85,155,662 downwards.
AGCTACACTGTAGCAGCGATACGTCTTCTCGCTTTGCAACTGGAAAGGTTAAAGGACCTGAGCTTGTTGGTGCACATCAAAAAAGCTTAAAAACAACAGTACCTCATACCTATGCACCTCAAAAGTATAAACTCACTTAATCCTGTCTGGATCCCTGATCACTATTTTTTAGATACGGAACAGGGCAGAGAGGTTGAGAAACTTGACTTAACATACAAAAGCAGTTAGAAGGAAACAAACACGCAGGCAAATATGTATCTAATCACCCGGGTATATTAGGATACTAAGTGACCTTGAGAACTGAGTTCCCTTGACGTGCACATGCTCAGTTAAGAGATGAGCATGAGCCTCACAGTGTATCTGCCAGTCAGTAGCATTGACAAAGAGAGGAGAGTTGAATGAGGTCATGTTTTCTCTACCACCTGTAGGATTCACCCACATTTCTAGTGCAGACATGTTACCCTGGACAAACATAAAGCTTCAATGGAGAAATGTGAGAATGATTCTGGCAGCAAAACTTAGAATCAAAGGTGAAAAGGGCAGGTTAGGATTTTTTTTCTATCCAGGAATCTGCACAGTGCATTGATGTGAATATTCAAATGTTATTGAGTGAGAGAAATTTGAGGGTCGCTAAGAGGAAGCCTCTCAATAATAGTTCAAAGAAATGGGGGTCTGTGTGGATCTTTAATATAATCACTCTAAATGCTCTATATTGAACTCCCAGTTTTTTGCTTCTTCAAAATTAAGCACCAGAAGCAAAAATAACTCCATTGGCTAGTTCACATGTGGGAGGTTGGGGCTTGATTCCCAACACCACATGCATGATGCTCCATGTACTGCCTCAGTAACACTTGAACACAAGTGCTCGAGAGAGCGAGAGAGAGAGAGGAGATGGAGAGAGAGAGAGAGAGAGAGAGAGAGAGAGAGAGAAAGCGAGAGAGAGTGAGAGAGAGAAAGCGAGAGAGAGTGAGAGAGAGAGAGAAAGAGAGAGAGAGAGCTTTCATTCTCACTAAGATCTAAGATCACACCTGGGTAAAGTTAGCTTTGCTAGAACTTTGTAGATGAAAACATGTCAGCCCATTATAAAAATAAAACAAATCACCCATTATAAACTCTCAAACTCAACAAGACTGTTCTTACCAGTTCACGACAGATTGGTAGAGATAACATATAGAATGTTTGTATTTTAAGCTTATTGAACTAGGGCTTGAGTTAGGTTTCTCTTAAACTCTTATTTGCTATAGAAAGGTTTCATTAAAGACATTATCAAGTTTTTTTGAAATTTAACTGGTTCAAGTTGTCCTATGCAACCCATCAGGACCATGAGCTTAATACGATTTGGTTACAGTTTTAAACTGCCTATTGGTCACTGATCTGTATTATCACCAACATGGAGAGTTTTGTAGTCTATCTACTGGTACTTCCTTTGGCCTTATCAGCCAAATTGGCTATGTGGCATACCAAGCTATCAAAACTGAATGCAAGTTTTCTTTTCCCTTGAAAAAGACCCACTGTAATAAGAAACTAGTTCATTGCTGTCATGTCATTGATTTACTTACTGTACTTTTTAACTCAGGAGAGCTATGCATTCATCCTTCCTAATGTTTCAGTGAACAAACAGGCTCCTTTTGATACAATCTTCTCTTTATCTAGATTTATTTGTTCCTAATCCTGATGCATTCTTAGGGCAGTACTTTTTACTGTACTTTAATGTTTGTTTAATGCTCACCTCTCCTCAAGATATTCCTAGGAATACCTGAGTCACATGTCAGATTTTCAGCAGTCATCAATTACAGGCAAGACATTTTTTTTTAACTCTCTTGTTTCCAGGTAATTGAACAGTTAAAATTCTAATTTCTTTAAGCACTGATCTCAGAGACACTCTGCTATCTTCTTTTTCATATTCATTAGTTTTAATTTTTAGGTAAGTAACAGGTCATTTATTCAAACACTCACTGAGGAATTACCATGTCTTTTACTGCAGGCTCTTGGCTAGGTAGTGTGGAGACAGTTAAAGAAACATTCTGCTCTCAGAATGTTCACAATAGACTGAGGGAGGCAAGAAAGATCATGATTAAACCAAGCAGGTGTTGTTCTAAGGAAAGACAAAGGAGTGTCTCTCTGTACACAATAATGTATCTATAAGGCAATTATAGGTGTGCTGACCCAACTTGGAAGATCCTGGAAAAAATACATTCAAGGCGTGATGTTTGACTTGAACTTAAAAGGTTAAGTGCAAGTCATTTAGGAGGAATCCAAACAAGATAGGAGTGCTGTGGATATGGGAAGCAGGAGGGTGGTGGTAGTGGTGTTGTAGAGATATTTTTTAAGGAGGGGCTGGAGTGTCATGGCCAGATCATAAAGGGTGTTGTCCCTTGCACTTTCATTTTTTGAGAGGAGTCAATAAAGGGAGCATTATAACATAGAATGGTATTACGTATAAAAGGGAAAAAATTTCTAAGTTCATCTAAGTGTCCTTATTTGCTTCATCTGCCGTTGTTTTTTAGCTTATGGTCACATACAGAGAGCATGGGAGGCAAATCAGGACGTAGCACTAAATTATATCTCCATGACATTCAATAAGTATCTTCATTATCTCACACAGAGCAGTGCTTTCTCTGTGCTATGGTCTGTAGTGATCATCCTGGAAAGCATTCTGGGAAGAATTTCTTTGCATGAGGTCATGAAATGAGGAATTCAGATGGTGGTGATGTGTAAATGGCTCAAGGAGAGGGAAAGAGAGTTGTGTGTACAGAGGAGACACAGGTCAGCCCTCTTACATATAGAGAGGAAGAGTGGGCAATGCCATGAAAGAGATCAGAAGATTTGATGGTTTCTGTTGTTACCTGTGGACATGGCTGCACAGAACAGTAGGCATTTTTGAATTGGAAGAGGCAGAGTACAAAGAAATAAATGGTCTTGCACAAAATACGAGACAAAAGTGAATAAAATAAATCACATGCTTTGACTGTTTCCGGTCTGTTCTCCATGCCCAAAAGTAACTTGCCTGTCATATCAAGTTAGATATTATCCCTTTGAAATCAAGCATTCAGAACCCCAGGAAGCTTTGAAATGTAAATGTCATTACTATACTTAAGGATTCAAGCAGTGCCTAATTATCTTTTTGCTTACATATGTAGAAATCACAATGCACTTATGGCTCATGAGAGGCTGGAACCGGTTCTGGAAAATAATTTGACTCCAAATAATCCCTATAAAATCTTCTACTCTCCTACCCATCTCTAAACTATGGCTTATTTTTTCTATGTAATACTTTGGGTAAAGTTAATACATTTTATGAGCATTTGAAACTGCACCTAATTTCAAACACTGTGACCTCTGCTCCCCAACCACCTTTATCTTTTGCCCTTTACTTATTTTAGTCCATAATGTGTTTTAAAAGTTATCACTCAGGGGCCAGAGAAGTGGCGCAAGCCATAAGGCATGTGTCTGCCTTGTGCGTGCTAGCCTAGAATGGACCGCAATTGGATCCGGGTGTCCCATATGGTCCCCAGGCCAGGAGCGATTTCTGAGTGCATAATCAGGAGTAACCCCTGAGCATCACAGGTGTGGCTCAAAAACCAAAAAAAAAAAAAAAAAAAAAAAAAGTTATACAAAAGTTATCTCTCAGAGGCTGGAGTGATAGCACAGTGGATAGGGCATTTGTGTTGTACACAGCCATCCTGGGTTAGATCCCCAGCATCCAATATGGTACCTGAAGCCTACCAGGAATGATTCCTGAGTGGAGAGCCAGGTGTAATCCCTGGGTTAAAGTTATCACTCAAGCTAAGATTTCTTAGCTTTCATAGTAACTTCATTGGCCAAGGTATGTTAGACAAAGATTTCAAAATTGCGGGCTCAGAAACATGGCCTGCATGTGATTCAACCTAGCCAAGAAGGTAGCTTTTGAGCTGTGATTTCCCTCAAACATCATTTTATTTTAGAATGTAAACTCTGGTTTCCCCACTTGTCCTATTTCCTATTTCACTTCTCAGATAGGCACTGTACACTCTAGGGAAAACACAAGTTTAGTATGTTTTGAACAATAGGTGTATTCCTACAAGCATATAAAAATGAGGGTTGTGGGAGCAACACTTAAAATCATTTTGAGGAATTGCTTAGGTAGTTGTTAGTTTCTTTTCATAAACCATAAAGGCCCTTTAAAAAAAGTGTTCCCAATTTCAGACAATTCTAAAAAAATATAATGGACACTACTGTTCTTTTTCATTTGTTGGGCAAACACTACCCCAACACAAGTCAATCCTACATTGCTGCTAAGCTTTAGAAAACAATGACATTTGAAAATATGGGTTACTGACACAGGAAACTTCCCCATGAGTCAGTAGCCAACCCCAGCAAAATATCTTGTGGGTTTCAACTAAGTTCTCCACAGACTTTTTATCCAGTTCTGCTTTCTCGGTGGTCTCTAAGAGACCAATTCCTGGTTAGAAAAAGAAACTGGGTTGGTTTGTACTTCCATAAGAGAGTAGTGCTAAGCCAAAGAACTACACGTTAATAGAGCAGAACAAATGTAGGAGTCCCAGGACCTCAAACACGTGAACTCTTTCTCACCTCTGCTGCCATAACTCTTTGTATACTGAGGTTTTACAGGAAGAGGACCAGAGCAGACAAAGAAAGATGTATTTTCAAAAATATTTATTGAGGCCACACTTGCTTAAGACTTTACGAGTTAGGTGTATGTAGAACTTTATCTTGAGATCTGTACACACTAAAGCATGGTCACCACTAAAACTTGTATCTACCCATCACCATAAAATTGAGTCCATTTTACCCCACTCCAACTTCTCTTTTCTGGTAAACATCAGTCTGTTTTTTTTTTTTTGGGGGGGGGGGAGTCACACCCTGCAGAGCTCAGGGGTTACTCCTGGCTCTACATTCAGAATTCGCTCCTGCCAGGCTCAGAGAACCATATAGGATGCCGGGATTCAAACCACCGTCCTTCTGCATGCAAGGCAAATGCCCTACCTCCAGGCTCTCTCTACAGCCCCAAGTCTGTTTTTTGTTTTTAAAATTGTTTTTTTTTTAAATATTTGTTCTTTCATCTGTTTTCTGTCTTTGCACCACATAAAATCACCATCAGACTTATTCATTTAGCAGTATACCCCAAAGGTAATGTTACAAAGGTAAGATTTCATTAAAAAGATTAGGATCTCATTGTATTATTTGTCCCCCATATATCTTCCCTCTCCCACCACCAATAGACAATAAGGTTGTTTCCATATATAAGTATCTTTTTTGCTTTTTGTTTTGTTTTAGGGCCACACCCAGTGGTGCTCAGGACTCACTTCCAGCTCTGAACTCAGGAATAACTCCTATTGGGGCTTGGGAAACCATATAGAGTTCTGGGGATTGAACCTGGATAACCATATGCAAGTTAAGTGTCCTACCTACTATTCTATCTTCCTGGTCCCCTTCATACATATCTTGACTTCTATAAATAATACTGTAGTGAACCTAAGGGTGCATTACTATTTTCCAGGCTTCTGATTCAAACCCTGATGTGGTGGGTCAAGGTGAACTAGATTGAACTGTAACTGTACTCACATATCACAATTACCTGGAGAGATGGTTTCATTCCAGGTCTCACATCAGGATTCCAGGATAGGAGCACCACTGGAAGGAGTGCTGTTCAATATCAATATGGAAGGTAATTTGCTGCAACTGCCAATTTGTGAAAGCTATTGAATAGTAAAGATAAGAAAATACTTGTGAAGGAGGTATGGTGAGAGCTCTAGGTGGAAGAGTACATACCTATAATATACAAAGCCCAGGGTTGGATGGGTATGTTTCTGTGTGTATCAGGGGTAAGGGCTGTAAAAATACTCAAACCTCATTTTTTTCATTATTTAGCCATATGATCATTTTTTCCCTATCTCATGTATCTAATGGTGGGAAATACTTTACTTGAAGAAAAACTCAGTATTTAAAAACCATTTTCAGTAAAGATGTTATTCTCTTTATTACCATATAAAATCCTAATGCTTTTGTTATTTTAACTTCATGGTTACTCTTTCATATAATAAAATATTATTTGCGAGAAGTATATTTTATTGTTTTCTAAATGCATGCTCCACACATTTATTATATAATAGTATTATACAAGCTATTAAAGTGATGGGCTGAGTATTTTATGATTTGTACCTCAGTAGAATTTTAATATAGACTTGCATTTGACTATATGTATGCATATATTCCTCAGAATCAGTTGTTAAATATTTACTAGCACACACTGCTTAATCCAAGAACAAAACAGACTGAATAGCCTCCTTTGCGTGTATCTTACAGGTTTACTCCTTCATTTCAGTGCTTTAGTTTACTACTTCAAACCTGAAAAATACAAAGAACTCTGCAAGATCACTAATCAAGGGAAAGGGTTTCCTGATGATCCAAAGCAAATATTCGAATGTGCCTTACCAAAACTACCTTCTGTACAATAATAGCCATAGGCTTCTCTGAACGCACCTGCTATGTGGGAAGCATAGGAGAAAGTCTGAACAGATGGCAGTCCTGGCAGCAGAGCCAATAAATAACCTCTCCTTTGAATCTACATCACATAACTCCTTGAGGGTAGAGGTGGGGAGAGGCATAAAAGTAGGGAACAAATGGAGTTTGAATCTTAGGTACCTAACAAAGGATGGGTGAGCACTTCCATCTGCCACTGAGCAGAATGCTCACACGCGCACGCGCGCACACACACACACACACACAGACATACACACACACATCATGGCTTCCTGTACACTAACTTTATAACTGTCCTGGCTTCTGATTTTAAAGTGTCTTTCTTTTTAAAGGTGCCATAAAACATGGCTAACAAAAACAAGCTATATAAAAAGATGAAAATTCCTGTTGTTTTCATTGCTTAGTAACTGGTAACTTCAGGTCAATTCAATCACTAACATTCCACCCCACATACGGAGGAAAAATAAATTGCAAGGAGACATTATAGTTTTGCTTTGAAGAATATTGACTAGTCCTATCTCTTAAAAGATTACTTGACTCTCCAGGTTACTCTTGAAAATTTGTCCATAAATACCATGATCTATCTTGAATTTTACCCTTCACCTTAATAAGTTTTCTCCTAAATGAAAGCTCAGCAACTATTTGTCATCTCAGTTACCATGGGGAAAAATTACCTTTGGTAAAGTCAATTTCCAATTTAAAGGAAACATACTGCTTCAGTTGTATATATATCTTTTTTAAAGCATGCAGGTACTTTAAAAAAATTCCATGAGTTGCTTTTAGACTAGTGCTGCAAACAAAAACACACAAAAGACTTCTCTGATTTCCAAATAATAGATGAGTCAATGCTACCAGCATGAACTGTTCACATATCCACCCACCATAAAAGGGAAAAGTCTCAGTGCGCGCGCGCACACACACACACACACACAGGGAAAATCTTAGCGCGCGCGCACACACACACACACACACACACACAGGGAAAGTCTTAGCGCGCGCACACACACACACACACACACACGGTTATGGGTTAGTCTTGACAACTGAACGTTAACACTTTTACTGATTTGGTAATATTATTGAGACCTAACTCAGAACTGCCCAACAAGACACCCCATCCCCAGGCCCTTACTGCAGTGTGTTTGATAAAAGTCCTACTGACTCAAGTAGGGGGTTGGGAGGTGGGCAAAAGCTGAAAAATTCTAATCAACTGACATAAAATAAGCCTTATATTATATTATGTAAGTTATTATTTGTTAGCTACAGAAAGAGTATATAAGTGATATACTTCAAAACAAAAATATCAAAGGAACTTGCAAAGACAATCTGGAAAAATCACGGAAATATTTGTTATATATTCCAGAAATCTGATTATCTTAAAAAAGATAATGTGGTGAGAGTGTCAAATCCTAACCCCTAGACATTTTTGCAATAATCCACAGAGACAAAGAAAGGAGGGATGGAAGGTCCAGCTCATGACATGAAGCTCACCACAAAGAGTGGTGAGTGCAGTTGGAGAAATAAATACACTGGGAACTATCATAACAATGTGAATAAATGAGGGAAGTAGAAAGCCTGTCTAGAGAACAGGTGGGGGTTGGGTGGGGAGGAGAGAGATTTGGGACATTGGTGGTGGGAATGTTGTACCAGTGAAGGGGGGGTGTTCTTTACATAAGTGAAACCCAACTACAATCATAATTATAAACAAGGTGTTTAAATAAAGATACTAATAAAAAAAAGAAAAGATAATGTATTTCAATCAAGAAGACACTAAGTTTCTTAAATTTTACTGGATTTTTTTCTTCTACAAAACTAGTTACAGAATAAATTCACATTTTGGGCATCTCCCAGTAACTAAACTCAGAAGTAAGAACATCAAGGTGGTATTCTGTATTTGATCTTTGTTAATACACAACCATTTGCCACTCCTTCCTGAATTAGGTTAGAGGAATACAACATTAATATTAAAATTCAGAGGACAATAAATGTCAGATTGCTACAATGTGAGACACAACTTTTCTTCAATATATTCAATTCTTGTAGGAGGAGCTGTTTTCATTATATCAATAGAATGGCATTTCCCTACTCATAAGTTCTTTTGTGTTAAATTCCAGAATTCCCTAATTGACATTTTTTTTTTTTTTTTGGTTTTTGGGTCACACCCACCAGCGCTCAGGGGTTACTCCTGGATCTATGCTCAGAAATCGCTCCTGGCAGGCTCAGGGACCATATGGGATGCCGGGATTCGAGCCACTGACCTTCTGCATGCAAGGGTCTTACCTCCATGCTATCTCTTCATACTCCCATTTGACATTTTTTTTAATTATTAGAACATTTATTATTAGTCGGAAAACCGACCTGACCCAGCCCACGCTGGCCCTTTCCCTTTTAAAGTGAATCCTTGGGCCCAGAGATAGTACAGCAGGTATGGTGCTTTCTTTGCACATGGCTGACCCAGATTTGATCTGTAGTATTCCATATGGTTCCCTGAGCAACACCAGGAGTAATTCCTGAGTACAGAGCCAGGAGTAACCCTGAGCATGACTGGTGTAGTCCCAAAACAAAACAATGCAATTCTTCTGTAATCTTTAGATTCAGATTGCCTGCCTTGAATCTTCTCATTGCCACTTGCTAGCTCTGTAATTCTGACAAAGTATTTTAATAGCTCTTTTGTGAAATATAATTAACATTATCATCTCTCTTAATGGAGTTGTGAGTACGTCAACAATTAGAAACTCCTAAAAAAGGTACTCAGAGCAATGCCTGGAACAAAGGAAGTTAGCTACTACTATTGACTTGTATTTGTATAGTTTGGAAAAAGGGCTGAATTTGCTTAATGAAAACCAATAATTCTGCTAACTAGAAAAAAAGGTATTAAAAAATATAGCTAGAAAACAAAACCCCCTTAGGGAATTTCCCTGAGTAAGACTGTATTTTTAAACAGTTGTTCCATTTTTTTTAAGGCTTTTTAGGAAGCTATTTTTTCTATTATTTTCCAATGCTGTGAGGACTCATTTACAAAAAAAGGAAAACACACATATAAGTCTTATATTTTATCACACTGAATTTTCCTTTGACTAACTCATGAGTTCGTATGTTCAGTTTAAGCAAATATGATGATGTATTCTCTCAAAAATGGTTAATTTGCTCTCAGGAACAGATGCATTATAAGTTTAGCATCTATTCTCATTTTCCAAAGCTGTATCAGAGTCTGAAAAGTATAAATAACTGGAAACTCATCATGCTATTTTAATAATATATGTATGAAATAAGATAGGGTAAGATGTGTAATACTCAGAAATTTACCAAGTTGATTTATAGATGGTTTTATGTCAAAATGAAGTGTACATAAACAGCATAATGTATGAAGTAATGAAAACTAGTCAACTGTAGGGATTTAGTAACACAGATGGGCTAACGTACTATTGGGTGCAAAGCTCTCTCATTTTAAGTATTCATTCTGAACTGAGATTTGAGTTTTTAAGTTCATGCTAACTTGATAATTAACATAAAAATGGGACTGAAGAGATAGTACAAGCATGTAGGTTAGATCCTTATCATACCATATGGTTCCATGAGCATTAAAAGGGGGAAATTCCTGAGTGCAGAGCTAGCAGTAAACCCTGAGCACTGCTGAATAATGTCCCCAAAATCAATATTAAATATACTGAATTAACTGCACACACTAAGATCATAAAGGTCAACATGATTGTCGACATATAACCTAAATTATCATTTAAAATTAAAAAAAGATGACAACAAATTCGACAAAATAAAACATTTCAATTGTTTCTAGTTTTTAGTTAGCTGAGAGTCAAAGGTGATTAGATTCTCTGAAAATAAATTTAAAAAGTCCTTAAAGATGTGGTTGTGATGAAGATGTTGAAGGAAGCTGCTCTTTAGGTAGGCACCTTACTTATAAATAAAATATATTTGTGCATGCAAGACACCTTAAACAAATTATGGGCTAGAGAAGAAGTAAGAAGTGGAGGTATCAGAATACATCTAAATTGAATGCATGCATGGATGTCTCTTCCTAAAATACCAACCTTTCTTTTCTTTGGTGTGAGGCCCTAGAAAAGAACATTATCTTTGTGAGGGTAGTGCAAAGTTTTCTTTCTACCTACAGTACCTTAACTCAGTAGCTTTCCTTACAAGAGTTTCTAAACATCATTGGGATTAAAGCCATTGAACATGATTTATATAGACAATATATCAAAGTGAGCTTCTATATTAGGCATATGATAGATACTCAAATTACTACATTTAGAAAAACCAGAAACAAAAGGGAACTGGTTGAAACAGCAATGTAAAAATATTACTAATCTATGGAACCCTCCTTTCAAGCCATGTCCTATATACAAACCTGATGACAAAATTTAGTGAACTGTGCTTTGGTTATATACATGACATGGACTGGTGACCATCTCTCCATGGTCCTCCTAACATGCATTCTGTGCCCCAGATATGCCATCTGCAGTGGTACCCTGATTCTGCCAACATAACAATGAGCTCAATACCTGAGGTTGACCTGGGTCTTGAAGGATTGCTCTCTATTTCTCTAGCAACTGGGCACAGATCTGGCCTTGTTAATCCAGTTAAATTCTCTGCTATACAGGACCTGACTTGGTAAGGATAACTCCAAAGAAGCTTGGAGTACTGAAAACAAGAAATGGGAAAACACTTATTCTTTTTTTGGTTTTTGGACCACATCAAGCAGTTCTCATGGCTTATTGCTGGCTCTACACTCAGGGATCACTCCTGATGAACCATAATGGATGCCTGGGTTGGCAAAATGGAAAGCAAATGCCATACCCATCACTCCAGCCCCTAAATTGGTAAATACTTTTGGTTCTGAGTTTGTACCAAATTTATAGCAATTTATTTTTTAAAAGTAAGATATCTACTGTCATGCTTTTATCCTTAGAAGCAATAGACTAAATGAAAAAGAACATATACTTTTCTAAGCCTTTCATTCAGAGGTACAAGTTGAAACACTTATTTCAAGTGTAAAGCAGTAGTCCATTATGAAAACAAAATGCCTGTTAAAACTTTCTGTTCATATTTACCAGAGAATCGCTGCAGAGAAAAATACAAATTAAGAGTGGTCATATACTCAGCAAATTAGTGCTATTACAAAAGAACAAGAACTTTGGTTATTTTAAGTGGAAAATATCTGTCAGTACAGAATCAATTTAGCAGCAGAAATACAATCAAAAAGACTGTGCACAAAATGTGGAGAGCTTGAGCACTTTGACACTCCACAGGCCAATATTCAAATCACTTATGAGCTTTGTGCCTTTGGTCAAATTCCCTATTTCTAAATTTAGTTCCTACCCTATTTTACAGTAACTGTAACATATGATGCTGTGTTTTATTGAATTGCAAGGATTGAGTAAGATAAGAACCACCACGGTTGAGCTTCTCTCATTTTTTTTTTTTTTGGTTTGTTTTATAAGACATTGATGCAGTGAAGCTGAACCAGAGCTAAAGTCTTGATGATCTATTTCTTGACTTTTAACAAAAGCCTGCTTTCCTTATTTGAATATGTTATACACTGAAGATGCTAACTTAAAAAGTCATTTTTCTAGGAGAAAAAGTTTCTTGGATTGGTAGCAAAATATATAAGTGATAAAATACTAAAGTAAATTCTATATGATCACAGATTAATAAAACAGAGGCTAATAATTCTTCAAAACATATCTTTATAACTTATATGTGTAAATAAACGGTGTTGCATTATGAGATAAATTATACAATACCCAGATAAACTATATTCTTCCAAACCCTGCTTGTCCATATCTCTAGAAACCAGTGGAGATAGTGGGAAATAAATTCAAAAGATAGAAAAAAAAATAAGATCTAAAGTGACTTTATTGAAATATTAGTTTTCCACTTACTAAAAGTTTAAATGTCTTCTGAAATAAAATCACAATCTTAACTTTTAAGAGACTGGTGATATGGGAGATGGGAAATTATATTTTAAATTTACTACTGGTGTTATTATCTGACAGTATAAACACATAATAAATCAGAGTAAAATAACATATTCCAATATTCTTCACTTTTTCCCTTTGTAATACTTTATTATAAAATCTTCATATGGTTTCTTTTGACTATCACTCCCCTTATTTTGACCTACTTGGCATATGATTACTATTTTATTTTTATTTATTCTGTTGTTTTGGACTATATATGGTGGTTCAGGGGCAACTCCTGGCTTTGTGCTCAGGAGTCATACCTGAGGGACATGTGCTCGGGAGACAACATGAAATGTGGAGATTTGGGCCAGAGAGATAGCATGGAGGTAAGGTGTATGCCCTGCATGCAGAAGGACTGTGTGATTTGAATCCAGGCATCCCATATGGTTTCCCTGAGTCTGCCAGAGGCGATTTCTGAGCATAGAGCCAGGAGTAGCTCCTGAGATCAGCCTGGTGTGACCCAAAAACAAAAAAAAAAAAAACAAACAAACAAAGCAAAAAAAAGAAATGTGGAGATTTGAATCAGAGTCATGGCACATCTCACTTCAACCTTCGAACTATCTCTGTCCATGGATAATCTTAAGGAATTTTGCACTGCTATTTCCTTATTTAAAATCAACAAAACTTTCCTATCCATAAATCCATATTTAAATTGGTGGTTAATTTTTACCTGCAGGACAATTGGTTGTTTCATTCCTTTACCAGAGCCAAAGATCATCATGCTGTACTATGTAGCAGAAAAAAAAACCTTTTCTAGGGGCCAGAGTGATAGGACAGTGGAAAGAGCTTTTGCTTTGCATGCAATCAACCTAGATTTGATCCCTGCCACTACATATGGTGCCCTGAGCCCACTAGTATCCCAAATGGTTTCTAAGTGCAGTCAGGTGTAAGCCCTGAGCACTGATGGGTATGGGGCTCCACACCCATCAAAAAAAAATTTTTTTTTAAAACTAAAATGTAATGTCACTTTAATTTTTCTCTCTCATTTAGCATATTAACTCACAGCACAATCTATCTTTCACTAAACACTTAGGAAACTAGGTTTACTATTAGCATAAAGCCCAATTAGCCTATGGTTTCAAGTTTGATATCAAGGTCTTTAATTCATTTGGATTTTACCGTCATACATGATGTTAGCTGGCGGTCTGAGTTCGCTTTTTTGCACGTGGATAACCAGTTGTGCCAACACCATTTGTTGAAGAGGCTTCCTTGCTCCTTTATAAAAAACTAGGTGATTGTATGTCTGGGGAACATTCTCTGAGTACTCAAGCCTATTCCACTGACCTGAGGGTCTGTCTATATTCCAATACTATGCTGTTTTGATAACTATTGCTTTGTAATACAGTTTAAAGTTGGGGAAAGTAATGTCTCCCATATTCCTTTTCCCAAGGATTGCTTTAGCAATCCGAAATGAATTTCAGAAGTGTTTGATCCACTTCTTTGAAGACTGTTATGGGTATCTTTAGAGGGATTGCATTAAACCTGTACAATGCTTTGGGGAGTATTGCCATTTTAATGTTAATCCTGCCAATCCATGAGCAGGATATGTGTTTCCATTTCTGCGTGTCCTCTCTTATTTCTTGGAGCAGAATTTTATAGTTTTCTTTGTATAGGTCCTTCATGTCTTTAGTCAAGTTGACTCCAAGATATTTGAGTTTGTGTGACACTAATGTGAATGGGGCTGTTTTTCTTTTTTGGTTTTTGGGTCATACCTGGCAGTGCTCAGCAGCTACTCCTGGATCTAGGCTCAGAAATTGCCCCCGATAGGCTCGGGGGACCATATGGACGCAAGGATTCAAACCACCATTCTTCTGCATGCAAGGGAAATGCCTCCATGCTACCTCTCCAGCCTCAGGGTTGTTTTCTTAATGTCCATTTCTTCCCTATCATTATTGGTGTATAAAAAGGCCATTGATTTTTGTGTGTTAATTTTGTAGCCTGCCACAATGCTATATAAATCTATTGTTTCTAGAAGCTTTTTGGTAGAGTCTTTAGGGTTTTCTAAGTAGAGTATCATGTCATCTGCAAACAGTAAGAGCTTAACTTCTTTCCTACCTGGATTCCTTTGATATCTTTTTCTTGCCTAATTGCTACAGCAAGTACTTCCAGTAATATGTTGCATAGGAGTGGTGAGAGAGGACAATGCTGTCTTGTACCAGAATTTAGAGAAAAGGCTTTTAGTTTTTCTCCATTGAGGATAATATTTGCCACTGGCTTGTGGTAGATGGCCTTAACTATATTGAGAAAGGTTCCTTTCATTCCCATCTTGCTGAGAGTTTTTTTTTTTTTTTTTTTATCAAGAATGGGTATTGGACCTTATCAAATGCTTTCTCTGAGTCTATTGATATGATCATGTGATTTTTATTTTTCTTGATGTTGATGTGTATTATGTTGATAGATTTACGGATGTTAAAACATCCTTGCATTCCTGGGATGAAACCTACTTGATCTTGATATCAGACCTGAAAGCATAAGGTATAAAGAACAACATGTACGTAAAACACTCCATGACATTGAGACTAAAGGCATCTTTACGGAGGAAACAGCACTCTCCAAGAAAGTGGAAGCACAGATAAACAGATGGGAATATATTAAGCTGCACCTCAAAGAAAAAGTACCCAGGATACAAGAGCCACCCACTGAGTGGGAGAAACTATTCACCCAATACCTATCAGATAAGGGGCTAATATCCAAAATAATAAGGTACTGACAGAACTTTACAAGGAGAAAACATCTAACCCATTAAAAAATGGTGAGATGAACAGATACTTTCCAAAAGAAGAAATACAAATGGCCAAAAGGCACATGAAAAAATGCTCCACATCACTAATCATCAGGGAGATGCAAATCAAAACAACTATGAGGTACCATCTCACACCACAGAGCTTGGCGCACATCACAGAGAATGAGAACAAGCACTGCTGGCGGGGATGTGGAAAGAAAGAAACTCTTATTCACTGCTGGTGGGAATGCCGTCTAGTTCAGCATTTATGGAAAGTGATATGGAGACACTTCCAAAAACTGGAAATTGAACTCCCATACGATCCAACTATAGCACTCTTAGGGATATACCCTAGGAACACAAAAATACAATACAAAAATTCCTTCCTCACACCAATATTCATTGCAGCACTATTTACAATAGCCAGACTTTGGAAACAACCAAGATGCCCTTCAAGAGATGAACGGCTAAAGAAGCTGTGGTACAGGGCCGGAGAGATAGCATGGAGGTAAGTCATTTGCCTTTCATGCAGAAGGATGGTGGTTCGAATCCCGGCATCCCATATGGTCCCCCATGCTTGCCAGGGGCGATTTTCTGAGCATAGAGCCAGGAGTATCCCCTGAGCATTGCTGGGTGTGACCCAAAAACCAAAAACAAAAAAAAAAAAAACAAAAAAAAAAAAACAAAAAAAGAAGCTGTGGTACATAAAAACAATGGAATATTATACAGCCATCAGGAGAGATAAGTCATGAAATTTTCCTATACATGGATGTACATGGAATCTATTATGCTGAGTGAAATAAATCAGAGGGAGAGAGATAGATGCATAATAATCTCATTCATCTATGGGTTTTAAGAAAAATGAAAGACATTTTTGCAATAATTCTCAGAGACAAAAAAAGGAGGGCTGGAAGGTTTAGCTCACGACATGAAGTTCATCACAAGAGTAGTGAGTGCAGTTAGAGAAATAACTACATTGAGAACTACATAACAATGTGAATGAATGGGGGTAGTAGAAAGCCTGTCTAGAGTACAGGTTGGGGTGGGTGGGGAGGAGAGAGATTTGGGACACTGGTGAGGGGAATGTTGCACTAGTAAAGGGGGGGTGTTTTTTACATGACTGAAACCCAACTACAATCATATTTATAATTAAGGTGTTTAAATAAAGATATTAATTTAAAAAAGCAAAATTAGCTGTCTATATAATTAGTGTGAATAAAGTCCAACATATTAAAATTAAAACAAAACAAAACAAATTAAGCCACAATTTCATTATCTATTATATGCAAAATATCTGGACAGTCATACACAAAAATTTCCTAGTAATGCTTTTTAAAAAAATTTGTTCAACAATACACTGGTGACTTTAATTTACCAAACAGTGAACCAATAAATAGTCTGTAAATGTTAGCTAGAAAGTGTAATCTGTGAGAAGCAGAAACATCTGACCTGTAAGTTCTAATATTCATTATATTTTAATGTGAAACTGTTAAGCTGACATGGCTCTGAGCACCCACAGGGCAGGTCTGCAGCTACCACCAGCTCTTGCACTGTAGCTGAGGAAAGGGTTTTGACATCTGAGGCCTCAGCCAGCACCTCTAACTGTACTTTTTAATGAAACCTGCTTGAGATTGGAAAAAAAAGTGTTGCATTTTCTGTATAAGACTTCTCAATATTTTAGTCATTATCTTGCTTTCTTTCAGGAGAAGAAAAGAGAGCCAGGCAAAACATTTCTTTGTATATTTTCTCAGTGTGATATCTACAGATACAATGTAAAGAAACTGCTCACACAACTCTGTTCATTTACCTATAAATGACTCAAACCAAATACACTAGGTTCCTTTTCTTGTATAGATGTTCTTTAACACTAGGCTTCAACAGAACTCTTTAAAAACAATATATTCTACACAAACCTACTCAGTACAGGGAGATCAATAAACATACTTTTAGTGAAAATAAACAGTTATACCAAATGAGAAGTCAAACCATGAAAAGTGATTGATTATATGACAAGTCTAATTGTGATGCTCATGAAGAATTAAAATCTCTTGAATTTATACAGCATGTTTACTGTGTACTTCATAGTAATAAAGGCAGGTTGGAATCTGGATCAAGGCTCATTTAACCTACAGGGAAATGAATGAAGTACATATTTATGATATTAGTCCAAAGAAAACAACTCAAAGTCAAAGTTTACTTATGGTTATCTCAGGTTCATTTCCTAAAGATAGAAAACTTGAAAAAGTTTTCTTTACTAATATTGTCTGACCAAAAACAAGTTAACTGAATAAAAGTTCTTTGAAAATTAGCACCTGATTTTCAGTATAACTGCTATATGGCTTGCTAAAAATGAGTGATTGAATGGAACATTTTGATCAACATTTTAGAATTGACATTATTTGGGAAGACTCGTGCTAGGTATGTTGTTTATCACGTCTCACCATAAAACTCATACTAGGCTATTTTCAGGTGACTCATGATACTATGGCAGATACTATGGCATGATTCACAGCAAATACTACTACCATCTTAAATGAGACTGATTATTAAATTACATTCTATTCCAGCAGCATTATTTTGTCAGTTATAGTAGTTATTAAAAGAATATGCATTCTTATATTTGAGAATGCTTACGAAAAGCTTTATTAATAGAATAAAAAGAGTTCTCACTTATTTCATAAGCCTACTATACTTCCTAAAGCTTAACACTGTTTCATTTATCTTAATGCATACTATTTTTAAATTCTTCTTTAGTCCTCTAGAGTCCTTTTAAAGCTTTACAGAAAGCTTACTAATTCATTTTAAGGTTTTATTAAATGTCTGTATTCTAACATTTAAAATAAATATAATTTTTTTAATATTTTCTTCATTTTATTATACAATAAAAACGATTAAAATGCAGCAAACAAATACTTTTGTTTAAATCACTAAATTAAAATGTTTGGTAGGTGACAGTATAATTTATTTTATATACGCTCCAATATATAAAAGCGAGCAGTTTATCTCAAGGTTTAAATATTTTAGTTGTAGTTAATCATTGAAACAAAATGGTCTCTTTATTTTTGATTTTTAATTCCTACTCTTGGAAGTTCACAATGTCATAGAAGTGAAAAATAAGACTAATAAAAACCACTCTGAAACATACTGCTTTATATACATAAAAATTCAGTAATGTTGCCATGGCCCTTAATATAATGTGATCCATATTACTATTATCCAGAATAAACTACTGTACACATTAAATTGTTCAAGTATGTCTAGGGCAGTGCTTGTAAAAGTGAGGTCTCACTGCTAAATTAGTGGGAATCCAACCTTTGAAAACAACTTCTAACTTCAACGTATGAGCCAGAGATAGAATTTAAATTACATCTAGTTTAACACCCTCTTTAGCACCAGAGGTTAAAAAAGGATCTGACTAACCAAATATTCTCTTTCTTTTATTAATTTGTTATCTCTTATTTCTACAACATTATACCCCAACTGAAAATAAAGACAGCCTGGTCAAACTCTTTCACCTTAAATAAATAAGCATTCCATACACTTCACACTATAATACTGTCTTCCTTTTCTGTATGTTTCTTGATGAAAACCATAAAATAAAGCCCAAGTCCAAGCTCTCATTGTTGAGAACTAAGTAAGTAGCATAGGATTCTCTAGCTTTGCTTTTAAGTTTTCAAGAAACCTAGTAGCCAGTTCATCATCTACCACTCGGCTATCGCTCGACATTGTGACAGTTATGAGCTGGTGCTTCTGCAGCGTGGCATTTCCCTCTTCATCCTCATGAGCTTCAGCACAGGTCGGAATCTCCCAACAGCCAAAATGCAGGCCTGAGGAGGGTTGATCACTGCAGTAAATTCATCAATGCCAAACATCCCAAGTTGGAAATACTACGGGGGAAAACAAAAAGTTTTGAAGGTGAACTGTCCCAAAGATTCTTCTTCTAAAACATACATTTCACTTTTCTAAACAACTGTGCTATCAAACTTCTTACAAAGTTATTAAAAAACAAAGAAATACCATAAATATATATAAAATGTATATATATAAAGAGAGTGGAGTGTTAAAAACAAGTACTATAGACATAGAGATATTGTACTACTGTGCCTACTCATTTATTTGGCATTGAAATGAAAGTCTTAGTGAATTGGAAAAAAATTTTAAGTATAAGGATTGGATACAAGAGGATTTATCCAGATAAATTGTGTATGCAGCCAATCTAAAACTACAGGTTAAAAAATTTAGCCAATTTGGGGTTAGAAAGTCAATATATTAAAAAAAATGTATTTTTAGGATCAGTGAAAGTACAGAGGGTAGGCATTTGCCTTGCACATGGCTGACCCATGTTTGATCCCTGCCATCTTCATAGGCCCCCCTGTGCGTAGCCAGGAATGAAGGCCTGAGTGCAGACCCAAGGAGTTAAACACCTGAGCAACTGCCAGGTGTGGCCCAAAAACTTGAAAAACATTTTTTTAAATACCATTTATAATGATATTAAAAATAATGAAATAAATGTATGGTTCATACATAAGACTTTCATACAGAAAAATTATAAATACAATCAAAACAAATTGAAAGAGGTCAAATGAACTAGTGTGTACCATATTCGCTAACCATTAACACAGTACTATAAAGATGCCAATTTGTCCCTAACTTGATATAATGATTTACTATAATCCCAATTGCTAATACCAGCAAAGAAGGGTATTTGTGCATGTGTATCTACATACATACAGATGTACACAAGTTAATCAGTGTGTGAACAAAACTAGATTTTCTTTAGCAAGTATCAAAAAATTGTAGCCATGAGTAGGGGACAGAGGAGATAGTATAGTAGGTAGGATGCTTGCCCTCGCATGCATTCAACTGAGTTTAATCATTCCACATGATCCCTGAGGAGTGCAGAGCTAGGAGTAAATCTCTAAATACTGCTAGTTGTGGAAGAAACCAAAACAAGACTCTTAAAATTGAAACTTTTTTCACTAAAAACATCTCTAAGAAAATGGTTCTGTGTTCTTTCTTGAACACATTTCTTCTCTTTCTTTCCTTCACTCTTTAAAGGCTTAGGGTAGGAAAAGTTACTTGAAATATAAATTAAAAATATCTGGAAATTAGTATCTGAGTAATTGGAAATAAGAACTCCTACAAGTCATTTCACAATATGAACACAAAATTTTAATGAACACCTAACTGGACATATTAACTAATACAAATGGCAAACAGATCTCAACACTACTAGTATGTATTTTCTTGACCACAAGAATTATTACCCCACCACTCCCAAGAACATTAAAATTTACAAGTAATATTACTATTTATTAATATATATTAACCACATATCATATATTTAATAAATAAAATATGCACATGTATTCAGTTAGACTTTAACCATGCTTATAAGAACTATTATTTATAAAGCAGAGACTGTAAACAAGATATATTAAAATAATATTGCAGTATTTGTATTATATACTGTAAAATATGCTATCCATCAATCAAAGCAAAGGACCACTTCAAGTAATAACATAGTTATTTTGATGGTCATTAATGTTGTGTGAAAGATATCAGACACTATAGGGTATATATTTACTTAAGGATCAAATCAAGCAAAACAACTCTAGGGTGATAATTTTCTGAATCGTGGCTACCTTTGATGAGGTGATAATTAGAATAAAGAGAAATTCTGGGATGCTGAAAATATTCTCTATTTTTCTTCACTTTGTAAAATAATCATGATATATTCTGTACTCTATGTAGGTAATAGAGAAGAACAGAATAAAAACTCAAGGGTCTAAGAGTTAACATTTTCCACATGAACATGTTAAGTAAAACATATCAAACCCAGAAATGAATATAATTGCATTTTATAATTCTAGTAAGTCTACAAATATAAAGAAAAATTTTTTAGCTTCAAATGTCACTTTTTGGACATTTGAATAACTGTAGTTACCAGCTTCGATATGAAGGTCTTACTTATCTGCAGAACACTTTCCCACATTCTGCTCCTTAAAAATGTGGTATCTAGCTTAAATTTCAAAAACTGTTTTAGAAAACAGGTGAAACAAGTTGACATGGACTTTGTAAAGTGTGATGATCCTAATAGTGAAAATGTTTACATTTTACCTGAAGATCCTCCTTGTATTCTTCAGGTAACAATTTTCCATCTCTTGCTTTCTTTGACAGAACCTGGTGAAAACACAAAAAGGACATGAAAAACAGCACTATGATGTACAGCTAACGCTGTCACCTGAAAAACTTGTACAGAATATACTCTTATCTTGTGTTTCAACTGATTTTATAGCAAATTATATAAATGTTTTCCAATAAAAATTTAAACGTGAATTAGAGCATTTAAAAACTAAAGATGTGATAAAAATTGTAGAAAAATCACTTCCCTTTAAAAATTCTTCAAACACCATTATTATCCATGTGCCTTTACTATGCAGAATGTTTCCAGTGTTTTCCCAAATATACATGGCAGTGTGTATTTCATTTTTTGTGGGGAGAGAAAGGTGTGGGCTGGGCCACACTAGTCCGGGCTATTTTATTCCTGGCTCCATACTCAGGAACTATTAGTGGTACCTGAGGGATCATATAGGACAGGGATCTCAAAGTCAATTTACCTGGGGGCCACAGGAGGCAAAGTCAGGGTGAGGCAGGGCTGCATAAGGAATTTCACAAAAAAAAAGTCCTCAAACATCATTATTAACAGTTTTAATTATTTCTTCTGAACATGAATAGAACAGTGAGTGAAGATCATGAACAGTTCTTCCGAACACGGCAGCTTTTGCCTATTCCTTGCTGCCAGAGACTTGACAGCGCTTCTTCTCACAAATCTGAACATATTTGGCTTTAGAGAGGAAGCAGTTGAGACCCTCAGTATGGATTGAAGATGATCATCATTAAGTCTAGACCTGTACTTTGACTTATTGAAGTTCAGTGTGGAGAATAATTTTTCACACAAATATGTGCTCCCAATAAGGCACATGGTACGCTTGAACATTCTGGAAAGCTCAGGGAAGCTGGGGGGCAATTCTCTCAAAAATTACCCATGCATGTCTGCTTTTCCACTTATTTCACTAAAATTGGCTTTGAGATCAGAGTTGCATTGCAGGTCAATGAGCTTAATTTGAAGCACAGGAGGGGCATCTTGCACATCAAAGGAAAAGGGGTCCACAAACATTTGGAAAGTGGCTCTGTGCTTTTTGAAGTCTGCAAATCTGTGATTAAATTCCTTCTCTTAGCTTAAAAATAGCATCAACATATTTCTCACCACTGAATGGTATGCCTGCACCCACAAGTTCCTTGCATGCTGGGAAATGGCAAAGGTTTGTCTGAGAGAGCTGGGATTTCCAAAACACAAGTTTGTGGAGAATGCTCTCACGTTGTCATAGGCGCACTGATAAGCTGCCCAGGGCCTGATAACATCTTGTTTAGTACATTCAGCTTATGTGTGATGTCACAAGAAAAGCTAAGCCCATGAGTCATTTGTGATCCACTCAACTCAGAAACAGCATTCCCCATCTTCTCCTGAAGGCTTTCACTTCTTCTCAATACTCAAAAATCTTTCAGGACATTTCCCCTGCTGATCCAACGTACCTCGGTGAAATAGAGCATATCTCCATATTCTGACTCCATTTCCTCTAAAAAAGCACAGAACCTCCTGTTCTTTAAGCCCCTGGATCTGATTTGGTCGATGCATTTCACAACAGCAGACATCATATTGTCACACAGCAGGTATTTACTGCAAAGGGCCTGCTGATGGATAATGCAGTGAAGAGCAGTGGCCTTCTCTACACCCTCCTCTTCAAGTTTTTTTTGAACAAGTGCCACCAGTCCATTTTTTCTCCGTCATTGACGGTGCTCCATTGGTTATTATTCCAACAAACCTCTTCCATGGCAAACCTGCATTCTCAATGGCACCACACAGATGCCAAAATATCTCATTAGTGGTGGTCTGGCCATGCATTGGAATGATTATGAGCAGCTTCTCTGTCAATTCAAAATTGCAATCAACACCACAGACATAAATTGTGAGCTGTGCAGTGTCTGTTATATCTGTGCCCTCGTCAAGATCAACTGAGTATGCGTCAAAACATTTGGCTTTCTCACACAGTTGATGATGTCACTTGACATGTCAGAAATGCACTCTGCCACAGTGTTGGCAGAAAGGCTGATTTTGCTAAACTGATCTTTCTTTTCCAGATAATACTTGCAGCCTGTAACATGCATTTTTTTTAAACAAACTCTCCTTCTGTGAATGGTTTCCCTGCCTTAGCAATCATCTCACTAACCATGTAACTAGCTTCGACTGATGCAACATTCTCTTTGGTTGCTTTCTTGAAGAAATCTTGTTGCCTCATTACAAGACTGGCAACCCGCTTGGCTCTCTCATTTCCTTGATATTTTGCACATTCCTCAGCATGTTTAGTTGAATAATGGCGTTTCAAGTAGAATTCCTTGTGCACTGCAACTTTCTCTGAGCAAGTAAGACAGGGGATGCCCCTGTGCTCAACAAAGAAATACTGCGTCTCCACTTTTCCTGAAATTGTCTGTGCTCGTCATCAATCTTTCTCTTCACTGTAGGCTTTGATGAAGTCATGATGAAGGTCTGACAAAATCTAATTCTGTAATAAACTTCTCTCCCTTCTCTCCCTTAGGCCTCCAATAATGCAAAGGACAGCGGGCAGGAGCAGTGGAAATGACATCTGCGCTAGGCGCAAAGTATTCGCGATTATTCGCTTACCGAATATTCGCAATAAAAAATCGCAAAAAAAAAATAAAGTTAAACATTTGCATAACCCGAACAGAACTGCTCGAGGTATATGTATGTTTAATGCAATTTTTTTCTTACTAATGCTATTTTTATTGCGATTATTCAGTAAGCAAATAATCGCGAATACTGCGATATTTGAAGGCCGGCTGCGGGCCACAAAATGTTGTATGGAGGGCTGCAAAAGGCCTGCGGGCCACGAGTTTGAGACCCCTAATATAGTTTGTTAGGGATCAAACCCAGGTTGCTGTATGCAAGCAAATGCCCTATCCACTATACCATCCCTCTGGTTTCAACACTCCAGTTGTCACTAAAATGTTATTTTTTTGGTTTTGTTTTGCTATTGCGCCATCCTAAGTGTGCTCAGGGCTTACCACTGCCTCTGTGGCCAGTGATTACTCTTGGCAGGCTCAGGGGACCATATGAGAAGCCGAAGATCTGGGTCACCCACGTGTAAGGCAAATGCCCTAACAACTGCACCATCACCCCAGCCCAAGAATGCTTTCTTACAAGAAGCCGTGTGTGTGTGTGTGTGTGTGTGTGTGTGTGTGTGTGTGTGTGCGTGCGCGCGCGCGCAGGAATGGAACGAGAGCCTCCAGGCCTGCCCTCAGATTTTGAATTATTGGTCATGTAACTCCAGAGTTCCAAACAACTGCTTTGTATTTCAACTCTCAATATCATAATCACCTTCTGTATTGTTAAACTTTATAAATAACTTTTTTGTTGTTGTTGTTGTTGTTTTTTTGGATCACACTCAGAAGCACTTACAATTACTCCTGGTTCTTAGCTCAGAAATTACTCCTGGCAGGCTTGTGGGACTATTGGGATACCAGGGGTTGAATTCGGATTGGCTGCATGCAAGGAAAACTCCCTACATGCTATGCTATTGCTCAGGCTCCTGCTTAATATGTTAAAACTTGCATCTGCCACAATTCAACTTACTCCCCAAAATCAAAATGTAGCTAACTGGTTTCGTTTGAATCATTTCATATAAACATCTGAAGTGCAAATTAAACCCTTTAAAATAGACGTTTGAAGAAAAAAAAAAAATGGGACTTTTGGTCCTTTAACCATCAAGACTGTTTCTGAATGGAAGAATGAAATATTTTCATATAATTCTTGACAATAAATATTTCTAAAATTTGACATGTATCACATTAATCTGAAAAGTAATTTTTTTTATTTTTTGTTTTTTTTTTTTTGGTGGGGGGGTCACATCCAGCAGTGCTCAGGGGCTACTCCTGGCTCTATGTTCAGAAATCGCTCCTGGCAGGCTTGGGAACCACATGGATGTAGGGATTCAAACCACCGTCCTTCTGCATGAAAGGCAAACGCCTTACCTCCATGCTATCTCTCCGGACTCTTGAAAAGTACTTTTTAATTTTTCTGAGATGAAGTGGGATGGGCTTTCAAGCAGTATTCAGCGAAACAGCATCAATATGCAGGCCTGGTGGTCAGTGCTACTCAGGCAGCCAAGTGCTGTCCAAGGTAAAATTCAATTCCTGTGAATGCAAAATATGTACCCCAACCCCTGATCTGTCTCCATGGCCAGTAGATGGCAGTTCTTTAAAGGCAGATGATCATTATATCCTGATGTTATACTATGCTAAACAAATAACCACATTCACTTAAAAATCTAATTGTAAGCCCAGATACTCCATGAAAAAAAATTTCTATAGGCTCTAAATACATCAGCATAATATTTTTATTAATGAGCTCTGGAGTCTGGAGCAAGGTTCTTGGGAGAATTATTGACATTGAAAATTCTTAATTCTTATCAGAGTATCTGCAATGTGAACCTAAAATGAAATCATGAGTTAGCTAATAAATGGCTATAAAATATTCATAAAATATTTCAGGTTCCTCACTATTGATCTAGAAAAAACAATAGAGAAGTAATAAAATTAGGGTTTTCTTTTGCTTTTAAAATCACTACAATTAATGAATTAAAAAAGCATAGAACCTACGGCTTATTACTCTACTACTTTATAAGGGAATGCAAGTTGAGTTAATTGAGGCATGTACTTTATTCTTAAATCTATCTAAATTATCTATTCATTTGCTGTGCCAAAAATTGAAACTAGGGCCTCATACAAACAATGTAAATGCTCTACCAATGAGCTATGTCCCAGACCTAAATTATCACCTTTAGAATTAAATCCTAGAGTTGGCGAAATAAAGCATTCATCTGTAACTGTAATAGTTAGCTCTAATTTATCTGTATTTACTTCTATTTTTATTGTGTGTGTGTGTGTGTTGTTTTGTGTTTGGGCCACACCCAGTGGCACTAAGGGCTCTGCATTCGGAAACTGCTCCTGGCAGGCTCAGGGGACCATATAGAATGCCGGGAATCAAACCCAGGTCCATCCTGGATCAGCTGCATACAAGGCAATGTCTTTCTGGCCTCAATATACTTCTAAATTTTTGTAGGTGAGCATATGGGGTGGGGTAGGCATACACCTGGCACTGCTCAGAGCTTGCTCTGATCTCTGCATTCAGGGATCATTCCTGGAAGAATCAGAGGACCATCTGAAATGTTAGGAGTTGAGTCTGGGTCAGCTGCAGAAAAGGCAAGTACCTTACCTACTATACAATCTCTCTGGGCCATTATATCTGAAATGTGAATGTGACTTAAAAACCTACACAGAAAACTGACATTGAAAGTAAAAAGGACAATAAAATTATAAATATATATCATTGTGAGTAGATTATATTAACATTTAATCAGAATGTAAATTCTAACAACTTGAACAAGACATACCTTTACAGAGTTAGCAATTTCCTGTATACCCTTCGAAGGTACATCTTTGATGATTGGTGTAATTAAACCTTTATCTGTTGCCACAGCCACCGAGATGTCAATATTGGGCAGCTGCTTTGGCCCCTCTCCATCCCAGCTGACATTAACATCTGGCATTTGCTAGAAAACAGAAAAAGAAAAGTAAGTTACAAAAGAACTTTCAATTCAATGGTGATATTTTCCAAAGTAAATATAATGCAGCTAGAGGAAGATAAATATTTAATTTGAAAAAAAGCAGTTTGTATCTGAGTGTTCTTTATATGCTCAGAAAGAATAAACACATCAACTTTTTGGAAAAAAAGCTTAAAGAAACTCTAAAATTCTGATGATGTAATGTTTGGTCATCTTCCTATTATGGTTAGAAACCGGCTCCTTTTCATGGACCTAAGTCTAGAAAGTATTTAACATCTATTGTGTTTCTTCTTCTTTTGACGAACAGCATGACCTTGTGAAAAAGGGAGGAAAAAGGGTCAGTGACAGCCAGTATCACCAATCCTATGACATGAAGGAAACAGATTTGTTTATTACTATCTATCTATCTATCTATCTATCTATCTATCTATCTATCTATCTATCTATCTATCTATCTATCTATCTATCTATCTACCTACCTACCTACCTACCTACCTACCTACCTACCTACCTACCTACCTACCTACCTACCTACCTATCTATCTATCTATCAGGAAACAGATTTGTTTATTATTACTATCTATCTATCTATCCATCCATCCATCCATCCATCCATCCATCCATCCATCCATCCATCCATCCATCTATTGCAGGCCCTTAAAATGTGATTTCTCTCATTAAAAAAGACTTCTTAAGTTCACAAATACATGATACATACTTCTATATTTAGAATGCATTTACACTATAGTATATAATTTAGTATACAATTACTCTATATATAAAAATGCCAGATGAAATGATTAAATGCCTTACACAATCCATAATTTTGTCATATATACAAGAAATACGAAAAATAAAAGTGTTTTTTCAAAAACTCCCTGCTTTCAGGGCTAGAGCGATATAGCATATGGTTGACTCAGGTTCGATCCCAGGATCCCATATGATTTCCAGAATCCACCAGGAGTGATTCCTGAGCACAGAGCCAGGAAGTAACCCCTGAGTATCACAGGGTATAGCCTAAAAACCAAAAACCATAAAATAATTTTCTGCCTTCTACAGAATAAAATCTAAGTTCCCCAGCATAATACTTAAACCTAACAATATATAATAAAGCTCACTATACCTAACCAATTTTATTGATTTATTCACTTTGGTACTCAGGCCTACTCCTGACTGTTCAGGGGCCCACAGGTGGTACCAGGGATGTAACTTGGGTATGCTGCATGCATGGCAAGCATTTTAACTTCCATTTTCTCTCTCCAGCCCTCTAATTTTAATCCTGACTATATACTGAAGATAAAATTTCCAACCTATTTAGCTTCTTACTGTTATATTATGCTGATCATTTCTGTCACTTCTCAACTGTCCTTTTTATTTCTTTCAAAACTCAGTTCATTCATTTAACAATGCTTCAATATCAAAATAATCAAGTCCCAACCCCTCAGAAGATATTAGAATCTTTACAGACAACACTAAAATAAGAATGGCAACAAAACAAAACCCAAATCCTCAACAACAAAACAGCAGCCTCACAAACAAAGAATATCTGGAAAATAGAGTTCATCAGAAAATTGTAATAAAATCAAACAGTTTGTATTCAAAGGAAAAAACTCCCATCTATTTTATTTTGGGGGGGGGTATTATTTTGAGGATATTACCCAGCAGTAATCAGAGCTTATGCTTAGCTCCAGCCTTAGTACAGAGAAAACCTCATTTTTGATGCTGCCTAGGCCAAATTGCTCACTGTTCTTTCAAACCCCATGTCCAAATCCATCAGCAAATTCTATTTGTTCTACTTTTGACATATAACTATAAAATTCTCACTTCAATTCAGTTTCAGTGCTATCACAGTCATGTCTACAGAATCCTAGGCAGGTTCAGTGTTGCTGCCCACCTGCTGGATTACACATAAATACAGCAGTATCTCGTCTTTTTAAAGTGTAAGTTGGATCATGTCTCTCCTCAAAATCCTCCTAGGCTTCCTTCTCATGTATAATGAAATCTATAGCTTGTTCTATGACCAGCAAGGCTTCAAACACCCTTCCAAAACTTTCCCACTTCTTGCAAAATGTTGCTTTGACCCCACCGAAGACACACATTAACCTCAAGATTTGTATTTGAAAACAAGCGCTGGGCTGCTGTTCTCATTGTCTGGGAAAGAAGTTCTCAGCTAGGAACCATATATTCCCAATGGGCCCCTGGGACATTTATTCCAAAGGGGTGATGAATGAAACTGCCTAAATGCAGTGGTTTGAGGGGCACAGTAAGAAACTAAGGGGCCAGGGGTGGGCACAGGCAAAGATAAAAACAAAAGTTGGAAAGGGGGATGATCAGAAAACTCTTACACCAGGTATCTAAGTGTCTCCTTTCTTCCTCTTTCTACTAATTTTGTCTCAGGTACTACCTGTCAGAAGAGCCTTCCTTGCCTAAAGCTGTAGAATAACACTTCAGTTATTCTGTCTCCTTATTCTATTTTCTCCTTTCCTCAACACTTTGTTAGACAAAACTGTTTGTCCTGTCACTTTTAAGTCCTGAAGGAGCAGAGTCTACATAGGCTTTGGCTCACTTGGGGATAAATCACTACCAGTTTAATAAGTAGTCTTTTTTCCTGCTGTAATTAGTTGTAAGCCCATTAGATGCTCAGTTATATCATCTACAAAACAGAGGAAGGGAAATTCAATGACAGAATACTTTTAGCAATAAAATTATCAACATTCTGTGACTTAAATTTTTTTTTTGTTTTTGGGCCACACCCATTTGACGCTCAGGGGTTACCTCCTGGCTATGTGTTCAGAAATCGCGCCTGGCTTGGGGGGATCATATGGGACGCCGGGGAATCGAACAGCGGTCCTTCCTTGGCTAGCGCTTGCAAGGCAGACACTTTACCTCTAGCGCCACCTCACTGGCCCCAGGTGACTTAAGTGACTATTTCAAGCGTCAAAACTGTCTGGTTTGCTACTTACTTTAAGGGTAACTGCTACCGCCTTGATGATAAAATCATTTACTGATACTTTAATATCATCTGAAAGAAAAAATATTAAATCATTCTTTATAAAACAGAACTCTGAGCATTATGATTAAAAATTTGTAATTATAGAATGTACAATTTTAAAGATACAAGTTTTTGTTTAGTTATCAATACAGTGTTCCTGATTTTTAAAACCTGCATGATAAGAAACATAATATATCTTTTACTCCTGAGTAAATAACATTAATTAATTAAACTTTACTTCTGGAATCCTGATTATAATTATTCTAGACTGCTCAAATATCTACTAGAAGAACTTGGAAGATACATACAATCATAAGCAGAAGAATTACTATGTTTCTAAAAAAACCAAATGGTCACTGTGGTGTATAGTCATAAAGTTTACATAGTGATTTCCTTTCTTTTGCTGTCCTTTTTTATGATATGCTTTAAAATATAATAACTGCTGGGGGAATGGTCAGTAGTCACTTAAGTTTTAATTTTTTTCACTTTTATTATTTGTTTACAGGGTCCTTTTTGGTGGTGCTTGGCCTTACAGCATGGGCTTAAGTGTTTAGGACTTGAAGACTACCAATACCACCCTAGGGGTGGTACAGGAAGTTTTGTAAGGAGGAGATTTCCCCAGTTCTCATGCGGTCACTTAAAATACGCAGATATAAGGGGGAGTGGTTGAAATTTTTTCTATCAACTAGGGAGTAAAATGAAAAAGATTAAGGGCACCACATTAAACAAGAACTGTTTAATTTAACAAGACAGGATATAGAAAATGCCAAAGATGAAATAATGTTGGCATAGGTCCTAGCGCAAAAAATAAAATGAGGTCGACTGTTTAGTTTTACAGGGTGAATCCATATGAATCAATTTCCTTTCAATATGCAAAACGATTTTAAGATAAAACTAGGGTTCCCTCCCTTCCTACAGAGCTGATCATAGCTAAAATATGTGTGTGATTCTATTTTGTTTTTCCTCCTGGGTCTAAAGCATTAGAAAAATGTGAACTACAATGCATATTTTATTTTAAGAGCTTCTAGAAAGGTTTTAAGGGACCAGACATAGTAAATAAGATAAGGATAAGGAGTTAGCCCTGCACAGGACAAACTTGTATAGAATCCTCAACACACATAAGGTCCACTACCAGGAGTGATCCTTGAGCACAGAAATCCATCCCAGGCCCTTTTGTTCTTTTCCCCCAGCAGTATGTAGAATGCTGGGGATTAAACCTGGGTCTTCTCTGCACAGAAAGCCTGCGCATCATACCACTGATCTACCTTCCTGCTCAGCTTGAGTTTTGTTATTTATTTGTCGAGGCTCGGGGGCGCACACCCAGTGGTTCTTAGAGCTTACTCCTGTCTCTGCTCAGGAAATTATTCCTGTCTCGGGGGACCATGGCCTGAAGTCAGCTATATGAACATAATATTTTACGATATATATTTATTTTATATATATAAATACAATATATATAAATATATAATTTCCCACAGGAGAGACTTCCCAAATAAAATATCAGCTGATTATTACCAAAATTACTGTCCAACGTTCTCTGCTCTCACCATACTCCAATTATGTTGTAATCGCAAATTGATTACTTTCTTCAAGTGAAGATACTCAATTTTATTGGTTTTCAAGTCATTATACTCTCCTGGTTTTCACTTTTATTGGAGGAGGAGAGATGTCAGGCTATACCCAGCAGTGTTTAGGCTTTTAGTTATAGCTCTGTGACTGAGGGATCACTCCTGGCAATACTAAGAAGAAATATCTAAATGAAATGGTAAGAGTAGAAATCAATGAAAATTTGGGGCCCGATAGTATAGTAGTATAGTAGTAGTATAGTCTTGATTTGCAGGTAGTCAAGCTGGATTTAATCCCAGGTTTGACCTCATATGGTCCTCCATGAGTTACCCATATGATCCTCCAAGCCCTGCAGGAGTTATCTCTTGGCACAGAACCAGGAGTAAACCCTAAGCACCACTGGGTATTGCCCAAAGAGAAAAAGAAGATATAAACTAAAAATCAATGAAAGTGAAATTATAGAAGTGATACAGCTAATGATATCTGGTCCTCTGAAGAGAAGAATAAAATTGATAAAACTCTAGCCCTAATAATTGGGAAATTTAGAAGGTACACTTTAATCATATTTATTAATTCTTTTGGTTTTTGTGTAACACCTGGTGATGCTCAGGGATTACTCGACTCTGTAGACAGGAATTACACCTGGAGGTGTTCACAAGACCATACGGGATGCCAGGTATTAAACTCAGGTTGGTGTTGTACAAGGCAAGTACTTTACTCACTGTACTAAAGATTGGGCCCACACACTAATACTATTTAAAATAGTGGCATTAGCTCATATTATATTAGATATATAAAGCAATATTTTGAACAACTTATATATATTGGATATATATACACATACTTGAATATTTGAATTCATACTGTATATAAAAAACCCTAGAGGGCCTGAGGAAGCACTGACTTTAAAAGCCTATCTTATAAGTATATGTATACATAGTCACAATTTCAATTCTCTGGTGCTACCACATGCTCTCTGAGCCTAACAACTCTCTCTGACTTCAATCCTTGGCATCACAAAAGACTTCTGGCCATACCAAATTTGTAAGTATTACAAAGGGGCATGAGTTCTGGCAAGCAACAAAGCGACTCAACTTAAGCACTATATTCATAATTTGTGGCCCTCAACTAAAAAGCGAAATCCCTGGTATGTGTCTAAGTGCTAACACGATAGGGAGTAAAGACGATGGGAAATATCCTATCCAATGTTGGGAGATGTGCAATCTGAGAGCACTGATAGTTGAAAATGGGCAAGCACCAGTTATGTGTGTGACTGACCACCCAGCACCGCATACAACAAAATCAACAATAATAAATAATTATTTATTATAACAATATAACAATATTATTATAATTATAATATTATTATAACAATAATAAAGCAAGAGAGAGGAAGAAATAAAAACTTCTATTTATTTGCTTGTTTATGTGTTTATTTATTTAGGTTTGAGGCTATACCTGCCAATGTTTGAGGGACCATATGAAATGCTGAGGATCTAACAGGGGGGGAATGTGTGTAAGGCAAATTTCACTGGTTCTAAATACCACCAGCTCCAAATCATAACTTTTAAACACAGAAAAATAATACTATAGGCCTAAATTGCTTCACTGGTAAACTCCAATAAACAAGTTAAAAGGACCAATTCTACAAATACTTTTCCAGAAAATAAAGAACAAAACATTTCCAAACTAATCCATGAGACCTGATCA
Source organism: Suncus etruscus (assembly GCF_024139225.1). NCBI lineage: Eukaryota > Metazoa > Chordata > Mammalia > Eulipotyphla > Soricidae > Suncus > Suncus etruscus. The sequence continues at coordinate 85,122,506 of NC_064856.1, read as the reverse complement.
GTCCAAAAGAAAAGAAAAAACTCAGCAAGGAAAAAATGCTGACCAGTACTCCTCATGTAAATATTATTAGTAAAGCTTTCAAAACTCAAGCAATATATGAGGAAAAAAATGACTGTGTTTTAATCAACAATAATGAGATATCACTCAGTAAAAGAGGCTGGAGAGACAATACAGTGGGTGGTGCACTTGCCTTGAACACAGCTAACCATGACTTAATCTTTGTCACTCAACATGGTCTCCTGAGCACCACAAGAATGAACCCTAAGCACAGAGCCAGAAGTAGGCCCTGAACACAACTGATTGTAGCCCCAAAACAGAAACAAAACCAAAGTTGTTTCAACATCTGGTTATCAACCATTTCAGCACTTCAACAGACAGAAAATAAAAATTCTCAAAAGACAGACCAAAACCAGCAGAGATAATTTAACATCTGATAAAATTCAATATTGCTCATGTTTAAAACCTTCAGTATTAGGGAAAATCTACAAATATGCACTCTAGGTTTACCCTGCACCAGTGGCTAACATTATTACACTAAAAGCTTTCCTCCAAGATTAAGGCAAAACTCTGCCTTTATCATTATATTCACTATTGTACTAGGTTCTGGACAATGCTTTAAGTCAAAAGAGTAAAAAAAATGGAATGAAAAGACAAAAATATCAGTTCTATGGGTGTTACGGTTGTAGAGATAGTACAGTGGGCTTGGTGCTTGCCTTGCACCATACCTGGGCTTGATCTCAGCAACCTATATGGTCCTCTGAGCACTGCCAGGAATGATGCCTGGGTACAGAGACAAGAGCAATCCCTTAACATTACTGTGTGTGGCTCAAAACAACTAAAAATACCTATTTGTCTCTTTGCAACATTGTTTTTTTTATTTCTAAATAGTAAATTTAAGAGTTTAAAAGTATACTATGAAGAAGAAAAAAAATCAAAACTTGTATTTAATCTTTTTTTATACGAAGAGTACCACTTCCTATTAGCCCCCAAATATATCCAGATGCTGAAGCTGAAATATGCATAATGTTCATTCTACAAGTAAAGGATTTCTTGATAGCTAGCATGTGTAAGCTAGTAAATAAATTCAACCCTACTAACCTTTGACCATTTTTTGTCTAACTTTCAAGACTTCTCCAAGGTCACAGTCAGTAGAAGCATATGCATGAGGCACAGTGCTTTTAGATTCAGTTAACCTCTTGGCAATAACTCTTCGGATATTGCTCGCAGGTATTTCAGTGAATGTGCCCTGAAAAGACATAGCAACCTGTCAGTTAAACTGTAAACAGCAGATACAATCCTAACGCATAAATGAACTTTAGTCTCAGTGACTTCTGATAGTATTTAAATACAGGAAACTTAAGGTTAAAAATTAATATTTGGGACAATCTGAGAATTTGCTAAGTTTTAATGTATATGACGAAAAAATTGATAAGATATGGCTGTAAAAAATTCACGTTTTAGTACTGAATGAACAGGATGAAAAAAAGTAAACTTACTAAATCCGCTACCCATGAGGTGCACTAACATATATTAAATAGCTTGAGATAATTTCTTACAAATATCACTTTATACATTTTTGGGTCACATTTGGCTATACTTAGGGATTATACCTATCCCTGTGCTCAGGAATCACTCCTGGTTGTGCCTGGAGAATCATATGTGGTGTCATGGATCACACCCAGGCTGGATAATATGAAAGGCAAGTGCCCCATCTGCTGGACTATTGCTCTGGCTTCTAAACATCATTTCTTGAAATTCAAAGCAGTCAATAAAATAAGAACTTAGAACTATACTTATAAACAGCATACAGTAGAAAACAATAGTCTAATATACTAGACAATCTGCCAAGTTATTTATATTTAGCTTTATAATTTTTTTTTTTTTTTTGGTTTTTGAGCCACAGCTAGTGATGCTCAGGGGTTATTCCTGGCTCTGTGCTCAGCAATCACTCCTGGTTTAGGGGATCATATATGACGACGGGGATCAAGGTCTGTCCTGTATCAGCCGCATGCAAAGCAAGCACCCTACCACTGTGCTATTGCTCTGGCCCTGGGTTTATAATTTAAATAAACCATATGTGTCTTTTTTCCTAGAAATTCATACTACAACGTAAGAAAGAGAAAATAAAATCTTCCTGTAATTTCACTGTAGCTTTTCGATTCTTTTCCTTGGACTTCTAACAAAAACATGATGGGTCTTAAATGGTATCTAACTTCTTCTTTGTCTTCTTCATTCAGGGATCACATTATAATCTCTAAAGAATAAAACGTAAGAGGCAGAAAATGGTGATGTTTCTGCTTTACCAAATGCTCTCTTATAAAATTGACTGTTTTATGTTCGCAGTGTACTTGATAAGACAAAGTAAGTGTTCCCTTTACAAGAATTGGACAGTAAAGTGCATCATTTAAGTAATTCATTCTTTAAAAAGTATTTGATCATGCAAACTTTTTATTTCTCACAAGTCAAAATGGATTAAGTAGCTCGACATTTGCAAAAACTTATACTACTTCCAATTCTTTTGGAATATTATACTGTAATATATTTCTCCATGAGAAACAAAGCTCATTAAAATGTTCAATCAATCTTAAATAAAGCTAATTATTCTGAATTTCTTCTGACAGGAAGCAAGTGACAGAAAAGATATTAGAAAAGAGAGTCAAAGACAAAATGGAATAAATTAAAAAGACAAAAGAGCTGCTAATATTGTCTGAATTGAAAACGTATAATTAATTAGGTATACTGTCTCTATACTCAATATAACTAAGATTATACTTTTCTTAGACCAAAAAATAAAATATACTTACTAAAGAGAGTTAGCATCAGTTATCAATTAATAGTATTGCTTCTAAGAGAAAAAAACTGTGAAATATGTCATGACTATTGAACATATATAGGTACTGAGGTTATGAAACTTATGGTAAGGGCAAGCTGAATTATGGTCTTAGTGTTCTACTTGGAAGTTAATCACTGCAAATATAAATGAGTCATTTTAAGAAATGGGCAAAACAATTTTTTTGACAACTACTAGAATTAATAAAACATACAATAATGGTTCCAATTTTCCCTGAAATACAGAAATCCACTCAACATTACCGGGACATTGGGCTGGCCAGGAGTTGATATTGGTGGGATCCCTGGACGGGATGGTACAGCTGTGGCCTGTGGAAGCACAGGTTCTGTGGGAGTAGTGGAAGGGGCTGGCCTTGGTCTGGATTCAGTGATCTTGCCAGTCTCTTTTAGTTGAACCAGTTTGAGAGCATCTCTGTAAGTATTAAGGACATTAGAGAAACATTATTCAAATAAGGAATATTAGAGAACATTTGGAAAGTAGAGGAGATGGAGAAGGAAGATATAAAAATACACAGACGTTAATTATTATGATACAGAATAAATTACTTGAGCTAGATAACTAAATCTTTTTTCTGGTCTGCTGGTTCATATCATTAGTTCAGGTTAGAATACCTGTACATTTTCTAAATCCATAAAATAGAATTTTATCGAAAGGTTGATAAAGAACTGATTTTTTGGGGGGAGGGGCACACCCATTGATGCTCAGGGGTTACTCCTTGCTATGCGCTCAGAAATCGCTCCTGGCTTGGAGGAACCATATGAGATGCTAGGGGATCGAACCGTGGTCCGTCCTAGACTAGTGCTCGCAAGGCAGGCACCTTACCTCTAGCGCCACTGCTCCAGCCCCTAAAGTACTGATTTTTAAAAAGAATTTTTCTTTATTTAAATTTCTGTTGTACCATACCCTTTATTCTTAATATCTATAATTTCATCATTAAAATTTATTATACCTATAAATTTCACTAGGACATTTATAAAATGATTTTTATTCTAGTGCAAATTACCTTAATTACAGCCAGGAAATCACATCATTTTAAAATTTTGTTCAAGTGCCATGAATAGAATCTAATTTATTAATCCTAATGCTTAGTTAGCATCAGGTGAACTGAATGTCTAATAATAGATTGGTCTTTGTATTATTCTGCATTTATTTTTTTAAAGTAAATAATCAGATAATTAGACTACTAAATATGCCAAGGTATAAAACTATGCTAAATAAGAATGGGTACAGAGTAATATAATTTTCTTAATATAAAAAAATTTCTGAAAACTTAAATATCTGCTAATTAGTTGGTATTACATGCCCAAGAATCACATAACAATAATAAAATCCAGCAAATTTGTTAAACATTTATTAGATTATATTAGATGATAGCCTTTACAAAACAAAACCTTTACTTCTATCTTAAGATAGAAGCATTGTAAGCAGAATTCTGAAATAGCATTAAGTTGCCCAATACTGGTATAAATAACTCCAAATATCCCTCAAATGGAGGTGGCTATGACTCCATATTTGAGTGTCACTAATATAACAGAAATTGGGAATTCCTTAAAGGAATATCAGAACAGAGACTCTCCAGCTATGTTCAAGAAAGAAACAGGTAATTTGTGAACTGCCTATGATTTGGCCCGGTGGCAAGGGCCTGAAGGAAATTTTCAAGAGTTCAGTATGTTCTGTCCATGGCTGTCAGGGAGGAGGCAGGATCAGAATTCTGTGCCAAGAACTAACTGTTGTCCAACAATTATACCTCTGAATCTAGAAGAAAGCTTCAGATGAGACCGAGACCTAAAGGACTCCTTGTTTCAAGAGAAGATGAGCTGAGACTCTTGACTTATACAAATGAACAGGAGCTAATTAAAGCTTCTAGGTTTACTATAATTTATTATGTAGCAACATAAAACTGACACAGGAATGATGGTCTGAGGTGCTCTCTTAGAGGAATTCCCTAAACTGTACTAGACTATCATTACTCAGAGAAGTAGGATCAATACATTCTATAATGTTCAAAAAGGAACAGAGGGATTTAACATTAAGGGCAACTAATTTATTTGGTTCAAAACTAAGGTGATCACAATAAAGACTGGATGTCAAGTTGACAAAAATCTGACCTCTACAATCTTGGCTCTCTTAGGAATGAAAGAATAAAGCAAAAAGTGAGGGAAAATAATCTCTTATGGATATACTGTGCTTGTATTTATTAAGCAACCTAATACAGGCATATGAATAAAGTATTAGTACTCCCAATTATATATGAGCTAATTTGAAGAGGTTAATATTCTATGTCCACGTAAGTATTTTTCAAGTAACTATTCAGTCGATGTCAAGGACAGAAAGATACAAATCACTTTCCTTCAAGGAATATTACTCTATAGGTAAGGCACACTTCCATCATTTTTAATATATTGCACAATAAATGCATATGCAATAAAGGAAATGAATCAAAGGACTGAGAGTGATGAGAGACTCCTTTAAAACAGGATGGGGGGCGGGGCCGGAGTGGTGGCGCAAGTGGTCAGGCATCTGCCTTGCCCATGCTAGCCTAGGATGGATGGCTGTTTGATACCCCAGCGTCCCATATGGTCCCCCAAGCCAAGAGCAATTTCTGAGTTCATAGCCAGGAATAACCTCTGAGCATCACTGGGTGTGGCCCCAAAACAAAACAAAACAAAAAAACCAGGATGGCCAGGGAAGGCCTCAAGGAGGTAATATTTGTATAGGAAGAAACAAGGAGTGTATCTCAACAATGCTACTTTGAAAAATGCTTCCAGAGGGAACAGCAAGCGTAATATGAGGAAAACCAATATGGCTCTTTTTAGGAAAAGAAAGAAGGCAGGCAAAGGAAGGAATGACAAAAAGTTGGAGAGAAGTTGGAGAGAAAGATAGGTAGCTAAGAACGGCCATGGCTGAGTTAAACCGAGGTATGATAAGCTATGCACATAGCACACAGTAGTACAAATTAAGATAGAATAATTTTTCTCCTATTAGAATAACATTAAATGCATAAGTCTCAGATTAACAACTTAGGGAGTGAATGAAAAAAGTCTGATCTATTAAATCTAAAGTTCAGAAGGATGATCACCTAGCAAAGGTCTTTAACAAATCACTAAAAAAGCAGAGCATACTGGAGACAAATCTATTCTCAAAGGATGAACAATACAGAGACAATGACTTAAGGATTGAGGAAATAGAATTACATGTCTTGAGGAATGAGTGTAGTACTTGTAAGGTTTTTTCTAACAAGCTGAATTCTATTTGGATATTACTTTAAGATATTAATAACTAAGACCCACTATTTCTTAGTTAATAATATTCACATATGAAAAAATAATTACAAATATAATCTCTGGATATTTATGTCATGAATGAAACTTCAAGCCAACTGTGGACACTGATAATAGAACAAACCTTTCAATGACTCAGAAAAACACCTTCAAAATTCTTCATCCCTTTAAAGTTCTTAAAATCTAACAACTCCTTCCATTGTATTTGGTAAAAGCATCTCACAAAATGATTAATCTCGGATGTGAGTTTAAATCACTTCAGAGTGGCATATTCCAAACACATTAATTTTCGTTATATAGGGATCACTAGTTTACCCACATCGCCACTTAAAAACGGAGAACACAAAAGTAAAATCATTATTTGGGGAGAGTAAAATCTAAGCAATCTAAATTATTCATGCCTGAATGCACATTTCTTAAGGTTGATCATATTAAACCACATTTTACTTGTCAAGAATATTAACTACTACTTATATCAAGAAAAGATATTTCTTTTGTCTCTATTGTAATTAGATTCTTGGACAAAAATAATTAGGTGAAGAATAAAAAGAGGAAACACTCATAAACAGCAGAAAATCAATTCTGCCCACTGTTCACAGTAAACTTTTAATGCTAATTTTACACTTATAGATATCATAAAGTATAAATGTTAATTCTTGTTTAATAACAGCTAATAATTTCAGTTCTGCAACGTAGAATTATTTTAATGATTTTTGTTGTCTAAATTATTAATGACTGAAGCTGTGGAAAAGGTAGACATCGAAGGTATAATTCCCTATTGCCTTATTATAATTCCCGTTTCCTCAATCCTTAAATTACTGTCACCGTGTTATGCTTCATCCGTTGAAAACCAGAATTATCTCTAGTATGCTCCTGCTTTTTTCATGATTCTTTAAAGGCCATTGTTAGGTGATCTTCCTTTGAGATTTAGATTAAATAGATCAGATTTGTTCATGCAGTCCCAAAATTGTTAATCCGAGACTTACTTATTTAATCTTATTCTCTAGGAAAACTAACCCATCAGACACTTCGTAGAAAGAAAGAGCATGCCTTGGTAGTTAGTATAGTAGGTAGTTCAATTAGGGTAAGAGGACCATCTAGTAGGGTCCCTTAGAAAGAAGCCTTTCTAACCAGATGTTAATTCCCTTGGTTGTATTATGAAAGAAGTATCACTAAAAGTATACTAAACATTAGTGGATACAGGTAAAAGGACTGGTGTTAGAACACTGTATGCCTGATTCAACCACTTTATCTTTGTAATTCTCAGTGATTTAATAAAAAATAAATTAAGGCAAATGTTTGTAAAAGACATTAGACAGCAGGTTTCAAAAGCCTGTGAGTATTCTGCCTCTGTATGCCTGTAGTGTTTTTCTTAAAAAGTTACATGTATAGGGCCCACAGAGATAGCACAGCAGGTAGGATGTTGGTCTTGCACATGGCTGACACAGGTTTGATCCCTGGCATCCCATAGGGTGATCCCAAGTCACTGCCAGGAATGATTTCTGAGAGCATAGTCAGGAGAACCCCTGAATGTCACCCATGTGTGTCCCCCAAGAAAAATTACATGTACAGCCAAACTATAGTTTGTATACGTCTGTCATTTACTTTACTGACAATTTTCATCATAAATATAATGGATAAAAGGTACTTCAAGGCAGCTGAAATTGATTTTTCCCATCCTGAATAATTTTGAGATATTTTATTATTATTTTGGGGTTAGGGACCATATCTGACAATCTTTAGGACTTGCTCCTGATTCTGTACTCAGGGATAACTCCTGGTAGTATTTGGGGGGGACCATATGTAGCAATGGAGATGGAACTGGGGCTGGTCATATGCAAGGCAAGCACCCTACCTGCTGTACTATCTATCCAGCCCTAAAAAAAATTTTAAACACCATAGTTTACAATAGTGTTAATACCAGTGTCTTAGAAGGTAATTATTCTACTCCATTTCTAATCGATGAGGTAAAGAGGTAGATGTTCCTCACTACTACCAGCATGTATGTTAAGGTCTTTTTTTTTGTTTGTTTTGTTTTTTGCGCCACACACGGTGGTGCTCAGGGGTTACTCCTGGCTGTCTGCTCAGAAATAGCTCCTGACAGGCACGGGGGACCATATGGAACACCCGGGATTTGAACCAACCACCTTTGGTCCTGGATCGGCTGCTTGCAAGGCAAACACCGCTGTGCTATCTCTCCGGGCCCAAGGTCTTTTAAAGATAGTTCATATCAAAGCCTGAAAGTTTTCAATCTCATTAGATGACAGCATTTCCATAGATGAATAGGCATTAAGTGCATTTCAAACTTTTTCCAAAGTCCAACTTAATATTATATTTATACAGTCATCTTTAAAAGTATAGAAAGTGCTTAATATATGATTTAAGGAATCCATATTTGTCATGAATTTTCTATAGTAAGTCATATTCTGAAAAATGAACACTTATACTGTGTAGTTAAAGAAGGCCAGGGAAGAGAACTAAGGGTACTAAAGGAGAACGAAGGTAAAAAAAAAAAATAAATAAACTCTGTCCATAGGGTATGGAGCAAAATGGTACTATTTTATTTTCTTTAGGAATTTTATGATTTACTACTTTAACTTTCACCTCAGGTTTGAAAGAAAGTAATATGTTACGTCCTAAGTAGTAGTACAGTGGGTAGGGTGTTGCTTTATATATGGTTGACTTGAGTTTGATCCCTGGTACTCCATCTGAGTAACCCAGGAGTGATCTCTGAATGCAGAGCCAGAAGTAAGCCTAAGTGGGCACAGATGAGAATGCCAAAAAACAAACAAAAATGTTTTTTGTTTCTCATTTATATTTTTATATTAAACATATATAAAATATTTTATATTTAACATAACATTAATCAAAGTTAATCAATGCTAAATTAAATAATATTTATAATAATAGTATATATTAAGCAATTTAACAAATGTAGAAGAAAGCTACTTCTTTATTTCAGTTATCACATTCCTGAATTACTTTTTGAAAGGTCATCTACATCAATCTTTTTCTCATATTCTATCTTCCTTGAGTTTCTATCTCCCAGAAATCATCTAAGACAAGAATTCCTGCCTTCTGTGCCAGAGTAATAGTCCAGTAGGTAGAGTGCTTGCCTTGCATGCAGCCAATCCAGCTTCAATCCCTGGCACCCCATATGGTCCTTCGAGTCCATCAGGAGTGTTCTCTGAGTGATCCACTGCTCTAGTCTCACTATACCCATTTTAATCCTAGTTTATCTTCATGTCAGATTAATTTTATTCTTCCCACAAGAGGAAGTTTTCATAGAGCAAGGCCCCACTGTTTCACACAATTTAAACAAATGGAAAGCTATTCTGTGTTCTTTTTTTTTGGTTTTTGGGCCACACCCGGCGGTGCTCAGGGGTTACTCCTGGCTGTCTGCTCAGAAATAGCTCCTGGCAGGCACGGGGGACCATATGGGACACCGGGATTCAAACCAACCACCTTTGGTCCTGGATCGGCTGCTTGCAAGGCAAACGCCTCTGAGCTATCTCTCCGGGCCCGCTATTCTGTGTTCTTAAGAAGACTCAGCATCAAAAAATTTCAGTTCGAGATAATTTGATAAAGAAATCATGGTACATATACATAATGGAATACTACTTGGCTGTAAGAAAAGAAGTCATGCTATTGGAAGTGGGGGGGGGGAAGGGAAAGAAGGGGAATAAGTCAGAGAAGGTACTACTCTGACAATGACAGAGAAAAGTTGTCATTCTGGACCAGATCTAGAGATGCTAAATGGAGGTAATGGGATAGGCATAATACCCTATCAGCAACAGCATTATAAATCATAATGCCTAAAAGCTGGCACACAGGGTAGGAAGATCAGCAATGAAGAAGGCTGGGAAGTGAAACAGGAACAGGTAGACAAAGTGGGCAGTGAAGAAGGGCAGTGGAGAAAGGCAGTGGAGAAGTGTCAAAACATTGTATGACTAAAGTTCAATCGTGAAATAACTTTGTTAAGTGTAATTCACAGTGATTCAATAACAAATATTTTTTAAATGTCAGTTCTAAGTTATTTAAATATAATCAATAAAACAGATTGATGGAATGGAAAAAAGAATTCAAAGACCCAACAGCATTTAGAAATTGCTTTGGTCATGCAAGTGAATAAATTCTACATGAAAAAAAGTGCAATTATTTCCAAAAGTGTATTTTCTTGTTCTAGAAATTTAAATGAATATGTGATTATTTCATACCAACTCAAAACAATAGTCTCACCAGTCTGCACTCTAATTTTCTGCCTCTATTGCTATCCCTAAAGCTCTGGCTTAGTTACCAAATTAGAACTGTTCTTCAGTAATACTGCAATTATTCAGAAAACAACTCTTGCATAAAAAACAATTCTATACTGACTAAAGCAAATAAAAGAACAGCATACTTCCTTTAAATCTTAACAATGAATAAACTTTCCCTTGAATACTGAGAAAAAGATGATCATGATAAATAATGGAGTTAGTTAATACAAAAAGCACACACATACTCTTTAGTGAATATGCCCCGAGGGCCAGTAGCAGTGCCCTGGCTGACATCCAGTGCATGTTTTTCCAGAATATTACGGGCAGCTGGACTTAAGCGGATCCTAAAAAAGAAAATATGAAGATTAATGGAACCAATTAACACCTTATATTTCATTCAACTACATCTAGATGTCAACAGTTTTGCTACTAATTAGGAAAAGAAAAATAATAAGCTAAAATTCTGCTTTAATACTAGAACATTTTCATATAAAATTAACTATTTGTAGTTACATATTTACATACATAAAACAAAATTCTTTGGACCAAAAAATTCTCATATGACACCTTATGTCACACATCAATTAAAAACTGCTGATACTTTTATTCATTTAATTTTAAGTTATTTTTTGGGTGGGCCACACCCGGTGATGCTCAGGGGTTACTCCTGGCTATGGGCTCAGAAATCGCTACTGGCTTGGGGGACCATATGGGATGCCGGGATCTAACCAAAGTTCGTCCTGGATCAGCATACAACGCAAATGCCCTACCACAGCACCATTGCTTCAAACACTTTTATTCATTTTTAATGATAAAATATATTTCTATTTCTGACCATTTTGGGGTGTAATATTAAGTGGCATCAAGTGCTATCATACTCTTGTATAACCAGAACATGACCCATCTATTACTTTTTCATTTTACTAAACTAAAACACTGTACCAAAATTAAAATAATGTAAACCATTAATTTAACTGTACCCATTTCTCAGCCCTTCCTCCTCTCAGTTGACAACCACCATTTAAGTAATTTAACTATTATTCGGTAATTTAAGTATTCTAAGTCCTACCTTCTTAAATCAAAAGTGGTGACATAACAATAGAAGGTTTTGAAAGTATGATAACCAACTGCATATCAAAATCAATCCACGATGGATCTAAAGTGTTTGGCACTGCTCACTCATGCTGCATTTCTTGGGCAAAAGGGGCCACATGCAAAAAAGGGATTAAGAAGCCACAATCTATAAACAAAATCATGATATTTGTACCTTTACAAGTGCCTTATTTTAATTTGCTTAAGAATCTTTTTATTTTTTTGGTTTTGGGCCACACCTGGCGGTACTCAGGGGTTACTCCTGGCTGTCTGCTCAGAAATAGCTCCCAGCAGGCATGGGGAACCATATGGGACGCCGGGATTCGAACCAACCACCTTTGGTCCTGGATCGGTTGCTTGCAAGGCAAACACTGCTGTGCTATCTCTCCAGGCCCTATTTGCTTAAGAATCTTAAGGGCTCACGTATGGTACAGTGTGTTGCCATAATTTTTTTTTTAAAGGCTGAGTTAATGTTTATATATATATATATGAGTTAATAGTATATACAGATTGTATTTTTTGGATAAATCAGTTGTTTCCACCTTTTAGTTATTATGAATAATACTTTTATATAAAATGGGGTAATGTAAAATTAATGCTTTTTGAGTCTCTGTTTTCGACACTTCAATACACACCCAGACAAGGAACTTCTAGACGATATGATAATTCTAGTTTTAATTTTCTTGAAAAATTGTCCTATTGTTTTCCATGGCAACTATTCCATTTTATATTCTAACAGACTGTGTAAAACTGAGTTCTAATTTCTCTACATAGTTGTCAAATACTTGCTGTTTTCCATTTTGTAGGAAGTCATGGTAATGAGAGTGGAGTGTTTTCTCATTGTGGTTTTGATTTGTATTTCCTAAAAATAGTGGCACAATTATCTTTTCATGTACTTACTAGCCATCTGTAAAACTTTCTTTGGAAAAAATGTCTCTGTGTATTCTAATTAGAATGTTGTTTCTAAATGAAAGATTTCAATAAAGATCTTACTGTTTACATAAAGCCTTTTTACTTGAATATGCTAAGAGAAGTAAGGCAAAAGCAATGCTCATATGTTGACTATATATAAACAAGAGAGCTGAGGCCTACCAAAAAGTCATATGACTTAACTAAATGTCTCCTCCTCAATTAAGATCATCAAGTAAAACAAGTATAGATGGGGCCAGAGAGATAGCATGGAGGTAGGGTGTTTGCCTTGCATGCAGAAGGTCATCAGTTCGAATCCCAGCATCCCATATAGTCCCCCGAGCCTGCCAGAAACAATTTCTGAGCGTAGAGACAGGAGTAACCCCTGAGCACTGCCAGGTGTTGCCCAAAAAACCAATCCAAACCAAAACAAAACAAAACAACAACAAAAAACACAAACCAAACCAAACAAAACAAAACCCAACATGCATAGATAACTACAATAACAAATTATAAATAAATAAAGAACATGGATAGGGTCCAGAAATTTATATTAGAAACAAAAAGTAAGTGTAGTATGTTCTGTGTTTCAGAGAAATAGTTCTAGTGGATACAGGCTCAACATTAAGAAATGTTTAGATTTCTCAAAAGAAACTGTCCATTTTAGATTTTTATGCAAGGTTAGCTAATAACCAACTAATTAAAAATTTTATCAAAACAAATAACTGTGTCTGTCAACACTGAAGATTCATAGACCACCTAGTTTTTAACCCACAATGTGGGGCTTCACACCTATATACATACCTAATGATGGACCTTAGCACAATGGACACACAATGTACAGAACACACTAGTGTTCACAAAAGGAAATAAGAGTAAGAACAAAATACCCCTGAGTCTACATGCAGTTACTCAAGGAATAAATCAAAAATAATGTGTGTGTTTAATGGAAATATAAAACTCAGTACCTTCTTTTTATGTTTTTGGGTCACACCCGGTTACTGCTCAGATGTAACTCCTGGCTATATGCTCAGAAATTGCCCCTGGCTTGGGGGACCATATGGGACGCCAGGGATGGAACCGTGATCAGTTCTAAGTTAGCACATGCTAGGCAATTGTCCTAATGACTGTGCCACTGCTCTGTCCCCTAAAACTTAGTACTTCTTAAACACTAATTTTTTTCTGACCGTTGATGCTTATAAACTTAAAGACAAAGGAAAACATGCAAACAAACAAACAAACAAACAAACAAAAAACCATACATGGGACTGGAGCAATAGCACAGCGGTAGGGCATTTGCCTTGCATGTGGCTGACCAAGGACGGGCATGGGTTCAATCCCTGGTGTCCCATATAGAGCAATTTCTGAGAGCCAGGAGCGATTTCTGAGCACATAGCCAGTAGTAACCCCCGAGTTTCACTGGGTGTGGTCCCAAATCAACAACAACAACAACAACAAAAAACCCAGAACTTAGTAGGACTTTCCTCTACAAAAAATTTTTGTTTGTTTTGTCTTTTGTGGAGGACCACAACCATCAGTACTCGGGACTTATTCTTGGCTCTGCACTCAGAGACTACTGTTGTGGCTTAAGGAACCACTTTACATGATACCAAGAGTCAAACCCTGGTTGGCCAAGCAGAACGCAAGCATTTCTAATACTGTACTATGGCTCTGGCTTCACTACAAGAAACTTCTTAGGAAAAAAAAGTAAATTTATATAATTATAGAGAATACCAAAAATAAGTAACTTGTTAGATTTTTTTAAAGTCCATTAGGTAGTCATATAAAGCCGAAATGAACAATGTTTACCAGATATCTAACAAACAACAGGACAAATCTGAACTTTTTATCAATGAGAGAAAGTCCTACATATATATGTTAAATATATATACATGTTAAATCACTAACTTCATTTCATATCATTATGTACTGGTAATTAACATTATAGTGACTATAATCCTACTAGTGGGAAAACAACATGAAGGTTAGGGAAAGGAATTCTATCTTGGAATCCTAGAACCTAATTTAAAATCAACATGAACAGACTACCAGGTTATTCATTGTGTCTTTCACAGTACCTAAATAAAACACAGCAGGTACTCAATGATTAGTTTCTGAGTGAAGAATGATAGCAAACTAATCAATGATGGCCTCAGTTTCCTATGAGAAAGGGTCCTTCGAAGGACTACAATCTACATAATGCAAAGAACTGCTTTAATATAATGATTCAAATGCCCTGAAACTAGTCACAACGTTTTATTGTATCATCATTCAAATAAATACTCACTGCAATTTTCCTGCTGTGGGTGTCTTTTTAACAGGGGTGGAAATCTGTGGCTCTGGTGAAGGCTGAGGCACTGATGGTTTGGAAGCTACAGGTGGAGGGCCCACATCTTTGGGAATTTGAACATGTTTCCAATCTTCTCCTTCTTCAACTAGCAAGCCAATTAGTGAACCTAGTCGTATGTTCTTAGATCCTTCTTCAACCTATGTTTTAAAAAGAAAATTATTATAGATTCAGACTCAGAACCTCATGAAGTACTAAATAGTGTTCTGATTAGAAAGATCAACATCACTTCTAAGCAGTCTGCTCCCTCTTCAACGTCTTCAACCTCATCACTCCCCACATACAAGTCTTCTTTCACTATTCTCCCTCAAAACAGTAACTAATGCTATCTTTTGAAATTAAATTTATAATAAATAAACTTATAAAATTAACTTTCCTAATTAGTCAATAAAACAAAGTACAATTTTTCAGTAAATTAATTTATTTTCTGGAGGAAGACTCTAAATATCACAATGTATCCGTAGTGTTGTTTAAGTACTCTGGTTAATAGTAAGTGAGGTTTCAGTCTTTCTTTATACTTCATTCTTTCTTTATCTCTACAAAAACTGGGAAATAAAAGCCACATGAAATTTTTATAAGTACATCAGAAACACACTGGTATTTCCATTAAGCAAGCACATTTTTCCTATATAATTGTAATTAAAAGTACAAATAAGATCAAGAACAATTTTTTATTTAGATATATTTTTAGTGTTTTAATGGCACGAACTGATGAAAATGGTTGATTCTAATTTGCTGCCTAAAATGAGTCTGAGGAGAAGCTTTAGAGACAATATTCTTAAGTTTTCTACTAGAAGAAAATGTCATTCCTTGAAATTTTCCAATTACTCTTTTTCAATTACTTTAAATAAAATTGATCAAATATGTAATTTAATGAATAATAGAATATACTAAATATAGAATATTCACTAATACATTAAGTACAAGTCAAATATAATTCCTAAAAAGGGCTTGACATTTCCAAATTACACTAATTTTGATGCTTATTACTATGTACTTATTCTTAAAATAAGAGAACAAAAGTTCTAGAAGTTAGAAAACTTTTTAAGCTTACTAATCACAGAAGAACAGCAACAATCTTTGGATAAAACAAAATATATTTAATAAATAAAACTAAAGAAAAATGCTTGAATGGCAAACTGGGGAAAACAATAACCTAGAAATATTTGTTGTTTGTTACATAAGAATGTCATACTTTTGTAGATTGCTTATTTTTTATTTACCATGTCAAAAGTGTTGATTAATAGGCTACATATTTTTCTTTTAGAAATGCCCAATTTTGCACTCACAAACTGTTAAAGAAATTAAGATGATTTGTTTTGTTTTGTTTTGTTTTGTTTTGGGGCCAACCCAGCAGGGCTCAAGGGTTATTGCTGGCTCTATTCTCAGGAATACCTCCTGGTAGGTTCAGAGGGCCATATAGTATACAGGGAATTAAACCTGGTTTGGCCAAATGCTAAACACACTATCTGCTGTGCTCTTGCTCTGGTCCCAAGAGGACTAATTTTAAAACTGACAATAGAAAGTACTAAGTGACATGAAGTCCATTTGATGAATTTGTCAAATCAATTCAGAAATAATCAAGAATACAGTCAATATCCAAGTATCAAGAATATTACTCAAATATAAGACACTCTTTAAAAGTTTTTTAAAAACACCAATAGATTTCTATAATCTGACTTAAATACTATACTGAAACTGACACTTCTCTTTGTCTCATTCTTTATATATACTAAATACAATTCCTCACGTAGTCGAGAACTTCAGAAGTAATCAAAACACGTGGTATATCAATTATTACCACATATATAAACAAAAATTTACTTAACGAATCACATTTCCCCCAAAATAATGACATTATGAAGCATGAACCTCCGAAAGCAATGGTCAAGGCATGTAATACATTATCATACAACTAAAGCACTATATGGTTTAAGATATTGTCTCTTTCGCTTTAGTATTTTTTTTCAAGATTTGTGTTAATTTTCTTTTGGGGGGGGGGGGGCGGCCACACCCGGCGGTGCTCAGGGGTTACTCCTGGCTGTCTGCTCAGAAATAGCTCCTGGCAGGCACGGGGGACCATATGGGACACCAGGATTCGAACCAACCACCTTTGGTCCTGGATCGGCTGCTTGCAAGGCAAACGCCGCTGTGCTATCTCTCCGGGCCCTTGTGTTAGTTTTCAATACAATTTCACTGGTGGTAATCTACAAATATGTAAAGCTGCTTATTATCAGGGATGAAATTCAGCAGCAGAGTACATGCTACCTACGTTTTAAAAAGAAAATTATTACAGACTCAGGCTCATAACTTCATTAAGTACTGAACAGTGTTCTGATTAAAAAGATCAAAATCACTTATAAACACTTCTAAACTTGCATGTGCGAGCCTTGGCTTTAATCCCTGACATGCACACAAAAATTAAAGCGAGTTTGTACTTTGGTAACTGAGCAAATAACACACTTTTGAAAGCTGTTTAGATTCCAAACTAGCCTTTGTTATTGCTCCTGAGTCAGCAGTTTTTATACACTGAGTTCCACCACTTGTAGCACTTGATCAGAGCCCTCTCCAACTCTTGTACCAAAGATTTTTGGAATGCTAAATGCAGAATTTCTAAACTTCATGCTACCAAAACAACAGACTGTTAATGATGAAATATTCATTGTGTGAAATCTGTCATACAAAGTATTAGTCTTCCCTCCCAGTTTTCTATAGAATTCTTGCTGGTTCTGAAGCAATTAAAATAGTAACAGTAGCTTCTTCATAGAGAAGACTTGAGTTATATAGGAGACACTTAGACTAGTACCAGGCATCAAGTAACTGCTGCTTAAAGATGGAAGGTGGTATTATTGTGGTGGTGGTGGCTTCCTCCAATTTGCTGATTTTCCAAAAGTATACTCAATATGATCAAAACTGAAGCACAGTGTAGCCCCTAGTAGAGTTGGAAATTCATGTTTAAGACACAGCATGGGACTGGCAGATCTAGAGAATAAATCATAACATATGGAAGATTCAGTTACTCTGTTCGTAATCTTTCATGATATTCAAAGAGGCTGAGTTCTAATCTTAGGAATGCAACCTACCTAGGATAGATCCTCTCTACCCAGAGCATCAACAGAGGCTCAAATGAATCACCTACAAATGTGCTAAATATAACAAAAAGAAAGGATTCATCAGAATACCCAAAGATATAAATTCATAAGTAAAAAATACAAAATGTGTACAGTACTTCCTAATGGACAATTTGTTTGCAGAGGATCAGTCCATTAAAGAAACAGAAAATTGGGATAGAGAAATAGTGCAGTGGAAAGGGTGCTTATCTTGGATATAGCTGACTGCAGTTCAATCCTTGGCACCCCTAACAAGTCCCACAAGTATCACTACCAAGAGTGACCTCAGGGGCTGGAGTGGTGGCACTAGAGGTAAGGCATCTGCCTTGCAAGGGCCAGCCTAGGACGAACCATGATTCGATTCCCCCGATGTCCCATATGATCCCCCCAAGCCAGGAGTGATTTCTGAGCGCATAGCCAGGAGTAACCCCTGAGTGTCACTGGGTGTGGCCCAAAAAACAAAAACAAAAAACAAAACAACAACAACAAAAAGTGATCCCAGAGTGAAGAGCCAGAAATAAGTCCTGAGCATGTCAGAGATGGCCCAAGAACTCCCTCTGACCAAAATAAGTTAAATGGTCATTTAAATAATTTTCTTCTTTTAAACAGGACACTTTAGAGTGCCTGAGAATTAAAGCAAGAACAGAGTAGTTAAAATGAGCTAAACTTACAAGTTGGTGTCTAAAAACTTAGTGAAAGCTTTTGCATCATAGCCAAAACTATAATACAATTTTGTTTTACTTGAGCCACATCTGGTGGTGCTCAAAGACTACTCCTGGCTCGGCCCATTTCTGGTGTGTTTGGGGACCATACAGCATGCCAGATATTGACCTGTGTAAGATGCATGCAAAGTAAGCGCCCTTTTCTCTGTGATATAATTCCATCTGCTAAAACTATTATACAAATTTAAGTTGTTTCCTATTCTTAAATTTACATGGCTATATATGAAGTATAATAAGTTTGGTTTAAAAGAAAAGCTAAGGAATTAATAAGCCCTAATGCAGAGATAAAGAACAATTAATTAAACTTTTAATTAACAGCCTGGCATTTATGTGTCGGATACTGTTTGCTCTACTAGAGTATTAATTTAATTTGATTTCCCTCACAGCCTCATGAGGTGAAATGCTAGTATTATTCCCATTTACAAATGAGAAACTGAGCCTAGGAAAAAAAATGTCTGGTCCAAATTTTTATAAGGCTAGTAAATATACAAGCCAGGATTCAGACAGTCTGACAACAGATATGTTTAATACCAAAAGTAGAAACCGCAGGCCCCAAATGAAATTATCATACAGCATTTCATGGGGTTGCTGATGTTTTAAAAACAAGCTTAAAAGATGTAACAAAGGGGCCGGCATGGTGGCACTAGAGGTGAGGTGTCTGCCTTGCCAATGCTAGCCTAGGACGGACCGCGGTTCGATCCCTCGGCGTCCCATATGGTCCCCCAAGCCAGGAGTGACTTCTGAGCGCATAGCCAGGAGTAACCCCTGAGCGTCACCGGGTGTGGCCCAAAATCCAAAAATAAATAAATAAATAAATAAATAAATAAATAAATAAATAAATAATGATGTAACATGGATGGACTAGAGAATATCATGATAAGTGAAGTGAACCAGAAAAAAAAAGGATAAAAATGATAGTACTCTTATGTGGACTTAAAGATACAAAGCAAGGTAGCACCAAAGAGGCAAATGTAACATAAAGGGAGAACTGATCTGCATAATCGAATTTGCAAGGCAGGGAAGGTGTTGAAAGGGAGGGAAACTGGGATGCTGGAGAAAGGGAGGTGGATACATTGGTAATGATGGGTCCATGGTGCTGGAGTAATGCACAGGTAATCATTATTAACAATATTACAAATCATATTTCAATCCAAAAAATGAAAAAGATATATATGCAAGCTGAAAAGAGAAGATATGGGACAGATTATCAAGCTTATAAAAAAAGATATGGGTAGATTATAACTGATTCATCCTTTTCTTTATGATTCATCTTTTAATTTATGCACAGATTAGATAGTTTTCCACTTGATTCTGGAATTTACCATTTCAATATGAAAATAATTAGAACTGAGAATATCTTCTATTGAACAGAATTTGCTCTAGGGTGTTAAGAGCATATGTCACAATTAAAAATATTGTCTATAGAAAAGATTCAAAGATTTCACAACTTCAAAATTAACCATAAATGTTCAAACTATAAAATTCAAGTGTGAAGGAGTCTCAGACAACTAAATGGAAAACAGACAGTGGGGAACCTAACAATAAAATAAAACCATATTAAAAAAATATACATCCATAGGGAAAATATCAGTAAGATGCTAGTAGAGTGGGACACAGAATAGAAATTGAAGTGGTAGGGCATTTATCTTGCAAGCAGCTGAGCCAGGATGGACCTGGGTTCAATCCCCAGTGTCTCATATGGTCCCCTAAGCCAGGAATGATATCTGAGCACATAGCCAGGAGTAACCCCTGAGCATCACTGGGTGTGGGTCCCCCCCAAAAAATTAAAGTATTATGATATAATAACAAAAACAATATGAAATTGCTAATGTGGCAGAACTGGGATGCAAAGAGCAGTGTCACTATCAGTAATGCCTGACCAGGAGGTTAGAAAGCCTAATGCTTGGCACTAGACCCCCCAGGCCCAGAGGATAACCCCTGGCAATGCCTGGAAACATCTGAGAGTCACAAGATAGAACTCAGCACCAGTGATCTATTACCTAAGCTCTCTCGCTAGTCATTCCCAAATAATTATTTTATTTATGAATCACAGGTAATCAATATAAGAAAACATTGCTTTACTTGGTTCAATGTCCATACATGTTTGCTTTATTGCAGTGCTGGAGATCAAACCTAGGACAGGACATACATGAAATAACTGCTTTATCACTGGTACAAACCTTGGGCCTTACGTTAGCTTTTTAAAAGTATTCTGGGGCCAGAGTGATAATTCAGTACGGAGGGTGTTTGACTTGCATGCGGCTGACCTGGTACCAACCTGGGTTTCAATCTCTGGCATCCCATATGATCCCAATGCACTCCAGGAGCTATTTCTTAGTGTAGTGCCAGGAGTAACCCCTGAGCGCTGCTGTGTGTGGTCCCAAAGCCAAAAAAAAAAAAATGTGTGAAAAGCTGTGAAAGCTAACTGTGAAGGCTGTTTTGAACAATAGTCCACCAATAAAATAAAAAAATCAATAAAATAAAAAATCTACTGATGGCTGAATTACTAATAAATTACTGTATTTTCATATCATGAGATGCAAACCCACACCCCCCGCAGTGCATCTTATGGAGCATATGCCACCTGGAGCTGAGTGCAGAGGAGCTGAAGCTTGAGTGCATCCAAAAACTATGTGCAACTTATGGTCAGGTGTGTCTTACAGAGCAAAAAATATGGTAATTAAAATTCACAAAAAATTATGTTTATAAAAGGGTCACATGTATCTCTTTTGTATATCTCAGATGTATTCCCTTAACATCTATAACTCTTTTCAAATATCCTCATTTGTGACAATTTTGCCCACTAGATTAGTTATTTGATTGCTTGATTTTTCCCCCTATGAGATCTGTTTTATAAGCAATACTGGTAGAAGAGTAACTCTGTGTAGATTTTACGTTTATACCAAGTTACGGGAAATGTTGGAATTTATTTGTTGGCCCCCAGATGCACCAACAATATCTTGTGGCATTGCTTCTCCTTTGCATAGGCACATTAAAATGGGAAAATAATACATATACAAACAAGTTCTTATCTAACAGAGATGGGAACACAAATTTGGTAATGTAATTAGGCCTTTTATCCTGAACATTGGCATAATGATATGTATGGCTCAGGCCTCAGAAGAATGGGCATCGCCCACACACACCTGAACTATGGAAAGAACCACAATTGTCTTTAACATTCCCAGGACCCAAGCCTCTACTAGAGAAGTCCTACCACTGCTTTGGCATTGACTGACTCCAAGGAGTACTCCCAACACCCAGGTGACTCAGCAACAGACTGCATGCAGAGTAGATTGCTCTGCATTTAATGATATGCTCCACATCAGCCTGACATCAACGAAAGAAATGCACAGAATCCAGAATCTTTAAATATAAAAGTCTGATACCAACTATGGTAAAGTGTGAAAAAGTTTCACCGGGATCTTGAGAATGACTGGAATTGGATAGATTGGTATGCCTGGAACCCAGACTCTGTCTTATGCCAATAAACTTCTGGGGTGAGGCCTTTTTGTAATCAGGTCAAGGATTTTTTTTTTCCCATTTTCTCCATTTTTCTGAACCTATGCAAACATTGGCGATTGCCACTATCACACCTTTACTATATTTTTTACTCTTATCCTTTAAGGAAAAAAATACAACTCACTAAACTTAACAAATTACTGTAGTAGAATGCCAGTCTCGAAAACAGGCAAGGGATGGGAAGGGGGGAGTAATGTTGCACTGGTGAAGGGGGATGTTCTGGTTATGACTGTAACCCAAATATGATCATGTTACTTAAATAAAAAATATATTTAATTAAAAAAATAGAAAATGAAAGCATAAACTAGAAGTTAAACACTATATTAAAGTTTAAATCAGGAAAAAAATTATGTTTAGTCATAATTTCCTATACTCTTTCGATCATCACAGGTAATTTACATAAAACCCTAACAATGTTAGAAGTCAAATTAGACTAATTGTAATAAACTTTTCAAATAATCATTCCAATATTCTAACTTAATCACTGTCATCTAAAAGACCAGGTATTCAAAATTCATTTTTAAGACTAAGTTTAGGGGCTGGAGAAATAGCACAACTGTATGGTGTTTGCCTTGCATGTGGCCAATCTAGGACGAACCTTGGTTCGATCCCCTGGCGTCCTATATGATCCCAAGCCAAGAGCAGTTTCTGAGTGCACAGCCAGAGTAAGAGTAACCCCTGAGTGTCACAGGGTGTGCCCTCCCCAAAAAAAGACTAAGTTTATAATGAGCATGTGTGTAACAGTTTAGACTTCCTGCAAAAAAAATTAATAGATTTAATAGGGAGCACACGAGAACTTAACTCTTCCATTAAATGAAGTAAACTGGAATTAAATTAGAAATAAAATCACAAAATATCTACATTAACAATGTAGACAACTATTCAATAGCACATAGCTCAATTATTATTTAACATTATTAGTAGTCTTTCAGCCTTGTTTCTTGCTTTAATTAAAATGTAATATCATTTTCTATTTGTAATGAAACTCAGATACGAAATTTTGGGGAAAAACAAAACAAAACCTTTTCAAAAGGCTGAAAATAGATTCCTTATAATTTATAAATTACAATTTATATTTCTAATTTTGATTATAAATTTAAGACTTATACTTTTACAATTACATTTATAAATAAATAAAATACATTAATTTTAATAATTTTCATATCTTTAATGTATTCCAAAAAGTTTAATATCAACACTTTTTTTTTACTTATGCATCACATAGCTAACATAGTTAACTGTAACACAATTGTTTTTAGATAAGTGTCAGCAAAGATACTAAAAAAAAGAATAAAAATTTTTTTAAAAAGTTAAAAAATAAAATAAATTAACAAACAAATTTGTGAAAATTACTGTATCTCTAATGGGGTCATTATGACATTGGCAGAGGTTCAATAAACTATTGTTTCTAGCTGATCATTTTGTTATTTCATTTGTTTCCAAACACGTGACTTCAGCAATGTATTGGCATCTAGACTCTGTTCTGATGAGGTTGACAGCATCATACAAATAAAGTTGTCCAGGAATTAAAGCACTATTACTGATCCTATGGCTTTTGTGAGGAGTGTTCTCAGCTGGCAGGTCTCCTGGAAATAGTAGAATGCAGAGGAAGGTGTGCCCAAACTCATTCAGCCCAAACACCAGCATACTTGGAGTTTGGGTCAGACTGATATCTCTGCAGAGAACTGTAGAGGAGTGGCAAAGCAGGGCCATAGACAAAGCAGTAATTCTGGGTGATGAGTCAGCAGATGTAGCTTTTTCGGGATAGGGGGTTGGCCTGCCCTCTCCTCTCAAGATTGCCAGCTTTCCGCTACATGGCTAGTGTAACTACAATTTTTCACAGCCTCGTTTAAACCGCTTTCAAGAAAAGACTGAGTCTATGGAGCTGGCACAGTGAGAATCTCAACGCTTAATTTTTTAAGTTTATAAATGTACTTCCTTGATTCTTATACGTATTTCTAGAAAAAAATCTTTTTTATTAAATGTGCCAATAAAATGAAAAATAATTCACAACGAAAAATAAAGGTTGAACCTGCTAGGAGAAAGTCTGGAAATGGAAGTGTGATAAAGAAAAAAAAAAAAGACAGATAAAACAAAAACAAAACAAGGAAGACATTAGTTATATCCCATTTATGCATTTCCTCTCTTTTTCCATAAGAAGTACATATAAACAATGTGTTATAAATGCACTCCCGTTTTTATTTCAAGAATCATGTGGGGGGGGAGTCACACAGCCCTAAATATATGCATATTTTTTCTTTAGTGAGAAAATAACTGTGTCTTTAGTGAGGAAATAGCTACTTGTTCTGCTACAGTGGCTATCCATTCTATCTTCCAGCCCTCTACCTTATCAGAGCATTAGAGAGAGATAAATAGGCCTCGTGGACCCACGACTTTGTTAGCAATTTAAAATGCATTACTGAGCAGTTAAGTGGAAAATACTATGAATTCTGGAAGACTTTCATAGTCAAATAATTCAGAACTAGGGCCAAGAACACAGCTTGCCAAAAGCATACACAATAAAATGAAGCTTATTATAAAATGAAAATTTTATATATGGGAATTAAAATAATCTTTTTCTTGTCCAAAAATATTGCATAAATTAGTCAAAGCACTATTTTTAGTATAATTATTTATATTTACATTTTCCTAGCTATAAAGGTACAAAAACTTTTGCTTTCCATTCCTTTTTATTCTAAAAATATTTTCAGCAATGCGTTTTAAACATGTCTCAATATCACATGGACAAGCTAAGTCTGAGGAAAATGTCAAAAATAAAATAGAGCCGGGGTGGGGGGGAGGTGGGGGATATGGGATGCAAATGGGAACGGGGGGTGGAGGGAGGACAAATTTGATGATGAGAATTCCCCTGATCCAATGTTAATATGTACCTAAAGTATTACTGTGAAAGATAAGTAAGCCAATATGGTCAAAATAAAAATTATATTTGTAAAAAATAAAAATAAAAAGAATAAAATAAAGATGACTAAAAAAGGCAAAGGGTAATCTTTAATAAGAAATACAAATGAGGGGCCGGAGAGATAGCATGGAGGTAAGGCATTTGCCTTTCATGCAGAAGGTCATCGGTTCGAATCCCGGCGTCCCATATGGTCCCCTGTGCCTGCCGGGAGCAATTTCTGAGCATGGAGCCAGGAGTGGCCCCTGAGCACTGCCGGGTGTGACCCAAAAACCACAAAAAAAAAAAAAAAAAAAAAGGAAATACAAATGAAAATTTATACCTAAGTAGAGTATAACATTCCAAAATGTGTTCCTTGGAGAAAATATAGCAAGGAATGTATTATCCATTATCCATGGTCAAAACAGAGGTGAGCTGACAGATCAGAACTTAAAATGCATCAAAGAACAATTAACAGATGTACAACTTATCTGTACAAATCAAACTACACATGCAAATGGAAACTTACTTTATGAACATCAACAACCAATACAAATTATAAGATTGACAAAAATGGTAAGTGAGCAAGATCTTTATAAACAAGTATTATAATAATAACAACATTTATTGACACTGGTGGATAAATATATTATCTTACATAATTTCCACTACTACCTCAAGACATAAATTGTATTATTATCTCTCCTTTATTATAAAAAAAAGGCAGATGGTCAAGAATCTGTCAATCATTATGCAACTATTTACTTGTAAAACTTACAAGCATGAATACAGAACCTATAATCTCAACTGCAATTCTATATGCTAAATGTATTAGTATTAAGAAACAAGCATGTTCTATCAGTACATATATATATACCATATATTACCTTAAATAATGATGCATTAAAGACCATCTGTTTTACTTTTTCACACAGATTAATACTTCACATTACAAAAATAAGTAAATTATAAAATTTGGAATATTGGAAGATAGAAAATATGGGACATTAAAAGGAAAACCATTTAAATTCCACTAGTCAAGGGCACTTACTTCTATCACCTTTTTATCTTTTCTATGTATGTTTGCTTTTCTTTCAAATGTTACAAGATTATCATCACTTTCCACAGACAATTTAAAGGCAATTCTCCAAAGGGGTAAATTTTATTAAAGTCTTACATACATAAATCATAATACTTTGTGTAAATATTTCATATTTATTTTTAGGTTTTGGGGCCACAACTGGTAGCGTTGAAGGATTACCCCTGGATCTGCACTCAGAAATTACTCCTCGAAGTCTTGGGGGGACCTATGGGATGCCAGGGATGGAACCTGGGTTGGCCACATGCAAAGCAAATACCGTACTGGCTGTGCTATCACTCTGGCCCATCATAATTATTTTTAATCATGCAATTATTTTCTTTTTTGGTTTTTGGGTCACACCCAGCGGCACTCAAGGCTTACTAGAGCTCTGCGCTCAGAAATCACTCCAGGCAAGCTTGCGGGACCATATGGGATGCTAGGATTCGAACTACCGTCTATCCTGGATTGGTTGCATGCAAGGCAAATGCCCTACCGCTGTGCTATCTCTCCAGCCCCCTATTATTTTTTGTTTATTTATATTTTTGGTTATTTTTGTTTGTTTGTTTTTGCCACACCCAGTGATGCTTAGGGGTTACTCCTGGTTCGGCACTCAGAAATCACTCCAGGTTTGGGGGACCATGTGGGATGCTGGGGATCGAACCATAGTTCATCCTAGGCTAACAGGGCAAGGCACATGCCTTACCACTTGTGCCACTGCTTCCAGCCCCTATTTTTTAATATTTATTTTTATTATGCTATACTCTGTTATTTAAGTATCCTTTCATGCAGATACAAGATTTGACTAAAGGCTGTACAAACTTCAATTTCTATTAATCTCACTAGAGTATCCAAGTTGCAGCTCCATAGTTTTAGTTATAAGAAAGATTGTCTAGAGAAAAAATATTCATAATTACTACATATATTAAAATTTAGATCTAAAATCCTTTACCTTACTTGTAGACCTACAGGATATTTACCACAAAAAAGTTCAAGAACAGAAAGTATGTATTTAATAGCTAAGATTGTTAACTTTATAATCAAGGTGAAATATGCTATATATACCTGTAATATAGTTATTATGGTAATTATAATAACGTCCAAACCAAAAGAATTAGTAGAATATGGACGAAGCCACTGAGTGTGACTATAAAGTTCCCTAATAATACTCTGTTCAGATCAACTTAATTGGTTTAATTTATAGATTAGGAGTAGAGCAAATAATTGATTTACTTACAATTCAGAAAAACCTGGGTTGGATAAAATGTAATACAGATAAAACATTCGTGTAAGGTTTTTACTCTATGCTTTAATATCTTACTATCTTCAAATTCTACCTCAAATGGTCTTCGATCTTCCTTGAAGTCAGCATATGTCTGTCTCCTCCAGGGAACTCATACCATAACTGAAATAGTTTTAAATTTTATGATCACTGTTGACTAGTACTAGACCTTTACACTAAAATAAATACCTAAATTAAAAAAACATTATGAACCAGGTAAGTTAACATTATAAACAAAAGCAACAATAGAAAGCAACTTTATTTCATGTTATTTTACAAATTTTATCCTATTAAAGACAATCAAAATAAAATCTTACCACTATTTTGGCCAAGATGCCATCATCACTTGCATCTAAGGTAACCACAGCTTTGTCTGTCTCTATTTCACATAAGGCATCTCCAGCACTCACAGCTTCACCTACAAAACAAGACTAGGTTTGTTTTCTTTTATAAATATGCGTAACCTTGGGCCAAAGTGACAGGTCATCAGGTAGTATTTTTTGCAAGCAAATGACCCAGTTTCGAGTCTCGGTACTACATATGGTGCCCTGAACCTGCCAGCAGAGATCCCTGAGAACAGAATCAGGAGTAAGTCAGAGTACCACCAGGTGTGACTCTCCATATTAAATAGTAAAGCATAAATAGTAAGCATTGTAAAAACATAAATACCCAAAGACAATAGAAACAAAGGCCATGAGAACTAGTCCTTAATAGAAAGCCTGACACAGGCTTAGGTCAGAGAAAGGACTAGTATAGAATATTAGTGGGAAAAGGCCATTTCAGACAAGAATTGGGGGCTGAAAGTATGTAGTGATATGCATAATATCACTTCAATAACAGTATTGCAAACCACAGGACCTAAAAAGAAAAAGGAAAAAAGAGAAGTGTCTGCCATAAAGGCATGCTAGGGGATAGGAAAGAAACAAGGGACACTGGTGGAGAGACATGGACACTAGTGAAGGGACTGATATTCTAACACCAACATATGGGGGAGTGGGGGACTGGGTCACACCTGGCAGTGTTCAGGGGTTACTCCTGGTCTGGGCTCAAAAATTGCTTCTGGCAGGCTCGGGGGACCAAAAGGGATGCTGGGATTCGAACCACTGTCCTTCTGCATGCAAGGCAAATGCCCTACCTCCATGCTATCTCTCCGGCCCTTAACACCAATATTTTAAGACTGAAAGTCAATCATGAACAACTTCTTAACTTAGTATTTCATGGTGATTCAATAAGTTACAAAAAGTACCAATAGTACCAGAATGTGGGCTGGCATATCTGTGGAAAAATTGAGTAATGCATACCCAAGTATTCAGCAATGATTTTTGGGTCATGGAATTATAAGTAATTCTTACTGAATACATGTCTACATATGCACTGCCTGTGTGTTTGCATAACTACATATATAAATAAATATATATAAATATATTTTTTTTGCTGGTTTCCCAAAAAAAAATTTTTTTTTGCTGGTTTCCCAAAAATTCTAGAATGCACATAATTTTGCTAGAATAAAAAGCAATTATGATTATGTAACTATTTAAAATGAAATGACAAGAGATGACAATGAATGTATATCCTCCTCCAAACAAATCAAACTCCAGACCACATAGTCTTTCCATTTTAATTTGACTATTATTCCATGAAAAGTTTCCCAATTATTTACCTCTGGATTACCATTATAAAATAAGTTCAAATTCAGCAGCACAGTGCATCAGTGAAAAGGTAAATTAAGAGACATTTCAGTGGGACGGAAAAGATGGAAACTCAAAAGTGTTAAGCACGTCTAGACTTGGTTTCTAAATCAAAACACAAGTTGCAAGCAGGGGAGAGGAAAAGAAGGGTAGTGGTTTTCTTTTAAAGTAAAGGAATCTAAAAGTGACTTGTGCTAAGACTGGGAAGTCAAGTGAGAGTCACTACTTATTATAAACAATGTAAGAATTCTAAACTAAGTGGCTGAAAAATGGGAAATCAGAACCAACTAAAGACCATGATTCATTAGAGCAACAAAGATAACTTATATGCTGTTACTACAGCATGTTTTAATAGCTAAAAAATTTAACAAGATTTATCACAGTATTCTAAATAAGTATATTCCCTTCATTTTAATTTCACTTAGATTTTTATCTACCTCAATTCACAGTTCAAAGCATGTTTTGTGAAAGAATGTAAACCCCAAAGGACAAATCTAGGGCAGAGTTCCAAGTTCCTTTCATATGAACTCGCTTAGCCTAGACAACACCGCCACCCCACAAACACACCCCTGCACCTAATATAAACTCTCAGACCCTAGACTAAACACACACACAGTTCATGTCATATGTATCTTCATATATAAGACATACATGTACACATCCACACAAACTCAGTCTAGGCAAAACATCAATACCCACACATATAAAACTCTCATAGGTTAAGTTGGACACACAGACACACACATACACATACACACACACAAATCAGGAGTATTGTAGTTGCTGGAATTACAGTTTTAGATTTTCAAGAAACTTTGAAAAGTTTGTAAGACTGAACTGCTTTCTACTAAAGGTCGCATCTTTTGCTGGGAAATAAAAAAGAATTACCTCCCCCTAAATTCTATATTAAAAATAGTTTTTAAGGGCAAGAGTTATAATATAGCAGGTAGGGTGCTGCTTGCAAGCAGCCAACCCAGGTTCAATTCCTGGATTCCATATCAAATGAGGTCCCCTGTATACCACCAGGAGTGATTCCAGAGCACAAAGCCAGAAGTAACAACCCCTGGGCACTACTCGGTATGGGCCCAAAAAGAAAAAAAATTTTTGGTTTTCATGAAATAATTTCAGATATAAAGATTCAAATACATTGCTTTATATAAAATCACCATACACTAATAAAGATCTCAAACTAAATGTCTGAATACAGAATGACTAAAGCAATTTACCATAAATGTATCAAGAAACAAACATACTCAGACATATATAGGCATACCCATGTGTACTATGAAAAGATACATCCCAAAGAGTACAATTAAATCAGATGATGAATTCATAAGAGAAGACAGTAAATTATTGAAAACTAAGGATTAAGACTACTCTCAATTATTTATAGTGTATTGGTAAATACATATTTCTTAGTTGACAGAAGACAGAATTTAAAATGCAACCTTCAGAAAACATGCTCAAGGGGCTTAAAGCACATCCTGGTCTATGCTACGTGAAAAGGGCACATTGTAATCAAAAAAAAAAAAAAAAAAAAAAAAGAAGAGAATGTTGAGGCCACATGTCTCCTGGATCCTGATCACATTCTTCATATACTAATGGGTCTGAATAACTTATCAAATTGCCAGTGAGCTTGAAGTCTAAAAGATAAATGTGGTGCAGAGAATCTTATGATGCACTGGACTATCAGTTCTCAAAGAAAAGAAATTAATCTTTTTATAATAACCTTACTATTTAAAAGGCTGTTCTGTTTCTGATTCATTATTTGATGGCAATAACACTCTGTCATATTAAATATAGAAACAGCTAAGCTCTATAATTCATTAGGAAAAATACTAAATATAGATTTTAATTGTTACATTATTAATAAAGGTGAAACTATCTTAGATATCAATAATTCTTTTAAAAGATGACAGCAGCCTGATGAAACAATTTCTCAAAGTGCTTCCGAATGAAGCAGAGGTTCTTTCATTTCTATGGCATGTCTTTCTCAAATTATATATATATATTCTTTTGATTTTTGAGCAACACCTGGTGACGCTCAGGAGTTACTCCTGGCTATGCCTCAGAAATTGCGCCTGGCTTGGGGGACCATATAGGACGCTGGTGGATCGAACCGCAGTTCGTCCTAGGTTGACGCATGCAAGGCAAATGCCCTACTGCTTGCACCACTGCTCTGCCTCCCCCCAACTTGTTTTAAAGTAAGATCTCATCCTCATTCTCTCTTCTTCTGGAATTCCTATTGATTTTCACCCAATGAACCTTTAACAGAGCTAAAATTACCTCCTCACACCAAAATGTAAGCCCATGACATCTTACTTCTAACAGTTTGCCATACTAGTTATATTACCTGGAATGGCATCTTTTTCACTTAAGAAACACAAACAAAACAAGAACATTTATTTGAAGACCAGCTTGGATAGTACCTCATTTGTAAAACCTAATCAGATCCCAGCTTTGAGCTTATTTTGTACTGTCAAATGTTTACTAACCAACTGTTTACAATGCTGCCGAGTCTCTCATTACTATGCTAGTCCATGCTAGGAGACACATCAAAACCTAGATGTATTTCCACTAAGGAAGAGAACTAAATAATGTTTTCACTTGATGTGGTATCTAACTAATTATGGTAGCCTCACTATGCCATAAATCTTAAGCTCCTTATTAGCCCAATCCACACTCTCAAACTTCTGGTGTGAGACTCATTACATAAATTATGTTGTTGCCTTTCCCAACACCACAGTGTTTCTAAAATTACTGGGATTTTCTCTCCCCAAATCCCAAGTTCATGTGGCAAGAGTTTTTAAACACTATCCTATTCCAAATGGTCATCTCTGACAAATGTATTGCCATGAGCGCTCTATCTTCCACATCACAACTATGCCAAGATGCTGATTTCTAGCCAGTGTCTAAACTCTCATTTTATTTTATAAGCACTACAGCAGGACATTAAATGGATCGCATTTGTGCCAACTGAATCACACATCCTAATGAATCATTCAAATCCTCCCAGGCCATTTCCTCTGTCAAGTTGCTCTTCTCTCCTCTTCCCATTTTAAATTTTTGATTCACTATTCCCAAGATGAATCATAATAAGGCTACAGGGAACTTATCTGGTCACCTATAAATTTTGTTTGGCTTGTTTCTGAGCCACACCTAATGGTAGTCAGCACTTACTCTTAACTTTGTGTCTTTAGGGATCATCCTCAGCAGTGCTTAGGGTGGGCATGGTGGGCATCACATGGAATCTAACTGGTCTCAGCAATGTGCAGGGCAAGCACCCTTCCTGCTGTAATATCATCTCCAGTCCCATCACCTATAATTTCTCTATATATCTAACCAACAAAAAACTAGCAGAAACTGGAGGCTCTTTACTCCACAAAAATGTTTCATGTTACAGAATGAATAAAGTAGATGAAAAGCTGGCTGGATCCTGATCTGTAGTCAATACCATACAGTGGGAAGGGGGAGAAGTTAGGAGAGAAGGTTGATGTTTACCACTGTAATTGGCAATAGGCATAGGAAGAAAAAAGAAAGAAGAAACTGACAAAAAAATTTAACCCCTTCCAACTTCCTTCCAATATCCTTCTATATTAAGAGCATCGAATATAATGCATATTATTTTTATGTCCTTTTATATTATGAGTCCTAAATATACTTACTGTTGTTGGTCATTATACATTTACATTTCTGTTGTTGTTGTGTACCAGGGATCAAACTCATAATTTAGCATATTTAAAGCATGAGCCATGTGGTTAGCCTCTGATCTTCATATTTTAGCTAAATGACTTGTGACTAGAGAAATATCACTGATAAATAGTATAACAAATATTCTTAGTAAAGAAAGCTTCACATTTCTGTTGAGCTTATAAAAAATCAAAAGAGTAGTATCTAATTATACTCCAAGGACTACTGGTTGTACTTTTAAAAATATGTACATGTAGGGGCCAGAGTGATAACGCAGTGGTAGGGCATTTGCCTTGCACACGGCTGACCCAGGACAGACCTCAGTTCGATCCCCCAGTGTCCCGTATGGTCCCCCAAGCCAGGAGTGATTTCTGATTGCATAGTCAGGAGTAACCCTTGAGCGACACTGGGTGTGACCCAAAAAACCAATATATATATACACACATATATATTACATGTAATCATTAAAATTTTTAACACAAGAGCTAGATAGTACAGCATGTAGAGCATTTGCTTTGTATGTGGCCAACACCAATTTAATGCTCAACACCTGATATACAGATCTGAGTGATCTGTAAGCCCAGAACCAGGTATAAGACTTGAACACAGCCAGTTGTGGCCCTCAAAAGCCCCCCAAAATTCAAACTTTCTAAAACACACAAAAGTGTGATAAAAATTAAAGAAGTCACTGTAATGTTTTACCCAATTTATACAACTATCAACTATTCACATAGTTTTATTTTATCTGACATATTCAATCTAATCTTTCACCATTTATTTTGAAGTTAATCCTAGACTACCCCAGATTTCAAGCTAGAAACTCCCCTCCCTCATTTCTTCCATCACTCTTCAACCCTTAAAACCTATATTTGGATGAAAATGACCATTAGAATTCCCCAGTCTGGCTTTTGCTAATACAATTAATACTCATTGTAAAATGTATTTCTCCTTCCTCTATATAACCTGAAAAAGAAATATTTAACTCCAACGGTTGATTACATTAAGTTCAGTTATCTAAACTTAGATTATCATAGTTGATAGAATGTACCAAGGAAGAATGTAATACCTGCTTTTCTTTTTATATTAGTTGTCACTGTTGATCACTGCTATACCTAATGCATTATTAGTATGTATAATATAGTCAAAACAGTGACATTCTATTACTCCTCCATCATTACATAAAAGTTAGAACATGCCAGTAAAAAAAACCTTCTAATCTAGTTCATTGCCTTAAACTATAGTTCATGGAGGAAATGTAAGGAAAATATATTTGTGACTTTTTATTTAAAATTGGGGCAGGAGCCATAGCATCGTGGATAGGGCATTTGCCTTGCATGCAGTAGACCTAGGTTCAATTCCTGGCATTCCATATAGCCCCCCAAGCCTGCCAGAAGTAATTTCTGAGTGCAAAGCCAGGAGTAAACCCTGAGCACCAGTAGATGTGGGCCCAAAACCCAAAGAAAGAAAGTAAATAAATAAAATTAAAATAAATAAATAAATAAAATTAAAATGAGTTAATTTACTAACAATTCCAAAGAAAACCAATGATTGATATTTTCTTTCATGTTACAATGAATTTTGGATTCAAATCTATTCAATGTACTTGCATTAATCTTTTTAAGTCCCAGGATCAGTTACTCTTACAGAGATGTATTAATGTGTTGGTTGAACCAATAATACATAGGGCGCTGGCCTTGCACACAGCCAAACTAGGCTCAATCCTCAACACCTTACATGATCCTCGAGGTCTCTCAGGAGTAATTCCTTATTGCAGAGAGAGGAGTAACCCTGCAGCATCACAAAACGTGGCAAACAACAAAAATCATTATAAAATAATGTGTTTAACATTCAGTAAGGCTACAACACCCTCCTTTTCTCTGCTCCACCTTCAAGATATTTTTCTTCTTACTCATTCTCTGAAATTAAATTATACTCAATTTCCCTAACACCAGGAAATACACATTCATTATAAAGTCATAAGTCAGCATAATGATATTGACAAATTAATGACTATGAACCTAAAAACTAAGTGTAAAGAATCAAACTTAGAAGAGAATTTTTAAAGTCTTTTACTAATCTCTAACTGTGAAAAATTGGATGAAAACTTTTGTTACATTACATGGTTTAAGTTTTATTTTAAAAAGTTTGGATTACCAGAAAGACAATTCATTTCATTTATATACTGTGTTGTATATAAAATTATCAAATGAAAGAAGATATATGTAATACACTTGGCTCACCTTCCTTTTTCAGCCATTTCACGATGTTTCCTTCTTCCATTGTAGGAGACAGAGATGGCATTAGTATTTTAATCGGATCAGCTGAAATTTAAAAAATGAAAGAAGAAAAGATTAGTCATCAAAAAAAAAATGTGCCTCATAAGACACTAAAAAAGGGGGACCAGAGTGATAGCACGGTAGGGTGCTTGTCTTGCATG
Organism: Suncus etruscus; assembly: GCF_024139225.1. Classification (NCBI taxonomy): domain Eukaryota; kingdom Metazoa; phylum Chordata; class Mammalia; order Eulipotyphla; family Soricidae; genus Suncus; species Suncus etruscus. The sequence goes on along the minus strand of NC_064856.1, from coordinate 85,087,345 downwards.
TGGCTGACCCGGTTTTGATCCTTGGCATCCCATATGGTTCCCAGAGCCTGCCAAGAATGATTTATGAATGCAGAACCAGGAGTAACCCATGAGTACTGCCAGGTGTGGTCCCAAAAACCAAAAAAAAGAGAGAGAGAGAGCGAAAAAAGATAAAATAAAATTAGAATCAAACTCAATTTGAGACAAGAAAACACTTAGAAGATTAAAAGGCTCCCCCAATTGGTTAAACTAAAAAAAAAATCATAAAACTCAACTATTATAAAGAAAAACTTTTTTTTTAAAATACCTTTTAACTTTCAAGATTCTTAAAAGGTATACAAGGCTTGATCTACAGAACACATCTGTAAATAATGAATTTTCTGGTTGCCTATATTACACTGTCTATTGCCTATTTTCAATTTTTACCTGGCAAAATGAAGAAAATAAGAACATTTGCAAGTGCAAGATGCTGAATTTGATCCTGCTGTCACATGGCTCTCTGAGCTGCATTGAGTATAGATACAGTGGCCCCTAAGAATCATTAGGGACCCTGATAACTTCCTGCTAAGCACCAGACTGTTAGGCCCACATAACTCAAGACTAGCCCCTAAGTTTAAAAATGGCAAAAAAAAAAAGGGGGGGGGACACCTCCCTTCTCATCATAGCACCATAATTGAAGGTCAGCCTCATCTTGAAAAATATCAGCCTCATATTTCATTATGAAATGAAGTGTTTCATAATAGCATGTATGTTAAATACATCAAATATAGTTCCACACCAAAGCAGCAAAACAAATGGACTTCAATGATTTTATGCCCAGATTTCAATTTATGACATAGTAAATCATTTCTCTCAAAACGAAATCTCTCCAATATTTTTAATGTTGGTTCTAGTTGCCATGATACAGTTGATATTTATTTTATGACTTCTATCTCCAATTATAATCTCTCACTTCCAACACCTACACATTTCCATTATCCCTGACATTGAGAACTGTTACAGAAGTTTGCATTTATTATTTTCCAAATTAACACATCAAGAATCTCCATTTTTTATTTTTTAAAAACAAAAAGAATACAATCATTCCTCATACATCCTTCATGGATGAATTAAAATTGCTTCTTTGAATAGTGAATATAAAATATTCTGTAATAGATCACTATCCTTACTCTGAAATGAAGGTTACAAAAAAAATACATTTTAAGCATCTCCATTACTCAGCATCACCTCTTGACTGATCTTACTATTTATTAAGAGTGAAATAAATAATGTACTTTTTTTTTACTAATCTAACCACTATGTCCTCATCCTCTTATGCAGAAAATCATTTTAAAACATAGCAATTGTTCATTAATAAAGGTATATGTCTTACTCTAGTATATTCTCTTTCAACTAGAATAAACATCTTTTCCAAAAATATTTTTTCAGTTGAAAAGTAATTACATAATCATATGATCTGCTTAGTGTTTTAGGACAACACACAATATCTTCTCTTCATAGCTTTTATTAATTATGCTGATATGCATGGGCTTTGAAGAATTCAATTTTTAGCCTCTATCTAATAAATTTTACTTCATTAGTTAAATACAGCTTTTTCTTTCCATTTCAGTAAGCAGTATTATACTTTTCTCATCAAACTGAGACAGCTTTGAAATGTATTCTACATATAGTTGTATTTAAGAAATGCACTCAACTATGGGTAAGAATAAATAAAATATGTTATTTTCTCTATTGAGCATACACATTACTTCAATTACTGCTTAAAATTTTGAGTGTTCCTGCTCTATCCAAACACAGCTAATCCATAAGGTGAGCACTCCCAATAAATGAGGGAATCCAGTGGAGCAGCTTGGGGCCCAAGAGATACAGCAAAAACCCAGACTAAAGCCCTCAGTCCAAGTTCAGAGAAGTCCCAGGGTTTAGAACCTGCCTGCAGCAACATGGCACTGTCCCAATGCTGTTAACACAGATCTGCATCAGGCACAAAGAGGAAGCACCACAGACAACTACCAAGTTGTGAGCAAAGAAAGTAGCCCTAAAGACCATGCACTAAAGTCAAATCAAGATGGAATAAAAGACTCAATATCAGGCCTGAATCCATTAAGTTGCACTGAGGAAAATAAAGGCAGAACTCTACATGACAGTGAAATTAGAGGCACTTTTGAGTCAGTGCCATTGACCAATCAAATAGAAGCAAAATTAGATACTACACTAAATTGAGAAGCTTTTGTACTTCAAAGAAACGAAGACAAAAATACAAAATTACACCAGCGTGGGAGAAAATATCTACCCACCACTCATTTAATAAAAGGCTAATTTCATATGTATATGATATTATATATACACACATATATACCTATATACCCACACACACACACACACACACACACACACACACACACACACATATATATATATATATGAAGCACTGTATACAAAAATGGAAATAAGATGAACAGAAACTTCCTCAAAGAAAACATAAAAAAAAGCTGAAAAGGTATATGAAAAAATGCTCTTTGTCACTAAACATCAGGGAAATGCAAATCAAAACAATGAGATAACATCTCATACCACAGAGAATAGTATACATAAAAACAAACAAGTGTTGATATGTGTTGCAAGTCAGCCCCTGAAGAGGTTGACTGATGGAGGGATGGAGGATGAGGCCTTTCTCTTCCAGCTCAGAGCACGCGTCTGCCACCCTGTCTAGTCGACGGTTCTGAGGTGAAATGGCGGGTAAACAGCTCGCAGACAGTCAGGCTTGTGGAAATATTAGCTTTATTCAGTGTACAAGACTGAAGTCCAAAGACTCAGTCTCAGTTCCAGCAAAAAGCCCCGGCCTTCCACAGACCCTTGTTTTTATCCCCCAGAATCAGGTACTACCCAATGGTGGGATCAGATACCAACCAATGGTGGAAGCAGAATCAGGTACTACCCTAGGGTGGGAGCAGAATGCCAGGTCACACCCTAGGGTAGGGCACAATCACCAATCAGGTTAGGGTGAGTAACATAGTAATCCCCTAAAATATTTACATACACAACAATTCCCCCGTTTGTTTTTAGTAAACAAACAATATTGTCTACAATTATTAAAGGAAAAATTAGTCAATAATAAAAGAGCGGCTGTTTGCATAAGCGCATCACAGGAAAATGTAAAGAAAAACTTCTAACCTAAACACACGGTGTCTAAAACCAGAAACATGTATCAAGGAATCAACTACAAGCTCCCAAGAAGATAAATCTAAGACGTACATAGATCCTTCGAAGAGAAGCCAGAAAGGTTGTGTAGCAGGCAAGAAGAAGAACCTTTTCTTTCTTTGTTGTTGTTGTTGTTGGTTTTTGGGTCACACCTGGCAGTGCTCAGGAGTTACTCCTGGCTCCACGCTCAGAAATTGCTCCTGGCAGATACCGGCATTCGAACCAATGACCTTCTGCATGAAAGGCAAACGCCTTACCTCCATGCTATCTCTCCGGCCCCATTTTTATTCAAGTCCAGGTAGACCAGAAAGCCCATCTTTGAGGGCACTGAACTAGGCCTTTATTTCGGAGGAAGAGGCACATACACCCCCTGCAGAGTGGGGAGCCACTGCAATGATGATCAATAGGTATATGAATGTAATCCAAGTTCTTAATCCAGGCTGAAGTCCATATGATTTCCGAAATTGATGTTGATTATTTATAGATGGGAGCTTAAGTCACAAACCAAAACAAAATGTTTAAGGCAGAGACCCTCCCTGTGTAAATAAAGAACTATAATACTATAAAAATACTATAATACTATAAAAATACTATAAAACTATAATACTATAAAACTATAATACTATAAAAATACTATAATACTATAAAAACTAAAATACTATAAACCTAGTATTTTGCCTATGATGCACCCACGCAAAAAACCCTGAGAACAGACAAAAATATCATTTAGGAAATTATAGACAACAATATCTAACTCACAAACCTAAAATCAAGAAAGCAAAAACCCTAATATAATACAACATCAATTCCTTATTTTTGCCTTTATCCTTTTTTTCCTTATTAGGTTAATACTTTCTTGCTAGAGATCTGAGTCATTTATCAATTTCTAAATTTTATAGTAGCTTCACTAAGCAATTCTCCCATTTCTTCAATTTCAACTACATTTATTTTATTTTATTTGGGGCCACACCTGGTGACACTCAGGGGTTACTCCTGACTATGCGCTCATAAATTGCTCCTGGCTTGGGGGACCATATGGGATGCCAGGGATCGAACCCACGTCAGTCCTGGGCAGCTATGTTCAAGACAATGCCCTGCTGCTGTGCAATCGCTCCAACCTGTTTTTTCAATTATTAAACACAAGTGGTTTTTTTATTTGGGGGGGTAGGGCTGCCACTCCAGGCAATGCATAAGAACTACTTAGGCTTGTTGCTCATGTATGCCTCCTAGTGGTGCTCAGGGGCCATGTGGCACTGTGCACTGAACCTGGGCTTCCTACCCTTAGAGCATGTGATCCTTTTTTTTTTTTTTTTTGAGTATGTGTCCAGTCCCTACAGCACAATTCTGCGCCTTCAAATTCAAATACAGCAACACTGATCTAATCTCTTTGTTCCTAGGTACTTCTTTTAATCCTCAAAACAAAACACTCATACTTAAGCAAAATCAAGTACATCAATGCTTTAAATTGCTGACCCACGCATTAATTGTGAAAGGTCCCCAGATTAAAAGAATTAAAAGGTTGATAAAAGCAAACTCTTAAAATACAAATGCAGAACAAACGGCTTGAGATGAAGCTGAATTAAGCACCACTGCTCTGACTAAAAGCATTAAGGAAATCAGCAGTTTACATTTGGTTCAGGTTAAATGTCATGCTCCAGTCCATTTCTACACACCAAACTCAGGAAGACAGACATATGAAGAAGTAAATTGCCCGACACTTCCTTAGCGTGGCTCCCAGTTCCTAACATTAATTCCCTTCCTCCCTAATAGGCGGAAACGCTGCTCACATAATCACCTCTTTCCAATGCAAGAACTCATTAAATGAAACTGAACCTTTAAATGTTCTCAAGTAAAACAATTCTGCCACCTGCAGGTAAAGTGAAGTAAAGCACTATGACGTACAGTGAATTAACTTGAAAACCAACAGGAAGGACACTGCAGTTGGGAATGTTGCATCGATGAAGGGGGGTGTTCTTTACATTATTGAAACCCAAGTACAATCATATTTGTAATCAAGGTGTTTAAATAAAGATATTAATAAAAAAAGAATGATTCAATTCAAATAATTATTTTTGGGGGCTTGGGTTATTGGGCCACACCCACCAGCACTCAGGGGTTATTACTGGCTCTATGCTCAGAAATAGCTCTGGCAGGCTTGGGGAACCATATGGGATGCCAGGGTTCAAACCTGGGTCTGCAGTGTGCAAGGCAAACACACTACCACTGTGCTATCACTCTGGTCCCAAATTCAAATAATTCATAAACCCAATAATTACTGTGGCATCATACTGATGAAAGAACAAGATTGAAAATGCCAGTAAACCGCAACAGAAAAAAATGCAAGATAAGTGACATTAAAAACAGCATTTACAAGGCTAGGAACATAGCGGAAACAGCCGGAATGCAAGTCCTGGGTGTAGGCTGCTAAGTCTGATTTCCAGGACTGCATGCCCCTCTTCATAAAGCAGTAGCAGGGAGGGGAGGCTCTGCTGTGACATAAGCATCATTGGGGTGGCCACTGAATCAGATGGCCCAGTTGGCCAAGAATCTCCAGAAAAGACCTACAAGTTCCCTAAACATGGCTGGAGTTCACCCAAAAGAAAAGACCCCAAAAGAACCCTACCCCAAAGAAAAGATCTTGAAACAATAACAGATATAAAAGCTGCCCCCAAGAGAATTTACAGGACATAATCCAGTCTCCACCTTCTTGGTTGGTGTGCACCTAAGACTCACAGACTACACTTCCCAAAGACAAGAGTGATTATCTCACTGATGTCATTAAAACAAATGCTCTTACATTCCTTATTTTATAAAACTTACATTTTAACAATTTTTACAATATTCAATTTCACTCCCTCACTAAAACCTAACACGTAAAACGTGCTTTATTTTGCATTTTAGACATAAAGCCCCAAGGTTGGGGGGGAAATGGGAAACCTTGATAAATAATTTTGGAAGCAGAAAGTAAATAGAGAATAATTGACTAAATCCTGAAACCTGAATTGTAAATTAACAGTGGGAATAAGTTAGGAAATTCAAACTGACTTGTATCACAATTTCCCAAAGGCTTGAGAATGCTAACAGTACAAGGGCCTTTGGGCCTTTGCAATAGCAGAGTAAATTGGATAAATACTACCTGAGATCCCTAAATCCTTCTCTCAGTTCAATGCTGGGTAACCAAGTCTCTCTCAGCAAAAGACTGTGGACTGTCCTTTCTGGGGAATGGAGGGGCAACTCAAACATCTGGAATCTGGAGTGATAGCTCAGCAGGAGAGCATTTGTCTAGCACGTGGCTGACCCGGGACAGACCTGGGTTCAATTTCCCACATCCCATATGGTCCTCCATGCCTGCTAGGAGTGATTTCTAATTGCAGAGCCAGGAATAACCCCTGAGTGCTGCTGGGCGGGGCTCAAAATAAAACAAAACAAAACAAAAAACATCTGGGATCTATAGAAAGTGCAAAAATATTAACAGAAATGATCTGTTATGACTGACAATATACAAAATTGCTAAGGATGTGTGGAATGTTTTAGCAATGGTTACAAAAAATTAAAGAAAAAAGTTAAAGTAGTAAGATCAGTATATGTATTTACTATTCAGTGTAAATACTGAATAGTACTTAATATTTATAGTGTAAATACTGAATTTAACCAAGACTTGTAAAATAACCACGAAGGGAGAACAGGGAAGGAAATACAGAAGTAAGGCAGCAAGTAGCAGTCACCAACAAATAACTATAAAATGCAAATAAGGAAAATGTAAAGGCTGGAAGAAATAGTATTGTTTTTACTTCTGAGCAAGCCAACAACTAAAGTAGTAGGAAGGAATGGAGTAGAGGCCATTGAATTATTATAGTTTGTTCACTATTATCCAAAATTCTAGTCCTGTATTGCTTTAAGTATTATATTACTTAATAAAATAATATTCTGATTTAACCAAAAGCAGCATACCATTGTAATTTAGAAAGCAGTGCTGGAAACTACCCCCAATTCCAGTGTTGCTTTCCTGGACACATTTTCTTTCCTGTCGCCTAAGGAGTCACTGTCATGGTAAACATGGCCATGGTTTTGTCTACTCTGCTGTATGCATTGCTAAATTGTGTAGTTCCTTTTGATTAGTTTTGAGCATTGCTCTCCTTTGAGCCCTCTTTTTTCAATCAGTGTGCTTCTGTTGTATCTGTGCTATTGCAGAGGCCAGTATGATAGCACAGCTTGTAGGGCATCTGCCTGCACATAGTACTTGAGTTCAATCCTCAGCATCCCATATGGTCCCCTGAGCACTACCAGGAGTAACTGCTGAGTGTAGAATCAGGAGTAGCCCCTGAGCATCACCGGTGTGGCCCCCAAACAAAACAAAACTGTTGCTGCATTGAGCTTGATTTCATTCTTTTGTCATTGTTACATGAAGTACTTTGTATGAATGGACTACATATATTGTTCATCTATCTGCTCTTCTGTCTTTGGACTTATTTTTTGCCCCTGGTTTTCTATTTGTTGGTTTTGTTTTTAAATACCAACAATGCAGCTGTGAACATTCCTGCACTGACTCTTGTGTATAGACACAAGAGCTTTTTGGACCATGTATTCAGGAATGCATACACACAAATAAATATATTCTGCATGTCTTCCTAGTGCCCATGCTTATGTCAAATAGTTTTCCCAAGTGGTTAGATATATACATTCCCATCAGCAGTATGTTGCAGTCTCATGGCCACAAACATCTCACACACACACACACACACACACACACACAAAACACACAAAACACACACACAAAAGCAATGCTGGAGCAAAATTGGTAAAGTTCAAACACAGATACACAACTTACAACTTACTGAATCATTTTATGCCTCCATTGTCTTTTTCATCAATTGGCTAAGAGAATATCAGTTTCAAAATTGTTATTATTGTTGATAGGCAACAAAGAAATGGTTGTGTCATGAAAAAACTTGGGATAAAAAAATAAATATAAACAACAACAACTTGATTTGAATTTGTTTATAGTACTCCATATATGGCTAATGTTTACAGTATTATTTATGTGCAACCCTCTTCCGCTCCGAAATGCACAAGCTCTGATATGGCCACAGCTATAAACCTTGAAGAAAAATCAATACCGGGGGGAAATACCCAGAGAGATGCTTCATTTGGCCTGAGAAAGTAAAGCAGCTCACTATCAGATCTTTCAAAATGCTTGGCCCCATCCCAACTGAAGTAGAGAACAACGGATGGGTTTTAAACCAGGTAGCCAGCCTTCATGGTGTAAGAATGGGGGAGAAGAGAAGACCTGTTTGTTCAGTTATTCAACAACCAGCCAATACCAGGTGCTAGCTTGGGGGTTTGGAAAGATGACACATAAACAATGCAGCCAACAATCCCTACTCTCATGGAGTTTGCTTTCTAAAGTGGAGAGGTAAAAGTAACTCATTACCTGATAGTGGTATAAATTTAAGAAAGAAAGGAAAAAGAAGAAAGTGATAGTGTCCACTGTTAAGTCAGACAATCCTAAAGGGAAGCACCTTTCAGACAAGGAAACAGTGCCAGAAAGATAGAACACAGTAAGGTGCTTATCTCCCATGTGGCTGACCATATACTATCCTTAGTGCAATATATGCTCCTTAGTACCCCGGCGTATGTTTCAAACTATTACCACACCCCCAACACACACACACACACACACAAGAAAGAGCACAAAGAATACACAAAAAACAAGCTAAGTTGGCTTGGTATGTTCAAAGCACACCAAAGAAGCTATGTTGGAGAGCATAAGAGGATAAAAGCTAGTCAGAAAAAGGAAGGACATTCATTGTAAATCTCAAAAAGGACATCAGATTTTATTCTGAATTTAATGAGAAGCTCTTGAAGGGTGTTCAGTCAAAGAGTACATGATCTGACTTACAATTGACAAGAAGCACACTGAAAGCTGCACACTGAAAGGCAGGCAGCACTAGGTCAAGGACAGTGGGAAGACCATTTTATTGGGGTGCTCCTGGGAAAATCTCTACTCGGAATCCATCAGCCTAGTTAGTAAAGGTAGTCTGATTACATGTGAAAGATAGAAATAACAGAATTCCCATTAGATTGAAGGCAGTGTGTGAATGTCAGAAGTGAAGGATAACTCAAGAGAGGTATAAAAGAAAAATCAAACTTAAGAGGCTGCAGAACTAGTACAGTAGTACACACCTTGCATGCAGTCAAACTCATTGATCCCTAGCACCACAGGGTCTCCTGAGCATCTCAGGGTGTTACCCAGAGAGGCCAAATCATTCCTGGCTCTACAGGGCCCTTGCAGCACTTCACCCTTGAGACCTTGAATTGAAGACCTGGCCCACTTACCAGAGAAACACTGGACAAGGATGTTCATCTCCTGAGCACCACTTTGAAGGCCTCTCCTAACCCCTACCCTCTATTAAACTTAGATTCCACTACTCAAAAAAAATAATTATTTTCCCCTATAAAGTATGACCAAGGAGCCTTACAAACAACAAAGACTTGAGACTCAATTCCTATACAGTTATTCAAAAGTAGACAGAAAAACCCTGTTAAAATTAAGTCAGTGATACAGTCATAAAGATACTCATCTAGGACCACAATCCAGGCAAACCACAATGATTTCTCCAAGTATAGAAGTTGTACTTACTCCCATCTTTTATAGAGTAAGAACTGTTACCTTCCATCTTTGAGAGTTCTAGTGCTAACACCTGGGGGCATAAAGTGCAATGTCAATTAGGAGTGAAACAAGGGGGTATGAAAGGTAATTCCTCTTTGCCCTTTGAGATCTTACCCACTCTACCAAATTGGCGATATCAACCCACAGGCTTTTTTGCTCAAATGGCTTTTGCTCAGACCTCCCTCCAGCTGGTCCAGCCAATGCACAAGCAGTAAACTGAAGGGACAGAGGAGTGAAGTCAAGCTACTGACTTCCCAGCATCCCACCGATGGAAGTTTTCTGGTGGTGACATGATCCCTTAGCTGAAAGGCACAGAGATTTTTTTGTTTGTTTGTTTGTAGGGGGGCCTGCAGCATCCTATTCAGCACCATGGGCACCAAGAATCAAACTCAGGTCGATGACATGCAAGGAAAGCAACCTAGCCAGTTAGAAGTCACTTATTAAACAAATTACCCATTTTTAGAGTGCCATCTGCCCTCTGCTGGGACCCTCCTGAAAGGATATAGAAAGAAGGCTATCACTTAATAAAGAATTCAAACCACAAGGCCTGGGAGATTATAGAGGTTTGATCCCACACTAGTATTTGCTGAGCACTGTCATGCATAATCCTGGAAGACCCAGGCACCATGCAGGCAGCCCTGTGAACCCAATACAGTACCACATCCTTGAACACTAGCCCCGAAACACTGGCTTGAATTAACAGGAAATAGTTCTGGACCCCTTGAGCATCTCTTGGGAGGGCCAAAGATAAAAACTTAACTAAAGTTTTATTTTCCCTCAAAACCAAGTGAAATCACTTTATTGGATGATAAACTATGAACAACAACAAAGAAGTAGATTTTAGAGAATAGCATTTGATCTGAGAAGCCCATATCCACCCAAATCAAGAGCTGAAAATCTTGACTTCATTGTAGAAAGTTATAGGATGCATCATCAGTTATGTGCTCATAGTTGGAATCCCTATATAAAAATAAACCTTTCTTATTCTTTGATGTGGAAATTTCAGCTCACAATAGGAAATGACTGAAATGATCATGAAAACAGGTTGGAGATAAGGTGTTACTTATAAATTATAGAGAGAGCTACAGATTCCCTGGAATCACATACAAAACTTTTCCCACGTGCATTCTTCCTAAGAAATGTTACTGTTTACCAATTTTGAAATAAATTGTGAGCTGGATCAATAATACAGTAGGTAGAGTGCTATAAATATGGCCAGCCTGAATTTGATCCCTGGCATGACAAACATATGCCTGGTCTCATGAATCCAGTCAGGAGTAATCCCTGAGTGCAAAACCTGTATAGACCCTGTGTACAACTAGATATGGCTCCAAAGTCCCCCCAAGCCCCCCAAAAAGCAAAATTGTACTCAGTGTCAGCAGATTCCAAGGAAACTCTTCCAAATTACACACCTGGAAGCCTATACATAACCATGTAATATATATGCTGACTAAAGAGTTCTTATATGTTTCTATTACAAGACATCCTCCACATAATACAAGTCCTTGATTTTATACAGGTGTAGACAAAAACAGATCAATCATTAGCTACAGTAAATGCACTGCCGCCAATTCTTTTAAAAATCACCATATACTCAATATGTTTAAGAAACTTGATTCTTTCATATACTTAGAATCTAACTGCACATTTTTATTTATTTTTTATAATATCTTTAAGCACCATGATTACAAACATGATTATAGTTGGGTTTCAGTCATTAAAAAACGCACCCCTCTTCATCAGTGTAACATTCCTACCACCAATGACACCCATTTTTCTCCTCCCCCCAACCCCTGCCTGTATTTGAGACAGGCATTCTACTTCTCTCATTCATTAACATTGTCATGGTAGTTCTTAGTGTAGTTATTTCTCTAACTGCACTCACCACTCTTCTGAGTCTGAGTACTTTTTGTCCAATAAAATGCAGATAAATGCCAATCGTCTGAGGTTGTTGTGACGTGTGACTAAGGAGTTCTAAGTGCTTGTCATATGACATAGATACCATGGCTCATTAAAATTGTGCCCACAAGCAACTTTCAAGAAAATCAAAGCTTCAAATGTATTCTCAACTGTCATGGATGTTTAGAACTTGGAAAGATGTATGAAAGAGGTATTTCAATAATTGTATTGGATTCACATACTTTGTAGTACACCAAACAGTTGTAAGTATTATGATATTGTAACTTTTATCAAAGTCAAAGAAAACCTATGTGTTTTTACAAACTAAGGTGTTTTGTAATAAAAACAAAAACAAACACTTCAAGAACTTGTATCCTTTTTTGGCATGGCAAACAAAAACAAGTACACTTTAAAAAAGAAAAGTGAAACATGACTCAGTATTAGAAAGCAAAACATGATTTTTCAACAATTTAAAACCACCAAACAACACCTTTAGCTTTCAATGGAATGTAAAACAATTAATCGGCAACTATCAATAACCTCCCTCAGATGTCTTCCTCCTAAAACTCATATCCTATTACTTCTTATGCCGTTACATGGAAAGGGGGAATTAAGGTAGAAGAGAATCAGGATTGTCAAAAAGCTGGCAGTGAGCTGAGGAAAGAAAAACCTGTTATTATCTAGATGGGCCCAGAGAACTACTGGAAAAGAACATTTTGTTGGGTTTTTGTTGTTGCTGCTTTTTGAGATACAGCGTCTTCTTGACAAAAATATGAAGCTGTTAGTCAAGTTGTTCAATGTGTATGAAGGTAGGTAAAATGTCGTGGTGCACCAGATAAAGATTGCTTAAGTGAGTTTCCTAAGGCAAAAGCCTTTTCATTGGTTATAGAGAAAATCCTTGTGTGCATGTGTGTGTCTATGTCCACATTTACTCTTTCTCTATGAAGAGAATTCAGTTTCCCTTAAAAAGAAGATTTTACAAGCTGAAGACCATTCCTTCTACATAATTTCTATCAGAGTTTATACTATCCTATTATTTTCTAAAGTCATGAGTTTCAAAGGTAACCTCGTCAAACATCAAAACGCAGGATCAGAGTGAGTACTGTAGGGAAGGTGCTTGCCTGGCATCCAGCAGACCTAGATTCAGACTCCAATACCCATATGGTCTCTGAGCTCACCAGGAATGATCCTTAAGTGCAGAATCAGAAATAATAAAAAGCATCAACATGTATGGTCCAAAAATAAACAAATAGCCATGCCATAGGACTCATCTAAGATTGTTTGCAAAGTGTGGAATGTTAAGGTCCACTGCTCTAATCCTGATAGAAAGGCTTGAGCTGTAGGCAAGTTCAATATTTAACAGAATGGGAAATTCTATACATAGCTAAAGGACCAGCGTTTTATAAACCATTAAACCAAAAACGTATATACAGTTCCAATTTTACCTCTGGAAATCTCAGTGCACTCATCTAGCTAAGTGTATCTTTGTGACTTATTTTAGGAGTTTCTGGCAGTTCAGAATAGTAGATCATGTACAATGCACCTAATTTTTTTATTTTGTTGTTTTTGTTTGGTGCAATAACCAGTGGTTCAGGACTTACTTCTAGCTAAGCGCTCAGGGATTGCTCCTGGTGGAATTCAAGACCAAACCTAGTGCCTGGTGATGGAAACTGGGTAGGTGGCAAACAAGACAAGGACCCTACCCATTGTACTATCTCTTCCACACCAACCACCTAATATTTTTAGACTCAAACTTACTCTAAAAGTGCAAATTAATAAATAATACATCTCCCTAAAAAAAAAAAAAAAGAAGAGAAAAGAAAGTTAAGTCCTACCTCACCGTGTACCTCTCTTCTAATATAAAGAAAAATAAAGCCTGGGATATCTATAGCATTACATAAAGTTAAAGGCTGGAAAAACTGCATGCACCAAAATCACTCTTACTCATTCAGTGGTGACATTGTATAATATACTTCTTCCTAAATTTGCCTTCTCTCAAGAGCATGTTTTGGTAAATAAGCGTTTCCCGGTATTTAGCTAAAAGATGCTTTAGACTAAGTCCTTCACTAGATGTCCTGCAGGGCAAGACGATTTGAAAACGGTGCTTAGAAAGAATGAATCAGAACCGTTAAGAGCAGCTCATCGTCTCTGCAAGCTCGGATGACTCTTGCCCCACCGAGATGCCGATCACCCCTAAAGGAAGTGAAATGGGAAGATGAAGCCAAATGACACACCTGGGACAACGATTGGGCCTTTTCTGTGTGTCGCACAATGAACCCAAAAGGCAAAGCAAGGTCACCGTTAGAAGGGGGGGACAGAGACTGAGTTCTCACAAATTCTCCCCGTCGCAAGAATGGCCTTCACGGGACGCACTAAGCCAAATTGGTTGACTGTACTCCAAAAAAACATAAGCCCCTTAAGGGAACAAGGAGCCCCGAAAAAACCCACCCCCAGATAATGGGCCTTCACCGAAAAGCCCCTGACCCAGGGCAGGGGCTCAGCTAGCTACAAGGAACATGGGGAACTCGGCCACTCACCCCATTGCCACTGAGTGTTGTGAAACCATCTCCAACTAGTTACGGAGCCGACGGGCCACCCAGGAACCCCCTTAATCAACCCCGGGCTTCGCCGGCTGCTGAAGCTCAGGAGACAGCGCAGTACGCGCGGGTCACAGCCGAGCCTCCAGGAGGCCGCCATCTTCCAGGCCTTCTCTCGAGCTGTCCGCGTCACAGCCTGATCCAATCATCAAGACCCTCACAGGCCACGCCCACTAGGGAATTGGTCACGCCTCCGGACGGGAGCATAGCCTGAAATGGGCGGTCTCCAGCCTTGATGATCCCGCCTACTTCCTGGTCGGAGACGTAGTGTCCAATCAGCGTTGCCCTTTTGAACCCGTCTTTTGCATTGTACTCCCCGCCCCCCGGGCTGTCCTCGGCGCTGCCTGATTGCGTGGGAACCTTCTCTGCAAGAGCCTTAGCGGATTGTGGCGGCTCCCCTCGTCCTCGCTATGTCTGGCTGTCACTCTGCGGAGGGAAATTGTTGCACGCGGAGGTGCGACGCGCAGGTAGGGAAATTGTTGCACGCGGAGGTGCGACGCGCAGGTAGGGGCGGGGCCGTCGATGACCATTTAGTCCCTGAAGTCTCCGTAAAAGTGGGGCGCCAATGCGGGTGAGGGTTGGTTGCAATGCCCATGCATGCTTCGGCCTCCTACGTTCCGCTAGCTGTTCGAAAGCCCTGGGCCCTGCCAGGTCTTTGCACCCGGGGCTGAACTCTCCCACGGTGGGAACTTGCAATCAGACTTTGCAAAAAGAAAGAAAAATTAAGAAGTGGGAGGAGAGTGACATGCTAAGTGTGATTTCTTTTTTTATTTAACAGTGATTTTTTTTAATTTTTATTTTTATAGTGGTCAAAGTGAATTACAATTATTTCACAGAAATATTTAAGACACATAGTGACAATGAATGAGGGGCATTCCCACCATTCGTGTTATCTTCCCTCCACCCCTGTTTCAAAACTACCTATCCTTTGGAGGAGCAAAAGAAGGAATTGTGATGCGGGCCGCTAATTTGAGATTGGCTCTTTTGGATGTGCTTTGCAAAATCAGAGCTATGCCTTGGCAGCCTTTCTCTATTGTGCATCTGAGCACTTGCTTTATGCCTCTCTGTTTGTGGGAGAAACATAGAAACAGTTGCTTAACCAGAGGTCAAAGGAAGTCTACCCCTAGGCTACCTATATTATTCATTATTTATATACCCTTACTGAACACCTACACCGTATCTAAAGATGCAGACAAAAATAAGAAAAATGCCCGGGTCCTAGAGAAAAACTAAAAGAGTAAACCATCTTAACATAGGGTGGAAAATCTTGTATAAACTCCCAAGGAAAATCTCCTCAAATTAGCCCCTTACCCCATTATTCTTTCATAGAACTGAAGGTCACATATAAAAAGTGATATTGTGCAGGAGAATTTATTGTTGAGTGCTTGTCAACTACTGTCGTTCCCATATTAGCAAAGGTGACCCCAAGAATAAAATGCACATAATGCCGGAAAGGCATACTGAATGAGAACAGAGATGGTGACTTCAGGATTCGGAATTGAGGCAAATCGATTCCTAGACAGTTGTGTGGGAAGGATGAGGAATTGAAACACAACTTGGTAGTACAGTTGTTCCTACAATATTTCAATAATACGTCTTACTATCCCCCAGTAAATAAATCTTGGTGCAATGTAATCTAAACATCAGCAACCACCCTAACCAACATGGCTTTGAAATGATGTGGTGTATATGATCATGTCTGTTCCATGCAATGGTCATAAACATTTTGAGTAGACATTTTTAATTTCTGGCAGCTTTTAAAAATTAGAACATTTGGGGCCAGAAAGCTAGAATAGAGGTTATGGTGTTCGTTTTGCTTGTAGCCAATCATGGTTTAGATCCTGGTCACCACATAGGCCTCAAGCATCCTGCATCCTGCATGCAACTTGGCAGACACCCAGATCTGAGGCTTAGGTTAAACTTCCCCAAACCCCACTGCAAACCAACAACATAAATCAACTCCTCATTCTTGGTTTGTTTTGGTTTTAGTTTGGGGCCACACCTGGCTTTGCTGATGGTTTAGTCCTTGCTCTGCACCAACCCCATTTTCTTGGCTTCTTGCACTTGTTAGGGAATGTCACAGAATCAAAATTGCAGCCATGGTGGGTGAGAAGGGAAAAGAATTTATTCTTGTGGACCAAGAGTTAACCCTGATAACTCTTAGCCCCATGCAAAGAGCCTACAACATTTTTATATATTGTAATGATCAAGCCTTATATATTTTATACATTCTAATAATTAAGAAAGCATTAAGTTATAAACAAAATAGATATGACCTTGAAGAACAAGCCTTTGTTTTTGTTTTGGGGCCACACCCAGCAGTGCTCAGGTTACTCCTGGCTCTGCACTTTGGGAATCACTCCTGGCTGCCTCAAGGGAGCATATGGGATGCTAGAAATCGAACCCAGGTGAATCCAGTGCAAGGCCAATGCCCTACCAATGCTATTGTTCCAGCCCTAGAACATGGAATTCTTACACAAACTAAGTTGCAATTGAAGCTGTTGGTTGAATCCCTCTTGGGCTGACTTCGAAGAACAAAAGTATTCTACTCTAGCCTAATAACTGTACCTAATTTCAGCTGCCATGATCAGGTGACTGTCAACTGCTTTTCACTGCCCAGTTTTTCCTCAGCTTCCCACACATACTGAACCCCTAGTGTGATTGGCTGAGAACTGCTACCCAGGAGGGGCTCCTGCACTTCCTGAACATCCCTTGGAGTCCTCCCTCTCTCCAAAGAAGTTCTGAATGTCTTTCTTACTCATGTCAGCTAGATTGAGGTGAGTTTTAAATAGCATCTTTAATGTGGCATGTGCTTGCAGTGTTCTCTCAGCTCCACTTGCACTAGGTTTGTATAAAATTACAAACTTAGACTTACAACACAAACATTTATCATCTGATAGTTTTTGAAAGAGTTTAGCTGACGTCCTGGCTGGCAATTAAACTGCCAGCAGGATATACAGTCATCTTAAGATTTGATCACAGCTTAGTGTTCTACTTCCAGAGTTGTTGACCAATTTCTGTTTCTCCTCACAAAACCATATCTCAATTTTTTACCACAAAGCTCTTTGCAGAGGCTAAGTACCCATAGGACATAACAGTTGGCCTCCCTCAAGCAATCCAAGAGTGAATGACCAAGACAGAAACTACAAGCTGCCTTTATAACCTAATCTCCAAAATGACATGCTGTCACTTGCTCCATAGTCTATTGGTGGCACAGACCAGCCTGTGTACAGTGTGAGAAAGGTGCGAGGTGTGAAAATCAAAAGACAGGTGTTGAGTCAGAGTATATGGATAAGGCACTTGTCTACACATAGTCAACTCGGGTTCAGTCCCCAGTATCTCTTATGGTTCCGTGAGCACAACAAGGAGTGATCCTTGATGCTGAATCAGTAGTAATCCTCAGTCCTGCTGAGTGTGGCCTAAAACAAAAACAAAAACCACTCAGAAGCTAGGGATTATTAAGAGCAAACCTGAACATTGATAACCACAGCTATGTGGCACAGAGTTAAGAATTCTTTTTTAATCGAAAGAAAATATTTGGAAAACTAAATTAATTGGGGAAAGAATGCAGAGAAACTAAATCCATACAAAGGAGGCAGTAAGTGATTCAAGGAATAGAATTCAGTGATCAAAGTAGTACATGCAGTACTAATACTAGAACAAAGGGTAAACTGGAATAAATTGTAGTAAGGAGACCAGTTAAGAAACATAACCTTAATCCTCTCCAACTATGAATCCCAGATAGGGAAAAGACCATTTGAAAAGGAGTTTCACAAAATTAATTGCGTTCTCCATTATTATACTCCGAGGTTATCCTTTTTACTGTTTATATGTTAAAAATGAATCTTTTTGAGAAAGGTGGTAATAGTTGGTTAAGTGACAATAACACAGCTGGTTTTAAAGTTTAGAGGTCTGGGAACCCAAGATAGTAAGAAAGTTGATATCTAGAAGGGGCCACTTACTACATAAAAGCCTGAGAGTTGAGTTAAGTGATAGGTGAGGTAGTAGGTGAGGCAAAGCTGAAGCCAGGGTTGGCATCAAATTGGGTGCCTAGTCAGTGCTTGAGCCATGTGAAATGTAGAGGTAGAAGGGAGAAATGATGGAATTTGTAGGGAGGTGAAGTTACAAAGAAAACCATTAAGCATATAGAAAATGAAGCAGATATGTTGAAAGAAGCAGAAATGCTGATGGCTTTGCTGTTCTGTATACTCATCTAAGCCCATCTTGAAGCTGTTATTAGGGAAAGAGAAGTCTGGAATGAGCAAAAGAATTGCTAGATATATTGGGGGCTTTTCAAGTCTGTGTAAATTGTTGGATACTGACATAAATGCAAATTGCTCAACTTTTCCCAATCTTGAGGGGATTCTTGATTATCGTATTTTCCGGCGTATAAGACGACTTTTGAAACAAAAGTCAACCGAAAATCGGGGGTCATCTTATACACCGAGTATATCCCAAAAAATGTTTCATTATGCCGCTAAACGAAAATTGTCTGAATATTGCCACAAAACGAATTTTCCAACTCAATCCTGCACCAGTCACTGCAAGGCTGCTCGAACCGCCTCTCTAACTCAGCCAATCCAAGCAGGCTTTTTATGCATGCAAATTAGACAATGTTCTGGACCTGAATCTACACTGTAAAAAGCCTGCTCAGATTGGCCAGAGTCAGAGAGGAAATCTATTACAGTATAATCTTCGAACCTTTGCTTGTTGTGATTGGTGATTGTGATTGGTACATGAGCACAGGAACAGATGCAGCACATGCAGCACAGGAACGTTCTGTCTGATACAGCGAATATAGGCCTAAACCTATGTTTTAACTGCAAAATTAGGGGGTCGTTTTATATGCCCAGTCGTCTTATATGCCAACAAATACGGTACATACTTTGTAGTTTTATTTATTTTTTTCAATTCTCTTTGAAATGTGGCACTATATTTGTGATTCTCTTTTTCACTAATTAAATAGTATTTTTGACTCTTGTTTATTACATATTTGTATGAGAGTTACTCAGGACAATATGTTTGAACGATACATGTCCCTGTTAAGCTTAAGTAGAAAGAAAGTCAGAGAGGAAATTGGTCTTGTTGGCTGTGAGCAGGTATCTCAATAAATTTGAAGCAGATTTTTTTAGAATAACTAGATTTTCTTAGAAAATAAATGAAATGTGAATAACAATCTTTTTAGACTAATTGGGGTTAGGGAAATGCTCCCACATAGTGCTTAGGGGAGATGGAGGGGCTGTTCCCAGCTTTACTGACCTGACAGTGGGATTCTGATTGTTCTGTACTCTGACTTCTGACCAAAGTGAGTAATACCAGTGAGTAGACTTTCCCTGAATTTATTGGTGACTAGATGATTCCTTTAAGATATATTTTTTATTTGAAGAGGTGAAATCTGTAATTAAGCTTTTTCAGTACGGTACAATGGGGCTTAGCCCAAGCAACTCCATTTTGTGTCTGTTATTTTGTTTGTTTGGATCACTCCCAGTAGTATATAGGATTTAACTCCAGGCAGGGTTTAAGGGAAAGACCTCCTCACATGCATGCCTCCATTACATTTTGTAGGCCCTACTGCCAACTGATTCTTTTCCTTAAATAAGTAATTTTGTGGGTTTGAACATTTGGATGAAACTTTATTAACAACAGTTGTCATGTCATTGTTATCCCTCTAGCTTGAAGCTCTCCCACCCACTTCTTGGGTCACCGGGGATGAACACAAGCAGGTCGCAAAGCAAATTCACTGCCCATATGAGATTTCTCCAGCACCATGATGTGTGGTTTTGGTTTTTTTTTTTTTTTTGGTTTTTGGTTTTTGGTTTTTGGGTTACACCCAGCAGCGCTCAGGGGTCACTCCTGGCTCCAGGCTCAGAAATTGCTCCTGGCAGGCTCAGGTGACCATATGGGATGCCAGGATTAGAACCACCGACCTTCTGCATGCAAGGCAAATGCCTTACCTCCATTCTATCTCTCTGCCCCGGTGCTGTTGTTTTTAACAGTACAAAATAGTGCCATGTTTCTCTGTCACTTAGAGTAGAACCTTTATAATTAAATGTAATATATACAAATTAATTTAATATAAATTAAATGTATAATTAAATAGATAAATTACATATTAATATAATCAAATTATAATATAATATAATCAAAGTACATTTGATTATAACCTATCTTGAGACACAACTCTCAAAATTCTTATTCTAATTGCAAACCAGACAGCCGGGGCTGGAGAGATAGCACAGCAGTAAGGCGTTAGCCTTGCAGACAGCTGACCCAGGATGAACTGGGGTTCGATTCCTGGCATCTCATATGGTCTCCTTCCAGGAGCGATTTCTGAGCACAGAGCCAGGAGTAAACCCCTGAGCACTACCTACTGTGTACTCCCCCCCCAAAAAAAAAGAAGAAAAGAAAAGAAAACTAGACAGTAATAACAGATAAGAAATACTAATATTCATGAAAAGCTAAATAGTCAATAGACCTTCTTGCTAATTCTTATTAAAACATATGTTCTGATTTTTATTTCTGACCATTTTAGACAGTATAAGTGATTATATTTTGTAGGCCCTACTGCCAACTGATTCTTTTCCTTAAAATTGCAATTTTGTAGGTTTGAACATTTGGATGAAACTTTATAAACAACAGTTGCCATGTCATTGTTATCGCTCTAGCTTGAAGCTTACTAATTACTATATCTTTCCTAGACAAGACAAAGGAAAAGGGAGACCTATAATAACAGACCATGTTCCATGATGTTTGCAACTTGCTGTGCAAATTGGTGGGGTTTTTTTTGTTGTTGTTGTTTGTTTGTTTTTGGTTTTTGGGCCACACCCGGTGATCCTGGCTATGTGCTCCGAAGTTGCTCCTGTCTTGGGGGACCATATGGGACACCAGGGGATCGAATCACAGTCCAGCCTAGGCTAGTGCTGGCAAGGCAGACACCTTACCTCTAGCGCCACCGCCCGGCCCCATGGTGGTTTTAAGGATTGGAAAACAGTAGGAGTCTTCTCATTAGCTCAACTTTTATATATAATTAAAATATCATTTATAGCTCAACCAAAGGAAACAGCATATTTTGTAGGACATAGATAATTTTGGCTAGATTCTGTAAGGACAGATATAGGAAGAGGCAGCATAACTTTTTACTCATTATAATTCATGATATTTTAGCTTATTAAAATAGGATGGAAATGGAGTTGACTTGTTACACTGTGCTGAATGTATGATGTCCATTGTATCTTATTTTAATCATATTTTATTTTGTAGATAATAAAAGTGAGACCCCAGGTCATATAAGCAAAACATAGTGCAGTATGGATGTGCTTTTATTTAACCTCAATTTATTTACTTGCATTGACCAGAACCTTAAAAAGTTCCAATAATTCTATGTTTTCAGTTTCCTTTTTTGAATCCTACATCAAATTATCAGCTATATAACTTAACTAAAATCCAATATATTTGTATAGTATTGATAATGGATATGGAAAAGCACCACAATTTTAGATATCCAGTTAGGTAAGTTTAGTAATAATATTGTTCAATAATAAACTACCTTCAGACTTATTTTCCTCCAGAGGAATATAGAACAGCTTCCATATGCTTTTCTGGCAGATGTCTGTGCCTGTTTCTATTGGCCTTAATGGTATCACTTCTAGGGTTTTGTAGTTTCTGTGATGATTTCCTCTGATTGCCCTATTTTTTTCCATTTTGAGCATATTCTGGTCTATCTCGACCAAACATTGACAAATTCTACAACTATCACAGATTCAAAGTAGGGAAAATACAGAAGATGAAAAGAAAGCTTATTAAAGTAAAAGTATTCCCATGAGAATTGTAGGTGGGCCTTTACTCAGAGGATTGAAAGACTACATCATCTCCTTTGTTTGGTGTTCCATACTCTACTTACAAGTGAGGTCCTCCCTGTGCACACCTGTTCCCATCCCTGAGATGGTATACATAATGACATCCTAATGAAACACAAAGTAGAAATTGATTCCCAGACATGAGGCTAGAGAATAATACAGCAGGTAGGGCATTTGTTTTGTGTATAACTGACCCAGATTTGATCACTATTCCCCCAAACACCATGAGGAATGACCCATGAGTACAGAGTAGGAAATAAGCCTTGAGCACTACCAGATGTGGCCCAAAAAATCAAAAATTAAAAAATGCCAGATATCAAGTCACATCCCTGAGTGATATATTCTCTAAAATAATAGGCTTCAGATCCTGGGTTAATCCTTCCAGCTCTCATCGCTATTGTCTCTGGGTATTATTTCAATACTGTCTTTTATTTTTCTTAAATCCCACAAATGAGTGAGACTTTTTTGTGATTATCTCTCTCCCTCTGACTTATTTCACTCAGCATAATAGTTTCTATGTTTATCCATGTATAGGAAAATGTCATTTTTCTGACAGATGCATAGTATTCCACTCAGGAAGAGTGATGAGTGCAGTTAGAGAAATAACTACATTAACAGCTATCATGACCATGGTAGTGAGTGAGAGAAGTAGAATGACTGTCTCGAATACAGGCAGGGGGTGGGGCAGGAGGGAGATGGGGGGCATTGGTGGTGGGAAGGTTGCACTGGTGAAAGGGGGTATTCTTTTTTTAGGTCCAAAACCCAACTACAAACATGTATATAATCATGGTGCTTAAATAAAGATATTACTAATTAAAAATTAAAAATAATAAAATGATAGTCTTCTTTATTTCACTCTTTCTGCATATACCACGCCAGCATCCCCAATGGAAATTCATATCTGGGTGAGGAGCATGTGCAGTCAGCAAGAAATTTTCATCTCGTGGTGATTTTAATGAACAGACTATCCAGGTCTAGATAGATATTGTAAATCTCTGGGACTCTATACTCATAAGTTATAAAGACCTTGAACCTTGTTGTGCCCAAGGCTGGTTTTAAGCATCGATCTTTTGGACTCCTTTATTAAGTTCCCTGCTTCTAAAACCTTATGTATTTTGATATCCTAAAATCTTCAGTGGTCTGCATTAAGATCATAAACCTTATAAATTCAGAGACCTAAATATTTTTACTCATTAATATTTTTATAAGTTTTATTTTACTCAAGGTCATTTCAGTTATTATATCTTTGGGGGTTTTCACTACCCCTTATTATTTCGGATCCCTACTTTGATTTTTCTACTGCCTTGCATTGTTATGAAAATTGAAACTCAAGGTCACCAAAGTTTTGCAATTACCTTCTGGAAAATTATGGCCTTGGAGTTCACTTCCCTCGGAGGTCGTCCCAATCTCATTTATTTTATGGCCCCTGTAGTATCCTGTTTTCTTGCAAACTTAACGATTTATTTTGAAAAGTTTAAGTATGATTTATTGGAAAGTTTTTAGTTATTTTTCAAAATAGGGATTATATATTCTGCTGCTCAAAATGGAATGTATTATATTCTTTATTGATTTTCTGTAATCTGTAAAAAGAGAAAACATTGGGTTTTCCCTCTAAAAAGCAATCAGTAGAATTATATAAAAATCAGTTTCTAAGTTTATTAAATGTATATACATGTTCCCATAGACATATATCTTTATAGAAATGAGCCCAGAATTCATTGATATTGTTTCCTAGTTCTTTTTACATTATATTCTATAATGTCTATTTCTGTTCATTCTTATTCTGTAACCTATCTCAGAGTGTTTGTTTACATGGTTCTTAATGAATGATTCCAGGTTGCCAAATAATAGTTTTTCCTTTTTTTTTTTTTTTTTTTTGGTATTTGGGCCACACCCAGTGATGCTCAGGGGTTACTCCTGACTATGCACTCAGAAATTGCTCCTGGCTTGGGGGACCATATGGATTGAACTGAGGTCCATCCTGGATCAGCTGTGTGCAAGGCAAATGCCCTACCGCTATGCTGTCGCTCAGGCCCCTGATCTATTTTAAAAGCATTGGTTTTTGTTTGTTTTTGCTTGGGGGGCACATCTCACCATGCTCTAGTATTACTCCTGGCTCTGCACTTAGGAATTACTCGACAGCTTCAGGCAGGTGGTGGCAGGGAAGAGATGGACATATAGGAGATGCCGGGATTCCAACTCAGATGTTAGGCCACATGCAAAACAAACACCCTTCTATTGCTCTGTCCCCAAGACACAACATGTTTTGTGATCATTCTCTTGCTCACCATACACTCTCTATAGATTTTCCTAAGCTTCCTAATAAATATATTAGTTTCTAAGTGTAATCTAGTATAGTAATTTGATAAAATGTCTGATTATAAACTCTAGTGAGACAGCTTGAAGGGCTGACTATGTATTGTATATAGAAGATCTGAATGCAATCCTTGGTACCATATGGTCCCCAAGTACCTTTAATTAAGATGCTCAGTCACTGACCAGGGAATAGCCCTTGAGCACCACAAAGTGTGGCTCCAAAACCAAAATAAATAAAATCTTTATCTTTTTTTAAGAACAAGGAACATCCAAGATACCTGATCCCAGAGCTCTGCAAACAGTTCTACCATTTGGGCTGGGTCACTGGGACTGGAGGCGGAATTAGTTTGAAGCATGGGTAAGTTTCTAGCTGAATTCATTTCTGGGAATTTGCCGTTTAACTAATCCATAGAGTCGAAACAAGTCTTTCATCCTAAGAACAACTTATGAGTAGTTCATAGTTTATATTATATAGAAGGTATTTTTGCTTCTAAATGGAGAACTAGATGTTTACATAACTTAATATAACAAGTGTATAGAAGTTGTAATATAATAAATAGCTAAGGTCATGAACTACAATTTCTAATCGGGATAAATTGGTCTTTGGAGTATCAATATTAAATAACATGTTGACATATATGTTCATAGATTGAGAGTTATAAAGGATTTCTCCTACATAGACAGGGTAAGTCTCAAGGTTCAGATGTTTATTTTAGAATTAAAGAAATTAATATCTGGTGAAAATCTTAAAAAGTACATTTGAGGGACCGGGAAGGTGGCGCTACAGGTTAGGTGTCTGCCTTGCAAGCGGATGGACCGCGGTTCGATCCCCCGGTGTCCCATATGGTCCCCCAAGCCAGGGGTGATTTCTGAGCGCGTAGCCAGGAGTAACCCCTGAGCGTCAAATGGGTGTGGCCCAAAAACTAAAAACTAAAAAAAAAAAAAAAAAAAAAAAAGTACATTTGAAAGGCCAGTGTGATAGCACAGTGGAAGGATATTTGCCTTGCACACAGCTGACCTAGGGTGGACGAAGTTTCAATCCCCAGCATTCATATGGTTCCCAAGCCTGCCAGGAGCAATTTATGAGTATAGAGCCAAGAGTAACCCCTGACTGTCGCTGGGTGTGGCCTAACCCCTGCCCCCAAAAAGCACATGACTACAGTGACATGTGTCACAGGCTAAAGCTGTGCTCTGGATTTTATCCCCTGTACCCCCTACCCCAGGCCATTTCAAAAGACTTAGGCAGGACATGTATATCTCCTTCAAATATTTCTTTAGATGTATTTCCTTAGTGGAATAATTCTTACTGTCTCTCTTCTTATGTAGCAGCAGTTTTCTCCATTCATTTTTTTAGATCTTTTTAGTAGGAAATTCTAGTAGATAAGTTTCTCTTGGGTATGTGTTATTAATGAAAGATGTGCCTGCTGGATATAGAGGGTAAGATAAGAATTACTGGGTTCAAATTGAAATAAAAGGAATAAAAAAGTATTTATCTGTTCATTAAGTGTATTCAATGTCAAAAAAAATTTATTCAATGTCCTTTTTTAAGAGAACAAAGATTAAGTAACTTAACCGAAAGAGGTTGTGAAACCTCTCAAAGTATTTTTTCAATAGAATTAGTATTTTCTTTCTTAAATATTTTAAAAATATTATTGTCTGGAAGCTGAGTGATAAAATAAGTAATGGGGCCACAAAGTCAACTCAAAGAACTGAGCCCATGTTTTGAATGTGGGAGACCTGGGTTCAATTCCCAGCACTACATTCAATTCCCAGGCACCATGGGGGCAATCCATAAGCTCAAAGTCAGAGGTTACATTGCTGGGTGTAGCCCAAAAAAAGAATAACAACAAATAAGTTAACTTGATTACTTATGGTAATTCATTTTTCTTAACAAAATCAGAATACTAGGATATCAATATTATATTGAATATATATATATATATTTTATATATGTAAATAGTGACACCTCCCCCCCCAAAGGATGTGTTGCATTATGTGAAAGGGAATAAAATATAAAATATTATCGGTATTTTTATTTTTGTATTTATTTTTGGTTTGAGGGTACACCGGGCGGCTCTCAGGAGTTACTCCTGACTCTGTTACCCAGAAATTGCTTCTAGCAGGCCGAGGGACCATATGGGATGCCGGGGATCAAACCTGGTTCGACTGTATGCAAGGCAAACGCCCTACCCCAATGCTATCACTCTGGTCCCTGTTATGAGTATTTTTAACAAAAGAAGTTCATGGCAATATCACAGGAGGATATCATCTACTTCAACTAACCAAGTAATTCTTGAAATGGTAATTGAATTGTGTGAGACAACAGCTGACACTGTTACAGATGTAGGGATGAGTTCAGTTTAGTAAGGCCTTGCTCCCCATGATGATCCTGCAAACATCCATCCATGTGTCTTCTCTTGCTGTCAGCCTAGAAATGACATATGTCAGTTTATTATTTTGACAATCTCTAGGTTATTTTGCCAAGACTTTAAGTTGAGCTCTTTCAAAGTCCTTTGATGGACAATATTTTGTTGGGTATTTTTCATGTATCTCTTTCAGTGTGAGCCCCAGATGATAAATCATATTCTGAACGTTACCTTTAGTTAGCTACTTTCATTTTGCCTGTGTAGAAATCCTTTGTGCATGAATAAAAATGAACTTTCTACTAGACTAATTTTATATCCTTTTTAACTCTTTTAAAAATAACAACATTCGGGGCCGGGTAGGTGGCGCTGGAGGTAAGGTGTCTGCCTTGCAAGCGCTAGCCAAGGAAGGACCGCGGTTTGATCCCCCTGCGTCCCATATGGTCCACCCAAGCCAGGGGCGATTTCTGAGCACATAGCCAGGAGTAACCCCTGAGCGTCAAACGGGTGTGGCCCAAAAACCAAAAAAAAAAAAAAAAAAAATAACAACATTCGGGTCAAGGAGATGAACGAGTGTTATAGGCACATGCCTAGTGTGTGTCCCACCCAGGTTTTGATTTTTGGCACCACTTGTTTCTTTGAACGCCACTAGAAACAACCTTAGAGGCCTCCAACCACTGCAGGTCTAACCTGGATAATCCTCATCACCACAGCTTCCAAGCACCATTGTATCCTCAGGCTTTTGCATTGAATTATATGATGCGCTCTGCCCAAAAAAGTAAATGGAAAAAAATTAGTTTGAAATAGAATACAGCTAAGGGTCCATTGAAAATCTTAACAGAAACTGAGTTAAAAGACTGTAGTTTTTCTAAAAGAACTGTACTAAGCCATGCACTAGAATTGCGTGTGGCTACCATAAAACACTGACCAGTACCTGTTAAAACTAAATGACTTGTATAGCAATCAATTTATAGAAAAATTGCATCATACGTGTAAACTTTTTCCTTTCATTGATGCCTAATTGGACAGGAGCTCCGCCTGGAGGTCACAGGTGGAAACCACTGCAGTCTTAGGGAATTGTAGATCTTCATACACTTGCAAAATGAGATGAGCATTTTGTGGCAAAGTGTTGGTGTTTTTCCATAATATCTAGATGAATTCATAAGACTATATCAGTGATTTTATTAGCAATGTTTCTGTTATGTTGTTATTAAAGTTTGGTTTTCTTTGATACTTCAAGCAAAAAATAAAGTACAAGTCCAGAAGATTACATTTCCAGAACATACTAGCAGTAAGCACTTTCAAATATAAAATTGATTATTGATTCCACAGTTTGTTTGCTACCATCTCAGCTTATACTACTCTGTGAAATCAAAAGTTGTATATAAAAGATAGTTTTAAGATGTATCTAAGAACCAAATCAGGAGGAGAATATGAAGGACCAACAGAAAGCAAGGCAAAGATAACCAGAAGCCTTTGTGTTTAGGTTGGTCCTCACCTTCAGAGTTAGCATTTCTTGATTTCACAGTGTAATGCTCATATATGTCAGGTGATACTAATCCAATTTCATATTATTAAAATTAACAACTTTATATTTCAACAAAGTAACTGGGACATAGTTGGATTTAAAGTGTGTGTGTGTGTGTGTGTTTCAATTTTGCTCTGTTTTTGGGCTACATCCAACAGTTGTCAGGGCTTACTCTTGGCTCTGTTCTCAGGGGATTATCTTGTTGGTGCTTGGGGGCCCATATAGTGTTCCAAGGGATTGAACCTGGGTCAGCCATGTGCAAGCCAAGTGTCCTACTTGCTATATTATCACTCTGGACCCTTAAATGATTGTTTTAAATAACTAAGCAGTAAATAAAAATAGAAACAACTGTTCTGGGACATATTAAAAGGACTTAACAATATAATAATAAAAGAAGAGAGGGAATATAGAATAACCAACCCCAAAACTTAATACCTTGAAATTCAACAATGCTTTTTGTTTGTGGCTCACATCTCCAAGTAAATACTTCACTTTAGTCTTTGGCATTTTTCCCTTCTAAACTAAAAAGCCTTTCATCTTGTATTTTTATCCAGCTATCTCTTTCTTTATACATGTAGGTCTTTTTTTTTCCCAAAACCTACTTAGCTAATCTTTTAATTACCCAAAGTTGACAAAGTTGATCAAGATCTGACATGATTTTCATTTTACAAAGGCATTAGTAAAAACAGATTTTGGATTTAGATACCAAATCACTTGACTAAACAAAATAATTCCCAGGGTCTTTCTACTTTACAGATAAATTTTATTTACCAGCAAACTGTTACTTCTCTCTGTCTTTGTGTCTGTCTGTCTTGTCTGTCTCTCATTCTCTCCATCATCTTCCTCATTTATCTATGAATAAAATATTTTACTTAAAAATAACAAACAAAAAAAACAAAAGCAGTGGTTGTGATTGCATAGAGTACCACACATAATTTTAGAGTTTTCTTCCAGGTTACCCACAAACAAAAGATTGAGTCTCTATTAATTGAACAGGGCCTTTTTTTTTATAACCAAAAAATTCCAATGATCCATCTCACTGCAGAAAAAAACACTGCTCTCTGGCTCTGTTGTCTTCTTTTACAGCAAGGTTCCTATGAAACCTAGCTTTATGAAATTGTGATTCATTTTGTAAATAAGCCTTGCTTGTATTTCACTCCCATCAAATTCATTCCGCAGGCATATCTGTGTTCTAAGCCTCAGCTTACCGCTGAACCCTTAAAGGAACTTTCATTCATCTTTCTGTTTCTGACTATCCCAAGTCAATAAGTTTAATAGTAAATCTAGCTCTGTGAAACAGTTAACTATTAGTTGATTCAGTGTCTCCAGGTCCGATGACCTTTTCTTCTGTTGCCTATGGCAGCTCCTTCTCATCTTCTGGCAGCAACTGGAACTGATAAATGAGCCAGAGGATCTTGACTGGGAGTGGAGAGAGCACTGGAATTTGGTTTTTCTTCAGAGAAGAATTAGATATTAATTTCCAAATTAGATCTCAGGACACCTTGTGACAAATGGTAACATGTGTAGCGTCTCCATTATCACAGCCCTCTGGAACAGAAAGATCTCTCCAGATTGATCTCTGTTTTTCTTTTCCACTTTTCACTTTTTGCTATGGTTTCAGCATTATTACCTGTTATTTTCACAAAATAGACAGGCTTCTCAAACAGGCACAGGGTTTCCACCAGGAAAAGTAAATACTGTTATTTAGCAAACTGCCCAGCAGAGGTCTCTGAACTTCATGTTTTATTATAAGAGACACAGTAGACTTAAACCCAGTTCTTTGCAAGACAAATCTAGTAAACTTGTTTTGTTGTTCTTATTGTTAATTGTTTTTACTATATATCAGGATCCAATCTTACTTAAAGAGTTACTTAAAGATGCTAAGACATCTGTTTTTAGTTTCCATTAACTATATTAAAAACTTGGTTACTATTGATTTGTGCAGTATAAAAAGAAATTTATATGAAACAAAAGTCAAAAATAGCGATCAACATTTCACCATTTAATAAGCTTGGGAAAAGCATTAGTTTGATATCATGAATATCAGTTTCTATATTTTGTTTTACCAGCAATGACATCTACATTGCTCCTTCAGGAGTGCAAAAGGAACGAATTCAGGTATGATAAAGAGATAAATAGACTCTTTATTTTCTTTATTGTTTTTATTTATTTTGTTGTTATTGTTTTTCTTTGGGCCACACCCAGAAATACTCAGGCTTACTCCTAGCTCTGTGATCAGGGATTACTTTGGAAAGCTCAAGGGAATCTGGGTCAGCCATATGCAAATCAAATGCCCTACAAGCTATACTATCTCTTCTAGCCCCTAAAGGGATCCTTTTTAAACCCAAATTGCTGTCTTACCTCTCAATTATTATTTTGTGTTTTTTTTGTTTGTTTTTTGGGGTTTTTTTTTGTTTTGTTTTGTTTTTGGGCCACACCCGGTGGTGCTCAGGGGTTACTCCTGGCTGGCTGCTCAGAAATAGCTCCTGGCAGACACAGGGGACCATATGGGACACCGGGATTCAAACCAACCACCATTGGTCCTGGATCGACTGTTTGCAAGGCAAACGCCACTGTGCTCTCTCTCCGGGCCCACAGTTATTATTTTGTAAGATGAAATGAATTTTGAATGAGATGTTACTTTTAAAGGTTTATTATTGCTGTGATGATTTAAATAATTAAATTTTTGTGGATAATTTTTTTTGGATTTTTAGTAAGAAGATTCTTGGTAAAATACTTCATGTAACCAGTATGTCTTGAAATCTTATTCACCCTCTAGAGGGCAAAAGTGAGCAATACAGTATTAATTCATAATAAATAGTGGTCATAACTAAATTACTATCACACCATCTTTATCATCTTGCTAGTAGAGTAATCAGTCTCAAATGAACCAAACTGATCATATTTAGTAACAGTAAAGCTCTTCCAGCTTTATGGGTTTTTGTTTGGTTTTAGAGCCACACCTAGTAATGCCCAGGACTTAACTCCTGTTGGGATCACTCCTAATGGGCTCAGGGGGATTTCTTGGGTGTTGGGGATTAAATCAAGGTTGGGCAAGTACCTTAACATGATGTACAGACCATATATTATAAATTTTTCATGTCAGCTTTTACTTCAAATTCTAATGGAGACTTTTCTTTTAACTTGAATAATCTGTAATATAAAACATTGTTTATTTCTGAAAAATGGCTAAAGTATTTTGAGAAATGAAATATGTGTGAGTTTAAGATACAGACACAAATGTATGCATATCTTAAATCCACTTATCTATATATTTCTATATATGCATATATATGTATCTAAAACACCATTTTGTGTGACAGTCCCAATAGGTATTCTTTAAACTTTTTTTCCTCCCTCTAAATAGCCTGAAGACATGTTTGTTTGTGACATAAATGAACAGGACATAAGTGGGCCTCCCCCATCTAAGATGCTAAAAAAGAGCCAGTGTACACCTCTTTTTATGAATGCCTACACAATGAGAGGTAAGTGAAAAAATGGATTCAGCATAGAGAAGATTGGCAGAGTAACTTTGTCTATATGATAATTATTATTATGTAGTTCATTTTTCTTTAAAGCTTCTGTATAAGATCTTTGAATCTGTTTACTCGTTCAGTCCTCACGTCTTTCACAAGGGAAGTCAAGCATCAATCCTTCCATTTTCCTTTATTGGTTTTGGTACCTGGAATTACACCTAACAGAGCTAGAGTTCTGTCCCAGGGCTTCAGACATGCATGATATGTGTATGTGCTCTGCCCTTGAGCCACATCACTGCATTTTCTTTGTGAAAGAGAGCAGGAGCTTGGGGAAAATTCCCATTTCAGCTTAAGAGATACACCTCTGAAAATTTAGAGTAAAAGTCAATGAAATTACACATGAGGGGAAATTATGCCCTTAATTTCAGGGGGAGGGCTGTTCCTCTCTCTTGGAAAATGTTACTGTGTAAGTAGAAGTCATTTTAATTTCTAGTAAGCCTAGAAAGGTGAAATTTGGAGAATATTGTGAAAATAAACAATTTTAAATGAAGTACTGACTGCCAAATTAATAAAATCTTTAGAGCCATGTTCGTAATATAGTGATTTGTTTACTATTCAAGTCAACATTGAGTCAGAATCATGCTGTTGTTTGCCGTTCCAGACCTTATCAACTATTACTAAAAAAATTAACTGACAGATCATAACATCATAAAGCTCAGTGAGTCTGTAATTGCAAAACTGTACTTTATAACATACAAATCATTTTGAGGTAAATCCATGGTATCTATACATTAAAAATTCCTACCACTCTATTATGTTAATACGTCAACTGAGCTATGGAGCCTAACTTAGTGATTAAGGATCAGATTGGCCTGAGTTCAAATTCAAGTTCTTCCTCTACTACCTATGAACCATGGACCAGTTATTTAACAACTCTGAGCCTCCAGTTCCTTAATCACTAACTGGTGAAAATAGAATTTACTCCCATGCTGGCTGTGATGATGCACAGAAAAGGTCAAATATAAAGGGGTTACATGGTGCCTGGCTCAAAGGAATCCTTCATTAAAGAATAGTATTGTACTGACAGTCTCCATAGTTCAAACTATACTTCATCAAGTCACTTTTTTCTTTGTTTGTTTGTTTGTTTTTTTGGGTCACACCCAGCAGCACTCGGGTTACTCCTGGCTCTATGCTCAGAAATAGCTCCAGGCAGGTTCAGGGGACTATATGGATTCGAACCACTGACCTTCTGCATGAAAGGCAAATGCCTTACCTCCATGCTATCTCTCCGGCCCCTCAAACTATACTTCATACCATTGAAAAGCTACTTCTTGAGCATAAAAATCATGTATTGTCCTGATGCTGGGTAAATTTTTTCAACTTTTTTTTTTCCTTTCTAACCCTTATGAATATGTCTTCTTCCCTTCCTTCCCCAATGCTCACTAGCAACTTATTCCAAGCCAATAAAAGGAAATTCATAAATATATATGTACATACATTTGTGGACATATGCTAGTATTTTTTTTTTCCTCTAAAAGGTACAATTGATTTTTTGCTAAGTACTTGCCTTTCTTTTTTCCTCCAGGCGCAGGGGCAGTGATTCACACCCACTCTAAAGCAGCTGTTATGGCCACTCTTCTCTTCCCAGGACGGGAGTTTAAAATCACACATCAAGAGATGATCAAAGGAATAAAGAAATGTACCTCAGGAGGATATTACAGGTGTATTTCTCTATTTTGTTCCAGTAATTTGGAAAGTGTTTTTTTCTTCTTTTAATAAACAGTAGACTGAGCTTTCTTCAAACATTTAGTGAGTTTTTTAGGTATCTCTGTTAAATAACACCTCACTTTATAGGATACTTCCAGATCCAGTCTCTGTGACACAAGTTAGATACCTTCCCCAGCCCAAAGCAACACGAAGAATGAGTTATTTGAGAAAATTGGGAGATTTTAATAGAGAATTGTATGTTTAATGTATAATATATACTTATAGAAAATTATATATATTATTGGAAGGAATTATGTTCCTAGATTAAAGAATCTGACAACCAGTATCTCCTCACCTTCATCTAATTTAGTATTTCTTCAATGTGTGCATATGTGTGCAAACATCTATAATTATTTTAATAAAGTAGATCTGTAATTTTTTGTGGTAGAAAGTGGCATACTCTAGGAGAATAGACCTTTTAGATAAAAATCAAATAGCTTCTCTAGCCCACAGAAATGTAATTATTTGTAAATTTGGATATGTCATCATGAAGAAACATGTTTACAGTGCTCAGGCATATGCTAACACATCTTATTCCAGAGCCTTCACCCTCATTTCTACCAGCCTAATTCTCCTTTTCTGAAGTGTTTTTATAGCAGTATCATACTATTACTGCATAGCATGTTTAAACTAGCATACTGACAAATAGATTTGATATTAATTAATATTGTCTGCTTAAAGCATTCCTCGGCACCGTGAAACACCAGTTTACAAAAGTTAACTCTTTTAATGATAACTATTCATCCTAAAGAAGCATTGCCCTGCCTTGCCTTTTTCTTTTTTTAAATTTTTGGTTTTTGGGTCACACCCGGCAGTGCTCAGGGCTCCATGGCTTATGCTCAGAAATCGCTCCTGGCAGGCTCAGGGGACCATGTGAGATGCTGGGATTCGAACCAATGATCTGCATGCAAGGCAAATGCCTTACCTCCATGCTATCTCTCCGGCCCCTGCCTTGCCTTTTTTCATATCTGTGATTTAGAGGAGAGAGATTTGTATGTTGTCAGCCTCATCAACATTGGTTTGCTTTGATGATAAAACTAGGTTTGGGGCCGGAGTGATGGCACAGTGGTAGGGCATTTGCTTTGTGCGTGACTGATCCAGGACGGACCGCGGTTTAATCCCCCAGATCCCATGTGGTCCCCAAAGCCGGGAGTGATATCTGAGCTCATAGCCAGGAATAACCTCTGAGTGTCACAGGGTGTGCCCCAAAATAAAATTAAATAAATAAAATAAAACTAGGTTAGAAGAACATGTGAGAAGGTTTGTAAATGAAGAAAGACTCAATAAAAGGCAGCTAGAAAGTTTTGGAAGAGGATGATGAATGTAAGGATGCCATTTATTGTGTAACATAGACTATGCATTTTATATCTGTTTTGAACATTTGAAATTTTTGGTTTGGGAGTCACACCTGGCTTCCTTCTAGCTCCCAGGGATGCTCAGAGCACTATAGGTCACATCAGAGAGTGAACCAGGGTCTAGTACATGCAAAGCAGGCTTCTTACACCTTGTACTATCTCTCCAGCCTCAAATGTTTGACAGCTTTAAGAATACAACCCCTGGGGCTAGAGATAGATAGCATACAGGATGCTTGCAAGGGGCCAAACTTGGGTTTGATCCTTGGCACTGCCAGGACTAATTCTCTGAACACAGAGCCACGAGCACCCTTTAAGCATTGCTTTTGTGTGCCCTTCAAACAAAACAAAATTAAAAGAATACAACCCTGTCCCCTAGTCCGCGATGTACTTGTGATGCTTGTAATCTAGGGCTACTCCCAGCAGTGTTCAGGGACCATATGGTTCTAGGAACCGATCCCAGGGCTCTGTTCATGCAAGATATATGCTCTATCACATGACCTGTATCTCAGCCTTAGAATACAAACATTATTAAGATACCCTTTATGATCCTTTCTATGGGAAACCAGTAACAGGGTTATTTTTCCAGCTCAAAGGATGGTGATATTTTATTGAAATTTCATTAAAAAATTCTTTGTCTAGTTTTCAAAGGAAAGATAAGTTAAAAAGAAACAGAGGGTTTGATGTTCTCTACTTTATGTATTATAAGCAGTTTTGGGGGAAAAGAATTTCTAATTCTTGTCAGGGAGGAGGGTTTATCATAAACAAAATTGTCCCCATTAGGGAAGTAGCATGATTTTAGTACACTGAAAATAGTAGGGGCCAGAGAGTTGGCATGGAGCTAAGCCATTTGCCTTCCATGCAGAAGAATGGTGGTTCGAATTCCAGCATCCCAAATGGTCCCCCAAGCCTGCCAGGAGTGATTTCTGAGCATAGAGCCAGGAGTAACCCCTGAGCACTGCCGGGTGTGACCCAAAAACCAAAACAAACAAAAAGAGAAAATGGCACTCTTTGGTGGTCAAACTGTTTTCCTCACTTAAGGATGAGTGTTCTGTCTGTAAAATTAATCTCTTGAATTAAATTAGTGCTCAGGTCTTTGCAGTGAAGTTATTTTGCCCATAAAATGTACGATAGAAGGCATCATACAAACTTATAACCACAAGTTGTAAGTTTGTAGTTCTCCTGACCAACAGCAGGAAAAATATTTGAGTCTTGAACAATTCTGTTCTTACATATTTAAGAATATATATATTAGGGCTGGAGTGATAGCACAATGGGAGGGTGTTTGCCTTGCACTCGGCATTCTCAGGCTCATCTCTGGCATGCCATATGGTCCCCCAAGCCTACCAGGAGTAATTTCTGAGCACAAAGCCAGGAGTAATCCCTGGAGTAATACCACCAGATGTGCCCCTCCTCAAAAGATTATAATTATGCTTGTTTTTTTTTTTACCTAAGATAATGAGAACTTTATAATATTTATAATAATGATGAGCCAACTTTTTAATTACATTATCTGCCTTAGAGTAATCATTTCTGATAATATTTTAACTTAAAGTCTTATTTGATCATTTAAGTTGTTACAGAGGTTCCAGGAGTTAAGTAGGAGTTATATTAAGAAAGTAGGGAGCCAGAGAGAGAGCATGGAGGTAGTGAGTTTGCCTTGCATGCAGAAGGACAGTGGTTCGAATCCCGGCATCCCATATGGTCCCCTGAGCCTGCCAGGAGCTATTTCTGAGTATAGACCCAGGAGTAACCCCTGAGCACTGCCGGGTGTGACCCAAAAAAAAAAAAAGGAAGTAAAGACAAATCATGTGAAAAGCAAAACATGTCTGAGTTTTGATTGATTATAATAGAGTTTTATAACAGTAACTTTGTAATTAAGTTATATGAGCAAGGAAAATTCTAATGCTACAAATTTGACATTTTAATATTTATTTCCAAAAGGTTCTTGCTATTCTGATACCACAAGTCATCTCAGTTGTTGTTGTTGTTGGTTGTTGTCGTTGTTTTTGAACTTTCCTACTCAAGACATTTTGAGGTCTTTTAAAGATAAAGTGATTTTTTTGTCTTTTTTGTTGTTGTTGTTGTTGTTTTGTATTTTATTTTGTTTTGTTTTGTTTTTTGGGGCACACTGGTGATGCTTAGGGGTTACTCCTAGCTATGTGCTCAGAAATTGCTCCTGGCTTTGGGGACCATCTGGGACACCAGGGATTGAACCAGGTCAGCCCTCCTGGGTCAGCCACATGCAAGATAAATGCCCTACCGCTGTGCTATCATCCTGACCCCATAAAGTGATTTTTTTAAGTGACTTTTTTGTCCTTAAGAAATTCTTACTTAGTAATTCAGTTGTTAATATTTCCTCTTCTTCTGAATCGCAAATCTGTTATTTCTCACTGCTATTAAAAATAATTACTTGCTTCAAGGAAAGACTTGGATAATGTAGATAATTCTTTGTTAGTTTTTGGTATCCTGTACAAATGTCTGCTACTTTACACTGGCAGGACTTGAATGATTCCTGCCAAATTTTAAGGCATGGATTGGTACAGGGGTTTTATACTAGATACACATAATAGCATGCAACATCTTGTTCATAATTTAGTGTCTTTTCTGTCCTAAAAAGAATGTCCAGTTGATTACTTGAAAATACTTAATACATTTTAATTGTAAACTTTTTTGTTTTAAAAATAGAAAAATATGGCTTCTTTTGTCCTACAGATATGATGATATGCTAGTGGTCCCCATTATTGAGAATACACCTGAAGAGAAAGATCTCAAAGAACGAATGGCTCGTGCAATGAATGAATATCCAGACTCCTGCGCAGTATTAGTCAGACGCCATGGAGTCTATGTCTGGGGAGAGACATGGGAAAAGGCAAAAACCATGTAAGCAGTGATTAATTAATTAATGTAATTAATTAATTAAGACAAGTCATCATACTCAACATGAGAGATAAATGTTTCATGAGTCAAAAGAAAGATGGTTTTTTGAGTATTATTCAAATTGGTTGGCCTTTATCATTACTTTTAGATACTTCATTTGTATCACATATTCACTCATTGTGGGGACTGTTATTTAGCATGACTGCATATTTGCTGAGTTTTGTGTGTGTGTGTATTTTAACATAATGTAGCACTACTTTTTCTGTATTTTTCTGTGCACTTTATTATAAAGAAGGAGACAAAGATCCTGTGCTCAGGGTTGAAGATAGACTAGAAGCTTGATGACCTAGGTTAGAGAATGATTTATTATATTTATTTCAGAAAGTATGACGCATAATAAAAATTTTAATTTATGTAAGTAGTATATTTAAAACTCCCTTTTATTTCCTGAGACACACATTAACATGGTTGCATGATTCACACAGTTCTTGCCCATGTTTCAATTATATTAGAACAAAATAAGAAGTTGTTGTCCTGGAATTGAGAAAAATAAAAGTTAAAAAATTAAAAATGGGGTTAACTGATGGAAAAGAAAAGTGATTATACTGATGATCTGTTCAGTTCTCTGCTTTTTCTTTCATAGGTGTGAATGTTATGACTATTTGTTTGATATTGCCGTATCAATGAAGACAGTAGGACTCGATCCTACACAGCTTCCAGTTGGAGAAAATGGAATTGTATAAATAAAATCAAAGTTGAATTATATGAAGATAAAGGATCTTAATTAGCATTTAAATGAAACTGGACTACTTTAAAAAATGAATTAAAAGCTTTCATGTCACTAAGTGCTGTGGATAATCACCCTGAATCTCTTCTGATAATGAATGATTTTGCTTATATTCTTATAATTTTAAATGATAACACAATGGAATAATTATTTTATAATAAATATTTTTATGTTTATTTTATGGCTTGTGCTAAGTATTTTATTTTTAATTTCTTTTATATATACTCCTAAAAACCTTTTATTACTCAAATTTGCTAGTGATAATAGAATAACTTTGCAAATTTGACTCAATAATGGAATGCACAATTTTTGTCTTTAAATATTGGTGTCAAAAAATTGATGTGAAAGAATTTAGGATAAATTTATGCCTGATGTTAAAAAAGTTGCATAACTTTCCCCTTTATGCTGGAGTGCTTCCTTCTACCATTTTGGGGCTCTCATTTTATATTGGAATTAATAGTGAAAATCAGATCATTTGATATTAACTCAAACTCACTTTGAATAAATCTTGACCAAAATGTCAGAAAGTACTTGTCTGTATAAGTATTAGAGGACAAAGCAACAACTTGATCACAAATGTTGATTTTGGTTACTATTTTTCTTTACTAAATATAGAATACTGGGGGTTTTACACCAGCAGTGTTCAGGGCTTACATCTGACTTAGGGATTACTCCTGTGGGGGGTCAGGGAACTCCGTGAAGTGCCTTGGACTGAACTTGGGTCAACCATGTGCAAAGCAAGCACTCAACCCACTGTACTGTCTCTTTAGCTCTGTTTAATACTTTTTTTAAATTTGAGAGTAGGGCAATAATGCACCATCTCCAAAATCTTGATCTTATATACTGCCCTATCTGCTTATTATATTTACCCTGTGAACTTTAACTCATATTCTTTTGTTTCAATAATTTCTTTTTTTTTCATTTTTTTCTTTTTTTTAAATTTATTTTTAATTATGTGAACAATGATGCAAAGAAAGAGGATAAGGTAAAGTTACAGTGAAAGGGCAATCACCCAGAAATAGAGTTCTCAGAAGAAATCCCCCTGCGAACACCTTAATTTTGATCTTACAGTCAAGGAACATTAAGAAAGATAGGGCTCGGAGAGAGAGCACAGGGGCTCGGAGAGATAGCACAGAGGCGTTTGCCTTGCAAGCAGCCAATCCAGGACCAAAGGTGGTTGGTTGGAATCCCGGTGTCCCATATGGTCCCCCGTGCCTGCCAGGAGCTATTTCTGAGCAGACAGCCAGGAGTAACCCCTGAGCACTGCAGGGTGTAGCCCAAAAACCAAAAATAAATAAATAAAACCAAACCCATGTACAATTACTTTGTCCCTCAAGTCCCCAGATTGTAGTACATTATAATATTTCTTAGCAGTACACCAAGCAATCTAAAGCCATAAAATTTATGTAACTCCTTAAACTTGAAGGCATAATAGTTTTTTACATTTCCATGCACCTCAAAAGCTTAAGTGGGTTTTTTTTTTAAGGTTTAGAGTCAAAGGAGCACAGTAAAAACGGTGTTAGAGTGGCAATTATCGTTTGCATAGGCCTACCAAAATATGGCGGACATGGGAAGGAAAAGCCTTGGCCTAAATACAAGGAGACCCTACCCTGAAGTTTCCTGGCATAAGACCAACTCTAGACTCCAGGCAAACTAGTTTGTCCAATCCAGGTCATTGTCTGTAGTACCACTAGTTTTATTTTTCACAGTCTTTGTTGTTGGTATCATGTTTCTGTATTGAAGATCCTGGAATCTGTATATCCTACATTGAAGTCAGGATGGTGCAGAGCATCCTCTAATTTCCACTCACAATTAAAGGGCAATGCAGAAAGTCCTGTTCAGTAAGCAGGTCATTGTTGTTGTCTTCTCAGTGTTAAGGGAAGACTCTTTTGAGCATATCGATGACAGAGCAGCAGTAGGGTCTTCCCTGGTAGAGGATTGCTTCCAGGTGATGTTATAGACAACTTTGGATGTTTCATAGATTGCTTCCCTGGTTCCAGGGTGAATGGAGAATGCCCATTCTTCT
Organism: Suncus etruscus; assembly: GCF_024139225.1. Classification (NCBI taxonomy): domain Eukaryota; kingdom Metazoa; phylum Chordata; class Mammalia; order Eulipotyphla; family Soricidae; genus Suncus; species Suncus etruscus. The sequence continues at coordinate 85,046,651 of NC_064856.1, read as the reverse complement.
GAGGCCTGTGCCAGGTCATTATGTCAATGTTCAGGGTGTAAGGTCCCATTGCACTACAAGATTTGTGTGTTCCTATCTCTATTAGATAAGAACTTAATTGTATGTATATGTTTCAGTAATTCCTTAACTCCTTAGCCCCTTTAAGTCCCTTGTATCTTACCATTTGTCATTATTCATGCATGACTTCTTTTCTTATGAAGCACAAATTACCATTCATATTTATATTTGATTGCAAACATCCCTACCCCCTTGTGTTTTTTTATGGTAAATAGGAGGTATAGGGTTTACACCTGACAGTGGTCACAATTTAGTCCAGACTATGTTCAGGAATTACTCTTGGCAGGTCTCAAGGTACTATATATGGCACCAGAGAATGAAACAAAGTCAGCTACATGCAAGGCAAGTGCACAAACACCAGTTAGTACCAACCCTCCCCAGCCCCCAGCATCTTGATCCCTCTAGTATAATCACCTAGCAAATATTGTTGGGCTTCTTACTTGGTAACTACACCCAAGCAACAAGACTTGATGGGAGAAATTCATAAAACTATTGACTGATATCACTTTAGATTTATGACCACAAATCTGAAGTGGGCATTAGCCTACGGTTCTCTAGTAATTTTAATTTCTCAACCTTATCTTCTGTCAACTCTCCAACATTCTCACCCTCTTACCAACTCATTTGACTCTTCTCAAACTAGAAGAGATAAAGTAGATTCTCTGCAGGAACTTACTATCTACCCCACTTCAGTGTTTCACCAGCCTACCTGCCAACAGGCATCTTTATCACATTATTTCAAGAGTTGATTCTGAGACCGGATCTTCTAAAAAAGCCTTGGATGCAATGTTTTCTGTCTCAAAGACAACTTTTGTAAGGATTCTGACATTTAATCCCATTGCTCTCTTGTAGTACTGTTTTTATCCTCTTCTATTTATATGAAGAGGTGTAATACATTTCATTTGAAAATAATGCACACCTTGCTGTCACCTTGAGGTAACAACCTGTAGAGCAATCATTTTTGGAAAGAGTGGTCCACTTGTCTATTTTTTGGTCTCTTGTTCCTTGGCCCACTCAAATCACTCTATATTCTCTGTAAACTCTCCCCTATCTTCATTGTCTTTGCTTTCCCCTTTGTTTTAAATGAAGTTTGCTTCTGAAAGCCCTTAAGTAGAAGTTTTCACTTCCCCTCATACCATTGGACCTAGAGGTACAATGAGTGAATTACTTGAACACTAAATGTTATTCTCCTTTTCTTGTCCCATTATCCTTAGCAAATCTTCAATCACAGTTAATATCAGCACTATTCTGAATTCTGGTTTATTTGTACTCCTTACTCTTCTCAAACTTTGAAATCCCTATGTACTCTGGCATGATTTGCAAGCCAACTCACTGAATTTCTTACACATACATGTGCTTACACAAAGACGTGCAAAAATGTGGGTTACACAAGGATTTTTTGTGTGTGTCTATTTTATTCACTGTCTTTGAACAAAGGACTTAACCTAAGTTCATTGCTGGTACTCAAGGAATAGCAATTGAATGAAAGTCCTTTTGCTGAAATTAGTAGTCAGGTCTTAATTTTACTTGAGTTCTCAGTAGTGGTGTTAACTCCTTGAAACATTTACCCTAGACATTCATAACAGACAGATTCAAGTGATTTCAGCTTATCCCGTTGGTCACTTCTGTGTATCTTTCTTGAAATAATTGCTTATCTGAAGTCTAAATTTTGGAGGACCTTAGGACTCTACCCTAGTTCTCCATCTATACTTTTTTACCTAGGATATCTCAGCGCTGCAGTATTAAGTATGGCCAATAACCTAATAATTCAGTGCTTTATCTCCAGCTCATACCTCTCCTTCACATTCCAGACTTACCTCTCTACCTCCTACTCATTACCTTTGGATGTGTAACTGGCATCTTAAACCTCCAATGGTACCAACAGTGCATCTAATTTTTCTTCCCTTTTATTCATGACCTTTCCTCCCCTACTTCCTCCAAGTACTTTCTGAACACTCATGCCAAAACCTTCGTTGAGACAGGCCTCTATTTTTTCCACTTCAAGAAAAATGCCCGACACATTGTAAGACTGGTTTTCTGAGTTCGTAGAGGTTCTTTCGCTGAAGAAAACAATCAAGGTCACCTATTAATCTCATTTTTCTCATTTTTTCTCATTATTTCCCTTTCTTTTTGTGTTGCTGTAATGAAGAGCAGAGGTTAAACGCACATGTTCTAATTGAGGTTGCACTAATTTAGTGCAAGAACACAACCTGGTTGCAGTGCTTATTAGAGGGTACTGTGGTGCACATAACCTACCTATGGTGGGAGAAGGAGCATTCTCAAGGCAGAAGTGCTCAGACATATTTAGTTGTTACACTTGCTGGGGGTTAGGCTCATGCTTGAGTTATGTGAATTGTGGAACTCACACCTCACACCTGTTCTGTTGCACTAGATATCCCAGATAACAGCTGTCAGGATCTCACTCAGAGTATGTGGGTGATATGAGGGATTGAGTTCAAGATCTCAAAATTATGTAAAGCAGGCATCTTTATGCACTAAGCCAATTTCCTGGCTCCTCATTTTTCTCAATTTAAAAATAAAGCTAATGAATTATGAAAGTAGGTGAAACAACAGTGCTAGATCCAGAGTAGCTATTTAATAAGTGTTAATGATCCTTTTTTTTTTTTTTGTAAATTCCCACAGGAATATTTTGAAGTATTTTCTCTTTTTTTTTAAATGAGAAAAATTGCAGTTTAGACAAAACAGTAAATGTGCGGAATTTAAATAAGAAAATGCATGCACTCTCCTGCCCACTCTGTCATATCATAAGAAGTCACTCAATTACAAACTTCTTTTTGAACCTCATTTATCTTCAGGGTAATTGAAACACAGGTAAATCATTTGCTATCCTGCAGCACAGCATTTCTTCAATTTTACCACTGGAAATAAAGACAAGATTTACAAAACCTGATTAAAGACTGAAAAGGAGCTGATAAAAGTCTCTATTTCCAAGTTAGTTTCTTTCTTAAAGAATATGATCCCTATTGTGTGATTGCTAGGAACTAGTTGAGCTCTGAAGATGAATACAAATATAGTTTGGGGAGAGTATATTTTTAGTGTCTGGCACATGGGGATCTGGATGAATATTTGTGAAGGGGTGAAGGGCATTAGGCATTCTTCTCATGCCCTTGTGACTGGTCTCACAATTATCCTACTTTAAATAAGGAGAAGAAAGGTTGGTCATGAATGAAGGATTAAAGTGGTAAGAGATCTAGATCAAACACATTTTTTATTTCATTAAGTGCAGGACATTCCATCCACTACTATTGAATAAGGGATTAACATATTTTTAGTGAAGAGTATGCCATTGGTATTTTCTCAAATAATTTTAGAGTCCTTTGACCCATTCCCAGGAAATGGCTAAACAAATCAGTTAAAGTTCCAACCTTAAGGAGTATTTCATTTAATATTTCAACTATTTCAAATACATTCCTTTTGATAAAACTGCCATGTCTCATAATACAAGTCAAAGTAACAAAAAAGGGAGGGAGAGGAAAAATATAAGTCAAAGTTATTAGAATTAATAACACATCACTTTTTTTTATAAAAGTGTTCCTATTAATATATTTCCCTTTTTTCTCTTTTAAATAATTTCTTTAAGCACCATGATTACAAAAATTGTTCATAATTGGGTTCAATGTACAACCCCCTTCACCAGTGCAACTTTTCTGCCACCATGACCATTGTCCCCCATCTCCTGCCTCCCTCCCAGTGCCTGCCTGTCTTCAAGACAGGCATTGTATTTCTCTACCATTGTCATGGTAGTGTAGTTATTTCTCTAACTGTACTTACCACTCTTTGTGATAAGCTTATTATCATGAACTAGTCCTTCCAGCCCTCATCCCTATTGTCTCTGGTGTTCTTGTTATACTGTCTTTTATTTTTCTTAAATCCCACACATGAGTGAGACTATTCTGTGCTTATCTCTTTATCTCTGACTTATTTCACTCAACATAATAGTCTCCAAATCCATCCATGTATAAGCAAATTTCGTGGCTTTATTTCTTCTAACAACTGTATATTTCATTATATAGATGTACCACAATTTCTTTAGCCACTCATCTGTTGTTGGCATCTGTGTTGTTTTCAGATTCTGGCTATTGTAAATAGTGCTGCTAAAAACATAAGAATGAAGATATTTTCAATTAGGGCTACAATAGAAAGAGCTTGCTTTTTGTTTGTTTTTTGAGAGCTTGGTTTTAAATGATTAGTTTATAATCTATAATCATTGAATCAAGCTTGAGTTATTAATCACAGAATGACACTTTTGTGATTATGTTATAAGGAATGTTTATTGTTGTTTAAATATAAATTAAGAGTCCTAGTGTTGGGATGGTGATGGTGAGGCCTTTCTCGGCTTGGCCTGGCACTTACAGCCCCTACAGCCAGCAGGTCTATAGGTTGCAGGGTGATGGCGGAGAAATTCACAACGCAGTCAGATGAAGTTTCAGGAGAAATCCAGCTTTATTAAAAGACTCTAACCACCATGTGCCACATGGCTTCTAAGCTAAGCTTTTTCTAAGCAGTCACTTCTCTGCTCCTTCCCTGGCTCTCTCTGCCTCTGTCTCCCTATCAGCTGCTCTCCAGGCTTCCTTGCTGACTCATTCTTCTCTCTTTAACTCTCCTTATTTTCTTTATTCCTCCAGGCAGAGTCCTCTATCACCAATTTTAGGTGTGGGCAGTTCTGATCATTCAGCTGGGATAAACAAGAAGTTGGGGAAGGGGATACCCACATTCTCCACCATTTTTGTATTATTACCCAACACTATTAATGTCTAGAATATTCAAGTTTGTTTTTATAAGCTTCTCTGAACAAAATTACAAGAACATTTCTGCAGATATACAATTTGAAAATAAGCTACTATATGATACACAATATAACATCAGCAATTGGGAAACATTCACTTGAATAGCTGAGAAATTTCAAAATTCTTCCACACTTGTGCAAACAAATATTAAAGCACTAAAGATAGATACAAAAACTATTTTATTATAGATACAATAAATATTTATAACTATTTTTGAGATCTTGGTTTTAGTTGATTAGTTTATAATCTATAATCATAAAATCAAGCTTGTATTATTAACCACAGAATGACGCTTTTGTGATTATGTTATAAAGAATGTTTATCTCTTTCTAACACAAGTCTAATGCATAATTTTGTAGTTTTAAAATATATTTTATGAAAATGAAATGACTTTTGCAAATCTATATAGTTTCTACCACTTATTATTTTTCTGTTTAAGAGTCTTCAAAATTTTATTTGCAAAATAATTTTTTGGGGGTCGACATCAGACTCATCAAAGGACCGTGAAGGAGGGATTGAATTTAGTGTCCCTGCATGCAAAGCATGTTCTACAGTCCCAACCCCTTTCTTTATTTTATATTTTATTTTATTTTTGGTTTTTGATACACACTCGGTGTCACTCAGGGGTTACGCCTGGCTATGTGCTCAGAAATCGCTCCTGGCTTGGGGTGACCATATGGGACGCTGGGGGATTGAACCGCCGTTCGTCCTAGGCTAGCGCATGCAAGGCAAATGTCTTATGCCCTGCGCCACCGCTCTGGTCCCCTTTATTTTTAAATGAGAAACCAAAATATAAAGTAGAAAGTAGATAAGTGCTGTATTAATCTTCTCTATCATTGTTCTTGAATGTCTCTGATTAAAAAGAAAAGGTTGTAAAGATGAATTTGGGGGGGGCATACTTGGTGATGCTCAGGAGTTACTCCTGGCTATGCGCTCAGAAATCGCTCCTGACTCAGGGGGACACCAGGGGTAGAAACCAGGTCTGTCCTGGGTCAACCATGTGCAAAGCAAATGCTCCACTGCTGTGCTATCGCTCTGACCCCAAGATAAAATGAATTTATAAAAGGTTCTGCCCTGCCTAATGGTATTCTCCATATAATTGATGAATATGGTACTGTGGTTTTTTTTTTTATCACTGTAATTTACAAAGTTATTGGTATTGAGGTTCTTAGAGTTCTTGAATTGACTTTTGTATGAGGCATGAAATGGAAGATCATTTTCTACATGTGGTTACCAATTTTTCCAACACAATTTATTAAAGAGCAACCTTTCATAAAATTGAGTTTAACAGGGGCTGGAGCAGTGGTGCAGTGGTAGTGGTAGGGCATTTGCCATGCACTTCCTGGTGTCTGACCAGGAAGAACAACGATTTGATACCCCGGCGTCCCATGTGGTCTCCCAAGCCAGAAGCCATTTTTGAGCTCACAGCGAGGAGTAACCCCTGAGCATCACTGGGTGTGACCCAAAAACCAAACAAACAAACAAAAAATAAAAAAACAAACAAAAAACAAATGAACAAAAAAAACCCTGAATCTAGCAGCATCTTTAATAATTCTCCTATGACCATCTTCAAGGCCATTCACCAAGAAAAAGAAGCAAAGACAAACAAATGGAACTACATCAAATTAAGAAGCTTTCACAGCACATCAAAATAATGATGATAATAATAATAATTACAAAAAATGACTAGAACACTACAAATTAGAAGAAAATATTTGCACATCACTGACATAACAAAGGGTTAACATCCAAGATGTATAGAGCACTTATAAAATTTTTTTTTTTTTTTTTTTTTTTTTTTTTTTTTTTTTTTTTGCCACTTATAAAATTTAGCAAAAGGGGCCGGAGTGGTGGCACAGCGGTAGGACGTTTTCCTTGCATGCTGCTGACCTAGGATTGACCGAGGTTGATCCACTGGCGTCCCATATGGTCCCCAAGCCAGGAGCGCTTTCTGAGCACATAGCCAGAAGTATCCCCTGAAAGTCACTGGGTGTGGCCCCAAAATAATTAGCAACAAAGTAACCTCAAAAAATGGGGAGATAGGGGCCGAAGCAGTGGCACAAGCGGTAGGGCGTTTGCCTTACACGCACTAACCTAGGACGGACCGTGGTTCGATCCCCGAGCATCCCATATGGTCCCTGAGCCAGAAACAATTTCTGAGCGTGTAGCCAGGAGTATCCCCTGAACGTCACCGGTGTGCCCCCCCCACCCGGGCACATGGGGAGATAGACACTTCCATCAAAGAATCCAATAAATATATGCCAATTAACAGATGGACAGTAAATATATGAAACAACATTCATCACTTATCATCAGGTAAGTGCAAATCAAATCAGTGAGATATCACCTTTTACCAGTGAGTCCGGTACACATTAAAAAAATACTAAAAATGGAAAATGATGACTATCAATACTTCCCAATTAGTCAGGTCCAGTCTGATAGCTGTGGCCTTTTCAGAAAGGAGGGGACAGATTTCCCCCTTTTGGCATGAACTACAGTAACCCAACACCATTCCTCACACCCTCCAACAGAAAGGGCTTTATTTATTAAACACCATAGTTACAAAATTGTTCAAGATTGAGTTTCAGTCATACAGTGTATACCACCCTTAACCAGTGCACATTTCCTGCCTCTAATGTCCCAAGATTCCCTCCCACATTCCCCACTGTCTGTGACAGATTTTACTTCTCCCCCCCTCTCTTTTATCCTTTTAGACACTGATTTTCACTATTGTTAATGAAGGGGTACCATGCATATCATTTTTCTTTTTTGAGCACCCAGTTCTTGTCCAGAGTAATCAATTTCAACTATCATGATCATAGTATACCCTTCTTTATCCTAACTGCTCAGCTATACTATTTGTGGCAGCTTCCTACCTTGGATAGGTACTCCTAGTCCTCATCTCTATTGTCTCTAGATATTATTGCCATACTGTTTTATTCTGATATTTCACAAATGAGTGAGATTATTCTATATCTATTACTTTTCTCTGATTCATTTTGACATGCATAATAATCTCCATATCCATCCATGTATAAACAAATTAATGAATTTATTTTTTCCTAACAGCTGCATAGTATTACATTGTGTAAATCTATTATGGTTTTTTTCTTTAGCCATGCATCTGTTCTTGGGCACTTGGGTTGTTTCCAGATTCTGGACAATGTAAATAGTGCTGAGAATAACATAAGAGTGCAGAGGACTTTTCTGCATGGTGTTTGTGTGTCCCTAGGGTATATTCCTAAGAGTGGTATTGCAGGATAATATGGAACCTTGATTTCTAATTGGGCCCCAGTACAATTCATATATTTTGCCCAAAAGGCTGGACTAGGCTATACTCCCACTAGCAGTGAGAAAGTTACTTTCTCTCTGAATCTGTATCAGCACAAGTTGTTCTTGTTCTTTGTAATAGTGACCCAATTTATTTCAGATTTATAAACCTTGGACTGTTTAGCTAGAGGACACCTCAATATTTTGTAGTATCAGCCCAATGTTATCACAGGAAATCTGATGGGAAAGTTATATAGTAATCTTCCCACCTCAGTGAACCTAACTAGTAGCACACAAGGCTCAACTAGCACCAAAACAGAGTCCAGTATATCCTTAGACACTGAGTTTAGTAATACCAGTCATAGCAAATTGACCTTTGCTGATCTCAACTTTGATAATTCCAGTTACTTTTGTGTTATAATATGAAATAAATTTGCTTGTGCCTGTATGGAGGCTGACTGTGGTGATGGGTGGGTAACTTGGAATACTGATGAAGGAATGAATAGTCACACTGGTGATGGGACTGGTGTTTGAACATTTATTTATTTTTTTGTGGGGTACATCTGGTGATGCTCAGGGATTACTCCTGGTTAAGCGCTCAGATATCACTTCTGGCTTGGGGGTCCATATGGAATATGGATTCAACCCAGGTCCATCCTGGGTTAGCCACGTGCAAGGAAAACGCCCTACCGCTGTGCTGTCACTCCGGCCCCTAGTGTTTGATCATTTAATGCAACTGTATCATGAATAACATGTTAAATTATTGTGTTATAATAAAAATTAGAAAAAAATAAAAGGATAAAAATAAACAGTGTTGGGGCCAGAGCAATAGCATAACTGATAAGGCATTTGCCTTGAATGCAGCCTACCAGGCTCAATCCCTGACATCCCATGTGGTCCCTCAAGCCTTCTAGGAGTGATTTCTGAGTACAGAGCCAGGAGTAACCCCTGAACACTTCTGGATGTGGCCCCCAAACAAAACAAAACAACAGTTTGGCATAGATATGGGAGTAAAGAAACATATATCCATTATTCATGGGAATGTCCTCATCTTTGAAAAACAGTATGGGCACTTCTCAAAAACAAAGCAATAACAGCAACCCCCTGCAAACACACAAAAAAATCAGCTTCTATTATGGTCCAACAATTCCACTTCTCAGCATTTACTCTAAGGCTCCAAAAACACCTTTTTGAAAAGGCATTTCTTCCCTTACATTCATTGGAATACTATTCACAACAGCCAAAATCTGCAAACAACTCATGTGACCGTTACTAAACTGCTGGATTTAAAAACGTGGCAATATACACAGTAAAATACTACTCATCAATAAGAAAAGGTAAAGCGATGCAATTTCTACTACATGGATGGAAATAGAAAATATTATACTGAGCAAAGTCAATCAGAAGGGAAGAGACAGATACAGAGTTATTTCTTGTTTGTGGTATATAAAGAGAACAACAAATGGTCAAAGAAAATAGAACTGGAGAGTTGGTCTGCAAAATTGATCTTGGAGGGGGTAAAATGGGAAGTGTTCCTGGGACACTGGCCAAAAGTGGGTACTCTGGTGTGGGTGTGGTGTTGGATTATGTATGGGTGAAGCTATCATTAGCAATTTTGCAAATCACATAAATAAAAATAAATAAAATAAATAAAAATAAAAATGTGAAATTAAAAAATAAAAATGTTAAATATTAAGCTATTCATTTCATTAGAGCAGAATACAGAGCAAGTAATATACAATTGAATTTTCACAGCACTCCTTTGTTTTTTTGTTTTGGGTCATACCTTTGATGCATTCCCCTTGCCATGCTGGGGAATATACAGAATACTGAGGATCAAACCCAGGAAGGACACATGCAAGGCAAGAGCCCTACCAGCTGTGCTATTTCTCAAGCCCCAGAATTCTTTTTTTGGAGTCCAAAAAGCACTAACAGGTGTGACCCTTTAAAATTTTTAAAAGGGCCCCAGTACAATACTATGGATCACTTGCCTTGCATGTGACTAACCTGAGTTTAATCCCTGGCATGCCATATAGTCTCCAGATCACTGCTAAAAGTAATCCCTGAGCACAGAGCCAAGAGCAAGCCCTTATTACCTTGACTAGATTGCTCAGAAGACATGACAGATTTTATCAAAAGGGAGTTTTTAAATTAGTTGAAATATAAGATGAGATTACCCTTAAGGTTAGGACTTAGACCTTATTATTTGGCCATTCCTCAGAAAATTAAATTAAATAAGTAACAGAACAAAAATATTCTTACCAAATCTCTCATAATCCTTTTGATATACAGTAGCATCTGATATGGGAAAGTTATTAAGTAAAATAAAATTAAAAAATCTTCAATAGCCAAAATTACCTTAAAATATTCTTTAAATCATTTGTAAAGTTTAGTCCATATAATTGTGAATTTAATTTAGTTTCTTTTATCATTTCAATAGTGTTTTATGTAATTCAATTAACTTTAAATTGTTTTCTTTTTAAGGTTGCTGATCAAGCCATCATCAACCACTTCTCTATTATGTGAATGATGTACATTAAAATCCTTCACAGTTTTTCCCATCGGTTTCACAAGTTTATTATTGGTTTCAGGTTTAATAGCTCTTATCACTTTTACTATGAGGTTTATTTCCTTGCAGTACAATCCTTTTAAGTTATTTTAGCATGGTTCAGTGACATTACAATTGGAACTCCTAGCTAGTATCTGTTCTCTTTTCTCATGCTTGGATAAATTTTCCAATGAATAAACTTGTCTTCACCCATCAATAAATATGAAAAGATTGTGTGTACTATTTTATTATGCTCATTTAGGATCACTATTTTATGAAAACTACATGAAAGCCAAAATACCCTACCCAAAGAAATATAAGATAGTCAAACAAGTACATATTCTCTTGAAGCAGGCACTTGCAGAATATAAAAAGTAAGCCTCCCAATTGAATGAATCTGTGTGCTCCTCTGACAACATTAACAGATAGACATAAAAAGAAAAAAAAATTTTCCTCACTTCTTCCTTCCAATTCCTCAGAGGGAGGAGGGAATAATGGAGCCTGGGAATAATGAATGTCCTGCTAGCTCTAAAGTGACAGAGTTAAATGGCCTCTCTGATTAATGGGGCATAATTGCAAAAGAATCTTAAATCCTGGTTTGTGACAGATTGGGCATGGGAAGTTATAAATAAAGAAATAAGGAATATATAACATCACAAAACAAAGATTGGAAAATAGGATTACCAAGCCTCTTAACTCATAAAGTTTATCTGATATCTCCTTATTGAATGTCTTTCTTTTTGTGTGTCTTCCCATTAGCAAACAGGAATGTTTTGTTCATTAACTATCTAAAAGTGCAAAACAGTGAAGTTTAGCGTACACTTGAGATGGTCATCTCAAATCCTGTGAATTCAATGTAATACTCTCTACCAAAGTATATAAGTTTTGAGCAATCAATGTCATGTTCTATCCATTTCCATGGCTTCATCCTTAGTCTAATTGCTAATACAAAATGTTTTTATAATACCCCATACCATATGTTGCTTCTTCTTTAAATATTAAAATGTGTTAATTACACTTACATGGAAGGAAAACATAGGTGCAGAAAGACCCAAGACCCAAGAACAATAGTGCATTTGTCCTAGGTCTTTGGAATGTAATCAAACATCTAATAATCTTTAAAGATCTTACTAAGTTTTGTGGCTTCTATTCAGGCTGAATGAACTAATTACTGTTTGGAAAAACATATATATAATTTGAATATTAAAATTGTAAATTGGCCAATATAAGTTTCTAGGTATATTTTCAGCTTGTTTACCTGTTTTTATTTCCTATATGAATTTTAGGTATATTCACACTGACATTTTAATAAAAATGTCACTTATTAAACACTTATCAATGATCAAAGGGGTTTTAATTATGATGCTATATAAGGACATTATTATATATAATATAAGGATATTACTAAAGGAAAATTTATGTCCCTATATTTTCCTACAGTTTTTAAGTATGAATTTACATGCACTGATAAACCTGCACATTTCTTTTCTCCAATGTTTGCTTTGTTTTGTTTGTTGTTCTGTTTTATTTTTCTCACATCATCTGTTCTCAGAGCTTACTCCTAACTGCTCTAGGTAGTCACTCTCGACAGGATTCAGGAACCATATGCAGTGTTGGTGATATTTCTGAGTGGGCTGCATGCAAGGCAATCACTACCTGGTGTACAATTTCTCTGGTCTTTGCACATTTCTACCTTTTGCATTTTGTTCTAGTAGCTTATTCTTTATAGACAAGAGGATCCTGATAGCTGTCTCGGAACTAAAAAAAATATGTTGATTCTATTTTAAATTTAAATCTCTGAAGGCTTTATATCCGAGCGGTCCTTGCCAGTGACTCAGTCGTTTGTTTCAGGCTTTGCACTGAAGTGATATTTTGCAATGACACTTTTAAAACTATTTCTTTTACAGAATTTCAGATATATTTCTCCCCTTAATTTTTTTTGGCAAGCATGCATGTTGCCAACCCATGCATGTAGTGTCTGTACACACATGTCACTGGCATCTCCCATCTTAAAATGTGTATTTTCTTGCTTTCAGACTACAATGCTGGGATGTATACTGGACTTTCCACCTTTGGAAAAGCCCAAGTTCTCTTTGAGCACAGCACAATCTCTTTCTTTTTATGTTTTTTGTTTTTTTTTTTGTTTTTGGGCCACACCCGGTGATGCTCAGGGGTTACTCCTGGCTATGTGCTCAGAAGTTGCTCCTGGCTTGGGGGACCATATGGGACGCCGGGGGATCGAACTGAGGTCCATCCAAGGATAGCGCAGGCAAGGCAGGCACTTTTCTCTAGCACCACCTCCCGGCCCCACAATCTCTTTCTTATCCTCTCCTTCCCCTTCCTGAGAACCTCCCCTTTCTCAGAATTTCTTTTTTTTTGTGTGTGTGTGTGTGTGGTTTTTGGGTCACACCCGGCAGTGCTCAGGGGTTACTCCTGGCTTCATGCTCAGAAATTGCTCCTGGCAGGCACGGGGGACCATATGGGACGCCGGGATTCAAACCGATGACCTTCTGCATGAAAGGCAAACACCTTACCTCCATGCTATCTCTCCGGACCCCCCTTTCTCAGAATTTCTAAATGAAACCTGCTTTTACTTAAAATATCTTTTCCATAATTGAATTGTAAGGCATCTCAAAATAGTGATCTTATCAAGGATTAATTCATTTCAATCTACACTAAATTAATGTCTTATCAGCAATAATGTAAGCTTCTTAGAGAATTTCTCTAAAACCTCTTTTCTATTTTTCTAAATTTCAGAACATATAATAATGTTGTCCTTAACTTGTTTTCACCCAGAAAGCAAAAGTAAGCTCTCATTTTAAATAGTTAATTTCCTTCCACAGCCATGACATTATTTCTTTAAACACACACACACACACACACACACACACACACAAAATTTGCTGAGTTGTGGCAAAGTGAAGGAAATTACTTTTGCCCCAGGTAACCTCCAAGAATTACCATTAGCATTTTACGATAATTCTGACTCATCAAGCTTACAAATCAGTGTGATTTTAACCAGGACTTTACTTCTCACTGTTAATCTTCCATCTTTCAATGCCATTCACATGTTCTCCAGGCATTTTTTCTATTTATTTAAGAAACAAATCACCACATATAGTTTAAATATGAAATGAAAACTTTACTGTAAACCAAATCCAAAATTTATTAAAGTGGTTATTATCATTTTTAATCTCTCTTAATGCTCTCTCATCCTGGGCCTGAGCGTTTGCTCTTTCCTTCAATTCCTTTTGCCTGGTAGGGAGATTTTATTCATTACTTTATTATTTTGGGAAGATCTTTTAACCTTGCTATTCTGCCTTTAAAAATGTTATTGTATTTCCCTTTTTAGGGGAATCTGATACAGTATATGCATACATATAGATTTTTAAAATAATTTTTATTGTGACCAACATGAATTACAAATCTTTCATAATAATATTTGTGGTACACAGTGGCATTGAATCAGGGGTATTTCTTTTTTTTTTTCTTTTTTGGTTTTTGGTGCTCAGGGGTTACTCCTGGCTGTCTGCTCAGAAATAGCTCCTGGCAGGCATGGGGGACCATATGGGACACTGGGATTCAAACCAGCCACTTTAGGTCCTGGATTGGCTGCTTGCAAGGCAAACACCGCTGTGCTATCTCTCCGGGCCCAATCAGGGGTATTTCTACCACCAGTGTTGTCCTCCCTTCGCCCCAATTCCCAGCATCCCCCTTTTTTTGTCCCCCCAGACTACTAGGGTAACTGATCCCCTCTGTGTTGAAGATTGGCTATCGATTCTGTTGTCGTTGACTTTGGGTTTGGTGTTTAAGTCTGATCCTTTTTTATTTCTACTCGATGGTCATACGACTGTTTGGTTCTGGTACCATCTGTTTTTTCCCCCCTCAATTTATGAAGCAGAACAAGATGATTCAAGTTATGTGGTTCTGTTTGAAAAAAAGAAGAAAGAAAGAAAAAAAGAAAAAACAACAAACAAAAAATAGGGGGAATCCATCCTAGAAGTTATAAATATCAATTTAAAAAGAATGGGAAAAAAGAAGAAAAACACACCCCCCCCGAAAATAAAGCCTACAACAAAAACAAAATAGACAAAACAAAAAAAGAAACAAAAATCACACAAAAGACCAAAACTAGCAACTACAAAAATAGCACCACAGCAACAAATACAATGGCCAAACAATAACCACGAGAACAAAAGAAAAAAAAGAAATGAAAAGAAAAAAGGAAGAGGGCTGGTTGTAAGGTTTTTTTGTTTTTTTTTTTGGTTTTGTTTTTACATAGGCACAGTATATTGGGGAAATTAGAAAGGGAATTAATTCCCTTGGCCTTAAAAGATACAGGATTTCTCTGCCCTCGAAACATATTTTCATGGGAATAATTACAGGCTCCATACACGCTCCTTTTCAGACCCCAAGGATTTTTTATGGTGCCAGGAAACTTTCTGCTCAGTTGTGAATGATAGAATCAGGCCTCTATTTTGAGATCTTGGTATTTTCACAAGTGTTAGAATGAATAAAGCCTAGATTAGTGTCTTTCTTTATGGTTCTACCAGTTCTATTCCAAGACTGTTGTTGTAATCAGTCTTCTGTAACTGGTGATCTTGATTTTTGCACAGATCCTAGGACGAAGCCTAGGGTAGTCTTTCATTATGTTTCCAGAAAATCTGCTCTGTCGTAGTTGTCAAAGACCTCTGGAATTAGAGATCTTAGTTATTGTACAAATCCTAGGCTGAAGCCTAGGTTAGGTCTTTCTTTTTGGTCTCAGGATAAGTTCTGCCCAATCATGGTTGTCTTCTGTAGTTAGCTATCTTGGTTTTTGCACAGATCAAAGGATGCTATGCCTTCTGATTTCATCTTACCAAGTTAGGTGATTAGATAGGACAACCTGCTCTTAGACCAAATTGTTGCCATTTCATCGTTGTCAGGATGACATATCAAAACTGGCGCAAGTTGGTGTTAGAGCGGTATTAGGAATTTCTCAGGGGTAGTTTGGTTCCATGTGCTATTGCAGGGAACTGTGTCTATTCTAGTATACATACAAATTTGTGCCTCTTCAAACTTTTGCCCAACAACTATGTTTTTATTCGTAAAACATGTATTTCTATTTACTTAAAATATATGTTATTATTTATATCCCTTGATACCTATATTTTTCAGTTTATAAAATTAGAACTCATATATTGACCTTCACCTTGAGCAGAATTGCTTAATATTCTGACTGATACTAATGATATTATTTCATTTTTGGTTATTTATTTTCATATATGTAATTATATTTTTAAATAATTTTTATTGTGACCAATGTGAATTTCAATTCTTTCACAAGTATATTTAAGGTACAGAGTGACAGTAAATTAGGGTCATTCCCACCACCACTGTTGTCCTCTCTCCACCCCTGTTCCCAGCATGCATCCTATACCTCTCCTTTTGCACCCGGGATTGTTAGTGTAACAGGTTCCTTTTGTATATAGCTTGTTGTAGATTGGGTATCTTGATTCTGTT
Source organism: Suncus etruscus (assembly GCF_024139225.1). Lineage (NCBI taxonomy): Eukaryota > Metazoa > Chordata > Mammalia > Eulipotyphla > Soricidae > Suncus > Suncus etruscus. The sequence goes on along the minus strand of NC_064856.1, from coordinate 85,030,466 downwards.
GTCTTTTGGTTTGGTATTTAGGTCTGATCATTTTTTATTTCCATTCAATGTTCATGTGACTATTTGCGCCTAGTACCATCCACTCCCCCCACCCCCATTTATGAAGCAGAACAAGAGGATTCAAGATCTGTGGTTCTGTTGGGAAAATAAAAAGAAAGAAGAAAAGCTAGGGAGAAACCTGTCTAGAAGCTATAAATATAAATTTAAGAAAAGAAAGAAAAAAACAAGCAACTACAATAAAACAAAACAACAACAACATAAAACAAGAATATCAACAAGAAAAAGAAAAAAAGGAAAGGGAGCTGGTTTGGCAAGATGGGTATTTTGTTTGTTTGTTTGTTTGTTTTTGCATAGGCACAGTAAGTATTGAGAAAATTAGAAAGGGAATTTTCTTAGCCTAAGAGATACAGGGTTTCTCCATGATACTAATGATTTTTTAATAATTTTATTGTGACCAAAGTGAATAACAAATCTTTCACAGTAATATTTTTTTATTTTTTCATTTAAACAACTTTATTACATACATGATTGTGTTTGGGTTTCAGTCATGTAAAGAACACCACCCATCACCAGTGCAACATTCCCATCACCAATGTACCAAATCTCCCTCCTCCCCACCCAACCCCCGCCTGTACTCTAGACAGGCTTTCTATTTCCCTCATACATTCTTATTATTGGGATAGTTCAAAATGTAGTTATTTCTCTAACTAAACTCATCTCTTTTTGTGGTGAGCTTCATGAGGTGAGCTGTAACTTTTAGCTCTTTTCTAATTTGTGTCTGAAAGTTATTATTGCAAGAATGTCTTTCATTTTTCTTAAAACCCATAGATGAGTGAGACCATTCTGCATCTCTCTCTCTCTCTCTCTCTCTCTCTCTCTCTCTCTCTCTCTCTCTCTCTCTCTCTCCCTCCCTGACTTATTTCGCTTAGCATAATAGATTCCATGTACATCCATGTATAGGAAAATTTCATGACTTCATCTCTCCTGACAGCTGCATAATATTCCATTGTACCACAGTTTCTTTAGCCATTCATCTGTTGAAGGGTATCTTGGCTCTTTCCAGAGTCTTGCTATGGTAAATAGTGCTGCAATGAATATAGGTGTAAGGAAGGGATTTTTGTATTGTATTTTGTGTTCCACTCCTAGGAGTGGAATAGCTGGGTCGAATGGGAGCTCGATTTCCAGTTTTTGGAGGAATCTCCATATTGCTTTCCATAAAGGTTGAACTAGACAGCATTCCCACCAGCAGTGGATAAGAGTTCCTTTCTCTCCACATCCCCGCCAACACTGCTTGTTCTCATTCTTTGTGATGTGTGCCAATTTCTGGGGTGTGAGGTGGTACTTCATAATTGTTTTGATTTGCATCTCCCTGATGATTAGTGATGTGGAGCATTTTTTCATGTGTCTTTTGGCCATTTGTATTTCTTCTTTGTCAAAGTGTCCATTTCTTCTCCCCATTTTTTGATGGAATTAGATGTTTTTTTCTTGTAAATTTCTGTCAGTGCCTTGTATATTTTGGAGATTAGCCCCTTGTCTGATGGGTATTGGGTGAATAGTTTCTCCCACTCAGTGGGGGCTCTTGTAAACTGGGCGCTATTTCTTTTGAGGTGCAGAAGATTCTCAGTTTAATATATTCCCATCTGTTAATATCTGCTTTTACTTGCTTGGAGAGTGCAGTTTTCTCTTTGAAGATGCCTTTAGTCTCAATGTCCTGGAGTGTTTTACCTACGTGTTGTTCTATATATCTTATGGTTTCAGGTCTGATATCGAGTTCTTTCATCCATTTGGATTTAACCTTCATACATGATGTTAGCTGGGGGTCTAAGTTCAATTTTTTTGTAAGTGGCTAGCCAGTTGTGCCAACACTACTTGTTGAAGAGGCTTTCTTTGCTCCATTTAGGATTTCTTGCTCCTTCATCAAAAATTAGGTGATTATATGTCTGTGGAACATTCTCTGAGTATTCAAGCCTATTCCACTGATCTGAGGGTCTGTCTTTATTCCAATACCATGCTGTTTTGATAACTATTGCTTTGAAGTACAGTTTAAAGTTGGGGAAAGTAATTCCTCTCATATTCTTTTTCCCAATGATTGCTCTAGCTATTCTAGGCAGTATATTGTTCCAAATGAATTTCAAAAGTGCCTAATCCACTTCTTTGAAGAATGTCATAGGTATCTTTAGAGGGATCACATTAAATCTGTACAATGCTTTGGGGAGTATTGCCATTTTAATTATGTTAATCCTGCCAATAAATGAGCATGGTATGTGCTTCCATTTCCATGTGTCCTCTCTTATTTCTTGGAGCAGAGTTTTATAGTTTTCTTTGTATAGGTCCTTCACATTTTTAGTCAAGTTGATTCCAAGATATTTGATTTTCTGTGGCACTATTGTAAATGGGTTTGCTTTCTTTTTTTTTTTTTTGGTTTTTGGGCCACACCCGGTAACGCTCAGGGGTTACTCCTGGCTATGCGCTCAGAAGTCGCTCCTGGCTTGGGGGACCATATGGGACGCCGGGGGATCGAACCGCGGTCCGTCTCCTTAGGCTAGCGCAGGTAAGGCAGGCACCTTACCTCCAGCGCCACCGCCCGGCCCCGGGTTTGCTTTCTTAATGTCCATTTCTTCCTTATTACTATTGATGTATAAAAAGGCCATTGATTTTTGTGTTAATTTTGTAGCCTGCCACCTTGCTACATGAGTCTATTGTTTCTAGAAGCTTTTTCGTAGAGACTTTAGGGTTTTCTAGGTAGAGTATTATGTCATCTGCAAACAGCGAGAGCTTGACATCTTAGTTTCCTATCTGAATTCTTTTAATATTTTTTCTTGCCTAATCGCTATAGCAAGTACTTCCAGTGCTATGTTGAATAGGAGTGGTGAGAGAGGACAGCCTTGTCTTGTGCCAGAATTTAGAGGAAATGCTTTAAGATTTTCCCTATTGAGGACCATATTTGCCTCTGGCTTGTGGTAGATGGCCTTAACTATATTGAGAAAGGTTCCTTCCATTCCCATCTTGCTGAGAGTTTTGATCAAGAATGGGTTTGGACCTTATCAAATGCTTTCTCTGTGTCTATTGATATGATCATGTGATTTCTATTTTTCTTGCTGTTGATGTTGTGTATTATGTTGATAGATTTACGGATGTTAAACCATCCTTGCATTACTGGGATGAAACCTACTTGATAATAGTGGATGATCTTTTTTTTTTTTAAACACCTTGATTACATACATGGTTGTGTTTGGGGTTCAGTCATGTAAAGAACACCACCCATCACCAGTGCAACATTCCCATCACCAATGTCCCAAATCTCCCTCCTTCCCACCCGACCCCCGCCTGTACTCTAAACAGGCTCTCAATTTTCCTCATACATTCTCGTTATTAGGACAGTTCAAAATGTAGTTATTTCTCTAACTAAACTCATCACTCTTTGTGGTGAGCTTCCTGAGGTAAGCTGAAACTTTCAGCACTTTTCTCTTTTGTGTCTGAAAATTATTATTGCAAGAATGTCTTTCATTTTTCTTAAAACCCATAGATGAGTGAGACCATTCTGCGTTTTTCTCTCTCTCCTTCAACCGTGGAAGATTATAAGAGTCCAAGAATTTATCCATTTCTTCCAGGTTCTCATTTGTAGTGGCATAGAGTTTCTGATTACCCTTTGAATCTCTGTCATATCAGTAGTGATCTCTCCTTTTTCATTCCTAATACGAGTTATCAAGTTTCTCTCTCTTTCTTTGTTAGGTTTGCCAGTGGTCTATCAATCTTGTTTATTTTTTCAAAGAACCAACTTCTGCTTTTGTTGATCTTTCGGATTGTTTTTTGGGTTTCCACTTCGTTGATTTCTGCTCTCAGCTTTGTTATTTCCTTCTGTCTCCCTATTTTTTCGGTCCTTTTGTTGAGCATTTTCTAGTTCTATTAGCTGTGTCATTAAGCTACTCAGGTAAGCTCCTTCCTACCTGATGTATGCTTTGCAAAGCGATAAATTTTCCTCTCAGTACTGCTTTTGCTGTGTCCCATAAGTCTGATAGTTTGTGTCTTTATTGTCATTTGTTTGTAGGAACCTTTTGATTTCCTCCTTGATTTCATCTCGGACCCACTGGTTATTGAGTATGAGGCTGTTTAACTTCCAGGTGTTAACGTTTTTCTTCTGAGTCCCTTTGGAATTTACAAATAATTTCAGAGCCTTGTGGTCAGTGAAGGTAGTCTGCAAAATTTCTATTCTCTTGATATTATGGAGGTATGTTTTATGTGCCAGCATGTAGTCTATCCTGGAGAATGTCCCATGTATATTGGAGAAGAATGTGTACGCAGGTTTCTGGGGATGGAGTGTCCTATATATATCCACTAGGCCTCTTTCTTCCATTTCTCTCCTCAGGTCTAGTATATTCTTGTTGGGTTTCAGTATTGTTGACCTATCCAGTGTTGACAAAGCCGTGTTGAGTTCCCCACAATTATTGTGTTGTTATTAATATTATTTTTCAGATTTGTCAACAGTTGTGTTAAATATTTTGCTGGCCCCTCATTCAGTGAATATATGTTTAGGAGAGTGATTTCTTCCTGCTCTACATACCCCTTGATTAATATAAAATGTCCAGCTTTGTCCCTTCCAACCTTTCTGAGTATAAAGTTTGCATTATCTGATAATAGTATGGCCACTCCAGCTTTTTTATGGGTGTTGTTTGCTTGGATGATTTTTCTCCAGCCTTTTATTTTGAGTCTATGTTTGTTCTGACTATTCAGGTGCGTTTCTTGTAGGCAGCAGAAGGTTGGATTGAGTTTTTGGATCCATTTAGCCACTCTGTGTCTCTTGACTGGTGCATTTTGTCCATTGACGTTGAGAGAAAGAATTGTCCTGGGATTTAATGCCATCTTTATATCGAAATTTGGTGTGTCTTTTGGTTAGTCTTGTCTTAAATTAGGTCTTTCAGTTTTTCTCTTAAGACTGGTTTTGAGACTGTAAAGTTTCTGAGCTGTTTTTTGTCTGTGAAACCATGTATTCGTCCATCAAACTGGAAAGTGAGTTTTGCTGAGTAAAGTATTCTAGGTGAAGCATTCATTTCATTCAGTCTTGTCACAATATCCCACCACTGCTTTCTGTCCTTGAGTGTTTCTGGTGACAGGTCTGCTGTAAATCTCAAGGATGCTTGCTTGAATGTGATTTCCCCTTTTGATCTTGCTGTTTTCAGAATTCTGTCTCTATCTGTGGGATTTGTCATTGTGACTAGGATGTGTCTTGGGGTGGTTTTTCTGGGGTCTCTTTTGGTTGGTACTCTTCGAGCATGCAGGATTTGATCACATATATTCTTTAGCTTTGGAAGTTTCTCTTTAATGATGTTCTTGACCATTTATTCTTCCTGGAAATTTTCTTCCTGGGTCTCTGGAACTCCAATGATTCTTAAGTTGTTTCTGTTGATCTTATCATAGACTTCTATTTTCATCTGTTCCCATTCTTTGACTAATTTTTCCATTGTCTGTTCATTTGCTTTAAGTTTTTTTTCCAATTTCTCCTGCTGTATGGAATTGTTATGTATCTTATCTTCCACAGCACCAAGTCTATTCTCAGCTTCTTATACCCTGTCCTAGAGCTTATCCATTTTGTCATTCACTTCGTTTACTGACTTTTTCAGGCCTGTTAGTTGACATGTTATTTCAGTTTGGAGTTTTGTGATTTCTGTCATCATATTTTCTTGGTTCTTATTAGTGTTCTGTTCAACTTGATCCATGGTTTCTTTGAGTTTGTTGAGGATCTTCCATATTGCTAGTCTAAAGTCCTTATCTGAGAGGTTGATTAGTTGGTTGGTCATTATCTGGTCCTCAGAATTGTCATCTTCATTCTCTATGTCTGATGCTGGCCTGCGTTGTTTCCCCATTGTCACACTTGTATTGTGGGTTTTTCTATGTATTGTGGTGGTATTCATTGGCTATCTGATGCAGGCAGCACATTCCTCTGGCTCCGCCCTTTCTGGATGGGCCGATTTGCCTCTAAGGGAGGGGAGTCCTCCCTTAGATGAGGCCTCACACAGGATCAAATCTTAGGCCCGAGCACGCAACAGAGAAGACAGTCTGGAGAGAAATGCTTGCTTCTGTGATCCAGCACAGTTCTTACTGTGATTTTTTCTTCTTGTTGCAATGGTGTTCTTTTCTTAGAAAGAGCGCACGGCTTTGTAGTGAAGCAGAGCGGCCATGCTCTGCTGGAGCCTCTTTTTGGCCCACTCCCAAGAGGTTCACGCAACAGGATAGTAGACAGAGACACACAGGCAGCACTCACAGTTTTTCACAGTCGGGCCCCACTGGGCAAGCGTAGTTTCATGGATTTTTCGGATGATCTTTTTAATGAGGCATTGAATCCTATTTGCCAGGATTTTGTTGAGGATCTTTGCATCTGTATTCATCAGCGATATTGGTCTGTAATTTTTTTTGGTAGCATCTCTGTCTGGTTTAAGTATCAAGGTGATGTTGGTTTCATAAAAGCTATTTGGAAGTGTTCCTGTTTTTTCAATTTCATGAAAGAGTCTTGCCAGGGTTGGTAGAAGTTCCTCTTGAAATGTTTGAAAGAATTCATTAGTAAATCCATCTGGGCCTGGACTTTTGTTTTTGGGCAGACCTTAGATTACTATCTTAATTTCCTCAATAGTGATGGGTGTGTTTAGATATGCTACATCGTCTTCATTCAACCGTGGAAGATTATGAGTCCAAAAATTTATCCATTTCTTCCAGGTTTTGTTCTTTCTTAGAGATGCACAATATTGTTGTGTATATATAACACACTTTTTTGATCTATTGATTGTAGTTGAACATTTTGTTTGCTTCTATAAATTGGCTGTTGTACTATGTGTGGCAGTGAACATAGGCTTGTATGTATTCCTTTAAATTAATACTTATTTTTGGTTTTTCGGCCACACCCGTTTGATGCTCAGGGGTTACTCCTGGCTAAGCGCTCAGAAATTGCCCCTGGCTTGGGGGGACCATATGGGATGCTGGGGGATAGAACCTCGGTCCTTCCTTGGCTAGCGCTTGCAAGGCAGACACCTTACCTCTAGCACCACCTCACTGGCCCCTAAATTAATATTTTTATGATATCTATTTATTATATCCCCTCCCTAAACAGTCTACACAAATATAAGAATAGGTCCAGACTTTAGTATTAGACATGGGGATGTATCACCCAGATCCCAGATACCTTTCCACAGAAGTGTTGTTGCCCCAACTCTTAATGTGGTTTCTCCAACTCTTAATGAGTACCACCCAGCCTATTCAGAGATTATCTTAGGGCAGCCCACATCAAATTAGGAATACATCTAATAAAACTGCAAGGGCTTGACACATGAGGAAGATGTTATATGTTTTATAGGTTCATGAGCATGCTAGGATATCCTGTCATAAAAGAAATATAAATGGTTATATATTTTATAGTGCTTTAGGAAGAGGAAATAAGGTGCTTTGGTTCTTTGGGTTCAAAGTGCTAGCATCTTTCACTTTAGAAATACTACTGCCATCCAAGTTACCCAGGTGTCCTTTGTGTGTGTTTAAGAGAGAGCATGGGTTTCTGCAGTGATGAATCCACTGAGAATGCACATCTTAAATTGAGATGCAGTCAACTTTTAGGATGGAAAATGAACTCCACATGTCTTTACAAAGCTGGATTTATCATGGGGCCACAGAGCCATAGCACAGTGGTAAGCGTTTGCCTTGCACGTGGCCAACACAGGATGGACCCAGGTTTGAACCCAAGCATCACATATGGTTCCCAAGCCTGCCAGGAACAACTTCTGAGCGCAGAGCCAGGAGTAACTCCTGAGCACCACCAAGTGTGACACTTCCCCCCAAAAAGCTGGCTTTATCAGTAGAACTTCCAAACTTCCTCGCTTAGAGTATTCTGCACACAGAAAATTAATCTGGTGATGTCACAAGATCAAGTCTAGGGCTCTTGACTTTATCCTTTATCCTTATATCCTTCAATTCTGACTAACGGTCATATCATGATCTTTAGATTCTCATTAAACTTCTTTTTTTGAGGGGGCCACCCTTTTCTGGTTGTTGCCCCAACTTCTGCATGGTGGTTTATTAGTTCATTTTCTCCTCCTCCAAAGTGCTAATGATTTTCATCTCAATGCTAGATGGCTTTCATAACTATGAAAGGGATAAGCCATTTAATCTCAGTTTTATTTCCAAAATAAAAAACCTCATTACCAGGCTCCTCTTCTATCTATCTTCTGTAGTAGCATTCCTCTTTAGAAATTTCTTTCCCTAAATTTATAATGGATGCTTGAATACTGAGATGTCTTAAAAGGCTACCAGATTTAAGTAGGATCCAGAATGGAAGCAAATGACTTCTTTAGTTGTCTTGAAATAGAAATATTAAAAAATTAGAATTAGGGGCTGGAGCAGTGGCACAAGTGGTAAGGCCTCTGCCTTGCCCACACTAGCCTAGGACGGACTGTTGTTCTATCCTCCAGCATCCCATAAGGTCCCCCAAGCCAGGAATGATTTCTGAGTGCATAGCCAGGAGTAATACCTAAGCATCAGTGGGTGTGGCCCCAAAAAAATCATAATTAAATTTGTCTAAATATATATAAAAGCAGGTATGAAATGTGACTTGCAACCACATGTAAATGACCTACAGAGGGTATCTACAATAAAATAAGTATAAACCATTGAGCAGGAATTTCAGCTAGTAGATGGTTAGTAGATATCAGGTCTTAGTCTCTCTCTCTCTTCTCTCTTTGTCACCCCCTCTTTGAAAATTCCTCCCTCCTACAAGTTGTTTGATTAATTATTTCAGACTGAACAAATCCTTAGTGGACCACACCCATACTAACGAAGGATACGAACCAATTTTAGAATTCATAGCCAAGTTTTATGGGAGTATTTGAGGAGTTATAGCAGGAGGAGGCAACCTAAAGACAGATCTGGAGGCCCTGATATGATTATGACTATGAGCTCATTATTCTTCCATGCCTAGGCTTGACCTGAAATTAAATCTTTCTGGGCCTTCAACACTAGGATCCATTTACCCAATGAATATGGTGATATTGCCAACTTCAAATGAGCTGCCAGTCACATCAAATGCAGCAATCCTTTGCTGTTCATGTTTACTTAGAACAGGCTCCACCCAACAACTATACTGGGACCCTCCCAAAGAAGTCTAAATTCACATAATTAGGAGGAACCAAGCTTCTAATCTCCCCTGTATGAGGTCTATAATTCATATTAAGAGAGCCCTCTCTAATGGGGATGTTGAGACTCCAACTGGTGTAACTTTTACCAGTTGTCAAAACAAGTAGTACTGCTAATCTCTTTATTACCTTTTAGTAGCAATGCAGAACATTAAGGAAAAGAGATTTAATATGTTATTGGACTGTGAGTCCACACCAGTATTTCACAAAGTGAGGGATATTACATCCCTGGATATCATTAAAATTATCTAGGGGGTGATAATAGCTTTGGGTGCTATTACTGTGGTAGGAGAAGCACTGTATCTTTCCTTAAAGAATTAAGACATCCACAGGAATACTGAGTGATATATTTTTTTTTCTGGAAAAAGAGTAATATGGCAAATGTCATGAAACTTCTGGTCTAGACTTTGGAAGGGAAAAAAATTAGATAAATATCACCTACCTATTCTTCCATTCACTTAATTTTTTTATAGTCCTTGTTTTCTAACATGTCTAGAGAAAATATAATAGGTTCCCCCTCCTCTTTCTTTTAGTGTTGGTCATTTTTATAATTTACTGGAAGATGGTGGTTCTGGATGAAAAGAAGGAATACTCAAAGATGGGGGACATTGGTGGTGGAAATGTTGCACTGGTGAAGAGAGGTGTTCTTTTTATGACTGAAACCCAACTACAAACATGTTTGTAATCGTGGTGCTTAAATAAAAATATTATTTAAAATAAAAAGTAAAAATTAAATAAAGAGCCTACTGTGTATCAGCACTGTAAAATATGCTTAGATATTCCAGTGCATAAAACAAATCTGGTCTCTTATTTATAAAATATAATGGAATTATGAAAGTTGTTAGCTATTAAAACCATGAGAGAGCTTTCCAAAACATGAAGAACTATTTAGCTTTAGATCACATTCTAGTTTGTAAGGTAGAGAAGAGAGTTCCCAAAGAAAATAGAGAGAGAAAAAAAACTAGAGGGAAAACTAAAAGGACATAGCAGTATTTTTTTTAGGATGTGAGAGCTTCTAAAGGATGGGAGAAGGTAAATGACTATTTGCTGCAAAAAAAATTACAAAAGTAAAACTGAGGGGGAAAAATGTGAACATTGTATAATCAGAAGCAATGCTTCATAAAAACGTAATCTTGAATTCTATCATCACTATTTCTCAGTGATAGAACTTGGGATAAACTTCTTGAATAGATGTGAAATAAAATGCCTTTTTCGTTGGTTGTTTAAATGAAATGTTTCCCAAGTTTCAAAGATACTGTGTTTTTCAGTGTTTATGGACACTTTTGAATTTTCAAAAATACATGGGGAGACTGGTGTATTTGAAGAAATTTTCCAAAGTCCTTAAATGTTAAAATTGAAGTTTTTTAATAAAATTTTTTTCAGCTTCTATTTATCTTGCAGCAACAATTTCCAACTATCAGCCTCTATGATGAAAGAAGAGAGGGAATTAAAGTAAAATTATTATGGTAGCAATTTAGTACCACAATTTTGTGTCCAGATGCCTCAACCTTAAGTCTAGAGGATGAGTTAGGCAACACAACAGGAAATTTTAGAAAAATATCTATCTAAGTTCTCACAATGCAAAATTTAGGTTGAATTGGACTCATGTTTCTATTGCAAGTGTAGTATGTAAGTTATAACTCAACTAACTTAGACTACAAATTACTTTTGTTTTGTACTTGACCTTTGGAACCAGGGACAGTACTAGGATTGAAAATGGAAACCAAATAGATATTTAAGAGTGAAGAAGACTAGAAAAGCATGTTGATTGCTTCTCGCCTTTTGGCTAAGATCAAGTGTAGAAAAGAATGTTGAAATAACACCTGGGAGAAGTTAGGAAGTGAAAAGACAGAAACACTGAGATTTCTGTCCAAACCATCATCAATTTCAACCCATGTATAGTCCAGACATAGTTTAAGACCATGTCCTGGTTGATTGAGTTGATCACTCAAGTGAGCAATTTATCTTAGCTGTTTTTCACATTTTCTCAAGTTCTACAAATAGAGAAGATCATAATTCTATCATAATTCTTGCCAACCTGTAAATAGAGAAAACTTTAATGTCTAGTATACCCAGCCTGCAGATAATAATCTTTACTAGAAGATTGCAATGCAGTTAGGTGCCAAGTAACAAGGTCCTTATTCCATCTGAAAAAGATCACAGTTTTTACACTTTATATAAGACAAGTTGCTGAATTCTATTTTCTATAATGGCATAAGTTTCATTTCAGGTTCCACTCTGAGATGAAGATAGTACAATATCAAGATCAGTCATATAGATTTAGCCTTCCTCAGCTACTAATAAACTAATGGATTAATCTGCATTTAGATCATTTTATCAAAGAGAGAACTAAATCAGTGATAGAAAATGGAGGTTATGTTTCAATTAAAACTTTTACTTTTCTCCCATTACAAATAAGTCCCAGAGAATGTTTCACTCTGTCCCAAAATATTTTTTATTCTGTGTCATAGAGAAGACAGGATCTTAGAGAAAACAAGATTTTTCATCTCTCCCAGTTCTGACTGAAGTCCTCCATCTCATCTAAATCATTTCAAAGCATCTTCTTTTGTGCCCCAATTGTTCCTATTTCTGCACTTACTGAATGTCAAAATATTTCCCTAATGGTCAGAAAAAGCAAAGACCAAATAATGATGAGGGGCTTTGTTTGATCTTTTAATTTGTTTGTTTTGGTTTTGGGGACCATACACGATGGTTTGAAGACTTGCTTCTGGCTCTGGACTGAAAAAAAAGCTCCTGATGGGGTTCAGGATATTTTATGTGATTCTGGGGATCAGATCAAGACAAGCACCTTACCTAACTCTGGCCCAATGATGATGGAAAGTCCCCTGAAATGTGACATTAAATTTTAAGTTAAGTTATCAGCTTATAATACCAGCATGACGGTCACCAAAAAAAATTTTTTTTCAGAAGAATTCTTTCCAAAGTTATTTTCTGAGAACATAAGTTCATGATGTACTTATAATAGATGAGCCTCTCAAAGTGATACTATGAGCCTTTCCTACAGATTTTCAATGCTACATTTAAATTTTAACATAACATTAAAATACACGATATAATGTTATTAACTAAAGTCAAAATGATGTGTGTTATAATACCATTTTCTATTTATTTATCTGTTACTCAGAGAGTAAATCTTTAAAAATTTTTTTTGTTTTTGTTTGTTTGTTTGTTGTTGAGTCACACCCAGCAGCAGCACTCAGGGGTTATTCTTGGCTCTACGCTCAGAAATAGCTCCTGGCAGGCTGGGGGGACCATATGGGATGCTGGGATTCAAACCACCATTCTTCTGCATGCAATGCAAACACCCTACCTCCATGCTATCCTCTGGCCCCAAATCTTAAAGTTTTTGATATTATGAAAATAATCTATGGGGCCAGAGAGCTAGCACAGTGGTAGGGTGTTTGCCTTGCATGCAGCCGATCCAGGACAGACGGTTTGAATCCTGGCATCCCATATGGTTCCCGTGCCTGCCAGGAGCGATTTCTGAGTGCAGAGACAGGAGTAACCTCTGAGCACTGCTAACAAAACAAAACAAAACAAAAAGAAAAGAAAAGAATCTGTAACTATGGGCACTGATGAATATCAGTTAAATAGGATGGCAATAATTTTTCAATATGTATATTGAAATATGCAGAACCATTATTTTGTGAAAGTTATTTAGTGCAATATATCAATTTAACCTCAATAAAAATGTGGTTTGGATCAAAGCAATAGTATAGTAGATAATGCTCTTACCTTGTGATCCCTAACAGCACATTTGGTCACCTGAGCCATAACAGGAGTAATTAATTGCTAAGTGCAGAGCCAGAAGTAACCTCTAAGTATTGCCAGATATGACACCTCAAAAACATGTATCATTACCTCATAGTAAAAACAACTTGCAAAATAAACATACTTCAAACCACTCTGATGTTAATAATGCTGAATAGTGAGGATAGGAATAGAAGAAAATTCCATTTTTAATTATTTTAATTTATTTAACATGTCTTTATTGAGCACTTATAGTATGTAGGTGCTGTGCTATGGACTGGAGGTGTGGTATAAGTAAAACTATTCAGGTTCCTGTTTCTTGTGGAGCTGGAATATTTTAACAAATGTATCTAATAAATAATGAGAAAGGTCTACTAGCTATTAAAAGGTTTAAAAAGTTATTAAACATAACTAAATTTAAGTTTGCTAATATTATTGAAGTGATTAAGGAGTGATAAGAATATGAAAGATTAAAAGGTAATAATATATAATGAAGATTTGGCTTGCTTTGGGTGGTCATGCTAGTGAAATTGTGGAATTCTTTAAAGTGTCATTGTCAGGAATACAGAGGGTATTAATATCACATTATATATGGTAGTTTTAGGGAAGTTAGCATTGGTGTCCCTCTTTTTCTTTCTAGTCCTTCCATGTTTCCCCCTGCATAACAATAGAGTAGTATAAAACATCAAATAGTCTATAGTCATAAGGGGCACATTTAGTTAAAGAAGTAATCCAATAGGGTAGCATTTTTTTATTCACTAACTTTAAATAGATTATTTAACTTGCTACTTTTTAAGCTAAAGCATCTGTTAGAATCATAATAAATTGATTCTACTTAATTTTTTTGAACCATAAAAATAAAAAAGTCATCTGGTTTGGCTCAACTACATTAAGACTGCAGATAAATAATTTCAAAGTGGTGTACTGAAGGATAAAATGTATCCTTACCCACAGAATGAGGAACCATATTTGAATAATATTTTATAATACAGGAGTTAGTAGAGCTCTATAGGAATAAAACAATGCTAAAACATGATCTCAATTATCAAAGATGTTTGCTCTAACTCCAGCAAAGCATCGAACCTTTCCTAGTATTTTGCATGACACCCTTTTTAGGCTCTCCTCTGTGAAATGTTGGGGTTAGAAAGCTGATGTTTAATGTACCATGTCTTCAAGACATGTTTTATCCCTCTTTGCTACTGTAAGACAGCAAGGATTAGAGCAACACGTCTATAATCTTCAGCTCAGAAGACAAGTGTCTGATGACTCTGTGTGGACAGGTGCAGACAAATGACAACACGGCTCATATCTGTCTGTCCATCGTAGATGTTGGCTCCACTTGGATGACAATAGAAATAGATTTATCTGGGGCTGGAACAATAGTATAGAAATTAAGATGCTTGCCTGGCATGTACCCAAGCCCCAATTTTATTCCTGATGCCACATATGGTCCCCTTGACCCTCATCAAGCGCTATCACAGAACACAGAACCAGGAATATCCCTGAACATGACAGCAAAATGTGGCTTGAACACTCTCCCTTACTTCCTCACTCCAAAAGATATACATTCACTTTTTTTTTTCCCCAGTCCATCCTGGATCGGCTGCTTGCAAGGCTAATGCCCTACTGCTGTGCTAGTTCTCTGGCCCCAAGATATACATTCACTTTTCTTGGTCAAATTAGTTGTGAGTTACCAACTTAGATTTGGATCTGAGCTAGTTAGTATTAACCATTTTACTACCTGTATGATCTGAGTAACATATCACTCAGAGACTCTATTCTTCTAAAAGAGTGAAAAAATGATCAACTCTCAGAATTGTTGTGTACCTAACATAAAATAAATGAAGGTGGATAGTTTTGTAAAATTATACTAAATATTCCATACCTATATCTTGGATTTTAAAACCCTGTCCACAACTTATTATCCTTATTATCATTGGTGGTCACTAAACTTCCCAAGCATTTCACTTTCCAATCATTGAAATAATATTATGGTTGCATTCATTAAATATATCCATGTAAGCACACAGAAAAGTATGAGGTCATTTGTCATAACTAAATTTAGTTATAGCTATTCATAAATGGTAATTAATACTTTATATACTAGAATATGTGCTATATATAAAAAGCAGCCCCTATCATCAAGAGTATTGCAAATCATGATGCCTAAAATTAAATTAAATTTAAAAATTGTTTGAATAGATAAAAATAGACAAGAATACAGACAATCCACGGGAAACTATTATGAGACATTATCCACACAATTAGAAAAATAATTAACCTGTGAGCCAAAGCCAAAATAAATTTATTACTAAACATATTTTAATAAAATAAATTATTTAATTGAATCACTGTGAGATACACAGTTACTCATGAGTTTCAGTCATACAATGTCCAACACTCATCTTTTCACCAGTGCAGAAAATCCTGCCTCCAATGTTCCCGTTTTCCTCCCCATATTGCCCTCACCCTTTTTCCTGCTAGTCTCTATTGCAGACATTTCTCTCTCATTCTCTCTCTCTTTCTCTTTTTCTCTTCCTCTGTCCTACCCTTTTCTTTTTAGACACTGTAGTTTGCAACAGTAAAGATAGTTGCAATAGAAGAATTTAAAAATGATGAAAACAAAATAAATGACAAATTAGAACACTGAAAATAGAACCCAGACTTTTCAAGTCTATATTCTCCCTTGGACTTGTATCTCCTTTGCTTTCTCTTTGCTTGCTTTTCCACTCTGGAGAAGCCTATCTTCTCTCTTGAATACTTTATTGCCCTCTTTCTCTCCTTTCATGGATTTCTTTTTTTTTTTTTTTTTGTTTTGTTTTTTGGGCCACACCCGTTGACGCTCAGGGGTTACTCCTGGCTATGCGCTCAGAAGTTGCTCCTGGCTTGGGGGACCATATGGGACACCGGGGGATCGAACCGCGGTCCGTCCAAGGCTAGCGCAGGCAAGGCAGGCACCTTACCTCTTGCGCCACCGCCCGGCCCCTTTTCATGGATTTCTAAGCAAATTCCATTCAATAAAAACTACCTTGTTTCTCAAAAAAAAAAAAAAAAACATAGAAAGGAAGAAGAAACAAAGAAAGAGAGAGCGAAAAAGAAAGAAAGAAAGAAAGAATGAAAGAAAGAAAGAGAAAAGAAAGAAAGAAAAAGAAAGATAGAAGAAAAGAAAGAAAGAAAGAAAGAAAAGAAAGAAGAAAGAAAGAAAAGAAAGAAAGAAAGAAAAGAAAAAAAGAAAGAAAGAAAAGAAAGAAAGAAAGAAAGAAAGAAAGAAAGAAAGAAAGAAAAGAAAGAAAGAAAGAAAAGAAAGAAAGAAAGAAAGAAGAAAGAAAGAAAGAAAAAGAAAGAAAAAAGAAAGAAAGAAAGAAAGAAAAAAGAAAGAAAGAAAGAAAGAAAAAGAAAGAAAAGAAAGAAAGAAAGAAAGGAAGAGAAAGAAAGAAGAAAGAAAGAAAGAAAGAATAGAAAGAAAGAAAGAAAGAAAGAAAGAAAGAAAGAAAGAAAGGGGCCGGAGAGATAGCATGGAGGTAAGGCGTTTGCCTTTCATGCAGAAGGTCATCGGTTCGAATCCCGGCGTCCCATATGGTCCCCCGTGCCTGCCAGGAGCAATTTCTGAGCATGGAGCCAGGAATAACCCCTGAGCACTGCCGGGTGTGACCCAAAAAAACCACAAAAAAAAAGAAAGAAAGAAAGAAAGAAAGAAAGAAAGAAAGAAGAGAAGAAAGGAAGGAAGGAAGGAAGAGAAGGAAGAAGGAAGGAAGGAGGAAGGAAGGAAGGAAGGAAGGAAGGAAGGAAGGAAGGAGGAAGGAAGGAAGGAAGGAAGGAAGGAAGGAAGGGAAGGAAAGAAAGGAAGGAAAGGAAGGAAAGAAAGAAGAAAGAAAAAGAAAAATTAAAAGTAAAAGTAAAAAAAGTACAACTAGATAACCTGATATATAAAAAGGGAGGTGGTGAGATAAGAAATATTGATTATGGAATAAAAATAAACACTTAAAAAAGTAAGTCTAATTAGATTCAACCTGCCCATAGGACTTTATGGAATCAGGATTTATAAATTAAAGTCTTAGTCTGGACTCTCTTAGTTTGAGTTCTTGTTCTCTATATTTGGAACATTTCTCAAAATTTTTTTAAGGCACTTCATATGAAAATGAAACATTATTCTTAAAAGTCATATATAATATGATCCATTAATGTAGCATTATCTTTACTTTCTCTTTCCTTCCCTTTGGTGTGGTGGTCTGTAGAGTGTGGTATTAATTGAATCCCATCCCACTCAGAATACACATTGATACTCATTTGTTGGAAACATCTTTAATGTAGCACCTTAGATTGGTGTTTAGATCACCTAATTTGTCTTCCAGGTATGGTTCCTTCCTAATAAATAATTGGGATTTCAGGAAAACACTCTTGAGTTTCCAGACTTCCCACAGAATTTCCTGCTTCTTAGGAGCTGAAGGCTTATGTGTTGGAATTCCTGAACCCCTCCTCTTTCTCACGTGTGTGTGTGTGTGTGTGTGTGTGTGTGTGTGTGTGTGTTATTTCCTATATTGACGTTACAGTCCTGGTTTTGGAACCTGAGGCCTAATTCTAGATGGGGGTCACACACTTAGTTAAGGATTACACTGACTGCACCAGAGATCACACTGATTGATGTGGGCCAGTGTTGGGCTCTAACAGGTGTGGGCCCTCATACATGCAAAGCAGGCAGACTATCAATTAGTCTTATCCTCAGGTTTCTATATGGCATCTAGAAATACAAGAATTATAGAGAGAAAAAGAAATTGCTAGTACCAACAGTATGGGATGACTGGGAAGAATGAAAAGATATAACTATTAAATGTATAGAACAAGAAGGGATTGTGGTAATAAACTGTACCATATTTTAAATACAGTGGCTATGATACAAGTAAAGAAAAATAAATTAAGTGAAAATATCTGACAAGAGAGCAATCTACATTTTCCTCAGAATTATATCCCACAGATTTTGTTCTTTATATTGATAATACTAGTAGGATTTGCCTTTATCCTTAGAGAAACGAGGTAGATAAATTATAGTAATGTCAATGTTGAAATTATCCAAAAATTTTGGTGTCATGAAACTGATCTACCAAAAAAAATGGATGCTTCAAAAGTATAAATATTGTTAAAACTGTATTTTCTGATAGATGGCGAATGAGAAAAAGCAGTGGGGAGGGGGGAGCTTTTGTCAGTCAAAAATAAGCCAGCCAAATTTATAAGACCCAGATTTTGCAAAACTGATATTTTAGGGCTCCTGATTCATAGGTACGGTGTCTTGACATCCCACAGTTCATTTTTAAGTCTCTTCCTTATAGGGCCATCATAATCTCCACATATGAGATTCAATGATGCCTGTGGGGTTCACAAAGCCTTCTAATTTTATTTTAAAAACAACAGTTTTAGAGCTGGGGTATAGGTCTGTGAGTTCTTGCTCATAATAAATCAAATAATGACAAGATAACCTGGTTAAATAAGATTCTTTCGGTGTTGTTCAAAATTCCTAAAAAGCAAGCAAAAAATAATAATCTACCACTGAGTGAACACAGTATACCTCAGGCAGAGTGAAAAACTCAGTCTAAATAAATGTATTTGCTAATTTTAGACATTCAGCACAATCCTGGAATTAAGAGAGAGCAGATATAAATTTCCTGAAAAGAAACAGAATTTGTCTTGTGCCATACAAGCCATTCAGAAATGTACATTTGTATTTGGTTTACTCAGCTAGATTGCAAGAGCCATAGTGATAAGGATCTGCTGTTGTCTCTGATTCTTACTAGCAAATCCGGATGAATAGTTGCAATCATTCATTTGCATTTTTCTCTCATAGCATTACCTTTGTTTTCAATTTAGGGGGAAAATCACACACGTGCTTTTCCACATTAGATTTGGAAATAACTTCTTTTTCTGTTTGTTTGTTTGTTTGTTTGTTTGCTTTGTTTGAGGACACACCAGCAGTGTTCATGACTTATTCTGTGCTCAGGGATCAGTCCTGAAGAGGTTTGAAAACTGGGATTAAAAACCAGATTGCCCATGTGCAAGGCAAGCACTGTACCTGCTGTGTTATCTTTCTGGTCCTTATAACAACTTCTTTTTATTTTTTTAATGTTTTTAAAAAAGAGATTATAGTATTCTGAGAAACTGATTGTAAATGAACATAGCTTGCATGCTACCATGAATTTAGACAATTCCATACTGAAAGACATTTATATAGTTCTCTCTCTCTTTCAAATTGGAAAGGAAATGCTTGTCTGTCATTTCTTTGCTCTTCCTGACCATCAGACACAACCAGGTGCCAGCAGCCAAACCCTTGTGTCTCTCAACAGAAGGACAAATGGTAACCACTCAGGATTTAGGCCTTGTGAGGTCATGATTCAGGGGTTTGACTCTGTCAAACAGTGCTGACAAAGGCACACTGTTTTCCCTGACAGTACAGAATCATATTACTGCACACACAAGTGTCTCACACCTGGGAAAGATGAAATTACACTGAGCCTAATCCTCTGAAACCAGCTCAACGAGAAGTCACTTAAACATTTAGGATAGGAGTTGTCTCCTGGCAAAGAAAATATTGCAAGGCAACTGGGCAGTTTGCACTAATTAGAAGGGCCTGGCCTTGTCAGTTGAAATCATCTTTGATCCTTTATACTCTTTATTAATTATACCTTGAAAGGTCTGAATGCAGTCTTCTTGAAATGGGCACTTGGGTCTTCTGCCCTCCTCCTTGTTAACCAGAAAAATCAGGTCTTTGATGCTATTACATAAGCATATTAAAGCAAAACAGGTTGATTCTTTTAATACATCACTAAAAATAGATACATCAATGTATCTCTTTTAGCAAAATTGAGATTTGTCCTAATTAAGATCAGTGAGGATTATTATACATTCCAGAATGTTTTGGTAAGCGCATACCTATGGTTGTCACCAAAACTGAGGCCAAGCAGGAGTTTCACAACCTTTATCTTCGGTTTAAGTAACCAGAAAGCCAACATTTGGAAAGATGTTCAGCAAAAGCTTTCTAATTAGTTCTTCTACATATCTTTTCCTAGACAGACAATTTTTCTTCCATGCTCATCCTTCAGTGTGTTCATAATCTGTATTCATACCTGGAGGTAGGGAGAAGAGGCTCCTATTAACCTGCCTTCATTCTGAAGCTCTCATTTCATGTGACTACTTCATTTGGAGTCTTATAAAAAAATAACATAATAAAAGGCATATTAATTGATCCTCCTGAAAACTGCAGAACATTACAATGATATAAAGGAAAAATTAAGCAACATTTAAAGTTTAAAAATTAAGAATGATATATTATATAGAAAAATATAGCCAGAAATTCATGATAAAAAACCTCAAAGGATATCAAATTTATATAATAAAAATGACACAAATTGCATAATTTTTTGCATAATCTTTCTTTAGATACTCAATTTCCTTCCAAGAAACTAGTGTGATAACTGCTAGCCTCCCGTATTAATACTTTCAGAAGTGTTTAAAGCATATTCAAAACTGTATGTATATTTCTTTACATGTGCATCTACAAATGATAACAAATCTAATCCACTTTACCTTTCTTTTTTATTGCATATTGATAATTTCAATAGATAAATACCTATAGGATACTTTTATATTTATATATTTATTAATTTGTGTTTTTTTGGGGGGGTTAGGTCATACCTGGCAGTACTGGCAGGGTTATTCTTTGCTGTATGTTTGGGGACTGCTCTCTGCAATGCTTGGTGGGCCATAAGGTTCCATGGGCTGAATCTAGGCTTCCTGTATATAAATGACCTGTTCAGCCCATTAAACTATCTCTCTAGATCTATTATTATTCTTTAATTTATTATTTTTTACTTAAACCATTGTTGTTTATGAAGTTATTCATAGTTGATTTTAGACTCTCAAGGTTACAGGACCAATCCTACCATCAGTGAGCCTCCCTCCACCAATGTTCCAGAGTGTATCTCACACCACCACCACCACCCACCCACCCTTCCACCCACCCTCTGCCCCTAGGTTGTTGTTTGAAGTGAACACAGAATTCTATAATTTGCATGCTCCCATGTATTTAGACAATTCCTTACTGAAAGGCATTTAAGATATTAAGATATTAAGATTAAGGCATTTAGATATCTATCTTCCCAAGATTGAATTGACTATATATATTGTTGCATATGCCATATTATATTTCTATGTAAATAAAACGTCTCTCTAAATTCCTAACAGTGTATTGTCAAGTTAAAACCATATTTTAATATATACTGCCCTGCTGCTTTCATCGGGATTATGCCAATTCCATTCTACCTTAGCAATCTATGAGGGTGGCTGTTTCTCTAAACACTAGCCTAAATCTTTAAATTTTGACAAAACAACAGTGACAATTATATTTTACTCTTACCTTCATTTGAATGTTTTATTTTTCTTTTATATAGAGATATACTTGACAAAAAATTATTTTTTGGGCCATATCCGGTGATATTCAGGGGTTACTCCTGGATATGAGCTCAGAAATTGCTCCTGGCTTGGGGGACCATATGGGACCCCGGCGGATCGAACCGTGGTCCATCCTAGGCTAGCGCGTGCAAAGCAGACTCCTTACTGCTTGTGCCACCACTCCGACCCTTAATTGACAAATATTTTATTCTGGTAAGTGACTTG
Source organism: Suncus etruscus (assembly GCF_024139225.1). Taxonomy (NCBI): domain Eukaryota; kingdom Metazoa; phylum Chordata; class Mammalia; order Eulipotyphla; family Soricidae; genus Suncus; species Suncus etruscus. The sequence continues at coordinate 85,008,867 of NC_064856.1, read as the reverse complement.
AACTTTAACTTTATATAATTTTCTTTCAACATACCAGTGGAGCTTTCATTGCAAAGAAGAGAATTTATTAGGTTTTTCTTTCATGAAATTAAAGAGATGAAAAAAAAATGAAGAGGTCTTTAGCATTTAACTAACGAAAGTGAAAATTGATTAAAAGCCAAATTCTTAAAAATAACCAACAAATATGTATAATTGATTTCTCTTTCAAGTCATATTTCCACAAATGCTCTTTATTTATAAATTATTCTCAAGAATTATTGTTTCTAAGTTATAAATTATTGTATTTCCCCATGTGTTTGTTAATACTTATAGACTACAGCATACAGTATTTTTTCTTACTGGAATGATTCTCTTAATCCTGTTTCCAAGTTTTTATATAAAGTTGGAAATACCCTTGTTTCATATAAAAAATTCAAATATCATTTATTTTGTGAAAATTTCCATGCCTGTTTTGTTAACAGTGCATAATTTTAAAGAAGCATTTTTATGAACCATAGATTCACTTCAGTTCATATTCTCAGCATCTTCAGTAGCATGGACTCTAGGGCAGGATAATCTGTTTTCAAATCCTGGCTTTGCTACGTATTTGTTGTATAACTTTGAGAAAAATACTTTAAACAAATTTAATAATTTAGTAAATTTAGTAAATTTTGAATACATTTATTTTTAAGTAGAGATAGTAAGTCTTCATAAGACTATTTTAAGATTTTGAAACTGAATAGATAGCACAAGGGTCAGGACTACAAACTCACTTTCATCCAGTACTATTAGCTATGGCCCCAGTAACTCTTAACTCTGAAGGGCCCAAGTAATAATATTTTAAGACCCTAGATTAAACTGTCTTCCTATTGACTAAGTATTTCCAGAACTGGCCCTAGGCTCTCTTGTGGACTGACTGATGAGAATCCTTCACAGACTCCCTCAAATTAATGATAATATCTACATAGAGCACTGTGTTAGTAGAACACTAAACACAGAAAGTTCTTTAAATCACTCCTGGCTTCAGAGACCATATGGGATGCCTGGAGATCGAACCGTGGTTCGTCCTGGGTCAGCTGCATACAAGGCAAACGCCCTACTGCTGCACCAATGCTCCTGCCCCCAGAAAGTTCTTTTTAATTAATAAACATAGTGGTCAGATTGACAGTATAATGGATAGGGCATTTGCCTTGCACTCAGTTAACTAAATTCAATCCCTGGCATCCCATTTAATACCCTGAGCCCCCCCCCCCAGGAGTGATCACTGTGCACAGAAAAAGGATTAAGTTCTGAATACTGCTGGGTGTAGCCCTAAAATAAATTAATAGACTTAAGGAGCAGAGAGTTGTTATGCAGTAATTTTTTGGTCTATCTTGAAGATCTTGAACAAAACATTTAATTAACACATAGTAGTTTTATTGAATGAATGAATGAATGAATTAAATAAATGCCTTTCTTTCAAGGATTTCACTTTATTATAATTTACATAACTACATAAAACAACTCTACAAAGGGCCTTAAAATAAAAATAGAAGAAAGTAATTTGCATTAACAAAAATCAGTACAGGCTTCTTGTACATGTGGCTAATAAAGAAAATATCAAAATGGCAGTAGAACTGAAACATATCAAAAATCTTTAGGGAGTTTTCTTGAACAATTCAAATAAGAGAAAGAACATGAATTATAGAGATAACTAAATAGAAACACTAGAGTGGAAAACTGATCTACACAAGGGGCCACCTGGAGATCTTACTAAGTCCAAGTCAACTCCACCTACATCTTAGCAAACTTTTCCAAATGTATGCACATCTATTAAAATTGCAAGCAAAAGATTTAAAAAGTGTTTTCTATAAAAAGTGTTTTCTGTAAATAACTCCTTTTACTCATGCTTGGTTATGATTTCTAAGCAATCATTAAAAAATTTTAAACATAAAATTTTTATCCACATATTGTTTTAAATGAATATAAGATGAATATAAAATTTAATAATTAATTAAGTCGACATACAGATAAAATTTCCCTATTAGTAGATGTCTCATAAACATTTGAACATTCTATGTTCAATTTTTATATTTAAGAATAAAACTATTTCTTTTTATTTTTTTTTATTTTTCTTTCTTTTTTGGGTTCCAAGTATTTGAATCAACTCTTGATATATTCTTGGGCTCTAGCCTAGGCACTATGTCTATAGTACCTTATGGGCAAAACAGCCATGTTATTCAAAGGTCTAGGGACAAGTGCAATCAAGTTTTATGCTGAACATGGCAAATGTATTTTCACTGTTGAAGTCAAGTATTTATGTGGAGGATTAGTTGAGTACATACTTCCTAACAAACCCAGCTGTTTCTGTATGCAAAGGCCTGTCACAAACAGGGGAAAAAACATATAAAAAACTCTACTATATTTTCATTGGCTGATGGGGATGAGGAGGAGGGACACATTACTTTTCTCATCATCTGCCAGGAACACCATGCCCTCATTTAATTTTTATGTCTTTTAACACCCAGAACCAGACACAGATCTGGAATTCAAAGTTCTATTTTCTATCACAAGGTCAAATGTCACACATTTTCCAGATGAAAATATTCAGCTTATTGAAAGATACTTAAGATCTTTTCTTTTTATCTACCCAGTATCCTTTATATATAAATAAGTTGCTTTAATATCTGAACTTAATACAAAATAAATTCCCATCTTTGGTTTGTTGGTTTTTTTTTTTTTGAAGGGGGCATATTTGGCAGTGCTCATGTCTTACTCCTGGCTCAGGAATCACTCCTGATGAGCTGGGAGAAGAGTGGTTCATATGGGATACCAAGAATTGAAAATTGACCAGCCATGTTCAAGGCAAATAAATAAATGCACTACTCGTTAAATGATCACTCTGACCCCAAAAGTTCCCATCTGTCAATGATGAAAAGAAAGAAGTAAAGATAGATATGACTAAAATGATAATTGAACTTGAATTAGATGGTGAAAAATAATACTAAAAGAGAATATCCAGTTAGACTTGAATGTGCAAAAGCACAATGACCCTACTATAAATGAACCAGGATTGGGGTTTCACACAAGTCTGGTAGGCTATTCCCACATAAACTCACAGCACAAAAAACTGTGGGCCTAAAAAGCATTGATCACATGTCTGATATTTCCCTTGAAATGAGGAACAAAATGGCCCAGAAGTGAGACTAATCTACCAAATTGCCACTATAGAAGTTACATACCAAGTCAACAATTGACTTGGAATAGCCCCGCTATTGCTACACCTAAGATTTGCATTACCCAGTCCCAACAAAGTCTGGGGAAAAACCCAGGATTCTACCACTGAACCCCAGCCAAACCTTCACTAGAGACTCAAAATTGCTTTTTTTTTTCTCTTCCAATTTTAATCTAGATTCTCTTTCCCAACAACATGTAAAGAACAAACATGTTCGGTTCTGCAGACCTGGAACTTAGGACTCAAGGTGAAGTCATTACTTGCAGGCCTTTATAAGGGTTATTGGAAGTTTAGCTATACAGTAAATGAAATGTAATTCACACAATAAAAATGCAGTCCCTCTTTAAATACCTTACTTACTGGGAGTTTTTTTCAATTTCTTGGGTCAAGGTTTTTCTTTAGAGTTGTAAGTATGGCATTGGCATTGCTGTGAAACACTCTTGAACCCCTCAGAAAAGATTTTATGACTACACCTAAAGAGCAACTCGCCAAAAACAATGAGTGTTGTTTCACAATCTGAGTAGGTGTGCTTCATCTAGCTAACATGTAAATAAAGGAGTGGTGAGTTAAGAGCTCAATACTTGGAGGGACCTCTCAAGAAAGCTCAACTACTAGAAATCAAGGACAATTTTATTTAAATCCCATGACACTGGAATTTAGGCAAGCAAAGTAATTGGGCCAGGACCAAGGAGAGGACAAAAGACTCCTTTCTTTCTCTGGAATGACTCCTTTCTCCCATGTCCACAGAAATGGCACACCAGGAGGTAAAAATTCAAAGTTGATTCTGAACCCTTCCATGTAGGTACTTTCTGAACTTTCTTCTTTCTGAACATTTCTTCTTTCTCTCTTTAAATAGAGCAGAGAATTACAGATAGTCCCAGGAAGGAAAAATATTAATCTTGTCTTGCCCTCTGATCACATCAAGATGAAAGAGCAACAGGCCAGCCTGACCTAAGGGAACAGAGCCATAAGGTCTGACCAAACAAATAAAAACAGGAGCCTCAGAAGAGGAAAATTAAACTTTGTAGGTACTAATGAAATAACTACCATAATAACTATTCAAATGTCTGTAACTAGAACTTGCCCACACTTGTTCTAACAGGGGACTTCAGACCTTAGAAAATTCTGTCCACCTTGAGTTTTTCTCAAAGTATCCTGGTGATATTCCATGAATATTTGCATATGGCCTTGCAGTTTCCCATTCTAGTATCTGTATTGATGATCTGGTTCCCAAGATTCCCTCTACGATCTCTGTGACAGCCTGGAGTCTGTTCAAGTCTGTCTCACAGCACTATAGGAAATATAGACATGAAAAAAGTAAATGGATTCTGAGCAACAAAACATCCTGAATACAAAGCTCCTGTGAAAACTATTCATTTTGTATTCCAATAGCCCTTTTCTCCAAGGATCTAGGCTGAAATCTCATGAGTTCCAGGGGTCTCAAACTCAATTTACCTGGGGGTCGCAGGAGGCAAAGTTGGGGTGATCCTTGAGTGCAAAGTCAGTAGTAAGCCTTGAACATTGGGGGGTGTGACCCAAACAACTAAAACAAAACAAAACAAAAAAGATTCCTCTAGGGCAGGGCCACAAAATATATGGAGGGCCGCGAGTTTGAGACCCCTGATAGACTTTGTTTGACTCAGTGATGCTCAAGGGTTACTCCTGGCTCTGCATTCAGGAATAACTCCTAGCAGTGCTCAAGAGGCCCTATAGGATCAAAACCAGGTCAGCTAGGTGCCCGGTAAGTGCACTGTCCATTGTACTATTTCTCCATCCCAATAGGGATGGAGAATAGGGGCCAGACTTTGGAGATTGATATCTGAGAACTGATTTTTTTTTACTCTTTGCCTTATATATTTGACTACTACTTTTCCTTGGTCTTGTCTCCACTTTTACTTTTTAATATGTCATAGTGGAACTCAATAACTTACAGTTTAAATAGTTCTCACAAAGGTTGCCAGATATCACCCTTTGAAAAGTAGCACAGTATTTGACAAAAGGCTTTAATGGCTAACGCAGAATCGTGCCTAGATCTGAACACAAGCTCTACAACTTACTATGTCTTTAAGTAGATAATTTAATGGCCTCAAATAGCCTATTTCAAGTGGAAATAATAATAGATGTAGCTCACATGGTTGTGATATCCTTATCATTTCATGAGATCATTCATTTGTGTCTTTCTTGTATGACACTATTGAGGTGTTTTTTTTTTTTTTTATTCTCGGTGCTTGTCTCAATCTTAGGGTTACACCACAATCACAGAAGAAAATATACAAAACTTTTATGCTCACGAATCCTGAATTCTACTTGGAATGTCAAAGTAGAAAAACAATGTCACATTGGGCAATAATAAATTCTATAATGCATAAAGATGGATTAGTGATAATGATAGGGAGGCTCTCTGAAGAAGAAGAAGGACCTCTTAGAGGAGGTGATTTGTGAGCAAATATCTGAAGATAAAATATTTAGCATAGTTTATGTTCAGAGTTTTCAATAAAGGTTACCATTAACAATATTATTTCCCAGGTTTTCATCACTAAAATGTGTATATATTATATACATTTATTTATTTATTTATTTTGGTTTTTGAGCCACACCCGGCATTGCTCAGGGGTTACTCCTGGCTGTCTGCTCAGAAATAGCTCCTGGCAGACACAGGGGACCATATGGGACACCGGGATTCAAACCAACCACCTTTGGTCCTGGATCAACTCCTTGCAAGGCAAATGCCACTGTGCTATCTCTCCGGGCCCTATATACATTTATATACATGTATACATATATACATGGAAACGCTATGGTACTTTATTTAAAATTATATTTGCTCAACAATAATTAAAACCATCAGCTCATTTCAGAAATACAATAATTATTTTAATTATTGTAGCTCCCAGTCCTGGTCACCTTCCTATTTGGCGCTGAAATAGGGTCTAGAATTGGGTGGGTGTTTTGAGTGTTGGCTTGTTACTACTATGCAGAAGTCTGTTGGTATCTGAGAGGGGTAGAAGTTCACTTTCTAGAATAAAACCACAGTCTGTTTTTGAGGAATATGAAATATAGATGCAAGGAAGTTATACATAAGAAAGTAGAAGAGAGCATTTACAAATGTGATGCACTTAGAAATGTAGTTTTGTTATGGTAGGTAAGTCCCTTGGACATCAGCCCTGCAGAATTATCAGCAACAACTCAGGAACCCTTAAAACCTGGTATTGCTGTGAGGCCAATTCTCAATGTGTTCCTGGAAATGTTTATTCTTTGGTGCTTTCTTTTCAAAATCTTTGGGTAGAATTGCAGACCAAATTTCATAGTAAATGTTTGCAAGGTATATAACATAGAGTCGATAAGAGGGTTCAATAAATTCTGAAGAAAGGAAATCCTATAACCTTACTTGAACTCAAATTTTCTGACCCTTACCATTTATTAACTAGGATTTCTTAAAATATTTCTGGAAGTAAGGTCACTGAATTTTTAAAATCTACTTCAGAACTTAGATTTCTAGAATATTAGAACTAGAAAAAAGAATGAGCAACTGGGGGATAAAGGTATCTTCAAATGGGGTTATGGAAGGTAAAGCTCCTATCAAATATATATTCATCTTATAAAAAGATTTTTATAGGTTGTTCTCTTACCAAAAATAGTGTAGCGGCACTGGTACCCTAGAAAATTTTTTTCTTCAAAACTCATTTTAAGAATTTAAAACTTTGCATGTGAAAAGCAATTTTAAATAGATCAGTTGTATCACCATAATATCTGCACTGTGTTGTCAAAACACTTTTAAATTTGTCAAAAAAAATTTAAATGCATTGAATTACTATTGACAGGATTACTATGCTCAGAGGCATTTTCATTGCATATATAAGACCCTGTTTGATTCCAGGAACTGTATGCATAGCCCATGAGGCCTCCAGTCCTGGCAGCCCCACTGGACCTGAGCAACACTGTATTTCCAGATCCTGGCATTAAATTCTGGTCCAGCTAGCCAGTTATTTTATGGAATGACCCTTGGTCTTCTTGTACACTTCTTGGGAAACTTCCAAACAAAGTTAAAGTACTACAAATTGTGAACGTTAAAGAAATTAGGACAGAATCAAGGATATCTTTGACATCTTTTCTTACTTTGACCCCATTGCAAGTCAATATCCTTTCTCAAGCTAAAAAGAGGGTGTATTCTAGGCAGTCTTCTGGGAAATGCTTGTAACCCCAAAAGCCTCTTTTATGAGTTCTGAGGGGCACACCCTGGGGTGTGCCAAAGATTATCATGCACGTTAATCTTATCAGTCATGTCTGCTCTCTAATGGAAGAAGGTTAAAAAAATGTTGAACCATCACAAACCCTACATTTTATAGACGAGTATGTGGAGAGCAGGTGAGATAAAATAGCATGCTTAGATCATTTAGTGAGGATAAAACTGAAATGGAATGAAGACTTGGGTGCTTTGCCTTTGGCACTGAACAACTTGACCTATTTTGAAGCAGATATGAGATAAAAAATGAGCCTCTTTTGAAGCAGACCTGAGATAAAAAAAATTCTAGGATAAGAAATTTATTGAAATGTTTTAAAGTGTTTTAAACCCTATTGAACCCATGTAGTTTAATAAAGAGATTAACCTTCCTGAGTGGAATGTTGGATTTTCTAAGCACCATGAGGCCTGGCAAGAAATTGGCTTCTCGGGGCCGGGTAGGTGGCGCTGAAGGTAAGGTGTCTGCCTTGCAAGTGCTAGCCAAGGAAGGACCGCGGTTCGATCCCCCGGCGTCCCATATGGTCCCCCCAAGCCAGGGGCGATTTCTGAGCACATAGCCAGGAGTAACCCCTGAGTGTCAAAACGGGTGTGGCCCAAAAACCAAAAAAAAAAAAAAGAAATTGGCTTCTGCCCTTGTTATATAAGCTTTAAAGTATGAAAACCTGAACTTTACTTTAGACAAAGTAACCCACAGTATGCATGATCATTGAGTCTCTTAACACTTTACCTGTGTATATAGTCCCCAGATCTCTTATAGTGTTTACAACCTATTCTCTAATCTTTCTAAGTCATCCAGAGAATGTGTGACCTCTCATGAAGTGTGAGGAACATGATATCATCAGGATAGTGGCTCAAGATGATGTGGGGCATTATTATGAGATAGGTTCGTATCTATTTGAATTATATTGTGCTAGAGAAGGGGAAAATGAGTGGAGCCCCAAGGCAATACAGTGAATGTATTTTGTTCATTGCAATGTTCATGTGATTGAACAGCTTCTGATCTTCCATTCTGATAGGTATTTAAAACTACAGATTGGCTCTGTTGTACTTAAATACCACACGCAGAAGCATGAGGCAATCTTCTCTAGTAAAAAAAAAAACAGTTTGAGGTGCTACTTAGTTTAGTTTGCATCAATCTGACCTAGATTTTAGGATAGGAAAAATAAATTATATGAGGGTATGATGCACTAGAATTGCTATACAGCAACACAACATTTATATCTTCTTAGTAGCTACTTTAATCTTTTCCTTTTAAGATGCAGAGTATGACCAAAGGGTGTAGTTTTACAGACTTACACCTGAATTTTCTTTACTATAATTGCTTTTCTTCTATAGGTTATAGAACCACTTTAACTGTTCTGCAACATATGAGTGTTATCACACTTATATTACTTGAAAGCTGGAAAAGGACCACTAAGCTCATGGATTTAGTTTACTGAATCAGTTTACTGTAAAAGGCTTCTTTACTATTATCTATTATCTAATTTTAATTAGCCCTACTCTAAAAGAGGTCTTGATGACACTCTGTGTTCACATGTATCAGGATCACTTCTGACCTTGCATCAAATCACTTGAGCAAACTGGGTGTTTCCTTTTTCGCAACATATTTTACTTAAGAAAGAATCATAGCCATCATTGGAGAAGAAATGGGTAAATCACTATCACATATATTTGTTATGATCTTGAGGTGTCTTCTTACATGATACCTAACTTTCTGTAGTCAGTGAGTTCTGAATTTGAGCTGTGATTGAAAATCCAGAACTGGCTAAGAAATCTTGATTTTTCTATTGAGATGTTTAACCTCTGTCTTCTATTTACTGTTTATTGATTTATTTGGGTTATATATGCATATATAGTAATTAGACTTATTGGCTACAATATACTTTGAGTATAAGAATAGCATGATCTATGAGACCTTCATGAACTTTTTCAGATCATACCTCTCTTTATGCCACCCATTTATTACTGGCTGATCCCAACATCTATCTACTTGGTTTCTGATAATTAAGTTATTTCTGGACACTGTTCTCCTGAAAACCAATTCTAAAGAATACTAAACACCCTGGTTCTAGGATAATCATTTTCAGTGACAGTCTAAAGAGAACAATCTCTATAGAGTTTCTCAACAGTTCTGGTAATCTCCCTTCCAGTACATTCGTTTCCAACTTGGAAAATAGATGAACAGAGTTATCTCTTGACTTTTACAGTTTATATAGTTGGTCATTCTAGCATGCTTGGGTTTCTGAGATATTTTATCTTTTTCTCAAAATCTATTATGTAGTCTGGAATCTTTACCTTGATTAAAAGTAAAGCATTAAGTACTTTTCTAAGATATTAAAATTTATCTCAGAAGTATGTAGAGTAGACACATCTCTCAAGTCTATAATTTCTATATTTATAAATGCTCTTTTTTTTCCTACCTTAACTTGTATCTTCATGATCCACTCTGAGGCTGAGTCATCAACTTCTTCCTCTTCTAACATATGAAATCAGTTCCTGTATCTTCTTCAGCCTAAAATTCTTCTCTTGAAGCTTTGTTGATATGGCACTTTCCTTAATTACATTATGTTGAGATTTAACTTGAATTATGGGTTTTGTGACCAGGAAAGTAAAAGGTGATATTTCTCCCTCACAAGGGTATTATCTTATACAAATCTGCCTGATTTGAAGCTCTGTGTCATTTAAAAAAAAAGAATGAAAATCTATCTTAAAAAAAAAAAGAGGTTTCAGAGACTTATGCATTCCCATTGGGTTCAAAAAACTCTGAAATAAGGTGCCTAGGGTTTAAGTGCATCTCTCCAGTTATAGAGAGAGATAACTCTTCAACCCCTACTTCCTTATCTTTTTTTCTCTCAAGATCTTATCACTGGTGTCAGATATTTTCTTAAGAAAATAATTCAGCCTGCATTAAGATTCTACTTTGCAGTTTGGTCGGGGAGCATACACTTGGCCTCTGTCTGCAAAAAATAAGTGTCTCCTAAGTGCACCAAAGAACAACTCTGCTTTAAATTGCTAAGGAATGCTTTTGAGGCAAATTTTACTCTCTTCAGTGAATCAGTAATACTTAACAGCAGTCTCTCAAATCCAGTCTTTTGTTTACTATTTGCTCCATATTCCTTACATAGTCTTCAGATATTGTTCTTACTGATGAATTCCCCAACTTATCATAGGGGCAGTCCTTAGTCATTGTACAAATAGAGCCTTTTGAATACTCAATATTCCACCTACAGCCCAAGAGTGGTCTTCATTATCATACAGTCATGAATGATCTAGTGTCTCATACTTTAAAACTATGTGTTACAATCACTGTTGAGACCTACTATCTTAGGTAGGTTTCCTTAAAAGCAGGGGTTAAAGTGAAGAAATCTCATGAAAATAACTCATTGAAAAAGTGCTCTCAAGAAAAAAGAAATAAGAGTAGCAGAAACAAAGATGTGGTCTAAATAGGAGTTTTGAGTCTGATCCCACAAGAAGCTCTGGAGCCCATGTTGCAGAATGTCAATGGGTCTCTTTTGAGGGATGGTGCCAGTCATTGGCAACTGGCTGCCCTTGGGGTATAAGGTGGTGCATAGACTACCATCACTGCTCTTGTTTGGTGTATTAAGAAGAGGTAGCGGGCCAGGGAGGTAGCACAGCAGTAGGGTGTTTGCCTTGCATGGTGGCCAACCTGGGAAGGACCCAGTTCCATTTTTAGCATCCCATATGATCCCATCCTTCCAGGGGTGATTTCTGAGTGCAGAAATTTCTGATCTCCGCTGAATGTGACCCAGAAACCAATCAATCAATCAATCAGTGAATCAATCAATAAATAAAGTTTCAAAAATAAGAAGAGGTAGCTGTAGATTATAACAAGGTGAGAAGAGAATGAGCATAACAGCCACGTTATAAAACCAATGAATTTTTCCTTTAGGACTTATACTTTGCATGTGAGTCCCTTAAAGGAATTCCAAATATTTTTGCCAAATTCTATTTTTATAATTATAAATTATCACTCTTATGTGGACAATGCTCATATTGAGCTATGGACATATAGAATAATAGGCTCAATATCATTAGCTAAAAATAAATCCTAAAAGTTAACAATTTAGGGTCAGAGAGAATAACAAGGTTAGAGAGTATAATTTGCATATGTGGGGACCTACTTTAATCTTTATCACCTCATGGACTCCTGAGTACTTCTGGGCATAGCTCTAGAGGCCCATAAACATTTCTGGGATGGCTGTGATGGATGCAGGTATGTCAGGTTGTAGCATCCAACCTTGTGGCCCAATTAATGAAGAATTGATGGGAGCAGCCATTGACTGCTGAGACAGGTCTCTCAAAGAAAAAGTTATATTGGAATATATATAAATAGCAAAACATGTTTTATATGGTTTTGGATTATCTAGAGAATGGAATAATTTCCATTAAAGCAAGAAATCGACAGGGCCAGAGCTATAGCACAATGGGCAAGACATTTGCTTTGCATACAGCTGACCCAGGTTTGAATCGTTGGCATCACTGAGCCTGCCAGGAGTAATTTCTGAGCACAGAACCAGAAGTAACCCTGGAGCACTGCTGGTTATGGCTCAAACACTAAAGCAAGAAATTGTCTTCTTTCCTATTACCATTTACTCGTGTTCAAGTTCAAACCTAGGGTTTCCCACATATAAATGCTCTACCACTAACTCACAACCACAACCTTTTTCCTTTGCTTATTACATGAACAAGTAATAAAAATGAAGATTAAATAAGAATGTATATAAACACAGACTATTAGAGTGATCTTATTACACACCAAGGAAAAGTTATAAAAAATAAATTAAATGAAAAAATTGTTACTTAAGAGCAATTGTTACTTGAGACTGACCTTGTAGACTACTTAAAAATATTTTAGCTTCCCCTACCCCCAGTGGGTTTTTAGATCATAGTTTGGGAATGTCACATTAAGTAACCAATGCATATAAATAATTTATATGTTTTCCTTATTGTTGTATGTCTCTTAAATAATGTCAATGAGCATATTAATTCTATTGGTATAAAATAAAATATATATTCTATATTTCTATATATATTTTTTAAGTTTTAAAAAGTTTATTAGACTGGGTCTCAACTTGGTTATATGTTATATAAAATATATAAAAAGAATAAGTTGGTCTATTTATTTATTAAATTATTTGTACCACCTGGTAATGCTCAGCGATTACTATTGGTCTACACTCAGGAATTATTCCTGGTAGGCTAGGGTAACCATAGCTGAATAGGATGCTGGGAAATAAACCTGGGTCAGCCACATGCAAGGAAAGAGCCCTACCTGCTGATTTATCACTCCAGCCCCACATTTAAACTCCATTCATTAGAGTCATAATGCTTAAAATAGGCTCCTGAGCTTTCTGGGTGTAGCTCTAGAAGCATTAAGCACCTCTGGATCAGAGGATCTTCTACAAAATTTGGGCAGCAACTGGATCACAGATTCTTCTACCAAAATCATAGTTCTGTACTTTCCTCAATTCAAAGAATTGTCTTCCTTAAATGACTTTGTGAGGCATCTAAGTATGAAGGCTAGTGGTTCTATGTCAGTAAGATGATTTTGAACTCATTCATGGACCAGACAGCTAATTAAAGGAAATCCTCTGCCAGGAGGAAGCCAGATGATAGATCGGGAGTGGAGTGTAGGTGAAGAGCAGCCCTTTTTTGACATGCTTATATGCAATGCAGAGGCATTGCTTTTGTAAGCAATTTTGACAGAGGCAAAGAAGCTTGTTTCAACTGAAATGCATGGTGCCTGATTACATGACCATAACCAAGGGTCACTGCTTTGTCACTGTTATGCTCTTTTTTTTTTCACTGTTATGTTCTTAAGATCTAGTACAGTATTTAATACACAACAGATAACCAATATTTATTAAGTGAATAAAAGTATGACTAGGAATAGTCTAGAAGTTGGCAAGGACACTATCGTAATTTTTTTTTTTTTTTTGGTTTTTGATTTCTGGGCTATACCCAGTGATACTCGGTATAACTAGTTCTGCACTTAGGAATTAGTCCTGAAAAGACTTGGGAGACCATATGGGATACCAGAGATCAAACCTGGATCATCTGCATTCCAGGCAAGATGTCTACGTGCTACACTATCTCACCAATCCCTATCATAAATTCTTATATTCCATATTTTACATACATGGCATCTTCTCAATTTTTAACAACTCTCAGAGGTGGTACTCTACTCTTAGCTTCTATTCTTTCCTGGAAAGAATAAACCATTCTGCTCAATTCCCACATAGCTAGAAATATCAGAACTCAGAATTGAACTTATTTATCTAAGTTCTGAGCTTATGTATCTAATTCTATATTATTCTTCTTTCTTTATAGACTGGTATGATTTCAGGAATACCATGAGAAATTCAGGGTAAAGATAAACTGTGTCTATGATAATAAAATCCTTCCCTTAGAAATTCCTGCCTCGGATACTGAAATGTATTGAAGTTACTTTCCTGAGTAAAATAAAAGTATTACAATCTATATGGTAATAGAAGATGGAGTTAGAGAAAAGAGAAGCATGAATATATTGAGAAGGAAACAAAGAGGTTGGAACCCACTGTATTCTTTTTGTTTGGTTTTGGTTTTGGTTTTGGACCACACCTAGCAATGCTCAGGGCATACACCTGGTTCTGCACTCAGGAATCACTCTTGGCAAGGCTTGGGGAAGCATATGAGATGCAGGGTATCAAACCCACGCCAGCCGCATGCAAGACAAGCATCCTACCCACTGTACCATTGCTTTGGCCCTGGAATCCACCATGGAGACATAGAGCAGTCACAGCAACATGATGGACTGCTCACATACATCTATACACACACACACACACACACACACACACACACTGTTTTGGAAATTGAAATTTAGGAAATCAATAAAGACAAAGCATTTTTGACTATATTTGGCTGTGCTTAGGACTTGCTCTTGGCTCCAGGTTAAAAGATCACTCCTGGTGGTTCTTAGGAGACTATAGGGCACACCAATGATTGAATCTGGGTCAGCTGCATTTGGCCAACCTGGGTTGGATAAGCCTTCCAGGAGTGATTTCTGAGTGCTGCTGGGTGTGGCCAAAAAACAAACAAAAAATGTAGGTACAAGAAGACAATGTGTGGTCCTTGATAAAGAGTAAAGTCTACTCCCCCCCACCTTTTAAAGTTACTTTAAATATATAACTAGGTTCTGCAGGTACCATAAACTCAACTGTCAGTGGGAACATTAGTGGTTACAAAGGGGGTTGGGGAATGAGCATCCCGAACTAGGACTTTTTCTTGAACAAGCATATATATAACCAAGTCAGATTAATAAGATGGTACAATTATCAAAAAAAGGTAAAAGCTGAGTATAGATGGACTTACTAATATTTGCAGCTATAGGAGACAGTCTTGTGCAGCTCTTTTATCTTTTTCTGGTGGGAGTGGTTCAAGTGATAAATTTACCTTATATATTTCCCCATGGAAACACAGCTGTCCTAAGGGCCTCCCATCTCCATACAGGAAAAGAAATCACTGAAAATTAGATTGGAATGAATAGCTGAACAGCAAGATTAAAAGTCAAAATGGTGGAAAGGTGAGAGGAAAATGCAGAAAGAGTTAGGAGATAGGGTTATGTACAAAGAGTGTTCTCTCAGAAGGCAGAGGTTTTGGAGAGGTCAAAGATAAGACTAGTAGTTGTGTCAAGTTCCATTCCAGATTTTACACAAAAAGACCTGAGGGATCACAGATGTTAACCCCACATTAAAGAAAAGAAGTCCAAGAACTCCTTCTAAATTAACCCCTACTATTATTTTATTGATTGATTGATTAGTTGTTGCTCTGATTTTACTGTACCATTAATGATAGTTTCCCATGTACCTAATTCCAATAACGCTCATCACCACCTCCCTCCCCCAAGGACCCCAATGTCCCTTCTTTTTATCTCCTCCCCTCCACCAACTTAATTGTGAGAATCTGTTTTTCTATTGTGCTGCCTCTGGCCCTTTCTTGCTACCTTGCTGTATATCCTTAAATCCTACATGTGAGAGAGATCATTTTGTATCTATCCATTTCCTTCTGACTGACTTCACTCAGCATGATATCCTCTGTTTAATGCACGTTGTTTCGAAGTGAGTGATTTCTTTTCAGAGTTGTATAGCACACCACAGCTTCTTGTTCTGTAGTCATTGGGTATTTGTACTAAGTGCAATAATGAACATAGGTGTGTAGATATCCTTTTGAATTAATGCTTTTATGTTTCCAACCACTAGTCTTAGTGAAACATTTTTGGTGCTTGGTAGAGCCTTTCCAACCTACCAAAATGAAGAGCAAGTCAGAATATTTAACAAAATTCCTTATAAATTCTGCTTTGGTATCCCTTCTCTTTGCCTATCCAATACATTTCCTTTAGCACTCTATTATAAACTAACATGTGGCTACCCAGAAACAAGACTTCTAATTTTAACCTTCTATGCAATTAACTTGGTCATGAGATTAAATTCTAGTCCAAAGGATCGGGGAAAAATTCAGTATGCAGCTTCCATGATATATTCTTACAGGTAGGCTGCACACCTATGTCCTACCAGTGTCTTAGAGCACAACATCAGGAAGATTGGGCTTTGAGAAGTCACTCTAAACAAAGAAGTAACATCTTCATATTGAAGATAACAGAAAAATGAGCTAGAAGAATATTTTAGTTATTGAAGATTATGATGCTATCTGGTCATTGCATATCTGGAAAAGGAAATTAACTTCAAGGTCTTTGGGATTTTTTTAAAGTCACAAGAAAATTTAATATTAGCTAACACAAAGGGATTCACAATAGTTTCACAGTTCTGTTTGCAGAGGGGGAAATCATTTAGGCTAATAATATTGGATAACGTTGAGACCTTACTATGTCTCAGTCACTGTCCTAAGTACATAGATACATTAGTTAATTTAATCTTCATAATAACCCCATGAAGTAAGTGTCATGTTATCCTCATTTTGTACATGAGGAAACAAGAATGAGGCAAACTAACTATGCTGTTCAAGTTCACCTAGTGAGTAGTAGAACTGGTATCTGAACCCAGTTAGCCAGGCTCTGAACCCAGACTCTTAACCACTAAATTAACATTAACTCTTAACCATTCTATTAATGAAGACAATCATATCAGAAATCCAAGTCAGATTAGTTTTGGTTGTTTCTGGTCTAGCTTTCTATCAGCCAAGTTTTTCTATCCATCCATTTCAAAAGGGAAAGTAAATGTATTACTCAATATAGCAATATGGAGGACCTTCTATCAAATGTGGGGTACATGATATAATTGGAAGTATAAAGGCAAATTGAAAAAAGGGGTTCATTTAACAATTGGGTACCCTTATTTTAAATTGGTAGTCTTCAGACTTTTAAGATGGAATGACCTTATTCTCAAACATACAAGTTTGAGGCACACCATCTCTAAAGGATGAGTAGCTGTGTTACAATGTGTAAAGGGGGGAGGGTGGGAAGGCAGGAAAAAAAAATGGGAGAGAGATTCACTTGTATTTCTGTGTGAATGTATGAATATATTATGGTGGGTACTGTGGTAATCTGCTAGTGGCGGCTTCTGTCCTACAACAGCCCCTGTGGGATTTCAGTGAATCCACTTCAGGGAGAGTGGGTTGCACAGGTGGCAAAATATGAAATAAATAATAACCCACACAATTATTGTATATGGGGATCCATGTCTTATGGCATAGACATGACACAAGTTCAATCTTTAAGCAAGGGGTTTTATAAGGGGTAAAGCCAGTCATAGGTATTAAGAAGAATGTTTTCAATAACAAAGCAAAGTTTAACAGTAGACAATACTTAAGCTATGGGTGAAAGTTGAGTCCTAAGAATTCTGAGTTACAAAGGAGAAGGTCACAACTCTAGGCACCTCTTAGCAAACTAACTTCAAATGCAAAATAAGTGATTATTAAGAAGTAGAAAAAAAATCTAGGAACATGATCTTAGCTGAGATCAGCTCTATTGTTTTAGAGGTCAAGTGAAGGAAAGAGCTAAATCCTTTAAGGTGTAGTTCGCATTTTCTGGGAAGAGTCAATAGCCCAGGATCTGCATTCTGGCTACACCCTTTATTACCAGAAACTGAGACTGGAAGAACATATTTGGATAAGAGAAAAAATATTGTCTTTGATTGTGGTGCTAATTATTGTCCAAAAAAGGGGTTCTCAGTAATCCTTGTGCTGGGATTTCTGAAATTTTACAAAGGATCTGAGATTTTACAAAGGAGAAGTAGCCAAATATGACAGAAAATGTAATACCATAAGCATGGATTTATCTCTTCTGGAATTCCCCAACTATCCATGCAGGGGAAGAAGCGTCCACAGAGGGCCTTTTGAGGAACCCCATGGAGTTATTTCAATTCTTCACACCAGGGAAATCTGGGGATACATCTGGTGGGCCTCCTGAATTCCCCTTAAATCAGTGCTTCTTAATTATTTTCTGTAATGACCCCCTAGGAAGAAGAAAACATTTATCATGCCCCCCCATGCGACTGTAAATAGTATCTTTATTTAAAAAACTTTAACCTGCAAAAAGGAAAATATATAAAATAATTTGAACTGATTTTTTAATCAGAGGTGATGTCTGGATTAATGGCTACAATGAGCATGTTTTGCAATGCATAGGTTTTCAAAGTGGGGTTTGAAGCAGGACACAACTCTCAGCTCCAGAGACATACAGAGACATAAACACGGAGCTTAGCTTGTTATGACAGTGTTTGCCGAGGTCAAATGCACCTCACTTTACAAAGCCTCACGCCCCCTCTGGGGGCATGGCCCACTATTTGAGAAGCACTGTCTTAAATGGAGATGTTTATGCATGGCGTGGCAGTAATCTGCACCTAGTCCCTCTATTTTTTTAACTGTTTTTTTACTGATTGAACTCCTGTGATCTATAATTTTGTCAATTATGGTTTCCTTACATAATTCCAACACCACATTCATCACCCTCCCTCCCTCAAGGACCTCATGCCACCCCCCCACCTGCTTAATTGTGGTTAAGCACTGTTTTCCTATTATGTTTGTTGCCCTTGACCCTTTCTTGTTATGTATCTTTGAGTCCCACATATGAAAGAAGTCATTTTGTATCCATTCACTTCTGAAGGAATTACCTAAGTATGATATCTTTTAGTTCCATCCATGTTACAGAATATTGTATAGTTTCGTTCTTGCTTAGGGCTGCATAGTATCCCTTTATGTGTACATACACCATGACTTCTTGATTCATTCATCCATAGTTGGGCATTTGGGTTGTTTATATATCTTGGCATCCATATCTTGGGCATTTGGGTTATTTTTAGACCATTGCACTAAGTACAATGATGAACATAGGTGTGCATATAATATTTTAAATTAATGTTTCTCTGTTTGGGAGATAGATGCCATGAATTGTTATCATTGGCCATATAGTAGTTCTATTCTATTTTGGTTTTTTTTTGTGTGTGTGTGGAAAGATTTTCATATTGCTTCCCATAGAGACTGAACCATAGAGACTAATGGAATTCACACCAATAGTGGATAAGGATTACTTTCTCACCTCCTTTACTTTACCTCCTTCGGTTTAATACCTCCATCTCTGAACAATTGAGAATATCAATTTAACTTCACAGCTATATCTCTCACTAGAAACTGCCCTTGATTGAAGGAAGTAGCTCACCAAAAGTTGTTCCCTCCCTAGTTACTATTGGGGGCACACAAAGACCTAACTCCTTCATCTTAATTCAGAACCACTCTAGGGTTCATCTCAACACCAAATCCTTCTGCAGGGTGCTTGAGATCTTTCATATATGTTCAGACAGGTTTGCTTCCCTCAAGACCTCATCCTGTAATTTCAGAGGCTACAGCAGGGAGAGACAGGGAGCAAAATCTTGAATGGGTTCTTACAGATATGTATCATCTTCATGCATTTCAGAGTCTGTTTTGAAGAGATTTAATGAAAGACAATCATTAACATATCCCCAAATTAAAATTCGAACAAGGATGAGGTGAAAACATGGAGAGCTTTGGCATTGTTTTACTTCTACCCTAGGTATTCTCTTTTATATTAAGCATTGTCAAATTGTTCTAACATTATTCATATTAATTCATCCTCAGAGGTGTAAAACAGGAGTTGTAGGAGGACCTTGAGAATGAGTAAAAAGTAATGTCCCTGTCCCTTTCATCCCAGGTTAAGTTTCCCTAGTTCAGCTCATAACCCCATTTCTTTTCTATTAGAATATTCATCACTCTTGTGACAACTTGTTGGGCAACTATCTGCCCAAAAGACTAATCAATAAAGTAAAGTTCTGAGTTTGTCATGTTTGTCATTTTATACTTGATGCTAATAGTTCCTGTTATCCAGTGAAACTTACTGTACACTAAATAATATACTCTGTCTGGTAGGTATAATGTTGAGTGAGAACAAACAGGATCTCTGAGCTTGTATGACTTGGAGCACTAGTTAAGCATGCACACCTAGCTGTGTGCATGCTGTTAATAATTAAATGAGCATAGAAAGACAATGACAAACTAAGAGATAATGACTTTCCATTTTCTGATGAATAGAGGTGTGCCCTGAAAATGACAGTCATGAGAGCATTTGGGGTGATGGTGTGTGGATGGCAGTAAAATTCCGTCAGAGATGGTTTCTCAAGTGATTCTTGAACCACAGTAGATGAAACTGATTATCTTGAGTAGCTTTTCTTCTCCTCAACACTGCTGACATTTCAACCAGCTGAGTATTTGTTTTGAGTTTTTGTTTTGTTTTGTTTTGAATATTTGTTTTGTCCTATGTACTGTTTAATCTTTAGCAGCTACATTGGTCTTAAACTCAGTAGTTGCCACCATTCCACCAAATCCCATTTGTGAGAGTCAGAAGGTCTCCAGATATTTAGCCTTTGGGACAAAATTATCCTTGGTTGAGAGCCAATAGGAAGCCAGGTGGTTGAGGACTAGCGAAGGGCTTGAACAGGAAAGGCATGTCCTGTGAAAGACAGTTGCAAAAGGCCTTAAGGGGTGGAGTTTTGGGCTAGGGGCATGCAGTACAGCTGGAAGAGCTATTGGTGCCATCTGAGAAGCATATAGGGCCAGACCCTGCAGGCTGAGAAAGAAGAAAAAGAATTGTCTACTCCCTGGCAAAGCAAACAGAAACAGGCAGAAAGAGGGTGGGAGCCTACAGGGCTAATGGCAAAATCTCATGACTCTAATCATTTGGATCCAAAAATTAAGAAATAAGCCTCCATAAATCCGGAGCTCTAAAACAATATTAATGGAGCTGGGTTAGCACATGCATCCCATCCACTGTGGCTCCCAGAGCTGATGAGGGGATGACAGATAAACCTGAGTGGGGCATGAGGATGTGCCAAGTGCTCCACCATTTAATAAATCAGCTGACACTCCCCTGCATTTGCATTGCTAATGGCACTACCTAAACCCCCTAGGGTGTTGCTGCAGAAACTTGTCCTATTGCTACCTCCTCATCTGTAACTTCCTAAGGGATTTGGCAAGGGCAGCAGAGTACTGGTATAGTTAGATCTAAACACATTTTCAAATCAGTCTTTAGCAAGTGAGTAAAAGTCCAAAGATCAGGCCACAGATGACCTAAGACTCTGAGGCTGAAATGCCTTGGAATGATAACCAGAGCACTTAGCCCTCAAATGTATCCTTCCCTGGAGATTGTGCTACCAGCCATGTGACTATAAACTCAGTTGTTAACTACTAGAAGGGAACTCTGAAAGTGAAAGTTATCCTTTTAGAAATTCAATCTTCTTCAAAACATGTTGAAATAATTTTTTTTTTCTTGCAGGGTAGTAGTGCAGGAGAGGCTGAACATCAGAACTGGAAACATTATCAATGTCTACTGGATATCCCTTCAACCAAGGGAGCCTAAGATTCCTTTATGTTCTCAGCGTAAGGATCCTCAGGATCAGTGTTGCTTAGTTTTTCTCTTGATGAGTCTCCAATGTAGCTTGAAAGGACTCTTCCTGATTTTTTGATAAAAGATGAAGTCACTATGTTCAGCTTTGCTCCTTGACAGGTGTACATACCACACCATGCCACCACCAAAGATATCCACCACTATCCAATCATTCCCTGTGCACCTTCCTCCCACTCTACCAATTCACATCTCTTCTACTTTAGTGACTCATATTGTGTTGTCAGACACTAAGGGTTGTTTTGTTCCCTGATTGTTTGAATTCTTTGTCTTCCAAGTAAGTGGAATCAGATAGTATTAGCAGATGCTATTAGTCTTTCTCCATTTAATATATTTTACTTTGTCTAATCCCTTCCAAGTCCTTCATCTGGTACATATAGCAAAAAAATAATAATAACTTTATAAAATAAAATATAAAAATAAAATATATATAAATGTATATAATATAAATAAAATAAATAAATATCAATAATATCAATAAATATAACATAAATAATATGAATATATAAAAATATATTTATATATGCTATATATAAATAAAAATAAATATAAAAATATATTAAAATAAAATATTAAATAAAAATAACTGATAATGGTCCATTGTGTTGCTCATCAATATCTTCTCTATTTATAACTCAGTAGGCACTTGGGTTGTTTTTCTATCTTGGGTAATTTGAAGAGTGCTATAATAAAAAGTGGGGGAGAAGCACATATATAATTTTTCAAATTAGTGTTTTTGTTTTCCTTGAATAAATAGACAGAAGTAGAGTCACTGAATTATATTGGGTTGTACTATTTTCTTTTTCTTTTTGGAGGAGTGCTTAAACTGATTTTTTGTTTCTTTAGGATTTCTTTTTTTTTGGGGGGGGGGGACAGTGTTTTGGGCAACACTTGGTAGTTTCCAGGGCTTATTTGTGGCTCTTTTGGTGGGACTGGTTGTTATTTTCTTGGAAAGTTTTGCCAGTTTTTTATGTACTCTTGATGTTAACCCTTTGTCAGATGATTGGTAGAAAAATTTTTCTCCAAGCCTGTGGATGTCTTTTTATACTAGCCATTGTTTCTTTTGCTGCACAAAAGTGTCTTAGTTTAATATAGTACTAATTGTTTACCTTTGCTTTTTTTAATGATCAAGGGCCCCCTTTGAAGGCCCCTCTAGATTCAATGTCATAAAGAATTTTATGTATGTTTCCATGAATATAATGTATGGATTTATGATTTTACTTTTATGCATTATCTTACTATTTAAATTATTACATTATTGTTGATATTTTATGGACCATTTTTTTCTTTATTTAAACATCTTGATTACAAATATGATTGTGATTAGGTTTCAGTCATGTAAAGAACACCCCCCCTTCACCAGTGCAACATTCCCACCACCAATGTCTCAAATCTTCCTCCATCCCACCCCACCCCACCTGTACTCTAGACAGGCTTTCCAGTTCTCTCATTCGTTCACATGATTATGGTAGTTCTCTGTGTTGTTATTTCTATAACTGCACTCACCACTCTTCGTGAAGTGAGCTGGAAGTTCCAGACCACCTCTCATTGTCTCTGAGGATTGTTGCAAAATGACTTTTATTTTTCTTAAAACCCATAGATGAGTGAAACTATTCTGCGTCTCTCTCTCTCCCTCTGACTTATTTCACTCAGCATGATAGACTCCATGTACATCCATGTATAGAAAATTTCATGACTTCATCTCTCCTGACAGCTGCATAATATTCCATTGTGTATATGTACCACAGTTTCTTTAGCGATTCGTCTGGTGAATGCATCTTGGCTGTTTCCAGAGTCTGGCTATTATGAATAGTGCTGCAATAATTATAGGTGTGAGGACGGGGTTTTTGTGTTTTATTCTTGTGTTCTTAGGGTATATCTCTAGGAGTGGAATAGCTGGGTCGAATAGGAGCTCAATTTCCAGATTTTGGAGGAATCTCCATATCACTTTGCATAGAGGTTGGACTAGAGGGCACTCCCACCAGCAGTGGATAAGAGTTCCTTTCTCTCCACATCCCCACCAGCACTGATCGTTCTCATTCTTTGTGATGTATGCCAATCTCTGTGGTGTGAGATGGTATCTCATCATTGTTTTGATTTGCATCTCCCTGATGATTAGTGATGAGGAGCATTTTTTCATGTGTCTTTTGGCCATATGTATTTCTTTTTTATCAAAGTGTCTATTCACTTCTTCTCCCCACTTTTTTGATGGGATTAGATGTTTTTTTTCTTGTAAAGTTCTGTCAGTGCCCTGTATATTTTGGAGATTACCCCCTTATCTGATGGGTATTGGGTGAATAGTTTCTCTCACTCAGTGGGTGGCTCTTGTATCCTGGGCACTATTTCTTTTGAGGTGCAGAGGCTTCTCAACTTGATGTATTCCCATCTGTTGATCTCTGCTTCCACTTGTTTTGAAAGTACAGTTTCCTCCTTGAAGACGACTTTAGTCTCAATGTCATGGAGTGTTTTACCGATGTGTTGTTCTATATACCTTATGGTATCAGGTCTGATATCAAGGTCTTTAATCCATTTGGATATTACCTTCATACATGATGTTAACTGGGGGTCTATGTTCGCTTTTTTGCAAGTGGCTAACCAGTTCTGCCAGCACCACTTGTTGAAGAGGTTTTCCCTGCTCCACTTAGGATTTCTTGCTTCTTTGTCAAAAATTAGGTGATTGTATGTCTGGGGAACATTGTCTGAGAACTCAAGCCTATTCCACTGATCTGAGGGTCTGTTTTTATCCAATACCATGCTGTTTTGATAACTATTGCTTAGTAGTACAGTTTAAAGTTGGGGAAAGTAATGCCTCCCATTTTTTTTCCATAGGAGTGCTTTAGCTACTCGAGGGTGTTTATTGTTCCAGATGAATTTCATAAGTGTTTGATCCACTTCTTTGAAGAATGTCATGGGTATTTTTAGAGGGATCGCATTAAATCTGTATAATGCTTTGGGGAGTATTGCCATTTTAATGATGTTAATCCTGCCAATCCATGGGCAGGTATGCGTTTCCATTTCCGTGTGCCCTCTCTTATTTCTTGGAGCAGGGATCTATAGTTTTCTTTGTATAGGTCCTTCACATCTTTGCTCAAGTTGACTCCAAGGTATTTGAGTTTGTGGGGCACTAATCAAGGTATTTGAGTTTGTGTGGCACTAATGTGAATGGGATTGCCTTCTTGACATCCATCTCTTCCCTATCATTATTGGTGTATAAAAAGGCCATTGATTTCTGTGTGTTAATTTTGTAGCCTGCCACCTTGCTATATGAGTCTATTGTTTCTAGAAGCTTTTTGGTAGAGTCTTTAGGGTGTTCTAAGTAGAGTATCATGTCATCTGCAAGCAATGAGAGCTTGACTTCTTCCTTTCCTATCTGGATTCCCTTGATATCTTTTTCTTGCCTGATAGCTATAGCAAGCCCTTCCAGTACTATGTTGAAAAGGAGTGATGAGAGCGGACAGCCTTGTCTTGTACCAGAATTTAGAGGAAAGGCTTTTTGTTTTTCTCCAATGAAGATAATATTTGCCATTGGCTTGTGGTAGATGGTTTCAACTAGATTGAGAAAGGTTCCTTTCATTCCCATCTTGCTGGGAGTGTTTTTTTTTTTTTTATGAAGAATGTGTGTTGGACCTTATCAAATGCTTTCTCTGCGTCTATTGATATGATCATGCGATTTTTATTTTTCTTTTTGTTGATGTTGTGTATGATGTTGATAGTTTTACAGATGTTAAACCATCCTTGCATTCCTGGGATGAAACCTACTTGGTCATAGAGTATGATCTTCTTGATGATGGATTGGATCCTATTTGCCAAGATTTTGTTAAAGATCTTTGCAACTGCATTCATCAGGGATATTGGTCTGTAATTTCCTTTTCTGGCAACATCTCTGTCTGGTTTTGGTATCAAGGAAATGTTGGCTCCATAAAAGCAGATGGGGGTGTTTCCGGTTTTTCAATTTTATGGAAGAGCCTGGCTAGGATTGGTACTAGCTCTTCTTGAAAGATTTGAAAGAATTTATTTGGAAATCTATCTGGGCATGGGCTTTTCTTTTTGTGCAGATGTTTAATTACAGTTTCAATTTCCTCAGTAGTGATGGAAGTGTTTAGATATGCTACATCCTCCTTACTTAACTGTGGAAGGTTTTAAGTGTCCAAGAATTTATCCATTTCTTCTAGGTTCTCATGTTTAGTAGCATAAAGTTTATCAAAGTAGTCTCTGATTACCCTTTGGATCTCTGCAATATCTGTCGTGATCTCCCCCTTTTTCATTTCTAATACAGGTTATCATGTTTCTCTCTCTCTTTCTTTGTGAGTTTTGCCAATGGTCTATCAATCTTGTTTATTTTTTCAAAGAACCAACTTCTGCTTTTGTTGATCTCTTGGATTGTTTTTTGGTTTTACACTTCATTGATTTCTGCTTTTAGCTTTGTTATTTCCTTCTGTCTCCCTATTTTTGGTTCCTTTTGTTGGTCATTTTCTAATTTTATGAGCTGTGCCATTAAGTTATTCAGGTATGCCCCTTCTTCCTTCCTGATGTGTGCTTGTAGAGCTATAAATTTTCCTCTCAGGACCCCTTTTGCTGTGTCCGATAGATTCTGACAGTTTGTGTCTTCATTGTCATTTGTTTTCAGGAAAGTTTTGATTTCCTCTTTGATTTCATCTCGGACCCACTGGTTTTCGGTAGCAGGGTGCTTAATTTCCAATTGTTAAAGTTTTTTTTTTTTCTGTCATGTCCTATAAATATCTACTAGTCCTCTTTCTTTCATTTCTCTTTTTAGGGCTAGTATGTTTTTGTTGGGTTTCAGTCTGGTTGACCTATCAAGTGTTGATAGGGCTGTGTTGAGGTCTACCACAATTATTGTGTTATTTTTGATGTCTTCTTTCAGAGTTGTCAGTAACCGTGTTAGATAATTTGCTGGTCTCTCATTGGGTGTATATATGTTTAATAGTCTGATTTCCTGTTTCACATATTTCTTGATTAGTAGATAGTGTCCATCTTTGTCCCTTATAACTTTTCTGAGTATAAAGTTGGTGTCTTCAGATATTAATTTGGCCACCCCAGCTTTTTTAAGGGTGTTGTTTGCTTGGATGATTTTTCTCCAGCCTTTGATTTTGAGTCTATGTTTGTTCTGACCATTCAGGTGTGTTTCTTGTAGGCAGCAGAAGGTTGGATTCATCTTTCTGACCCATTTTGCCACTCTGTCTTTTAATTGTTGAATTTAGTCCATTGACATTGAGGGAGATGATTGTCATAGGATTTAACGTCATCTTTGTAGGTAAGTTTGCTGTGTTTGTTGATCTCTCTTGTCTTAAAATAGACCAGTCAGTTTTTTCTTTAAGGCTGATTTTTCATCTGTGAAGTTTCTGAGCTGTTGTTTAACCATGAAGCTATGTATCCTTCCTTCAAACCTGAAAGTGAGTCGGGCTGGGTGCAGTATTCTTGGTGAGGCATTCATTTCATTCAGTCTTGTCACAATATCCCACCACTGTCTTCTGGCCTTGAGAGTTTCTTGTGACATGTCTGCTTTACGTACCTCTTAGGGTTGCTCCTTTGACTGTAATTTCCCTTTTGATCTTGCTGCTTTCAGTATTCTATCTCTATCTGTGGGATTTGTCATTGTAACGAGGATGTGTCTTGGGATGTTTTTCTTTGGGTCTCTTTTAGCTGGTACTCTTCGGGCATGCAGGATTTGATTGCATGTAGTCCGATTCTTCCTGGAGATCTCCTACCTGTTTCTTTGGGACTCCAATGATTCTTATGTTGTTTCTGTTGAGTTTATCAAGGATTTGTATTTTCATCTGTTCGCATTCTTGAGTACTTTTTCCATTGCCTGATCGTTTGTCTTAAGTTTCTTTTCCAATTTCTTCTGCTGTGTTGAGTTTTTCTGCATCTCATCTTCCAGTACTCCGATTCTGTCCTCAGGTGCTATTACCCTGCTGTCGAGGCCATCCACAGTTGAGCTACCGTATTTTTCAGATCTGTTGCTTCAGTTTGGAGTGGAGTTTTCTGATTTCTGTCTTTGTGTTCTGTTCAGATCGATCTATGCATTCTTTGAGTTCTACAAACATCTTCCATATTTCTATTTTAAGTTCCTTATCTGAGGGGTTAATCAGATGGTTGGAATTTTTTAGGTCATCCAAGCTACCATCTTCATTCTCTGTGCATGGTGTTTGCCTGTGAGTTTTCCCCATTGTCACGCTAGTCGTGTGGTTTTTCCTGTGTGTTGTGGTGGGGTTTATTGGTTAGAAAGAGTGCACGGCCGCTAAAGCTCTTCTGGTGTCTCTAGGTAATAGTTTTTGGGGGTTCACTACCCAGGGCTCTGAGGAGAGCTTCAAGAATTTAGGAAAGACAGAGAAGCACAGGACAGAGCTCCCTTCAGGTCCTCAGTTTCCTCAGAAGAAGCACAGCAGGGTGGAGTCTCAGTAGGTAGAGCAATCAGCACTCCACCTGGCAACCCCCACAAGCAGCCTGTTCTTACTCACTCACTCACTCGGTGGACAGCTTCAGAATGCTGTTTTTGGGGAGTTCGCTTCCTAGGGCTCTGAGGAGAGCTTCAAGAATTCAGGAAAGACAGAGAAGCACAGGACAGAGCTCCCTTCAGGTCCTCAGTTTCCTCAGAAGAAGCATTGCAGGGCGGAGTCTCCGCAGGTAGAGCAATCAGCACTCCCAACCCCCACAGCCAGCCAGTTCTTCACTCATGGACCATTTGACAAAGTTAAGAAATTAAGATTTATATATTGTTAATATCCTTCTACAGGCTTCATTTGCATTTTTCCCACCCAGGTTCTAATACTTTTTTAGAATCTTAGCAAGATACTACATTGCATTTAGAATATCATTGTTTTGATCTGTCTAATCTCTGTTATTTTGTATGAAGTGGTTTTTCATGTTTGAAACTTTATTTAAACACCAACATTTACAAAGTTGTTCTTCATACAGTCATGTCAGGTGTTCATTATTCTAATACCAATCTTACCACCAAAGTGATTTTCCCTCCGCCAATGTCCCAATTTTCCTCTTCCATCCCAGTCTTAGCAGGCACTAGATAATTTACTTTATTTTGCTTGTATATACTGGTAATGTTAATGTCATGTCCAGGTACCTGTACCTGAGCTGGTAGGTGCTAGTTCGGTCTTTTGTGTTAATGTTTTTACTCATTGAATTTAGTAGGCTTCTAGGAAACATTCTCATCTAATTTCCTGTTATTGATTGAGCTGTCAATATTGTGAATTTGGAGATATCATGTGGCCACATAGGTGGCTGCATATTCCAGGAGCTGTGGAACTAGGATGATTCAGCAACATGGTATCTCAGCCAGTCATTTTTATGGGGTGGATAGAACACTGTGACTTACAACTGGGCTGGGACTTGTGCCCCTCCCCCAGAAGGTTCAGAAATCTGGTCCTGTAAAGTGGGTCTACCTGTATCAGCTTAGCTACAGTATTTCTCCTGAAGTGTGCTTTTAGAAATCGGAATCTGAATGCCTCAAATAATACAAAGTTCTCTGCTGTTTCACAATCTTCAAACTCTCTTAGTCGTCATGTGTCTGATTTAAATATTTGAATATACCTGCCTTCCCTGAAAATATGTGAAGCTTCTACTCCTGGATTCTCTGATGGCTCAATCTTTCTCTTCTGAGAAGCTTTAATTCTATGATTCACTTATTGTCTCTCGAAACCTTTCATTAAAGTTCAACTGCTGTCAGGCATCTAGTCTATGTAAACTAATTCATAGATAAACATCTTACAGAAATTATTTGATAAGGAGGATGATTTCAAGGAAAACTAGTGAAGGAATCTTTGTCTCAACACCTCCTGTTGCAACTTTTAACTAGGGTTAACACGAGAGCAGCTCTGTAGGTCTTAGACCAATGCTGAAAACCAGTCCCCTAAGCCTGCTATCTAGCTAGTGTTCCCTAGAACAGACAGACATCTTGGATTTTCTACTGTAGAAGAGAAAAATGTCTCTTTCCTATGTGTGCAGCTTCTTCTTTCTGTATTATGCTCTTTAGTCTATAAAGCCAAATAATAATGTGGAAGTGAGAAGGGAGTAGGTGCTATATTTGCCCAACTTATTTCTTGGACTAACTCCTGACTCTAACTGTTCACATATACAAGACCCTCTGACTCCTAACATAACTGACACATAAATCTGTAAATCCAATGTAGGCCACCTGTTGCTTCATTGGGTCATTATCAGACACTTCCAACTTCCTTTCCAAAAAGTAGCTAACTTAGAATATTTATTGTGGATGTTAAAAAAATCTTCAAAGAAGCTCAGTTACCCAAAATAATGTAATAGTCTATATTCTTTTCCAGGGGAATGCGTATGCTTAAGTAGGAATTTGAAAGTGAAGAGCAGAACCTAAACACAATAGCACCTGTATTTCCAATTCTTTTTTTTTAACTTAGAAGGGTACTCCAAACTGTAAGTCCTTAGCTAGCTTATTTTTCTCCATATTTTACATATCTGGTCATTATATTAAAATTTTTATCTTAGAATATTTTGTCTTTTTATGGATATTGGGAAGTCTACTTGATGTCCAATAGCATAAATGATCTGAAAAACATTGCAGTATATATACATATATGTGTGTATATCTAGTTTATATATGTACTCTGTAATGTTTTTAAAATTTTAAGTAATATACATATATTATATGCATATACGTATTTACTTATATATACATAAAAGCATAAATTTCCTTATTTTATTCTTGCTTATGGGAGCGTATGAGTTGTTTCAACTTTAACTCACAATATCTTTCTGTCCTTATCTTCTTACCTGGGACTGGCTTGAGGTGAACAGGGAGGGATGCTGTGAGAATTAGATAAAAGACATAAGAGAAAAAGGTATGGGACCAGGGGACTAAAATCCTCACAGACTAGATAGAGTCTGAGTCCTCCAAGTACAGTATTTATTACTTAGAAGCAGCCATCATCATCAGAAGAACAGTAACATTTTTTGACAAATACCTAACTACCTTAATCTATCTGGGTTAGACTTTTACACACCCAGTGGTCTTAGTATAATAGATCAAACATTTTTGTAATGGGTTTTCTCAAGGGGAGATTCTTTTGAGAGAGGGACCAGAGATGAAGTAGATGACCCCTGCTAGGACAGCATTCCACCTCAAGTATCAGAATTCTGAACTTAAAGGTCCTATTAAACTACTCATCCTATCTTCTATCTATCTATCTATCTATCTATCTATCTATCTATCTATCTATCTATCTATCTATCTATCTATCATCTATCTATCATCTATCTATCTATCTATCTATCTATCTATCTATCTATCTATCTATCTATCATCTATCTATCTATCTATCTAAACCTTTGATTTTCTATACCTTCTTTTTTTTTCTTTTTTTTTCCTTTGGTTTTTGGTTTTTGGGCCACACCCAGCAGCGCTCAGGGGTTACTCCTGGCTCCACGCTCAGAAATCACACCTGCAAGAAATCCAAAATGGAACAAGGAAAGCCTCTTCAACAAGTGGTGTTGGCACAACTGGTTAGCCACTGGCAAAAAAGTGAACTCCAGACCCCCATGTATGAAGGTAAAATCCAAATGGATTAAAGACCTTGATATCAGATCTGAAACTATAAGATATATACAACAACATGTAGGTAAAACACTCCATGACATTGAGACTAAAGGCATCGTTATGGAGGAAACAGCACTCTCCAAACAAGTGGAAGCAGAGATCAACAGATGGGACTATATTACACTGAGAAGCTTCTGCACCTCAAAGGAGATAGTGCCCAGAATACAAAAGCCACCACTGAGTGGGAGAAATTATTCATCCAATACTCATCAGATAAAGGACTAATATCCAAAATATACAAGGTATTGGCCGAACTATACAAGAAAAAAAAAACATCTAACCCCATCAAAAAATGGAGAGAAGAAATGAACAGACACTTTGACAAAGAAGAAATGCAAATGGCCAAAAGGCACATGAAAAAATGCTCCACATCATTAATTGTCAAGGAGATGCAAATAAAAACAAATGTGAGGTACCACCTCACACCACAGAGATTGGCACACATCACAAAGAATGAGAACAAGCAGTGCTGGCGGATGTGGAGAGAAAGGAACTCTTTTTTTTCACTGCTGGTGGGAATGCCGTCTAGTCCAACCTTTATGGAAAGCAATATGGAAATTCCTCCAAAAACTGGAAATTGAGCTCCCATACAATCCAGCTATACCACTCCTAGGAATATACCTGAGGAACACAAAAATACAATACAAAAATCCCTTCCTGACACCTATATTCATTGCAACACTATTTATAATAGCCAGACTCTGGAAACAACCAAGATGCCCTTCAACAGATGAGTGGCTAAAGAAACTGTGGTACATATACACAATGGAATATTATGCAGCCATCAGGAGAGATGAAGTCATGAAATTTTCCTATACATGGATGCATATGGAATCTATTATACTGAGTGAAATAAGTCAGAGGGAGAGAGAAAAACACAGAATAGTTTCACTCATCTATGGGTTTTAAG
Organism: Suncus etruscus; assembly: GCF_024139225.1. NCBI lineage: Eukaryota > Metazoa > Chordata > Mammalia > Eulipotyphla > Soricidae > Suncus > Suncus etruscus. The sequence goes on along the minus strand of NC_064856.1, from coordinate 84,976,990 downwards.
AAAAATAAATGACATTTTTAGCAGTATCTCAGAGACAAGAGAGACGTGGGCTGGAAGGTACAGCTCATGACATGAAGCTCACCACATAGAGTTATGAGTGTAGTTAGATAAATAACTACACTGAGAACTATCAGAGATTGCTCCTGGCAGGCACAGGGGACCATATGGGATGCAGGGATTTGAACCAATGATCTTCTGCATGAAAGGCAAATGCCTTACCTCCATGCTATCTCTCCGGACCCCTTTCTATACCTTCTTGATGCCCAAATATGTTTATGCATTTTGAGTAACAGCTTCACCACTAATTTATGGTATCTTGGACAAGTTACTTAACCTCCTTAGTCTAAGGTTCACTTGTGAAGTGGGGATAATGGTAATGTTGCCTTCCATGGTTGTTGCAAGATTAAACGATTAGCTTGGGAAGCAAAACATGCAAATTGCTTAGTGCAGTTCCCAGCATTTAAGTGCATTGAAAGTTTGACTCATGTTATTGAGAATGTTTGGCAAAAACTAGCATGATTATTTCTCAAATGGTAGCCCACATGAAAACAAAGAGAGAGTACAGATAAGAGTGAAAAGGAGAGCCCTTGTGGAAGGTAGACAGTATGGGTGCTTCAACATTCAAAAAGGTTCTGATGTATGGATCCTATGATTTCTGACAAGAACCAGCCTATTATTTTCATTTGAAAATAATTACATTGGGGGAGTGAATAAAGAAGAAAATAATTACATTCAAATAGTCCAAATATTGTTCAAGCAATCAGACAAAAGATATATACAGAGTTCATATCATCTCAAATATTTTGCTCTGGACTTTGAAATGTATCACTAGGCTTTTGATTGGGTTGTCAGTTTCCAATAAACTTGTATATGCACCCCCTCCAAAATTGTGAAAATACAAAATTAGAAACATGAGAAGCATTTCAATATTTCATTTCTGATTTGAAAATGAAGGGATTAAGTACCAAGGAATATAAAAGCAGCCTTTTGCTACAGAGTAGTCCTTGATGAAGCCTATAAAAATATCAGGTGTCTCTGTCCTGAGTCATAAGAAATTGCTTCTGCCTACCATAGGAATAATGTTCAGGGACAGATTTTTCTTTCAGAATTTTTAAGTGGGAACTCAGGCCAGTCTACACCTTCTATGTTCATTTTAGTCTTGTGATACTCCTATATGGAAAATCTAGTCCTTCCATACTGGATTATTTCTGTAAAGAATTATATCAGACATGGCTCTCCCTATTCCATTATTATTCATTATTATTATTATTCCATTATTATTCAGTGGGATCAATTGTTCTTTTAAGCACCTTGTTAATTTATGAACCTGGATGACAAAGAATTCTTGTTATGTCAAGAAAAACTATGATCTGCCTCTGAGCCTGTTAAATGATTTCTCCATAGGAAAAACAAAATCACCATGAATATAAATCCTGGTGCCTGTATCCTAAAACTACCTTCAGTCATTTCTGTATTTTGAATTAAATTTAAGTGTATAATAAAGATCACATAGTATTTTTTTTTTTTTGGTTTTTTGGTCACAACCAGCGGCGCTCAGGGGTTACTCCTGGCTCTAGGCTCAGAAATCGCTCTTAGCAGGCTCAGGGGACCATATGTGATGCCAGGATTCGAACTACCGACCTGCATGCAAGGCAAATGCCTTACCTCCATGCTATCTCTCCGGCCCTGTATTGGTCTTTCTTTAACTGCTTATAATGCCTTCAAGAATCATCTGTGTTTGGGGCTGGAGTGGAAGTTCAGCAGGTAGGGCATGTGCCTTGCATGCGGCCTAACTAGGTTTGATTCCCAGCATCTTAAATGGTCCCCCAAGTCAGCAAGAATTAATTTCTGCAGATAGAGCCAGAAGTAGCCCCTGAGCATCACTGGTGTGGCCCCAATCCCCCAAGAAAATTCATCTGTGTTTTTTCAAGTGACAGAATTGGCTGAATAATATTCTATTTGAGTTCAGACCATACTTTCATTAAGAATTCATTCATTTTTTTTAAAACTCAGGTTGTGTTCATATTTTGGCTATGTGAATAATGCTGAAATAAATTAAGGGTGCATATGTCCTTTCAACAAATATGTAGTCACTCATTATGTCATTTAGATGAAGGCAGATTATATATATGACAGTGGTCCTTCAATATATCCTGCCTATATCTCAGGACACACTATCTAGGTTTAGATACATATAGTCTATGATTGTCCCACAAAACCCAAGTTTTTGCCACACCAAAAACTGTAGCAATATGTGATGATAGATGTATTAACTAATCTTATTGTTGCGATCATTTTGCAATATATATAAATAGCAAACCATTCATTGTACACTTTAAACTTACACAATGTTATATGTCAATTATACCCTAATAAATCTGGGTGAGAAAAAGATAATGAACACTGGTGTTGGAATGCCTGAGGTCATATCTTGTCTGTCCACTGCCTCAGACCAACTCTATAATGTGAGGAATAGTCCTGTAGCTGTCATATCACTACTACTTCATACATAAGAATAGTATCAATAGTCCATAGGGTTATTGTGAAAGTAAATGAGAGATGGAAGAGAAACAAAATTATAGGAATGGTAGAAAGGAGAAGGAGAAGGTAATAGAAGAGGAAAGAAGATAGGGAAGGGAGCAGAAGGGAATTATAGAAAGAACAGTCCGTTAGTAATCTTTGAAAATGTGTACGGGCTGAGGAAGTAGGAAATCCAAACTTTTGGAGTCCAAATCTTTTGCTCTTTGTACACAATTTATTGCAATAAACATCCTTCCTCCATACTAATTGCAGAGTAGAAACTGAGTTCATAGAAATGAGAGTATTTATTTCTATTTAGGAAATTAAATTAGGGGCAAAGAAATGAAAAACTGAATTATTTTAAGTAAAAGCAATAAAAATAGGGCCTAATGGAATAGAAGTTAGAGTATCCATGAAAATGTAAGATTAGGAAAAATAACCAGATGGTGAGCTTATTTCTACTCCAGACAGATAACCAGAAAGCAAAGTGATATTGTCAAATGTCTCTAAGACCTGGCTTGATAGTCCACCAATGTGCTAACTGTAACTGTCATGATAGGCCCGGGCGTTCACTGTCTCCCATGCTGTCATCAGCTCTCTAACCCCAATTCTAAGGCCCACTAAAGCAATTCTGATAAAAATTTTCAAGGTAATAACTCTACTGCCCTCTTTCCAGTTGTATCTAGCCAATCTTCTTTCAGTTACACTGTTCCTATGCAGATGGATAATGCAATAAACATAAATAAAAATAAAATAAAAATAAAATAAAAAAGTGGGATGCTCAGGCTTCTGTTGATCTACAAAAAGAAACCTTTCCCAAAACTGTAGACAAAGAGATTCAGCATTGTTGTAGCATAGTTTGGGTCCTTCCAGAAACATGGTTTCTCTTTTCCAGTTATCTCTGCACCTTGCTTTTAATAATAATTCTTCTTCTTCTTCTTCTTCTTCTTCTTCTTCTTCTTCTTCTTCTTCTTCTTCTTCTTCTTCTTCTTCTTCTTCTTCTTCTTCTTCTTTCTTCTTCTTCTTCTTCTTCTTCTTCTTCTTCTTCTTCTTCTTCTTCTTCTTCTTCTTCTTCTTCTTCTTCTTCTTCTTCTTCTTCTTCTTCTCTCTCACAAACACACACACACACACACACACACACACACACACACACACACACACCTTCTCTCCCCACCAACCTACCCCTCCTCACAGTTAAGAGACATCAACATAGACTTTTTCTTCCACTTCTGAGTAAAAGATTTCATCTGGCCTGAGCAGATATGATTAGGACCTGCTGAATAGCTAAATGTCAGTTGGTGGTAGAAAAAGTCATAAGAAGGGATAGTTACAGAAAATGCCAGGGATATATTGTTATTTCTGGCCCTTCAAAACATGCTTTCTCTTGTGGGGCAACATTTATATGTGCCTAAATGACAACACATTCTATAATCCCCAACCCTCATGAAGTGTGTGGAGCAAGTCCACTCACCTGCTTCCTTCCCATGAAGATGAGGTCATCTCCCTAGTTCTTTTCTGTATATCTGAGTGTTGCTGGCAGGTTATATAATCTTCTGTCTTCTGCCGCCTTCCTCTGGGTGGCGCAGATGAGATTTCAGAGGCTTCAGGGTTAAACGCACTTCATCCCTGTACTGGGAGAAGAGCCAGATTCAGTTAAGTCTCAAACCAGATTTTCCTAGCTGATTCTCACTACATATTACTTCATCTCACCCAGTTCATTAAGGTGCCATTCAAAATGATTGCAGTTTTATGCTTTGGTGAAACTTTGCTTAAAGATAAATGCACACAACTCAGAAAATAAAGCCTTTACTGACTGTTCTGTAAAGAAAAAACCTTCACCCTTTTGGAAATAGAGCCCATAGGGATAATGAAACATAAGAAAAAGAAAGAAAGAATAAAAAATGAAAGAAAAAAGCAACATAGGAGATTGGAAAGGGTAATACTAATTGGAAGAAATATTGCAATAAAAATTGTTATGTTAAGCAGTATAACTTACTATTTTTTGTATGTAGTTTTGAGTTTTGACAAATACATACATATATGGGACCACCAACATTATTATGATATTAGATTTCTCCATAGTTACAAAAGTTTCCTTATATCTTTGTTCTACATTGAATCATGTTCTTGCAAGTTTGTTTGGTAAACTCTTAATCCCCAGTACCTCTAGATATGATCTCAGGTAGAGATAGGGTCTTAACAGAGGTGATCAGATTAAAATGAGATCATTTGAATAGTTCCTACACCAATGTCACTGGTATTCTTATAAAAAGGGCCAAGTTAAAGAGATACACACAAAGCATGAATGATAACACAGTGGGTAAAGAGTTTGCTTTGAACCTGGCCAACAGAGGTTTGACCCCCAGCTCCGAGCCTGCCAGGAGTAATTTCTAAGCACAGAGCCAAGAACAATTCCTGAGCACCATTGGGTTTGGCCCCAAAGCAAACAAACAAAAAAGACACACACACACACACACACACACACACACACACACAAAATGTCTTTTCTAATAGCATTTTTATCATGGAAATTGAGAACAGATAAAAGTTCTTAAACAAACATGTGCTTTACAAATATTTTCTAGCAAATTATGACTTGCCTCTTAATATTCTTAGCTCTGTCTGTTGAAGAACAGGAACTTCAAATGCGTATGCAGTCAACTTATCAATTTCTGAAAGAAATCTTTTTCTGTTGTACCAGAAAATACTTGTATTTTCATAATCCCTGCTTTTAATTCACATGAGCAGATGATTCTGATCTAAGTCATTTATTCTTTCTCAGTCTTTGTTTCATGTTTGTAAAATACAGAGATTAAAGTGATAAATATTCTTTAAACTTTTCAAAAGAAAATTTTCCATGTTTAACTGAAACCATATATAGTTCTCAGCATATAAGAGAGACTAGTATTCTGAGGTCCTATCTCAAGTTCTTTTAAACAGTGTCTCCCTAGCTTTCATACGTACACAGATGATTTAGTGACTATGTAATAAAGTATATTCTGGGTTCTTTATCTGCAGTAAAGTAGAATTTATGAAGTTTTAGGAGATGCCTATTACTGGTCCAGAGATCCAGCATGATCAATCAGACCAAGTATAGTTTTCTGTTCTCTGTGTAAGACTTCACATCTTTATTTAGAAAAAAAAAAAAAAAGAATTCCAAGGAAGGAGAATTGGGGAAGGTGGAATGAGGAGATGAACTAGTGGCAACATAAGGCATTGTTCAAAGATCGTCTACATATCAATGCTTTAGAAGTGAGGTAACAGTGTACATTAAAAGCATAAGAGTTGAGCCTAGAGTGATAGTACAGTGGGTGGTCTCTTTCTTTGCATGCAATGGACCCTTTTTCAATCTCCAGCACACCATATGACCGCAGAGACTTCCAGGAGTAATTCCTAAGCACAGAGCCAGGAAGAAGCATTGAGTACCACTAGATGTGTCCTCAACACAAAACACAAGAAGCAACATTAGTATAAGCATTTAAGATCCAAACTTCAAGAAGTAAGTTTTTAAAAATTACTTTGCTACTGAAGTAAAATGGGGAGAGGGAAGTAACCTTGAGACACTATTGAAGGGCACTAACCCTAAAGGTAGATTTAAAAAAAAAAACATTGAATGAACAAAACTATGAAATTAAAGGATTTGTTTCATGGTGCCAAAATTTAAAAATGAAAATAAAAGTTTAAGATAGCTTAAAAAAGACTTGAACTATCTAGAGCCTGTTTATTTTTCTCAGAGAGTTAACTTCTTTGTACCCAACTGCCCCATTTGTATTGAAAACTGATTGACATATGAAGTTTCAAGTTTTAGGCAAATTCACTGGAATGAGATGAACTCATGTAGTAAAGATTGCTCTGAGAGATACAGAGAAATAGATAGATATAGATAAAGAAGAAGAAAAATAGAAGAAAATAAGAAACATAAAGAATAAAGAAAAATAAGAGAGAAGAAGAAGAAGAAGAAGAAGAAGAAGAAGAAGAAGAAGAAGAAGAAGAAGAAAAAGGAGGAGGAGGAGGGGGAGGAGGGGGGAGAAAGAGAAGGAGAAGGAGGGGAGGAAGGAGAGAAAGAGGTGGAGAGGAGGAAGAGAGGAGGAAGAGAGGAGCAGGAGAGGAGGAAGAAGAGAGGAAGGGAGAGGTGGTGGAGAGGAGGAGGGGAGGAGAAGGGGAAGAGGAGGAGGGGAAGAGGAAGAGAAAAGGAGAAGAGCAGGAGGAGGGGAAGAGGAGGAGAAAAGGAGAAGAGGAGAGGAAGTGTAGAGGAGGAGAAGAGGAGAGGAAAAGAGAAGGATAGGAAAAGAGGAGGAAGAGGAGGAGAGGAGGAGGGGAGGAGGAAAGGAGGGGGGAGGGAGAGGAGGAGGAGAGGAGGTGGAGAGGAGGAGAAAAATGTCTGCTATAGCTGTGGCAGACAGGGGAGAGGGCAGAAGGTGGGGGAAGAAAACAGAACATTGGTGTGCACTGGTGAAGGGTGTGGTACATTGTATGACAAAAACTTAATCATGAACAACTTTGTAATTGTGTACCTCAAGGTTATTCAATTAAATAATTTATATATATTTACATATATATTAATAATATGTATGGAAGATTTCTCTTGGTACCTGGGTACTAGTCCTAGTGTTACGTATTCAATGATCAAACTTATCAGTGTAATGCAGAAAGCAAATTAACTTGCTTTAAAAACACAGTGGTTATTAAAATTAAGACAGATGAGTGTGCAAAAGTATTTGTATCCAACACATCAGAAAAAGGGTTTATATATAGGATGCTCAAAGTACTCAAAAATCTTAAAACACTATCAGAAAATGAGGAGAGGAAATGAACAGACACCGCTTTGAGAAAGACTAACAGATTGCCAACAGGAACGAACATGTAAAAGAAAATGTTCATCATCTCTTGTCATTGGGAAAACCCAAATCAAGATGACAATAAGATATCATTTTACATTAGTGAAGATGGTACCTATCAAAAATATTGGGAACAATCTATATTGGTTGAGATGTAGTGAAAAAAAAATTCTCATACACTGCAGGTGGAATGCTATCTGGTTCAACCCCTATAAAAAACAATATAGGTTTTTCAGTAAACTCAGAATTGAGCCACCTGACCCAGCAATTTTACTTTTGGGTATCTATCTATCCCGGTAAAGGCTCCCACATGCTATCCAATCCCAGGTGAATAGGTCTGAAGCAGGGTGTTGCAAGAATTAAGATTGCAAGAATTAAGAAAAACAAGATAGACTAAGGGTGGAGATATGGGATGCATGCTGGGAAGAGTGGTGGAGGGAAGTCAACACTGGTTGAGGGAATTGTCCTTATTCATGGTCATTATGTACCTTAAATATAACTGTGAAAGACTTGTAATTGCATTGGTCTCAATAAAAATTATTAAAAAAGAAAAACAGGATAGAGTTAAGGGAGAAAGGCATACGATTAGGGAATTTCAGCCTCATGAACTGAGACAGCTGCTTGCCTTCCCAGAATGATCTTATTTATTGACTAGACTCAAAAAGGCTGGCCTAGATGGCATTCCCACCAGCAGTGAATGAGAGTTCCTTTCTCCCCACATCCCCACCAGCACTGATTGTTCTTGTTCTTTGTGATATGTGCCAGTCGCTGTAGCATGAGATGGTACCTCATTGTTGTTTTGATTTGCATCTCCCTGATGATTAGTAATGTGAAGCATTTTTTTAATGTGCCTTTTGGCCATTTGTATTTCTTCTTTGACAAAGTGTCTGTTCATTTCTTCTCCCCATTTTTTGATGGGATTGATTTTTTTTCTTGTAAAGTTCTGTCAGTACCTTGTATATCTTAGATATTAGCCTCTTATCTGATGGGTATAGGGTAAATAGTTTCTCGGTTTTGTTGGTGGCCTTTGTATCCTAGTCACTATTTTCTTTGAGGTGCAGAAGTTTTTCAGTTTAATATTTGTTGATCCCATTTGTTTATCTCTGCTTCCACTTGTTTGGATACTGATGTTTCCTCCTTGAGGATGTCTTTAGTCTTAATGTCATGGAGTGTTTTTATCTACATGTTGTTCTATATACCTTATGGTTTCAGGTCTGATATCCAGGTCTCAAATTCATTTGAATTTGACCCTTTGTGCATGGTGTTAGATGGAAGTCTGAGTTTGCTTTTTAGCATGTGGCTGACCAGTTGTCCCAACACCTCTTGCTGAAGAGGCTTTCCTTGCTCCATTTTTCATTTCTTTTCCTTTTATCAAAGATTATTTGATTGTATGTCTGGGAAATATTCTTTGAATACTCAAGTCTATTCCACTTATCTGAGGGTCTGTATTCTATTACCATGCTGTTTTAATGACTATTGCTTTGACCAGACTCAATCCACCTGGCCTGGAGGGCCTGGTGTGGGTAGTTGACAAAGTACTTAATGATAATTTAGGTTGGGTGTATTACTAAACCAGGCTAGGTTACTCAAAAGCAGTGGGACTGTGTTGAGCTACATATCAATAGGACAGGAAAACATTTATTCAAAAGCATGTTTTTCATCAATATTTATCACAGAACTGAGTAAAAAAAGCTAAGAGTTGGAATCAACCTACATGTTCAACAACAAACAAGTGGATCATTTAAGTGTAGTATAATAGAATGCTACATTGCTATAAGAAATGATGCAACTGGCATGCAATTTGCTGCAACATGGATGGAACTGGAAGATATTATGTTAAATGAAGTAAGCCAAAATAAGGGTAAATACTGGATGATGTCACTTATATGTGGTATTTAGAATAGCTGCATGTAAAAATGCAATGGTTTAATGGGGTTTGTCTATGGGGAGAAAAAAAATTGAGTGGAGGAGGAGATGTGAAATAAAAGGCTACAGGAGGGGCAAAAGGATGGTGCATTGGTGATATTAAAAAGGGACAGAAGTAAATATCCAAGCCAAAGAGTCAAAAACAATGAAATCAAGAGACCCAAACTTTAATAATAAAACGTAAAAAAGGTGTCTTTTATGCTGGCAGGCTGAGACAGGATGTCTATTGGTATGGGATAGACTCTGGGGACATTGGTGGAGGGAGGTTGGTAGGATTGGTGCTAAAACATTGTTTGTCTAAAAATTAACTATGAATAACTTTGAAAAGCACAATGCTCTAAATTAAAAATAAGATTAAAAAAAAAAACTCACAGTGCCTTAAGGTAGAGTCTTCATGTTACTAAAAGACCCAAGGTCATGCTGAGTTTTGGTGAAGGCAGATGTATTTCAATGTTATTTTGATTGTATGCTCTTCTAGACTTCTTTCTCTCTAGGCGGATTCTTCACATGCCATGTAAGAGGACCATGAGCTCTTCACTCATCAGTGTTGTTCTAAAAGCAAAAAAAAATCTTCATTTCTAACAGTTGTAATAAAAGTGCTGTATGTGGATTTTGTGGATCTAGTTCATCTCACATCCTTGTTCACATCTCTGTGCTCCTGGAAAGTGGGACTGTGGGACCAGATTTAGATGATGCTTTGAGGCTAGAGGTAAGGTCAAGAACACATGAACTTAAAGTGTTGGAGAAAAGTTTTTTTTAAAAATAAAGATTGATGGGGAAAGAGCAGTAGCACAAGTTGTAAGGCGTCTGCCTTGCAAGCGCTAGCCTAGGATGGACCATGGTTTCATCCCCCTGCGTCTAATATGGTCCTCCCAAGCCAGGAGCGATTTCTGAGTGCATAGCCAGGAGTAAACCCTGAGCGTCAATGGGTGTGGCTCAAAAACAAAAACAAAATTCAAAAAAATAATAAAGATGGTCATGTTTGCTAAATGTGTGAAAAATTATGTTCTCTGTAGTTGTAGTAAGTTCTGTGCCTGAGAGGGCTGTTTTTCATTGCATTTTTAAAGAGGAAACTAAAACTTTCAGTTTGGGCCACTAAAGTATTTTTCATGTGTCTTTAATGCTATAAATCTTCCTAATATCCATTGATTTGAATTCCTCCCATTTTTAGTGCAGCACCCCCTACAGTATCAAACTATGCAACCCAATCTAACAAATGTATCATCATCCTCAAAATGTTAATTAATATGTCTCCCAGACTTATTAGAACTTGAAGTGAGACTTGCATTCAATATGTATACTATAAATAAAGTAAGGGCACACTAAAGATAAATTTGTAGGCATCAGAGGATTTTTTTTCCTGCTCGAGTAGTCACTTGGTTTTGTTGACCTGAAAAAGTGTCTGAAGCCATGGCCTTGTGACCTAGAGCAATCCCTTTTGTCTAGAGGTGTCAGTGGAAACAGGTGGAGTCACAGCTCAGCTGATTAAAGGCCATGTCAGGACTGTCTTGGGAGGAACTGGTACAGAGGAGTGCAGGTGGCAAGCCTCTCTTAATTATCAGTGTGAGAAGCCTGTAAATTGAAACCTCAGGAGGGGAACAGTCTTTGTCTCTGGCAGACAGAAGAGGCTGGTTGGGGTCTGATATTCATCCGCTGTAATCATTCTGGGGATTAGAAACACCTCAACTGTCAGCCTGTACACAGACTCACAGAATCTATCTACCCATCCCCACCCCTACCACTCACCCTCAGAAGGAGGAGGAGGAGGAGAATGGCTTGGTCTTGAAAGAAATAGTTCAAGTCAGAGAGATGTGTGTGTGTGTGTGTGTGTGTGTGTGTGTGTTCTTTTTGATGTTCTCTAATGTCGGTTAGGTTAATAGGATATTTTATTGAATGACACAAATTCCAGCTTCAGTAACAGTACCCCAGTGTCAACAGTGAATGTAAATAAGATTGTTCTATAAAATGAGAAAATAAGTGCAGAGTATCCCGATCTCTTTCCTCCCAAAGGTGTGAGCTTTGAGACCACCTGGCACCTGCAGGCACCTCTCCATCCCTCCCCCTGCATATACAATGACCTCCTTTATGTGCATCCTACAGAACTCTATGGGAAGGATACTTGATGTGTGTAGAGTTTGACTACAGCATTACTGTACATGGTAATCATTAACCTGAAATGGCATTTACAATGATGAGACTTGTGCATTGCTCTCCCTTCATCCTTCCAGCAAACAGAGTGTACTGACTTGAAAACAGGTAGGACCAGTTGCTGCTGGGCCTCAAAGACACAGTGTTCTGCTACGGAATTAGATGTGCATAATGGGCCCATTGAGCCCAGCAACAGGTGTTTTCCTTTCTGAGCTGTACAAATTCAGAAGTTGGGTCTTGACCCCAGGGGCTAGTGGATAGATTTAAGTTTCTAAATGGACTTCGTTCACTCACTGAAGGAAACACTGATGCAAAAACTGATGTAAAAATCTGGGGGAGGTGTCCGAAAAAGCCCTCTGTGTTTCTATATAGTGAAGACACAGTTTGATCACTTCAGGATTGTCTTATGTAAGAATTGGCAAGAGAGTAGAAAGTGCTGTGGATGTGGTGTGGCACTGTGGATGTGGTGTGGCAAAAGCCACAGAGCAATTTAGGAGTTAGTTCAAAAATACCAAGTGAGTTGAGTAGGAGAAAGGAATATATTGCACAGTTTGCCCCATTCTGTATTTTGGCCTTACTGGAGGTCAGAGAAGAAATTACCTCTGCGTTACTTATTTTCAAGCAAATATCTTCATGCCCAAGAGCTCAGGCATCATTCTTCCTATTTCTTACTTGAACAGAAATGGGAAAGCAGCAGATAGATTCAACATAGAGCAGGGAGTCAGGACTTTAGCACCAATACTGGTATGACAGTTGGTAGCTCTTCTTACTTGTCCAAATCTTGGTGTTTCCATGTGCAGAAAGAGAAGTCTAGGAGAAATGATCTTCAGAAGCTATATTAATCACCAGATAACCCTCAACATGAGATGTGTCCTCACATATAGGAGCATCCCACATAAGGAAGGGGTACCTGGTAGTGCTGGGCTTACCACTGCTGAAAGAGAAAAGAATGTTGAGAAATCACAGAATCCAAATCTTCATTTGGATCTTCTATCTTCCTCTGAGTTCAACTCTTTTCTTTAAAGAGGATCATCCAAGGTCAACTTGGACTTGCAAATCTAAGGTTTGAAAGCTTAACTTGGCCAAAATTACAGGAGACTTGGTAGCAAATTGCCTGCTTCCCATCAGTAGCTTTTCCATTGATCATATGCCCAGTAGATAGTTAATTACTTAAGCATCCCTTGAAGGGGGATAAAACAGATTCTTGTGGCCCCCTGGAATTAACTTTGTGTCAGTGGTCTAGTATAGACCTTGTGTTAATACACATGGTTTATATAAACTCATTCCTTTTTTTTTTATAAAAGAAAAGATAAATACATCCAAAATTTAATTCCAAAATTAAAAACAACAACCTTCACTATGATGATAGGCTTGCTCTCTTATGAGCTCTTATAAAGATATAGAAAATAAAACTTTAAGGATGATTTGCCTGGTGTCACAAGGTTTGAAACTTGAATCTAAGCACACTGGCCCTAGGATGACTTAACCTTTGCACTGCATGACCTTGTTTTGAAAGAGGGTGAAGTGTCATAAAATCTTATTTAGAGTTATAGGTATTTTCAACAAAAATGTATTTTTCATAATGTGTTCAGCTTTCTTGATTAAAAAGCCATAGGCATATAAAGTGCTCTCTTGATAGGCAATGAGCTTTCCTTGATACAACAGGAATGCTTCTGAAGATACAGTCCCAGTTGTCTTTAACTGATATTTCCAGTCCTTGAAAACGTGTTCCTTCTAATCCTTCAATGTAGCCTTGAATGCTAACTATGGATTTGGCCAGTGGGGGATCATATGTGGAGTGAGAGTTTTTCTATAATATTCCAAAAAGGAGAAAATCACACTACCATTTTGACTCTTGCTTTTAATGCAGGAAAAACACCAGACCTGAGATCCAAAAAGATCTTGTTTAAATTTTTCATGTGATATCTGGGAAGGGAGTAGTTAGGTATATGATAGAGAACATGGAGGTAAATCAGTCACTTTTTTGTTTTGTTTTGATTTTTGACCACACCTGGTGATGCTCAGAAGTTACTCCTGGCTATGTGTTCAGGAATCACTCCTGGCTTGGAGGACCATATGGGATGCTGAGGGATCGAATCACAGTCTGTCCTAGGCTAGTGCGCGCAAGACAGATGCCTTATAGCCTGAGCCACTGCTCGGGTCCAAATCAGTCACTTTTTAAATGGCCAGAGAAATTGAAAACGTTGTTTGGATTTATTTTTCTGGTGCCACACCTGCTAGCATTCAGGGATATTTCTGGCTCTGTACTCAGAAACCACTCTTGGCAGGATCAGGGGACCACTTGAGATGCTGGGAATCCAACCCAGGTTAACGGCATGCAAGGCAAATGCCTTACCTGCTGTGCTATTGCTCTGGCCCCATGTGCATGTGTGTGTGTGTGTGTGTGTGTGTGTGTGTGTGTGTGTGTGTTTCAATCTCATACTGAAGAGGTTCATTCCTTAGTTAATCCTCAAAATTGAAAGTGGAAAATGTGGCTATTTTCCAAAGGGATAGGCCAAATCTGGCCCCAGGAGGTTCAGCAATTGGCAGCCTATCTTAGAAACCTGGGTGGAGGCCGAGAAAGTGAGCAAAGTGCCCCATGTGTTGCCAAATGCCACATTCACTCTAGGGTATCATGACATCAAATCATCAAACGTGCCTCCCAGTGATATTCAATTTGAAGGAAAATGTCTGGGTTTGTCAAAGTTGACCTAATTGACCCCAGGAGACAATACATCCAGAACCGTATTGTCCTCTGTGGCCAGCCTGATGGGAGTTATCTCAGTCTCCAGGGCAATTGCCCCTGCAAGTGACTGGATCTTATGGATTCAAAGTTCAAGAAGAACAGGTTATGAGTGCTTATTTATTTTTAATAGATCATGCACCTACTAAACATTATAGATAAACCTTCCTAAGCTTCTAGAGAAGCCTCCTATCTAGCCTAAGATTCTGTGATTCTCTCTAGTACTTCTCATCACAATAGAAATTTAAATAATCTTTGTTGTGTAACTATTGCTATTATCTTTCACCTTTCCCAAGCAATCACTCTGCAGAGATTTAGTATATGATGGATTTGCCAGTACATAGAACCATGCTGGCTTTCAGTAGACATTTCACAAATTCTTGTTCAACAGCAATGGTGGGATATAAGTGATTTAAAAAATGTTACATCTTAGAATCAAATTTACATGTTTATTTCACTATGGAAAGAGAAGCGTTGTGAAAAGGTGAAAAGATCACTTGTTTGGAACTAGAATCCAAGATTTTTTGGTTTCAACTCGGTCATTGAGGGGGCTTCCCTAGTGACTGCTTATAGTGAAACACTATAAGAACTAGCCTTCAGATGGAATGTTCCACACCCTATGCCTCTAATGCTGTCAGAGTCCTCTTAATTCTTTATGTCCCTGTTATCTATCATAAGAGGCCTAATGGTCTTCAGCTCTTGCTTGAAAGTATAGTCTAGTCTTTCTATTGGACCCTCTGCCCTTGCCTACTGCCTTCTCCATAATAAACTGAAATTGTCTTTTAAAAATGTGCACCCTAACTTGTCATTTTCTTAAACCCTATAATGGTGTTCAAATGTAACCAAGTCACTGCTTCCCAAGGTCTACTAGCCGTGTATCATCTGATTCTTCCTTCTCACCTCTTTCTACATCTTATCTTTTAAGAAATATGTTCTACCCATGCTGGCCTTCTTTTGTGTTAACATTTCAAGTTCTTGGCTTTTGTTCTCTGAGGAACACTTTCTGGTAAATACACATGTTTTTCTTTTCACATGGTATCACCTCTGACCAGAAAATACATGGAAAGTTAATTACGCTATGTAGATTCAACTCCCTGCTCTGTTTATAGATGGGAATCTTGGGTAGCTATTAAATCTTTGTGCTTTTTTCTCTCATCTTTGAAATGGAGATTAAAATATTTCCTGGTATAAAAAGTTGTTGTGAAGATTAACTGAATTTATACATGCCACATATTTGGCCCTTAGGAAACTTTATATGCATAATCATATCCACACATACATACATATGCATATACACTGATATACACATTTACGTAAGAAACTAGAAGGAATCCTGTTAAGATGCTATAAATAAACTATAAATAAACTATGCAAAGTTTATTCAGGTGATTGATTCTTTACTTCTCCTTTATTTTCCATGAAGCTGTTTTATTATCTCTCTTTTATCAAGAGTACTGGTAGTCAACTCCTTTTTTGTTTTGTTTTGTTTTGTTTTGGGTCACACCCAGCAGTGCTCAGGGTTTACTCCTGGCTCTACTCTCAGAAATCACTCCTGGCAGACTTGAGGGACCATATGGGATGCCAGGATTTAAACCACCGTCCTTGCATGCAAGGCAAATACCTTACTGCTCTGCTATCTCTCCGGCCCCTGGTAGTCAAATCTTGAGTACAGTGCAAAGACAAGCATTGGAGTTGAGGTTGAGAGTATAAAGAAGAAAACACACCAAGGAATCTTTGCCATTGTGAAAAATACTTTAAATATTGAACAGGAATATAATAAAAATGATGGGCAATAACTGATACAAAATCTATTTGCTCAAACTAAGATGAATTAGGAATCCCAACGTGCATAACTTCAGATGGTAGGTAACTTGGTCTGAGTTAAAAGTTCTTTCTTCAAATAAATATTTGCATTTCTTATTTTCTTTTTTTCTCTTTTTTCCCATTTTTTTCTTTATTTAAAC
Source organism: Suncus etruscus (assembly GCF_024139225.1). Taxonomy (NCBI): domain Eukaryota; kingdom Metazoa; phylum Chordata; class Mammalia; order Eulipotyphla; family Soricidae; genus Suncus; species Suncus etruscus. The sequence continues at coordinate 84,960,851 of NC_064856.1, read as the reverse complement.
ACCTTGATTACAAATATGATTGTGATTAGGTTTCAGTCATGTAAAGAACATCCCCTTCACCAGTGCAACATTCCCACTGCCAATGTCCCAAATTTCCCTCCATCCCACCCCACCCCCACCTGTACTCTAGACAGGCTTTCCAGTTCCTTAATTCATTCACATGATTATGGTAGTTCTCTGTGTAGTTATTTCTATAACTGCACTCACCACTCTTTGTGGTGAGCTTCATGAAGTGAGCTGGAAGTTCCAGCCCTCCTCTCATTGTCTCTGAGGATTGTTGCAAAAATGACTTTTATTTTTCTTAAAACCCATAGATGAGTGAGACTATTCTGTATCTATCTCTCTCCTGCTGACTTAATTCAATCAGCATGATAGACTCCATGTACATCCATGTATAGGAAAATTTCATGACTTCATCTCTCCTGACAGCTGCATAATATTCCATTGTGTATATGTACCACAGTTTCTTTAGCCATTCATCTGTTGAAGGGCATCTTGGTTGTTTCCAGAGCCTGGCTATTGTGAATAATGCTGCAATGAATATAGGTGTGAGGAAGGGGTTTTTGTATTGTTTTCTTGTGTTCCTAGGGTATATCCGTAGAAGTGGGATAGCTGGATCAAATGGGAGCTCAATTTCCAGATTTGGAGGAATCTCCATATCACTTTCCATAGAGGTTGGACTAGACGGCATTCCCACCAGCAGTGGATAAGAGTTCCTTTCTCTCCACATCCCCACCAGCACTGATTGTTCTCATTCTTTGTGATGTGTGCCAATCTCTATGGTGTGAGATGGTATCTCATCATTGTTTTGATTTGCATCTCCCTGATGATCAGTGATGAGGAGCATTTTTTCATGTGCCTTTTGGCCATTTGTATTTCTTTTTTATCAAAGTGTCTACTCATTTCTTCTTCCCATTTTTTGATGGGATTAGATGTTTTTTCTGTCAGTGCCCTGTATATTTTGAATATTAGCCCCTTATCTGATGGGTATTGGGTGAATAGTTCCTCCCATACAGTGGTTGGCTCTTGTATCCTGGGCACTATTTCTTTTGAGGTGCAGAAGCTTCTCAACTTGATGTATTCCCATCTGTTTATCTCTGCTTCCACTTGTTTGGAAAGTGCAGTTTCCTCCTTGAAGATGCCTTTAGTCTCAATGTCATGGAGTGTTTTACCGATGTGTTGTTCTATATACCTTATGGTATCAGGTATGATATCAAGGTCTTTAATCCATTTGGATTTTACCTTCGTATATGATGTCAACTGGGGGTCTATGTTTGCTTTTTAGCAAGCGGCTAACCAGTTCTGCCAGTACCACTTGTTGAAGAGGTTTTCTCTGCTCCACTTAGGATTTCTTGCACCTTTGTCAAAAATTAGGTGATTGTATGTCTGGGGAACATTGTCTGAAAACTCAAGCCTATTCCACTCATCTGAAGGGCTGTCTATATTCCAAAACCATGCTGTTTTGATAACTATAGCTTTGTAGTACAGTTTAAAGTTGGGGAAAGTAATGCCTCCCATTTTTCTTTTCCCTAGGAGTGCTTTAGCTATTCAAGGATGTTAATTGTTACAGATGAACTTTGTAAGTGTTTGATCTGCCTCCCATTTTCCTTTTCCCTAGGATATCTTTAGCTCTCAAGGTGTTTATTGTTACAGATGAACTTTGTAAGTGTTTGATCTGGGTAGCTTTAGAGGGATTGCATTAAATATGTACAATGCTATGGGGAGTATTGCCATTTTAATTATGTTAATCCTGCCAATCCACGAGCAGAGTATGTGTTTCCATTTCTGTGTGTCTTCTCTTATTTCTTGGAGCAGGGCTCTATAGTTTACTTTGTATAGGTCCTCTTTAGTCAAGTTGACTCCAAAATATTTGAATTTGTGTGACACTAATGTGAATGGGATTGCGTTCTTGACATCCATTTGCTCCCTATCATTGATGTATAAAAAGACCATTGATTTCTGTGTGTTAATTTTGTATTCTGCCACCTTGCTATATGAGTTTATTGTTTATAGAAGCTTTTTGGTAGGGTTTTCTAAGTAGAGTATCATGTCATTTGCAAACTGTGAGAGCTTGACTTCTTCATTTCCTATCTTTCCCTTGATATCTTTTTCTTGCCTGATTGCTATAGCAAGAACTTCCAGTACAATGTTGAAGAGGAGTGAAGAGAGCGGACAGCCTTGTCTTGTACCAGAATTTAGAGGAAAGGCTTTTAGTTTTTCTCCATTGAGGATAATATTTGCCATTGGCTTGTGGTAGATGGCTTCAACTAGATTGAGAAAGGTTCCATTCATTCCCATCTTGCTGAGAGTTTTGATCAAGAATGGGTGTTGGACCTTATCAAATACTTTCTCTACATCTATTCATATGATCACGTGATTTTTATTTTTCTTGTTGTTGATGTTGTGTATGATGTTGATAGATTTACAGATGTTAAACCATCCTTGCATTTCTGGGATGAAACCTACTTAGTCATAGTGTATGATCTTCTTGATGATGGATTGGATCCTATTTGCCAAGATTTTGTTGAAGATCTTTGAATCTTTGAATCTGCTTTCATCAGTATATTGGTCTGTAATTTCCTTTTTTGGCAATATCTCTGTCTGGTTTTGGTATCAAGGTGATGTTGGCTTCATAAAAGCTGTTTGGGAGTGTTCCCTGACTAGTATTGGTAGTAGCTCCTCTTGAAAAGTTTGAAGGAATTCATTAAGAAATCCATCTGGACCTGGGCCTTTCTTTTTGGGCAGATGTTTGATTACAGTTTCAATTTCCTCAATAGTGATGGGGGTGTTTAGATATGCTACATCCTCCTTTCTTAACTGTGGAAGGTTGTAAGTGTCCAAGAAATTTTCCATTTCTTCTAGGTTCTCATGTTTAGTAGCATAAAGTTTCCCAAAGTAGTCTCTGATTACCCTTTGGATCTCTGCAATATCTGTCGTGATCTCCCCCTTTTCATTTCTAATACAGATTACCAGATTTCTCTCTCTCTTTTTCTTTGTAAGTTTTTCCAATGGTCTATCAATCTTGTTTATTTTTTTTCAAAGAACCAACTTCTGCTTTTGTTGATCTTTCGGATTGTTTTTTGGTTTTCCACTTCATTGATATCTGCTTTCAGTTTTGTTATTTTCTTCAGTCTCTCTGTTTTTGGTTTATTTTGTTGGTCATTTTCTAATTTTATGAGCTGTGTCATTAAATTATTCAGGTATGCCCCTTCTTCCTTCCTGATGTGTGCTTGTAAAGCTATAATTTTCCCTCTCAGGACTGCTTTTCCTGTGTCCCATATATTCTGGCAGTTTGTGTCTTCGTTATCATTTGTTTCCAGGAAAGTTTTGATTTCCTCTTTGATTTCATCTTGGACCCACTGGTTGTTCAGTAGTAGGCTGTTTAATTTCTGTTTATTGAAGTTTTTCTTCTGTGTGCCTTTGTAGTTCACATCTAATTTCAGAGCCTTGTGGTTAGCAAAGGTAGCCTGCAAGATTTCTATCCTCTTGATTTTATGAGGGTATGTTTTATGTGTCAGCATGTGGTCTATCCTGGAGAATGACCCATGCACATTGGAGAAGAATGTGTATCCAGGTTTTTTGGGGTGGAGTGTCCTATATATATGTACTAGTCCTTTTTCTTCCATTATTCTTTTCAGGGCTAGTATGTTTTTGTTGGATTTCAGTCTGGTTGATGTATCAAGTGTTGATAGGGCCAAGTTGAGGTCTCCCACAATTATTGTGTTATTTTTGATGTCTTCTTTCAGAGTTGTCAGTAACCGTATTAGATTATCTGCTGGTCTCTCATTGGGTGCATATATGTTTAATAGTCTGATTTCTTCCTGTTTCACATATTTCTTGATTAGTAGATAGTGTCCATCTTTGTTCCTTACAACTTTTCTGAGTATAAAGTTGGTGTCATCAGATATTAATATGGCCACCCCAGCTTTTTTTAAGGGTATTGTTTGCTTGGATGATTTTCCTCCAGCCTTTGATTTTGAGTCTATGTTTTTTCTGACTATTCAGGTGTGTTTCTTGTAGGCAGCAGAAGGTTGGATTCATCTTTTTGACCCATTTTGCCACTCTGTGTCTTTAAATTGCTGAATTTAGTCCATTGACATTGAGGGAGATGATTGTCATTTTTGTAGATAAGTTTGCTGTGTTTGTTGGTCTCTCTTGTCTTAAATTTTTCCTTTAAGGCTGGTTTTTTATCTGTGAAGTTTCTGAGCTGTTGTTTATCCATGAAGCTATGTATTCTTCCTTCAAACCTGAACATGAGTTGAGCTGAGTGCAGTATTCTCGGTGAGTCATTCATTTCATTCAGTCTTGTCACAATATCCCACCACTGTCTTCTGGCGTTGAGAGTTTCTTGTGACATGTCTGCTGTAAGTCTTAGGAATCCTCCTTTGAATGTAATTTCCTTTTTTGATCTTGCTGCTTTTAGTATTCTATCTCTATCTGTGGGATTTGTCATCGTAATGAATATATGTCTTGGGGTGTTTTTCTTTGGGTCTCTTTTAGCTGGAACTCTTCAGGCATGCAGGATTTGATTGCATGTTTTTTTTGTTGTTGTTGTTGTTGTTTAACTCTGGGAGTATCTCTTTGATGATGTCTTTGACAGTTGAGTCTTCCTGGATATCTCCTACCTGGGTCTCTGGGACTCCAATGACTCTTATGTCATTTCTGTTGTTTCTCAAAGACTTCTATTTTCATCTGTTCACATTCCTTGAGTACTTTTTCCATTGCCTGATCATTTGTCTTAAGGTTCTTTTCCAATTTCTTCTGCTGTGTTGAGTTTTTCTGCAGCTCATCTTCCAGCATGCCAATTCTGTCCTCAGCTGCTGTTACCTTGCTGGAGAGGCCATCCACTGAGTTTTTCAGTTGAGCTACTGTATTTTTCAGATCTGTTATTTCAGTTTGGTGTTTTCTGAATTCTATCTTTGTGTTCTGTTCAGATCGATCTATGCTTTCTTTGAGTTCTACAAACATTTTCTATATTTCTATTCTAAACTCCTTATCAGAGAGGTTAATCAGTTGGTTGGAATTTTTAGGTCATCCGAGCTATCGTTTTCATTCTCTGTGCATGGTGTTTGCCTGCGAGGTTTCCCCATTGTCACGCTTTGTGGTGTGATTTTTTTCTGCGTGTTTTGGTGGGGTTAATTGGTTAGAAAGAGTGCTTGGCTGCAAAGCGAAGCAGAGTGACTGCACTCTTCTGCTGCCTCGAGGTGACAGTTTTTTGGGGGTGTGGTCCCTAGGCCTCTGAGGACAGCTTCAGGTATTCAGGAAAGACATGCAGGCACAGCCTGCAGTGGCATTCTTTCATTAGAAAGAGCATAATTCAGCGAATCGTGCTCTTCTGGAGCCTCTGGGAGAGCTATTTTTCTGGACCCTTTTTGGCACACTCCCAAGAGGTTCAGGAGACAGGACAGTGGAAAAACACACACAGGCAACTCTCACAGTTTCTCACAGTTGGGAAGCACCGCATTTCTTATTTTCTTTCATAATTAGTCCAATTGGGCCAGTCTCATTTACTCATGTATTTACTACATAAATATTTTTTGAAGTTTATCATTTTTCTTGCATTTATTTTCTCTTCAGTTTTCTACACAAAATTTTTGTGAATTCTTGACTAGATCGACATTCTAATATTGTATAAAAATTTTATTAAATATTTTGATATATGTCTATTTTATTTCAAGATAACTAACACCACCTTAATGAAGTACCTTACATGTGTCTGAGAGGTAATATAGTGGACAGTGCTCTTGCTTTGCAAGTGTATTGCTCTGATTTCATTCTGGCTACACTTTTGTTAACCCTGAACTCTTCCAGAATTGATCTCTAAACACAGAGCCAGGAGAAATCACTGAGCACCATAAGGCATAGTACAAAAGAGCAAATATTAAATAAATTAAAATAAAATTACACAATAAAAGTTTTTTGTTATTCTAAAATAATTGATTATGAATATATTATCAGATATTATAAAATTTTATGCTTTAAGCATAAACTTTCTGTTTATGGAAATAATGTTAAAATAAAAATATATTGAAATTTCTCTGAACATTTTACTGGCATTTTTTCACATTTCAATCTTGAATTTGATTTTTTATTACTTCTACATGATATCTTTTACTAAAATCTTAATCTGCAAGTTAAGCAAATATATCTTGAACATATTTATCTTAAAAATCTCAAAAAGCAATAATTTTATTTTTTACAAGGATTATTTTTTCTTCATTATTATTCTTGCTATAACAAGTATCAAACTATTGTTATTTTATAGACACCTGACACAAAATGTTAATGCTATAGACCTGATTCCATTTATAGCTCTTCACTATTATCCTTAAATGTCTTCCCATCTGTTCACTCCCTTCTCACCTATCCCACTTACCCCAACTCTTCCCCACCTTGGGCTTTTTTTGTTTGTTCCTTTTGTTTTGGGCCACTCTTAGAGGTGCTCAGGGTTTAATCTAGGCTCTACACTCAATAATCTCTCCTGGAAGGTTCTGGTGACCATACTACATAAATATTATTTTATCCTAGTAGCTTTGCATGTGTCCAGAGCAGGCAGAGACTTGAAATGCACCTTATCTGAAGCTTGAGTTCTTTTAGAACTTGGTCCTTTTAGAATAACACGGCATTTGAGATTTGCAAAGTTTTATCCGAGGTCATCTCCCTTTACCTATCTCTCCTGGAAGGCTACTGTGAATGCATTTTTCATTTCCAGGGTGCTGATAAAGTACAGTATTTTCTGCCTTGATTTCCTCAAAATCGAGTTGCAGAATATAAAACCAATGATTTGCAATCTAGAATAGTCTCCTTAGCAGTGAGGCACCTATAACTCATATTGCACAACATCAGGCTCCTTTGCCCTAGAGAATATAAGGGAGGGAGATTACAGATAATGGCAATTTTGGCAGATTCTTCTTTGTGTTGCTTCGGTAAATTAAAGCCTATCTGAATCTGAAAGTCAGTCACTGTCAGTACAATCATTCAGGTATTACCTTATCCTGTCTTATCCTATACTATGCACTTGTAAATAAAAGAGATAAAGTTCCTAACATTGTGGAGCTCATATTCTTGTAGGGTGACAAACAAAAGTGGTCATGATAAGTGGAGCATGCACAATGACAGAAGCTGATATAGATTGCAGAAGAAAAAAGATTTAGAACTTAATGGGATGAGCATTTTAAAATAGGAAGGCAGATGACCCTAAGAAATAATATACATTCTATATTAAATACATATAAAATACATGCATATAAAGTACATACATATAAAATACATTCTATATAGGAAACATAAAATTTGAAATAAGACTTGAGAGGAAAAGTCACCAAGGAGATAGTTATGCAGAAGGAAAAAATGAAACAACATTAATGGAGTATTCAAGAAAAAGCAGAGCAACCATTGTGGCTGGAAATGAATAAAATGAGACACTAGATTAGAGAAGTAACAAGAAACTAGATCCAATAAGGTCATGGAGTGTTTGAAGACTGACTTTGAATAAATGGATTTGGGGAAATATCAAAGTTTCATATTTTACATTTTTTAATTGTAAAATAAAAGATACAGTTACCAAAACCCACACAAAACAAAGCAGTTGCTTAAAAAATTAGCAGGAAGTCTGTATTTTCAAACGTACCTTCTTCCAGGTCAACAAATAGATATGACAGACTCATCAAAAGCCCACAATGTGCTCTCTCAGTCAGAATCCTGACTGTCCTAATGTTATCATCTTGCCTTTTCTTGGGTTGGTTTCTCTGTTTTATCCCCCAACTTGACATTTTTAGTTACCAGAGTTTAATCTTTTTCAGGGAGGCAGCAATTGAGCCACATCCAGCGGCACTCAGGGATTACTCCTGGCTCTGAGCTCAGAAATTGCTCCTGGCAAGCTCAGCGAAACATGGGATACTGGGGTCAAATCCTGGTCTGTCCATCTGGGTCAGCCTCTTGCAAGGCAAATGCCCTATCACTGTGCTATCACTCCAGCCTTCAGAAAATAGTCTATTTTTCCAATATCTTCATTATTTTATTTATTTACTTTTATTTTTATTAATATCTTTATTTAAGCACCATGATTACAAACATGCTTGTAGTTGGGTTTCAGTTATATAAAAGGACACCCCCCCCCTTCACCAGTGTAACATTCCTATCCTAATGTCTTTGAAGTCACTTCTAGCTGGCCAATTTCTGCCATTCCTTTTCTTTTACTTCCCCTTTCTCCTTTCCTTTTCCCTTCCTTTCTTTTCTTTTTTCTTTTTCTCTTTCCTTCCTTTAGCCTTTCCTTTTCTTTTTCTTTCCTCTTTTTTCCACTCCTCTTCCTTCCTTCCTTTCTTTCTTCCTTTCTTTCTTCCTTCCTTCCTCCTTCCTTCCTTCCTTCCTTTCTTCCTTCCTTCCTTCCTTTCTTTCTTTCTTTCTTTCTTTCTTTTCTTATACCTTTCTTCTTTCTTTCTTTCTTTCTTTCTTTCTTTCTTTCTTTCTTTCTTTCTTTCTTTATTTATTTCTTTCTTTATTTCTTTCTTTCTTCTTTCTTTTCTTTCTTTCTTTCTTTCTTTCTTTTCTTTCTTTCTTTCTTTTCTTCTTCTTCTTCTTTCTTCTTTCTTTCTTTCTTTTCTTTCTTTCTTTCTTTCTTTCTTCTTTCTCTCTTTCTTTCTTCTTTCTTTCTTTCTTTCTTCTTTCTTTCTTTCTTTCTCTCTCTTCTCTTCTTTCTTTTCTTTCTTCTTTCTTTCTTTCTTTCTTTCTTTCTTTCTTTCTTTCTTTCTTTCTTTCTTTTTTCTTTCTTTCTTTCTTTCTTTCTTTCTTTCTTTCTTTTTCTTTCTTTCTTTCTTTCTTTCTTTCTTTCTTTCTTTCTTTCTTTCCTTCTTCCTTCCTTCTTCCTTCCTTCCTTCCTTCCTTCCTTCTCTTCTTCTTTTTCTTTCTTTCTTTCTTTCTTTCTTTCTTTCTTTCTTTCTTTCTTTCTTTCTTCTTTCTTTCTTTCTTTCTTTCTTTCTTTCTTTCTTTCTTTCTTTCTTTTTCTTTAATTTTTTTCTTTTTTATTTTTTCTTTGGTTTTTGGGTCACACTCGGCAGTGCTCAGGGGTTACTCCTGGTTCTAAGCTCAGAAATCTCTCCTGGCAGTTGGTCCCTTGCACTGGTGTGTTGGTGGGCACTGGGCTGGACAGCTAGCCAAAGAACCCCGGACTGCCAGTCAGTCTGGGGCCCAGATTTCCCCATGCCAGAGGGTTTTCATGGCCTGATCTGGTAACCTGGGCCTTGGGGGATGGTATGGGGTGGAGCAAAACTCCTCCCCTATCCATTTATTCGCAAGCTACGGAGGTGAGAACTGGGCCTGGAGAAGCCACACGCCAGGAGTTGGTCCCTTGCACTGGCATGTGGTGGGCACTGGGCTGGACAGCTAGCCAAAGAACACCCCGGACTGCCAGTTAGTCCAGGGGGCCAAAGAACACCCCGGACTGCCAGTTAGTCCAGGGGGCCAGATTCCCCACGCCAGAATAGTCTTCATGGCCACATCTGGTAACCTGGGCCTTGGGGGATAGGATAGGACAGCTAGCCAAAGCAAATTTATCTCAACCATAGCAGCCCCTCTACAGGGGTGTCCTTTTTTTTTTTTTTTTTTTTACTGATAACTATTTTCAAAAGTGCATGGCACATTTGAGCCCGCACGACATATACCCTCTTTAACATCTTTCAAAAATATTCTAATTCTTGGCTACTTATAGGAAAGGAAATGGAATATCCTATATATGGAGGATAGCACTCAAATTGATCTCTGAAGTCAGTGTCTAAGTGAACGCTACTTTCTATACAGTTGTCCTCTCTGACTGCCGAGCCTTATCCTTAAATATTTCATCTATACAAAGTATACAGCCCCTCTTCTATATTGCCTTTACACACCCAGAGACCTTTCTACTCCCCCATATCCCAATCTGGATTTGTTGTCTCCCTCTTATTTAACCCTCTTTACCCTCAGTTTTTAACCTGTTAGGCACCAAGACCGACCTCCTTCACAACAGACCACCATCCAGCTCCTCAATGAAAGACACCCTCTTGATCCCTCATCTTGTGTCTCAGCAAGAAACCACAACCAATAAACCTCCTGACTCAAGCTTGTGACCCCTCTTACCCCCATCAAATCGTGGACAGTTGCATGATACCAGATTCAGCTGCAGCAAAACCCCCAATTCAAGGACACTACAGGACTCTGAAATGCCGCAAATCATATCTTAAACTCTAGACCAAAGTCTGTGATACAAAAAAGTGCCTTGGCTTTCACTCCCCACAAGAATATCTAAGAAGACCTAATTGGGAAGCCTATATTGCCTACATAAGCTTAATACCTTTATAATAATGTATCTTAAGATATGTATTCCTAAACATACAGATAGCCTCCCCCATTACTTTCTTTCTTCAAATACCTTTTCTCCTTCTTTTTCTCAATTTCCTTTCTTTTTTTATATCTCAATTTCATCTATATTTTATATATATATATTTTTTTTTCTCTACCCTCACCAATTTTGGTGTTGCTTTGTACAAAATCTAAGAAAACATCTTGCCTGAGACAAAAGCTCAGACCACACCACAGATACTGTACATGTAGCCTGTCATCCTTACCCGGAATAGCACCAGCAACACAAAAGGACACCATATGTTTTTGTATAGGCACAGTAAATAAGGGGAAATCATGGACTCAGACACAAGATCTTATCTTCTAAGGATAAGAACTCACACTTTTTATACAAAGGTGCCTCCCATCCTGGACATATGTCATGTGGATACAACTCAGTCTCCACAAGATTGGACAGTGTTAGTTCATTCTCAAATCCCAGATCCCAGACACAGAACTGAAACCACCCCCTGCAACAACACCAGGAACTAAGCTCTGTTGGGAGATATACTTGTGCCAGTGTTAACATGACAACGAGGACAGCGAGGAAATGACAACTTGACCTAAGACCAGGAGGTCCTATCACATCACCTAACACTAAGTGGAAATCAGAAGATGTATCGTCCTTTGAACTATAAAAAATAAGAGCACTAACTACAGAAAACTGACTTTGACAACCGTGACTGGGCAGAATGTACCTTGAGACCATTAAGAAAAATCCTACCTTAGGCTATAGCCCAGGTCTCCTACAAAAATCAAGATTTCTTAGTGCATAGGCCCAATTCTGACAACAGAGACTGAGCAGAACCTTTGGAACCATAATTTCCTAGACTTCAGCTTAGGAAACGAGCAAAAACATGGAGCACATGATACAAAAAATGGAACACACCAACAATGTTGGAACAGTACCTCTAGAACCTTAAAGACTCTATCCTAGGCCTTGTCCTAGGACCTGCGCAAATACCAAGATTGCTTGCTACAGTGGCCTTATTTTCTCATCCACAACTGAGAGGCAAGGTTCCTAATACCACAAAAAAAAAAAAAGAAAAAAAAAAAAAAAAAAAACCACACACACACAAAAAAACTAAACCTGGGATATGGCAATGAGAAGGTATGGAGCCAGTGGTTGTTTCCATGACAATATGCTTCAAGAGAGGAGAAACCCTGAATCTCTTAGGCCATGGGAATTTCCTTCCTTCCCCAATACTTACTGTGCCTATACAAAAAAAAAAAATGGTGGGGTAACACCAAGCCCTGCCACTGCACCACTTTTTCTGGTTTTGTTTTGCTTTATTTTTTGTTTTTTGTTTTTTTTATATATTATCTCACTTCTCTTTTTTCTTCCACTTTTTTCTTTCTTTTTCACTTTGTGGATATTATTCGGTGACTTTTTTTCTTTCTACTTTAGTAGTTGATACCAAGTTTTTTCTTCTCTTTTCCTTAACCTTTTTATCTCTAACAGAATAGCATAACTTGAATCATTCAGCCTCATAAACTGAGGGGGAAAAAGAATGATATCAGGACCAGTCATATGAACACGTAGTGTAAATAAAAAATGACCAGACTAGAACACCAAACAGAATAGATACCCAACCTATAACAAGCTGTAAGGCGGGGACCATTTGCAGTAGGATTCTGGGGGGTAAAGGAGGAAGATGTGGGAGACATGCTAGGAACAAGAGTGGAGGGAGGATAACATTGGTGGTGGGAATGCCCTTCATTCACTGTCACTATGTATCATAAATAATTCTGTGTAAATGAACTTCAGTCACAATAAAAAAAAATACTTCAGTAAAATAAAAAATAAAAAAAAATAAAAAAAAAAGAAATCTCTCCTGGCAGGCTCGAGGGACCATATAGTATGTCCAGATTTGAACCACCGGCCTTCTGCATGCAAGGCAAATGCCCTACCTCCATGCTATCTCTGGCCCCATTTTCTTTCTTATTCTTTCATTCTTTCCTTTTTCCTTTTCTCTTTACTTCTCTTTTCTTTTCTCTCCTTTCCCTCCCTTTCTTCTACCCTTTCTCTTACTCTTCCTTCTTTTCATCCTTCCTACCTTCCTTCTTTCCTTCCCTCCTAGGTAAAGTCTATCAGGGAAATAAAGAAAAGGTAGAAGAGAGGTAGACTCAGAATGTGCTCAAGAGAATATGGACTTCTCTGGAATGCAAAAATAAAAGTACACATCCCAAGTAGAGATGTGCAGGTCATTTCCTCAGGATGGTAAAAGGGCCCTAAAAGTTAAAAATTCACATCTCATGAGAGACTCAGGAGGGGAATATGTATACCTCTTACTCTGCCAAGTTAGTTTATATACAGTTCTTCCAACTGTTCCACCCTAAGGTAGAGGGAAATAACCGAGGGAAGGTTGCTAAGGGAAATAAGTTGGAGCAGTTGATGGGGTTTTTTTTTTTGGGGGGGGGCACACCCAGAATACTCAGGGGTTACTCCTGGCTCTGCACTTAGGAATTATTTCTGGCAGGTTTGGGAAACAATACGGGATGCCAAGGATTGAGTCCAGGTTAGTTGCATGTAAGGCAAGAACACTACCACTGTCTTCTGCACCACAGTTTTCTTTTGATACTCCTGTGCACAGACTTTGTACAATCAGTGGTGGTGCTTTCCTCCTCCAGGGGTTGCCTGAAGGCTCTGAGGACTCATCCTCACACTTGATCTGGAATTCTGCATCTCAATGATTTTCCAGACTCTTGAGAAGAGGGACTTTTGTGTTAAAGCATTCCATGCTTGTTTAGTTGTCTCCAAATTTGTTCCCTGACAAATGTTACCAGGGATCCCTATCTTCCTGCCTGCAATATTTTCCCTCTTAGAGATGTTAACCCTTTGAAACTTTAAAAGTTGTCTTCTGTAACTTCTTCATGCTGACCTAAGAGTATAGACCCAGCATATGTAATGGAGTGAAATGGCTTGCTAACTTATGGGCCCAGGGAATAAATAGACCCATAAATGGCACAATAAGAAGAACATCTCTGAGACTGACCTGAGACTGACCTTGAGTGGGACAACAATAAGTGGAACAATCATCAGGTTGTCAGTCTGACAGTCTGAGAGAGAGAATAGTATTAGGACTAGAGAGTAAAATGGCTCTTCTTTGTCCTTGGGAGAGCAGAGCCTTTTAAGACAACAATGGTCTCTCGGTGCTTGTCTTTATTGCTGTAGTGCTCACTGGATATTTAATTTGATATTTCTTTCTGTATTGATGTGGTGTTTCAATTACCTTTTTCATGTCCTCTCTCAAACTGAGGTTGAAAGCCTCTAGAAGGACTGCCCGTTTTCAGCTTATTTGATTTTTAAATTTTTTTTATTTTCTTATTTTTTTACCCCATTCTTTTGCTTGTCTTTCCTTCAAACAAAACCATATAACTCGAATTACCGAGCTCCACCTCTCAAATAGAGGGGGAAACAAGGGAGGATATCAGGACCAAACAGATATATGACCACTAATAGTGAGCTAGACAAAGAGGGGACCACCTACTCTAGCAGCCCGGGGGGTGATGGTGGGAGATATGGTTTGCAGGAAGCGAATGGGGATGGGGGTGAGGACAAATTTGGTGATGGGTATTCCCCTGATTCAACGTTAATATGTACCTAAAATACTACTGTGAAAGATATGTAAGCCAATATGATCAAAATAAAAATTAAAAAAAAAAAGAAGACAACGGTGACAGTGGGAGCTTTGGTGCTCTTTTGCTTACCAGTAAAATTTATTGCAAAAGAAACAGCTTCTACTTATTGGTTACTTGTGAAGTAGGTAAGTAGATGGAGAAGAGTCTTCATAAAAATAAATTCTTAGTATCTAATCAAAGTTCTTGGGAAGCCATAAAACCATGAAACAGGATTTGGAGGAATTACTTTGTCATTGATAAGAGACTAACAAAGCACCACTACAGGTCCAGAAAAGACTAGACCCCTAAGAAGAGAAGATCCAGCAGCAACAAATGACAAAGGATGGGAAAGGAATACCAAAAAAGACCATCAACTACCCCTGCAACACAACCCTGTAATTACACAAAAGCAGGAGTCTTCCCTAGGTAGATGACCCACATGGGGCAGGCTAGGAAAAGCCTGTAAAAGCCAACTTAGAAAAGAGTGGGATGCACATGTGGTCCTTGGGCTCATATGTCGGTGTTGCTCACATGTGTGTTACTGACCCCCAAAAGTGGTGTTTGAGTACTTGTCGGGGACATCTCCCTTCTTGAGATGAATGCTTTCATACTTTTCCTATTTTCATGCTGGGCTGTGTACCATGTGATCTCTCTCTCTCTCTCTCTCTCTCTCTCTCTCTCTCTCTCTCTCTCTCTCTCTCTCTCTCTCTCTCTCTCTCTCTCTCTCTCTCTCTCTCTCTCTCTCCTTCTCTCCTCATTTTTTGGGCCATATCCGGCAGCACTCAGGGATTACTCCTGGCTCTCTGCTCAGAAATAGCTCCTGGCAGGCACAGGGTACTATATGGGATGCCGGGATTCGAACCACCATTGGTCCTGGGTGGGCTGCTTGCAAGGCAAACGCCATACTGCTGTGCTATCTCTCTGGCTCTCATGTGATCTCTTGAGCTTGTTATTCTCTTATCTTTTCCCTCCCCTTTTTCAGGATTTCCAAATAAATCTTATATTTACTTCACGAGTCATTTTCTGAAATTCTTTTCTGTGAGTGATGATGAAGGACATGAAAGGCCTAGGACTGACTTTTCTTTTCTTGTCAGAACAAGGTTCAGAGTTCTAGACCCTCCCCCCCATCAACTCCTGAGTGAAAGAGGTGGAAGGGGGAAGCAGCAAATTCCCTTCTCAGACTGCTGCGTCTCTTCCCACTTCACGTAAGTCAACTGGGGACCTCCACTGGCATCACCTGTAAAAACAGATTCAAAGTCAACTGACATAATTTAGCTTTTTGTTGTTGGCTTTTCTTAAAAAGGAGTTTCAAGGCCTCAGTACAAGGTTCACAGCAATAGTTTGATTTGCTTTCTGTCTGACTACTGGGTGACTTGGAAAGAACTGGTTTTATCCTGAAGAGATGAACCCAACAAGAACTTCCATTAAGCTTTATAGCATTGGGGATGCTTAAGATAACGTACAAGGTTCTTGCTATTTAGGCAGTAGTTGGCCAGAAGAAGATCTGGTTTCCCAGGTTTTCAGTAAAACCCACTACCAGGCTCATCTGTTCACTTGCCTGATCCATTCATCTTTGAGACAGAACCTGATTTTTAAAATTGCATGTCTTTGAACAGACAAGTGGCGTGATTTAAATTAGATTTTGGAAGTATTATAATGTTCATTGTATTGAGATGGTAGGGAAACAAAAATGGAAATTAAGAGAACTTTTATAGGATCCTATAGAAGTTCATGGGTGATACTATGACCGAGGCAGGGTGAGAGAGTTGGAAAAGACAAGAAGTAGTTGGATTCATGCTATATTTCATTGTTTTGTTCTGGGGCCACACTAGCAGGGCCATAGCTTAATCTTGACTCTCTGCTCAGGGATAATTCCTGGCAGGATTCAGTGGAACATATTGTGACAGGGTTTAAACCCAGGTCTACTGCATGACAAGTAAGGATCCTACCAGTAAATAGTCTCTCCAGTCCCTCATGTTAATTTGATATAACAAGAGACAATAGGATTTTACATTAGATATGGGGTCCAGGAGAAAGAGAAGACCGAAGAGTACAAATACTATTTTCAGAATGCTTTATGGAGGTATAATTTACATACTGTATAGTTTACTCATTTGATATGTAAAGCTAAATGATTTTACTATATTCATAGAGCTGCAATTACCATATTTAATTTTAGAATTTTTAAATAAAAAGAAATTATTCCAATTCATACTCCTATTCTTGTCCAATCCCTCTTCTAGATCTTGGCAATTATTTGTCTTTGTTTTTATTCATTCCACATATTTTCGTAAACAGAATTATTATATGTATTTGTTTTTAGCTGGGGCCAGAATGATAGCACAGAGATAGGGTGTTTGCCTTAAACGTGACTGACCCAGGATGGACCATGGTTCAAACCCCCGGCATCCCATAGGTCCCCCAAGCAAGGAGTGACTTCTGAAAGCATAGCCAGGAGTAATCCCTGAGCATCAGTGGGTGTGGCCAAGAAACTAAAAATAAAAATATTTGTTTAGTTGAGCTCAATGTTTTTAAGTTCATCAAAGTCACAGATAGCAGTTATCAATACATATTTTCTTTTTATTATAAGATTATGTTTTACAGTATTATATGGTTATACTATATTCATCTTCTCATCTATTGGTAAATATTTGACCAGTAAAATGTCAACATAAATATTTGTATGTATGTCTTGATATAGACATTTATTTAATATTAATGAACCAAGGAATCGCATACACAAAGTATATGCTCCAGTTCTTTGAGATATGTCCCCAAACCCGACATATGTTGTTAATAATGATTATTACATATTTAAGAATATCATATAGTAGCATTGTGTGGTTTATTCTGTTTGACTTGATGAAAAAAAACAACAAAACTATTTCCTCTTTTTTTTTTTTTTGTTTTGTTTTGTTTTTGGATCAGACTCGCAGTGCTCAGGGGCTATTCCTGGCTCTATGCTCAGAAATCGCCATCCGGCAGGTTCAGGGGACCATATGGGATGCTGGGATTTGAACTACCATCCTTCTGCATGCAAGGCAAAGTGCACTACCACTGTGCTCTCTCTCCGGCTCCATTGTTTCCTCTTTTAACAGCAGAATTTCATATTCTTACCTGTAGTGCATGGGAGCTTCTATCTATACCCTCACAAACATTTTACTAGTGTCTTTTTTCATTATGGCTATCCTAAGTGATATGAGTGATATCTCATTTTCATTTTCTATTTTAATTTCTCTAATGACTCATGGCATTAAGCATCTTCTCATACTTATATTAGATATGTGTACATATACTTTGGAAAAAATTATTTACTTGTTGGTTTTATGGGTCCACCCAGCAATGCTCATGTCTTACTCCTGATTCTACATTCAGAGATCATTCCTGGCATGGCTCTGGGGACTATATGTACATCGAGAATAGAACTAGGGTCTCAGTCAATGCAATACACAAGTGCCCTACCTGTTGTACCTATTTTTTTTTTTTTTTTGGTCTTTGGGTCACACTCAGCAGCACTCAGGGTTACTCCTGGCTCCATGCTCAGAAATCACTCCTGGCAGGCTCGAGGGATCATATGGGATGCCGGGATTCAAACCATCATCTTTCTGCATGCAAGGTAAACACCTTACCTTCATGCTATCTCTCTGCCCCTCCTCCATCTGTACCATTGAGTTAGCCTTGAGAAATTTTTTAAAGGTCCATCAAACCAAGAATCAAGGGACATGCTAATAAAGGGCATTTAGAAGTTTTAACAGACAATGTCATATGTACTATGACTATATGACAAGTTAAGACTTTATGTAAATTTGGATAAATTATTTTATCTTTAAGTATTAGGTAGTTTTACCCAAAAAAGCCATGGAGATGTAGTATGTGTAATTTTTTATTTTTATTTTTATTTATTTTTTGTTTTGTTTTGTTTTGATTTTGGGGTCAAACCCGGCAGCGCTCAGGGGTTATTCCTGGCTGTATGCTCAGAAATCACTCCTAGCAGGCTCGGGGAACCATATGGGATGCCGGGATTTGAACCACAGACCTTCTGCATGCATGGCAAATGCTTTACCTCCATGCTATCTCTCTGGCAATTTTTTATTTTAATTTTTTAATTTTAATTAACAACTCAAGCATTTTATAAAAATAAAGATTTTGAATTTTAATTAGCAACTCAATTCATGAAAATAAAGGTTTAAATTTTAACTAACAACTAAAACATTTTATAGAACTAAAGATACTTTTATTATACTTGACAGTTTACTGAAGGCCCTATTCAGTTAAACAAGGGAGTAAAAGTTTAAAAAGATGCAGATTGGAGAGCAGAGAGATATTGGATGAAACTTACCTTCCTTGCAGGCAGATTGCCCCAGTTAAGTCCCCAGCAAGGTATATGATTCTTTGGGTACTTCCAGGAGTGACATTTGATCACAGAAGCACAAGTAAGCCCTAAACACATCCAAGTATGACCCAATCCTCCTGCCACCACCAATCTTCATCCCTCATCCCCATTAAAGATCCAGATTGAAAATGAAGCAATACATATTTCTCATTATTTTCAGGCAATGCTGGTATGTGTGTAGAAAATCACATTGAACTATCAAAAGAGCCACAGAAAATGTGTTTAACTAGTTCCTAAATACAAGATCAGATCCATATTTAAAAGAAAACTTTAGGTAAATTAAAGGTAACAAAGAGGTCTGGATGGGGATTGAGGGGGTCTCTGGTGGTGATGAGACCACAAAACCACATATATCAGCAATAAACAATCTAAAATATAGTATAAAAGTAAATTTGATTTTATGCACCAACAAAGAACAATATAAAATAAAATTGAAGTGTATTCCATTTACAGTCATTTCAATAAGTATAAAACACATAAGCATTGTTTTAAAAAAACAATGTTAAAAATGTTTAAAAGATGTTTAAAAGGACAAATGATAGAATATTTCTAAGTGAAAATAAATAAGTTCTTAAATAAATGCTGAAAATCTACTATGTTTCTGGCTTGGAAGATCATCTTTATTAAAATACCATTTTTTCTCTATTTTTATCTATACAATCTGAATTCTATCAGGCTATATTTTAAAATAATATCTTTAAGCACCATGATTACAAACATAATTATAGTTGGATTTCAATCATAGAAAGAACACCCCCCTTCACCAGTGTAACATTCCCACCACCAATACCCTCAATCATCTAGCAGGCTATTTTGATTTGAAATAACAGTTTGGTTCTGATTTGAAATTATGTTAAGTATCAAAAGGCAGGAGTGTTTAAACATTTTTTAAAAGAACAATATTGGAAGGCTCATTATCTAATTTAAAAACTTGTCATAAAGTTAGAATAATAAAAACAATGTGTTTTTGTATTAAGATAGGCTCATGGAAAAGTGTAGAGGATAGAAAATTTACACAGCAAACTCACATGGCAAAGATTATAGGGTAATTTTGGGGAGAGGAAAAAACTTTGCAATATTTGGTGCAGAAAATTCTGGTCATACATATGTAAAGGCAGTAAATATATTTTGTATGATAAAGATATAGTGACTAAATCTAGACATCAAAATGGAATAATTCCCTGAAGAGTTTTACTGAAAATGAGACTTGTTGGTATAAAAAAGATATGTAAAGCGATATATATGTGTGAATATATATGTATACATATATATTTGGAGGCCATATCCAGTGGTGCTTAGGGTTACCCTGGTTCTGTGCTTAGATATCACTTCTGGCAGTATTTCAGGGATGAAGTGGTAGTGGAAAATGAACCCTAGTTAGCTACATGCAAGACAAGTAAGTGCCTTACTACTGTACTATCTCCAGCTAGATAAATGACAAGATTTAAAATTTTATTTTGCACTAATATTTTAATAATGAAAACAAGAGCAGTGAGTTTGTTGATAGAAATCACCTGATAATAAGGAAAGAGAATGGCTGGAATGTCCTGGAATTTCTGAGAAAAGTTGGACTCAGAGCAATATATGTGGGGTAGAAGTATTGACCTCAGATTGTAGCAAAAGCAATGCTTTATTTCTAACAGGAGAGACAGTATATGACAGCACTAAATCAGCAGCTCATAAGTGTAGGAATCTGGAGAATTCTAATTTTATTTTTATTTCCCCTCTGAAGTAAGAGAGAAAATACAACAGAAGAGAGTTTTTTGTTCCATATTGAATACTAGTTCCTCTGAATTTGGCCACTTCATCTCCTGTGCATTACAAGCAAGAATGAAACATGCTTTACATATGGTTGCATTGCCAATGTATATTTTAATCTCATCCAAAGGAACTAGGTATTTGTACTATGCGGTGTCAAATACTTTATCTTTTTGTTGATTATTTGTTATTTTAATAAATTGGCCATATATACCAACCTAGAATTACCCTAGATTTTAACTAGGTTAATTAATTTAGCTTCTCACTAGGTTAATTCTAACGGGGTTACTTTGAGACCATAGAATCCCAGCTGGAATTAATTCACTTCTAATTTATCTGTCTTTTCTTCAAGAAAACTTAAGGAATTGACCCTTTTCTTAGTGCTCACTGCTCATCACCTGAATTTAGATGATCACTACCACATCTCATTGCTGCGTAGCTGTGTGACTATTCTCTCTGCTTCATCTTCATGTGACCATGATAGCTTTTCTACATCATCTTGTCTTCTTCTCAGGCCTCATATCATACCCTTTGCCTTTCTTCTACTGTTTTCAAACTGCACTGAACTCACTGATCTTCATTATTTTGGTTTTAGGATCACATCTGGCAATGTTCAGGATTTACTTTTGACTCTACACTCAGGAATCATTCCTTGTGCTCCAGAGATCATATGAAGTGCTGACGATGGAAACTGGATAATACTACCTCTGGCCCCTGATCTTTCCTTTTTAAATGTGACCTGCTGCTTCTATGGATATCTTTAATTCCCTGCATGTCTAGAACAATTTCCCATCTTCCCTCTAAGATTTCTGCATAATGATACAGATGCCTTCACAGATAACTTCCTTGACTATTTTATCTAAAACAGATGACTTCAATCTAAATTCTAAAGTATTGTGCTTATCATACTCTCATCTTTTGTTGTACAATTCTCTACAGTCTTTTAAATTTGTTTCTTCACTAGACCAAGATACTGAATATAAAAATGAATAATAGGAAAAGCAGAACTTTAACCACAACCTGCAGCAACTTGCATAGTAAACCAGCCTTCTTATCTACAATAAATATCCTCGGTAGCCAACCTACTGTAAGTCATACTCTCAAGAAGTCAGATTGCTATCTCTACTGACAATAAACAATAACTTCTGTAACAATTGACTGAAAATAGACAGGACTTGATTAATAATTGGCAACTTTTCTAATTTGCCCCTAGTGTAATTTAAGAGTACCCAAGAAATATATATATATATATATATATATATATGTACCCCTTGCCAATCACAGACATCTTCTCTACTGTAGAGTTCCTCTCCAATTCACTCCAATCAGAGCATTCTTAAGGCATTCCCCTTTCTAATAACACATTTTTCCATTTCTATGCCTGTTTTGAATGTCTGCCAAGATACAAGCAACAGTGGCTAATTTCCTTTGTATAACCAAACCAGAAAATAGCTTTTGCTTTACTCAATTAGGTTATTTCCACAAAACTATAAAGAATAATCAACCATGTCTTGCCTATGATTGTACTGCCAAGACAACAATGCCTACAACCATATTAATTACTCAGTGAGTACTTAGAAAATTAGTGATAGAATGAATGGGAATATAAAATATGAGGAAATTAATTCTTTGTTTCAAACATTTCTTTATTAGTTACTTTTGCAACCCCCAAGAGCATTTTTCTCAACAAAATGTCCTATCTCATATTCAGAATACATTCTTTCCCTGAATATGAAGTGTTTCTCCATGAGACCTACTTTAAATTCACCTTGCCCTCACTGACCCTCCTTTCCCTGAATTCACAGAGCATATTGCATCTCATTGGCATACTTTATTTTTTTTTCAGTTCAAGCAGTTTCTACTCTCCTAGAATTGATGAGTAAGGCTTTTTGTACCGTTTATGTTGTCTAATACATGTTGCAATTATTAAAATAATGATAGTAACAGTTTACTCATATCTCTGAGAAACAATTACTGTTACTGTTTTTGTTTTAAAGTTGATGAAACTGAGACACTGAGACAAATTCAATTGCTTAAAGTCATCAATAATTAAGAAATAGGGTTGAAGTTTGAATTCAGACCTGATGACATTAATATAACACATGTCATGGCTGTAGACTATTTAATATTAATTAGATCTTCAGTTAATAGTTTTGAAGTTAATGGAATAACCAAATTCAAAATTTTCATAAGCAGAAAAGAGAATATATACAGCCACTTTAGAATGGTTCCAACCAATTAAATGGAGCACGGCCAGACAGTGTTGCTAGATGAAGTACACTACTGAGCTTCAAATTCTCCACTCTTACCCTACTTACCCTACCCGCTAGTTGAGATTCTAGAAGAGTCCTCTTGTCTGCATAATTTCTTCCTCCACCTCACATTACCAAGTAACTGTTACTTACCTTGAGCCTGGTTTCTCATTTGGAATTAAATAGTGAATGTATTTAACAGTTAATGAAAGAATAAATATTTGATGATAAAATCCAGCCTGTTTTATACTATCACATTAAAATAAGTTTCACTATTCCATTTCAAGAATTGTGCTGGGTTCTAAAGAAGATGCTTATACCAATCAAGCAGTAAGTATTTATAAATTTGCATTAAAAAGTATATAAAAGTATATAAATTTGCATTAAAATACTTTGAAATAAAAACTTCACTGAAGACATTGAGAGCTACTCTCTGTCTGCTATGTGAAAATTAGAATTAATCACACTTCCACTAAAATATACATTACAATATCAATTTGTCTTATATGTTACCTTGCCTGTTTTGAAAAGAGAGATTGGAAAAATTTAAACTCATGATTTATCTTAACCCATGTGTCTGTAAATTTGTCAGGAACCTATGTCAGAAAAGACTGGAAAGCACATATAAATATAAAGTTGAGTCAAGAAAATGTTAATGCAACCTGTGTTTAGGAATATATTTTTGATGGGGTCTAGGTAACATCATTCTTATTCCTGAAGCAATAAAATGTGTTATATTCAGTAATACAATTAACTGCATAAGTGAAGCATGTAAAATTACCAAAACACAAGATATAAAGAAAATGGTTTCCAAATGTGTCAGAAACAAGTTTTGCTTCAATGTAACAATCCAAAGAAAATAAATATATTCATAATTAAATGAGAGCCAACAAATAATCTCAACTACAAGAATAATGCAAATATATAACATGCAGAACATAAATATATACATGTATGTGCTTGTACCAAAATAGAAAGAAGCAGAATTATTTGTGTATGTAATTTACATTTTCCTTGTCCATATTTTTCTGTTTCTTGAATTTTCTAGTAAGAGCATAAATTACAGTTAAAATTAGAAAGAGCAATTTTCTTCTAGGGTAGTTCTAAAACTATACTTTTATTTATATAATTTTTAAAGTTTGCAAATAAAAAGCATATTTTAGACAGACACTGTATTGCTTTCACTTAATAGTTGGATAGCAACTCCAAGTATAATGTGTATTGGAAAGCTGACAATACTTTATTACAAAGAAGTGGAAAGTTATTATTAATGGTTAGAAAATGCTGTCATAGAAGTGTTTTTTTAGTGCTGATCAATAGTATCTGTGTCTATTGCTTTCTCAGTATCTTTATGTAGTTGATAGTCTGCACCTCTTTCTCTTTGCTCTGTTGAGAAGGTGGGTTGGGATAAGAAAGAAGGACCAGGAAGAACCTGAAACTCCTCCACACAAGTCTCAGTAACAGCTGCTAAAGAAAAGCAGATGCAGATGATTGCTTAAACTAAAAGGCCCTAACTAAAAACTGTTCTATGATGTCAGAACTCCAGTATATACTACTAAGCTGTCCTGAAGTTTGAAAGTCTTATCCCATTAATAATCTATACCAAAGGATGTGTTAGCAAAAAGTAATTGTAATCAATGTCTGGAATAAGATAAGGTCTATAGTAAATGATAATCACTAACAGTAAACAGCAATGACAAAAAGCACCAACTATAATTAAAATTACTGAGTGGCCAAAAGGATAGTAGAGTAGGTAATGCATTTTCCTTGATCTTAGCTGGCCCAGGTTGGATTTCTAGCACCCCACATGGTCTATTGAGTTCCACCAGAAGTGATCCTTAAACATAGAGCCAGAAATCCAAATTGGGGGTGTGGGAGGGAAATTATTAAAACTTATATTTTAAAGTAAACTTGAAAAATAGCTAGTTCAAATATTTTATATACAAATGATCAAAGGACTCGTAGAGAAAACTGAGTAACCAAAGTTCAGAAAGTTAAATTTTAGCTAGCAGAGGTCATAGTAAAGATTTGAATTTTGCAGAGTTGGCCCCAATTTTAAGGTTTTGAGCATTCTGTTTTTTAAACCTGGTCTTTCAAGCCACACAACACTGCCTCCTATTCTCATGTTAAAATTTATATATATATATATATGAATATACATATTATGTGATATATGTGTATATATATGTGTGTGAATATATATGAATATATGTGTATGTGAATATATATTTATATATATAAAGACCCCAGGTTTAAATTCTTGGCATTATATTTGGTTGCCTGAGCACCACCAGGGTCACTCCTGAACACAGATCCCGAAAAACCAGAAATAGTCACTAAGCACTATAAATGTGGCCCCAACATTTTATCTCCTCCTTCTAACAGAGGGAACAATTTTACATAATTTTCTCTTGATACTTATTTGTAGCCCATAATGATTATTTGCATTTAAAACTTATACTTGGGTCTAAAAATAAAGCAATTGGAAATTAAATAATAGATATAAATGGAAGTTTCATTCATTTATATATCCTACTTTTTATATTTTTATTTATTTTTATTTTTATGTAACCTATTGAGTTTAGATTATACTACCTGCTTGGTTCCAGGAACTCAACATTGTTTATACATAGAACACTCAATACACCAAGTTTTGTTTTTACCAATTGTGAATAACTACTTGCAATTAAAATATTCAAAATGTTAACATTGTCACCATATTAAGATTTGACACTGGATTTATATTTGGGTAAAAAAATGACTGTTTTATTTGATATGAGATTTAGAGAACAAAGGAAAAGAGATTTGTTGTTTTCTTTGGCATAAATTGAGATTCTTCTCATCTAGAATCCAATGACAATGAATTGAACATTATCCTATGCCTTAGGGTCATAGCTAAGTAAAATTCTAAAGGTTGGTAATATTTTTACTATTGTAGAAACTGTTCATTGACCAAACTGAAGAGATCTGTATGAGTACATAGATATAAAAGTGTGGATAGATCTGAGTGAGCATGTGTGTCTATGTGTGTGTGTGTGTGCATGTGCGCGAGCATTGCATTGTGTATTTTATAATGTAGGTAGATAATGTTAAATGTTAAATTCCAGAATGTTAAAACCAGGTTTATTTATTTTCCTTTCAGTATTGTCCCCCTATCTTTGTCATTAGTGTGGTCACATGCCAAACTAGGTCTGGCAATTTTTCTTTTATTGTTTCTGTGTAGTCGTGAGAAAAAGTCACTTCCTGCTGGTTTGACTTTGACAACCTGAACTATTCTGGTAGAATCTGGGTACAGTTCTTGGAATCTGTGCACCAAAATACTTACCTAACAGTTTTGCAGTGCTTCTGTGGTTTCTGATTTAGTTTGGAACAGTAAAGGAGATAAAAAAAAAAAAGAACCTGATGGGTATGGCTTTGGCTTCCTAGCTAGTGTCACATATCTCAATCATGTGAAAGTACCAGCCTCCTTTATGGCCAAGTGTGATGTTAAGTTGCCAATGTTAAGAAATGCCTCCAATTCTTAGATTATTTCCTGGACTTTTCCTTCCAGTGCCTTGCCTCTTAATTCCTTGTTGGTTTCCTGGTCATTTTTGGTTTGCAATTTTCCTTCAAGTACTACTATAGGCTTCTCCATCTCTGGGATTCTGCTCATCTGGCTTTTTACGGTGTGTGTTAATTCCTTTAATAGCTTTTGTATGGAGTCTCTCATATTCTGTATCAGATCTTCTTTAATTTGGCTAATTTGTTCCTCCATGGATTTCTTGTACTTGGTGGCTAGCGATTCTCTCATTTCTTGTACCAGGGCTTGCATTTCCTTTCTAATGGCTGCTTTTAAATCTTCATCTCTTGGATCTGTGCATTTTGGTGGACTTGGGAACTTAGTAGGGGTTCTCTCTGTATCTCCAGCTGTTATGGTCCTCCTCAGTTTACCCATGTTTTTATGCATTTATTGGTGTGGCTTGGAGAGCAGTGCCTTCCGATTTCGGCCTGCTTTTGCTCCCTGAGATGTGGGGCTGGGTCCCTTCTCTGGATTGTAGCTCTGAGTGGGACTATTGGGTGGGCTGGCTGAGGTTTGGCCTTTAGCATGACCTCTAGTGGGAGACTGGTTAGTGTTCCCCCCTCTTGCTGCCAGCCTGTGCAGTACCGCTCCTGGCCACAATGGTGGGGGTGCTGTTGCGCCTGGCTCCTTTGCC
This sequence comes from Suncus etruscus, assembly GCF_024139225.1. Classification (NCBI taxonomy): domain Eukaryota; kingdom Metazoa; phylum Chordata; class Mammalia; order Eulipotyphla; family Soricidae; genus Suncus; species Suncus etruscus. Next base: position 84,934,263 of record NC_064856.1, on the reverse strand, counting down.
CTCCTCCCCTACCTGGAATTCAGCGGAGCTCTGCCTCCTCCAGGCCTCTGTCGGAAAACCCTCTAGTCTATGGTTCCTATCCCGTCCGGAGACCTCGTTGGGGGTGGGGCGGAGGCAGCGAAAAGTCCCTTGGGAAATGCGGCCCCAGGAAAACCCGCAGACGTGGCCGGGGGAGGGGCGGAGGCAGCGGAGGGTCTCCTCCCTTCTGCCACCCCGGGACACCTCACAGAGACGACAGGGGGAGGGGCGGAGGCAAAGGAAGGTCCCCTGGTGAGTGCCGCTTGGGTAACCTCACAACCTACCTCGTGCCGCCCCAGGAAAGCTCACAGATGTGACAGAGGGGATGGGTGGAGGCAAAGGAAGGTCCCCTGGCAAGTGCCGCCCAAGAAACCTCACAGACAGTGGTTCGATCCCCGGCATCCCATATGGTCCCCCCAAGCTAGGGGCAATTTCTGAGCGCTTAGCCAGGAGTAACCCCTGAGTATCAAACTGGTGTGGCCCCCCAAAATAATAAAATAAAAATAAATAAAATTTATCATAATAATCTGCAGAAGGAAAAATCTTGCTTATAATCTATAGAAGAGTTCATGATAAGTTTTTCTAGCTAAATTTTTTATTCTTTTTTGTTCTTGTTGTTTGTTTGTTTTGGGTCATACCCGGCAGCACTCAGGGGTTACCCCTGGCTCTGTGCTCAGAAATCGCTCCTGGCAAGCACGAGGGACCATATGGGATGCCGGGATTCAAACCACCCTCCTTTTGCATGCAAGGCAAACGCCTAACCTCCAAGCTATCTCTCTGGCCCTAAATTTCTATTCTTATCTGCTGATGTGTGAAGGTTTATTTTTTGTATATAATAGAAAGTCAAACTCTATGGGTGGAGGTTTTTCAGAGTGTTTGGATGTTCTTGGAAATAAAATTCAAGGAACAGAAATAGGGTGCTTGCCTTGTATGTAGCTGAATCCAAGTTTGATTCCTGGCACCAATATAGGCTTTTAGTCTGCCAGGAGTAATCTCTGAGTGCAGAGCTAGTAGTAAGTCTTGAGCACTGCCAGATGTGGCCAAAAGCAAAAGAACAAAGGAAAAGAAAAGAAAGAAAAATATAGAATGGATGAATAAATAAATAAAAAATGAAACAAACAAAGAAAGAAAAAAAGGAAAGAAATAAAAAGGAAAGAAGAAAGAAAGAAAAAGAAAGAATAAGAAAGATAAAATAAGAGAAAGACAGAAGAAAAGAAAGAAAGACAAGTCAAGAATCACACAATACTAGTCTTTTTTTGTTTGCTTTTGTTTTTAGTTTTTGGGTCACACTTGACAGCAGTCAGGGGTTACTCCTGGCTCTGTGCTCAGAAATTGCTCCTGGCAGTCACAGGGGACCATGTGAGATGCCAGGATTCGAAACCACCTTCAGTCCTGGGTCGGCTGTGTGCAAGGCAAATGCCCTACATTGTGCTATCTCTCCAGCCCAGCACAGTACTAGTCTTGAGAAGAAATAATAACTGTATAGGCAAAAGACTAGAATAGGCCAGTAACGATAATTGGCCCACTTAGGACTCACGATTTTAGCTGGACTCTTTTAGCATCCAGTTTGGTATTCCAGTCCCAAGGCATAGATTTTTGGGGGGGTGGCGGGGGGATACTAAGATTACTCTTATGAAAGTTTCCCAGAACTTTCAGGTTGGTCAGACAATCTAATATAGTCAATAGCCTTGAGACATAGGCACATATCAAGGCAACTCTGTGAACCAGTTTAACCTGAAGACATTAAAAAATAATTCTGCAGAAGTATAGAAAATCAAATGATTAAGCCTCCACCACAAGTTCTAACATGGCATGCTTATCTATTTTTTCCCTTTTTGAAAATATCCTATCTTCAAAGGCAATCTTTTTACAGGTTACTTAGTCAGGGCCAGTTAGATTAATCAGTTGTTAGGAAGAACTTATATGGTCAATATCTTGAGGACTGAGTCATGGTTAACCAGAAGCCTCCCCCAGCAGGCAACTCAGGGAATGTGTATAGATAGATAAATGTCATAGGGGAAATTATTTTCTCTGTTTCTTAATGTACAAGTGCAAGTGTAGATTGGGAACAGAGCTTTAATTTCAGCGTTCCCAGCAGCTAATGCAACAGGCTTTCAACGTGTTCTTGTTAAAGGGATGAATAAACCATTGACTTAAGTATACCATGCTTATAACAAGGAGACAAAGAACAATAGCAGTATCAAGACAGCAGATTTAAAAGAACATGATCTGATAGTAGATTATCTTATTTATTTATGAAAATAAATGGAAAAGAGCTATTTATGGAATAAGCACTGGCTCTATTCCCTCGTTAAATATCCAAGAGAGATTTTTCTCCAAATATATTACTTAGACTTTATTGGTGCTCCCTCTAGTTTTTTGGCATCTTCCTCTAAAAAGTGGAGTTGATATATCATGGGGCTACTATTAGGATTAAGTGAGGAAATCTATGTAAAAATGTTAAGATTGTTATGGGATTATAAATAGTAATGTTATTGCATATACTTTTTATCCTAACAGTCTTATTCGTAAAACATTGAAACAGTTAAACCACATAGTTGTTTATTTGATGGTCTGTTTTTTAATTTTGGTTTTGGTTCATACCTGGATAGGAAGAATCAGGGCTTATTCCTGGTGGGGACCCAATGCCACAAATCAAACTCAAGTTGACCACATATAAAGTAAGTACTCTACCTGCTGTACTATCTTTCTGGCTCCAAACCATACTTTTGATGATCAGATTAAATAATAATAATAATAATAATAAAGTAAATTGTACTTGAATACCTATTATAAAAACATTCAAGGTGCTTTGCATTTACTTTTATTTCATTGTAATAATTATCTGATTCAGATGTTGTCATGTCCATTTTTCTTTTTTTAATGTTTTTTAATTTTTTAATTTCTTTTTTTAAACACTATGATTACAAGCATGATTGTAGTTTGGTTTCAGTCATACACCCCCCTTCACCAGTAAGACATTCCCACCACCAATGCCCTGAGCACCCTCCTCCCCCAACCCCAGCCTGTATTTGAGACAGGCATTCTACTTCTCCTACTCATTAACTCCTACTCATTGTTTTTTGGGGGTTTGGGTTTTTGTTTTGTTTTGGGCCACACTCGGTGATGCTCAGGGGTTACTCCTGGCTATGCACTCAGAAATCGCTTTGGTTTGGGGGACCATATGGGACGCCAGAGGATAGAACTGTGGTCCGTCCTAGGTCAGCTTCATGCGAGGCAAATGCTCTACCACTTGCACCAAGCTCCGGCCCCTCCTACTTATTAACATTGGCATGGTAGTTGTTAGTGTAGTTATTTCTAACTGTACTCACTACTCTTTGTGGTAATCTTCATATCATGAGCCGGTCTTTCCGGCCTTCATATCTGGGGATTATAACAATAATGTCTTTTATTTTTCTTAAAAACCATAGATCAGTGAGATTATTCTGTGTCTCTCTCTTTCCCTTTGGCTTATTTCACTCAGAATAACGGTTTCCATGTACATTCATGTATAGGAAAATTTCATGAATTCATCTCTCCTGATAGCTGCATAATATTCCATTTTCTGTATGTACCACACATTCTTTAGCCATTCATCTGTTGAAGGGCATCTGGATAGTTTCCAGAGACTGACTATTGTAAATAGCACTGCAATGAATATAGGTGTGAGGAGGGGATTTTTGTATTGCGTTTTTGTGTTCCTGGGGTATATCCCTAGGAGTGGTATAGATGGATAATATGGAAGTTTAATTTACATTAAACTTAATTAAATTTACATTTTTGTTTGTTTGTTTTTTTAATTTTTGGGCCACACCTGGCAGTGCTCAGGGGTTACTCCTGGCTCTACGCTCAGAAATAGCTCCTGGCAGGCACAGGGAACCAGCCATATGGGATTCCAGGATTTGAACCACCATTGGTCCTGGGTCGGCTGCTTACAAGGCAAATGCCCTACTGCTGTGCAATCTCTCCAGCCCCTACTTTTCCAGTTTTTTGAGGAATCTCCATATTGTTTTCCATAAAGGCTAGACTATATGGCATTCCCACCAGCAATAAAAGAGTTCCTTTTGCCCCATATTCTCATCAGCACCAATTGTTTTTGTTCTTTGTGATGTGTGCCAGTCTCTGTGGTGTGAGATCATACCTCATTTGTGTTTTGATTTGCATTTCCTTGATGATGTGGAGCGTTTTTCATGTGCCTTTTGGCCATTTGTATTTCTTCTTTGAGGAAGTGTCTGTTCATTTCTTCTCCCCATTTTTTGATGGGTTTAGATGTTTTTTCATGTTGTTTTGTCAGTACCTTGTATGTTTTTGATGTTAACCCCTCCCCTGATGGGTATTAGGTGAATAGTTTATCCCACTTTGTGGGTGGGTTTTGTTTTATAGAGACTATTTCTTTTGATATGCAGAAGCTTCTCAGCTTGATATAGTCCCACCTGTTTATCACTGCTTTCACTTGTTTGGAGGGTATTGTTTCCTCCTTAAAGATGCCTTTAGTCTCAGTATTGTAGAGTGTTTAACCTACGGTGTTGTTCTATATACCTTAAGGTTTTGGATCTGATATCAAGGTCTTTAATCCACTTGGATTTAACTTTTGTGCATGGTGTTAGATGGAGGTCTGAGTTTACTTTTTGCAAGTGGCTGACCAGTTGTGCCAACACCACTTGTTGAAGAAGTTTTCCTTGCTCTATTATGCAATTCTTTCCCCTTTATCAAAAGTTAATTGTTGTATGTTTGGGGAACATTCTCTGAATACTCAAGTCTATTCCACATATCTGAGTGTCTGTCTTTATTCTAGTACTATACTGTTTTAATGACTATAGCTTTGTAATACAATTTAAAGTTGGGGAAAGTGATGCCCCCCATATTCCTTTTACCAAGGATTACTCTACCTTATTCATGGGTGTTTATTGTTCCAAATGGATTTCAGGAGTGTTTGACCCAGTTCTTTGAAGAATGACATGGTATCCTTAGAGGGCTTCCATAAAATCTGTACAAACCTTTCTAGAGGAACTACTACCAATCTATTTCAGGCTATTTCATGAAAAATAAGTAACATTCCCAAATAGTTTGTATGAAGCTAACATCACCTTGATACCAAAATCAGACAGAGATGCTGTAAAATAAGAAAACTACAGACCAATATCCCTGATAAACACCAGTGCAAAGATCCTCAACAAAATTCTAGCAATTAGTATCCAATGTCTCATCAAGGTTATACACCATGACCAAGTTTCATTCCAGGAATGCAAGGATGGTTTAACATACATAAATCAATCAACATAATATACCATAACAAAAGAAATAAAAGCCATATGATTATATCAATAGATGTAGATAAAGCATTCCATAAGGTTCAACACCCATTCTTGATTAAAAAAAATTCTCATCAAAATTGGAATGTAAGGAAATTTTCTCAATATAGTCAAGGCCATCTATCACAAGCCAATGGCAAATATTATTCTAAATGGAGATAAACTAAAAGCCTTTTCTCTAAAATCTGGCACAAGACAAGGCTGCCCTCTCTCACCTTTCTTATTCATCATAGTTTTGGAAGTTCTTGCCATAGCAATTAGGCAAGAAAAAGTTATCAAGGGCATCTGAATAGGAAAGGAAGAAGTCAAGCTCTGACTGTTTGCAGATGACATGATATTATACTTAGAAAAACCTAAAGACATTACCAAAAAGCTTCTAGAAACAATAGATTTATATAGCAAAGTGGCAGACTACAAAATTAACACACAAAAATCAATGGCCTTCTTATACACTAATAATGATAGAGAAAAAAATGGACATTAAAAGGACAATCCTGGGGCTGGAGTGGTGGCGCAAGTCTTAAGGCATCTGCCTTGCATGCACTAGCCTAGGACGGACCAGAGTTTGATCCCCCAGTGTCCCATATGGTCCCCCAAGCCAGGAGTGATTTCTGAGCTCATAGCCAGGAGTAACCCATGAGCATCACTGGGTGTGGCCCCAAAACAAAACAAAAATAAAATAATAATAGTAATAGTAAAGAAACAATAAAACCAACAAAAAAACCTCAATTTTATTCACATTAGTGTCACACTCAAATATCTTGGAGTCAAATATCAAATATCTTGGAGTCAACTTAACTAAAATTGTGAAGAACCTATACAAAGAAAACTACAAAACCTTGCTTCAAGAAATAAGAGAGGACACAAGGAAATGGAGACACATACCCTGCTTATGAATTGGGAGAATTAACATCATTAAAATGTCAATACTCCCGAAGCATTGTATGATTTAATGCAATCTCTTTCTTTTAATTTTTTTAAAAACCTTTTTTGTTTGTTGTTGTTTTGGCCACACCTGGTACTGCTCAGAAGTTACTCCTAGCTCTGAGCTCAAAAGTCACCCCTGGCAGGCTTGGGGGACCATATGGGATGCTGGGATTTGAACCACAGTCTATCCTGGATAGGCTGCGTGCAAGGCAAAAGCCCTACCACTGTGCTATTTCTCAGGCCCCTTTATGTCCATTTTTCAAATAAGAAAATTAAAACCTACACGAGATGAATACTTGTTCAATATTTACAGCTAATTAATATGAGCCAGAATTACAATGCAGAAAACCCACTCAAAAGCATTTACCACAGGGTTCTGTTGTTTTTCTCAAATACATGTAAAAGACTTGGCATTGTGGTATCTATTACATATTGATTTATTAATAAATAAATATCTGTAATCTAATAAATGATGATGAAGGTAGTTATTTTATATTTAGCACAACAGGTTATTTTTCTATTTATATATATTTTAAGTTGGCATTTGAAAATACTACATCTATTGTTCATTTAGCTTCACATAGGAAAGAACGAGCTTTGTAAAGAAACATTCGCCTTGATAATCAAAGTGGAATTATATCACACATGCATTTAACTCACAGGAGTTCACTAGTTATACTTGGAAAAATATTAAACTATTGTGACACATTGTAAAAGCAAATTTTGCACAATACTATTAGTATGCAGTATAGATGACTAGTATGTACATTAACTTATATAATATATATATATATATATATATATATATATATATAAGCAAAAAACCAACTACAAAGAACTTTTAGATATTGGATTTTTTTTTTTCAAAAAGAATTTTAAACTATGTGACTTCTACCTTATACACTTTCTTTAAGAGAGCATCTGTGGGGGTCTGGAAGGTAATAACAGAGAGTAGAGTTTTTTCCTTGCATGAGGCTGGGTGGAATTGATCCTAATATTCTATATATTCCAGGAGCGTACACTGACAACAGAGCCAGGAGTTAGTTCTGAGCACTGCTGTGTGGTCTAAAAGCCTGAGAGAGAGAGAGAGAGAGAGAGAGAGAGAGAGAGAGAGAGAGAGAGAGAGACAGAGAGAGAGAGAGACAGAGAGAGAGAGAGACAGAGACAGAGACAGAGACAGAGAGACAGAGAGACAGAGACAGAGACAGAGATAGACAGAGACAGAGAGAGAAACAGAGAGAGACAGAGAAAGAGAAAGACAAAGGCAGAGAAAGACAGAGAGACAGAGACAGGACAGAGACAGAGAGAGATATATAGAGACAGAGACAGAGAAACAGAGAGACAGAGACTGAGAGACAGAAAGAGAATAAGAGAGAGAGAACATCTATGGTATTTCTTCATATTTAATTAGTAGTTTTATTTTTTGTTTGCTTTGGGGTCACACCCAGCAGTAGTCAAGTGTCACTCAAGAAACGGAGTCCAGAATTTTTTTGAGCTATTATCCTAGGCTCTAATCTTTTTTTTTTTTTTGATATATATCTTTATTTAAGCACCATGATTACAAGCATGTTTGTAGTTGGGTTTCATTTATAAACAGAACACCCCCATCACCAGTGCAAAATAACCCCCAAGTATAAGCACCCATATAACATTCCCAGGTCCTAATCTTTTAACATTAGTGATTTGTATTCCATTTTGTGAACTAATATTTATCTATTTTCTTTATGAATAAATATTTTCTTATGAATAAATATTTATGTGGGTGTTTATACTTGGGGGTTATATAAATTGAGCTACTAGAATAATTTATGTAGAGACTTATCATAAAAATGTGCTATTTCTATGATATAACCCAGTATAAAATTTTTGTCACTAGAAATTAATTTTATTTAGAAATTGCTATCTAGAGTCATAAAAATCATACCTCTAAAATTACACTAGAATTATTTTCTAAGATTTCAAGCCTGACATTTGGTGTCAGATCTGGCCATCCAGTCATATTAATTAGTCCCTGGCAAAACTTCATCTACATCAAAAATCTAAGTAGGTAGTTTCATTGCATTCTTAATAAAGTCAAATCTAGCTTGGCATTCAGAACTGCCCTACAATTTGACTTCAATTTTCTTTTCTATGTTTGGTTCCTGTGTTTAACTATGTCCTTTTAGGGAAATGATTAGTTAGAATTTTTTTTTAATTTAATGTTCTAGTGTAATATTGCCTATACAACACCATCTTTCCAGACATTGTTGTCTATGGGAAGGCCTGGCTAACACTGAGTATCAAAAACTCAAACATGTTGACTAAATGACTCTGTCAGTCAATGTAGGAACTCATTCTCTAAATGTAGACCCATCATTTGAACCCCATTTTTCTAAATTCAGGCTTAATAACATGCCTACAATGTCACTGCTGCTCAAACACTAGCTTCTAGAAATAGTAAATTAAATAGGGCGGACTTTTCTGCATGCTACGATTTGTTATTCTGGGAATTTCTGAGTTCAAAAATTCTGTATGGCTATGACCTACCAATGGTAAGAGGTTGAATGATATAATGCAAAGAACACAGAAATCATTATCAGTTGTTTCAAATTCTAGTCTCACTTGTAGGAGTTTCTTTAACTCCTTGGGTAGATTCAACACCTGAATATATATTTCTCTTGGGATATTAGGAACGAAGAAGAGCAATGTCCTTGATGATGTCTAAAATCAAAAGTATGATCACCCAGTAAAATTGAACTTTATGAATGATAATATCAGGGTTTCTTGATGAAATTCTTGCTGTTGTTGCTATTATAGTTGCAAATACTTTTCCCCTCTGTTATCACTTCTCTTCATTCAGTGATTTCCTAAGTACTCACTATTAGTTCTTGTCCCTAAGCTATCCATGCTAAAAACGAAATAACAAACTGTTGTCCTTTCAGGGAACTATAGTTATTATTATCTATGTTGTGAATCCTATCATGGAATGTGATTCCAAATTGACCCAAGCTGATTTCTCTTCTCTACTCAAATAATAATGGGGACACTATATTCCTTCCAGCAGGACTTTACCAAATGGTAGTCAAAAATGGGGGACATTGGTAGCAGGAAAGTTGCATTGGTGAAGGGAGTGTATATTTTATGTCTGAAACCCAACTCTAAACATGTTTGTAACCACCATGTTTGTAATAAACCATGTTTATTTATACATAAATAAAGGCATTATTAAAAATAAATAAAAATAAAATTTCTTTGTTTCTGTTTGTAATTGGTAAAAGATAGTAAAACATTTATCTATTCCATTATCATCACTGATGTCATTAATGGTGTCTTAAGATATGCATATTATAATGAGAGAAGTAGATTCCACACTATGTTCTGCGGGGTTTTAAGGTGCTTACCAAATCATTTCCTCATTCTTAATAATATATTTAAAATAGAAACTCAAAATTCAAGCTACCCATGTTCTCTATCTTTTTTGAACTATTTTTTTTATTTATTTTAACTAGAAAGCATATTTCTTTGACTCTTCAACCACGTAAGTCTCATCCCTGGGTTTCAGTATTGGCAGAAGTGAGCAATGGAATTCTGATATCATCTTAGGAAGAATTGAAAGCAAACTGGTAAACTCAGGAAGGTAGAAGCCTACTGCTTATGTGCGTGCCCTTCATAATATGTGAAGGAAGGAGCATAGAAAAAATAGAACAAAATGGCTACATACAAAAGCTGGAATTGTTTGAGAAATGGGCCCTTTTCAGAAGCCTTCAAAGCCAGCCTTTCACAAAGCCTGGCAAGAATACAGTATTGAGCCTGGGTGACAGCCAAGACTGGCCTTAATTTATTATTGCCAAACTGTTTGTTGTCTTTATTTGCCAAGACTTACTAATTGAACTTTTGTTGGTCTGGCAGCCCCTCCAGAGAACTGGAACTATTATTATCTGCACTGTGAGTTCTTCCATGGAATGTGCCCAAAAATTGACCTAAGTTGAAGTTGATTTCTCTTCCCTGTTCAGGTTGCTCATTTTCTTTCAGGCATGACTTTGATATTATTTTACCATGTATTTGTTTTCATATTTGTTTATGAGTTCTTTGAATAAAAATGAAGTTTCAGGACCTAAAAGGGGAGATATTCATTGGGTGATCAGGAAAGTCATCCTTCCTTGACCTTCTTCTCATTGTGTCTTGGTGAAAGATGCCCCATTCTCAGTTTCTGACAAGTAGAAAAATGAAGATCTAGACTAATGATTCTCAAAGTGCAATCACAATAGTAACACTGGACTCCCCTAGAAATTTGTTAGGAATGAAACATGTGGACCCTTGTCTAGGGTACCAACTTGTATTTTAATAAGACCAACTTGTACTTTAATAAACTTTCTGAGTGTTTCTGATGTACATTCAACTTTCAAGCCAGTCCTCCAATATAGAATTCTTTACTTTTAGCACTATTCACATTTGGAACTGAATGGTTCTATGGAGCAGAGGTTATCAATGCAGTTAAGACATTTATTCAATATCTCTCCAACCACAATATTCCAATAGCTTCAACACCTACATTCTATATAACAATCTAAAAATGTCTCTAGTCATTTCCAAATTTCTCATCTTAGATAATGAACTGTTCCTCTTTTTTTTTATTTTGTTTTATATTGACAAACAACTGTCATACTGCCTAAGAACCTTCCTTAGCACACAAAAATATTAAACAAAGAAAGTTGAAATCATCTAATAGTGTATATGTTTTTAATGCTCTCCTTTGCAGCCTACTCCATACCAACTGCAAGAATGTAGCACCTTTTATTTTTCGGGGGAGGGGGTACACCCAGCAAGTCTCAGGGGCTACTCCTGGCTCTGTACTCAACAATCGCTCCTGGTCTAAATGGATTCTATAAAGTGGTTTATGGTATATCTTTAGAAGTTCTAGAACTTGCCTCTGCTGTATTTTAGTTATCAAACAAATCACTATGTCTCTCTGAGACCCAAGGAGAACAGAGAAATAGACTCTTCCCATAAAAGCAGAAATAATTAAAGAAAAATAAGAAAAAGAAAGCCAAAACTTTTCAATTTAAATCATCATGTATTATGAAGTTACAAAGTTATTCATAATTGAGTTTTAGGCATACAATCCAAGACCAACTCTTTCACTAATGTCCTCTTTTCTCTGCCAATGACCCCAGTTCTCTCCCCAAATCTGCCTTTACTGTACCAGACTTGTTTCTATAGCAGACACTAATTTCTTTTTTCCTTCTTTTTTATGTTTCCTTTTTTTAGGCTTTGTGGTTTACCATACTACTACTGATAAGGGATTTACTCATGTGACTTTGCCTCCTGTCAGTACTTAGTCTAGTTCCAGAGTGACCACTTCCCTTTATCATGTCATAGTGGCCCCTTCTCTGATCTACCCCACCTCCCTTCCCCCCCGCCTGCCCAGTGGCAAGCTTCCTGCTAAAACAAATTCTGCTCTTCACTTCCAGTGCCTTTGTGTACTTGTTATATCCCTACCCTCCTACCTTATTTCTTTATATCCCACATATGGTTGTAGTGATTTTATGTCAACTGCCACTGTGAATTCCAGTAGTTAGAGAGCTAGAACTTGGGCCAGCAAATGAGGAAGTAAACAATTTATCCTGAATAAGTAAGAAGCCACTGTTGAAAGTTTAGACAGTCATATGGAATTTGGATAATGTACAATAAATTTTATCACAAAATTATCCATTTCTGACAGCTACAGAGAATAGAGTAAGGGAAATGAGACTAGAGACCTGTGGGCAAACTATGAAGGGTCTCTGTAGACTTCAAAGAAAAGGTCAGATGAGAGATTATGTGTGCTGAGTGAAGGGCAGGAATGTCATAAGGTGAGGAAAATCCAAACTGTCTAGGGATTTCTCTACTTGACTTTCAACACAACCCCAAACAGCTCCCTTTCAAATGAGAACAGAGCATGGTTTTCCGTTCCAGAAACTGAAAGGGCTGGTGTTGGAGGGGTGGGGATAAATGGCAGCTGGCAAGTGAGCTTGTCCTGAGAGGCTTAATGGCCACACTTTTTTTAGGTTTGTGAGATGAAGCCATAGAGGAAAACAAACAGGATTGGTGTGAAGACCATTAGAAAAGTTGCTCAGAACAAAAGCTCCATTTGGCAGCTGTTCTTTGGAGCTGAGTGAAAGAAACAAAAGAGTTTGTTGAGCAAATATGAAAGGGGCTTAATTGATGCAATTAAAGTGAAATTAAATAAAGGAAGGTTTTAGCTTGAAGTTTATGGAAATTTTTTCACAGGGCTGTCACTGCAATAGACCTATGGTGTTTTCAAATAAAGAGACGCACAGGATGTGGGGAAATTAACCTGTGTGACCTTTAGTGTGGCACAATCAAGTGTGGCAATGCACACTCCATATGTGCCAGTTGGTCCTGGCTGTACAATCTTGGGATAGAAGCCCTCGGTTGGAGAGGAATGAAGAGGAATGAGACAGAGGCAGCTGCAAAAAAGTCAAAAATAGTAAGATTTTTGCTTATCATATGAGTCCGTTGTTCCCTTCATACCACTTCTGAGATGGTCTTGTTCACTGCATACTTGCATGTCCACTGTCCATCCTCCCCCCAATATGCACTTGCATGAACGCATACACATGAATATAAACACATACACACCGTGTTATCTTGGAACTTAACTTTGGCAATGTCTATCTGGTATGCCATCTGGGTCTCTTTGGTTAGAACACCAAATACTGAAACCTAGAATTAAACTTACCTCTCCCTCCTCACACAGACTCTATAGCACTGTTCTATCACCACAAAACTGTCCCATGAACAATGTACTCTGAAATCAATTCAAGCAAGTATATTTTAAAAACATGCAGTGCCATATATACTCAAGTATAAGCCAACCCTAGTATAAGCCGACCCCCTTAATTTTATCCTAAAAACTGCAAAAACTTAGTGACTCGAGTATTAGCTAAGGTGGAAAATGCAGCAGCTACTGGTAAGTTTCAAAAATAAAAATATATACCCAAAACAATTACAATAATTAAGGAATCAGTAAATAAATAAATAAGTAAATAAATACATGATTGCACTTATAATACATGATTGTTTGATATATTGTATACCACATTAACACATAGTATTCAATGGCAACTCTAATAAAGTGAATAAACCATTTAAGACAGTAAAGCATTGTAAATAAATGGTTAAAAATTCTGAATCCTTATACTCCAAAACCCCTGGTTATAAGGACTCAGGATTTATAAACATTTATTTACACAACTTTACTGCCTTAAATGGGTTTTCCACTTAATTAAATGTGCCATTGAATATTGTGGGTTAAATATTCAGTGGCATACAGTTCAATTCAGCCAACTACCTCTTCAGCTCAGCCTTGACTTGTGGCTTGGACTGAAGCACCGGCTTCTCCATCAGACAGCAGAAGACAACTGGACACTGCCTGCATTTTATTCGGTGCGTGGGCACAGAATCAAATAATCTGCATGACCCGAGTATAAGCCAACTTTGGGTTTTTCGGCACAAACCTTGTTCCGAAAAACTCAGCTTATACTCGAGAATATATGGTATTTACTACGTGCCAGGTACAATTCCAAGTGTTTTACAAATATTAACTTATCCAATCTGTGTACACTCTTTTATCTCCATTGTACAGATGTCAAACAGGAAGGCAGAAGCCAGAGTTTTCTGGAACCAATTCATGGGGGAGTCTCAGGTATATGGATTCCAATGGCTATACTCTATATCTACAAAAAGTCCCCGTGAGTTATAATCAAGGGGGTGGCTAAGAGAATTGAATGAAGACCCCTGAATGTAGCATGTAGAATCAGAATCCTCAGTCTGCTTTCCAGGCAACCCACTTTTATCATATTGGTTACTAAATACAAAACTCATCCTCCTACTCTAATATGTAGTCATGTGTCTTTGGCTTCTTGCACTTCATAATGGTAGATTAGAGGATACACTAGAAAAACTGAAAACATATATTGGTCAATAGATGTCCATAAAGAATAAGAAAATGGGCATTTTAGAGTGAAAAATGAATGAAAGGTGAGGAACTCCAGACATTTTGCAAGAAAGGTATTGAATATAAATCTTTAAAATATAAGAAAAAATTAAGGACTTATAATAAGGGAATATATATCTGCTAAAGGGGAAAGACAAAATCATGGAGCTCATACAAGATCAGAAATAATTTAGTTTAACTATTTCAGTGGTGTTATGAAGGGAACAATGGACTAGTGTGATAAGCAAAACTCTTAGTATTTTTGACTTTTTTCTTTGCAGCTGCCTCTGTCTTAATCTTCTTCATTCCTATCTAACAAATAAAAAGTAAAACCTAAATTGAATCATTAAGATTTAACATTCATTAAAAATACCCAAGGAGCTCATTTAAAATTACAAATTAGGGGCCGGAGAGATAGAATAAAGATGAGGCCTTTGCTTTGCATACAGAAGGATGCTGGTTCAAATCCCGGCATCCCATATGGTCCCCCAAGCCTGCCAGGAGTGATTTCTGAGTGTAGAGCCAGGAGTAACCCCTGAGCGCTGCCAGGTGTGACCCAAAAACCAAAATAAATAAATAAATAAAAATAAAATTACAAATTTAAAAATTAGTAAATATATGAAACATACATTTGGAGTGAAGTTCAGAAAACTATCTTTTATAGTCAGATTTAGAGAAAGCAGCCTCTAGATAACTCAGTACACCAGGCATCCCACTTTGAAATACTCCTCACTAGAAAAGAATTTTTGATCATGCTTCATATCTACTTAGTCATGGATCCCTTCAACTTTGATTTAAAGTTGCTTTATATTCTAAACACTTTTGATATTTAAAAAAAGTTTTCTTTTAATCAGATTTTAAAATCTAAATTTATTTGGTAGTGTAACAGTCTTTATTATGTAGAATTTGGCTAGTTTATACATATGCAAGCTAACTTTTATTTATGTTTAAAATATCTAATTTAATTCCTTTTCATACAATTATAATTTCCTTTTTGTTTTTAGGGTTTGGGTTCACACCTAGATAAATACCTTTTATACTTTATTAAAGGTATAATATAGATATTATTACTCCTGGATCTGTGTGAGAGGTTGACTCTTGGTGATATGTAGTGCCAAGGATTAAACCTGGGTCAACCATTTGCAAAGCCTCTTCTTTAACTGTTGTAATAGCTTTCTGACCCCACAATTACTGTTTAATGATAAATTTTACTTCCAAGAAAAGTTTTCTTAGTTTATGTTACTTTCATTATGAGTAGCAGTAAACAGGTGAGAAATTATGAACACATAAACTTGTCTCTAAACTTATAGATAAATATATCTATTTTTATAAGTGTTGAAAGGGAAAATAAAAGCCCCAAGATCAATTTTTCATTATCAATTTATTCTACTAAGAAGTGTTTTAAAAGGTTACTACATGATCTAGCAATTCCATTCCTAGGTGTCAATAGGAAGAATTCAAAACACTAATCTAAAAAAGATATATGCATATCTATGCTCATTGCATTATTTACAATAGTTAAGGTTTAGAAATCACTGACAGATGAATGGATAAAGAAGATGTACATATACACACAGAGGGAAATTACTTATAATTAGAAAAAATAAAATACTGCCTTTAATTACAGCATATCTGAATGTAGATGGCTTCATTCCAACTGAAGTAAGGCAGAAAGAGTGCTTTCAATCTTAAGTGGTATATAAAGAGGCAAAACAGGGAATAGACACTACAAAGCCAAATCTTGAAAGTCTGATGGCAAAATTGAGGGTTCCAAAAGGAAAAAGCCTGAGAGAGCAGAAGGTATTTAATGAAAGGTTGAGGGTGGGAGAATGTTGGTAATTTCATGGTGAGTGTGGTGAATAAAATTATATCTCTAAAATTTATAGTCTTGAGGGACCAATATTTCCTCAATAAAATTAAACTGAATTAAGCAAATGAAATAATTTGAATAAGTTTCACTTGAAAACAATTTTACTGAGAGATAAGTAACATATCCATAGTATTAATTTATGATAAATAAACATTCCAATGGATTTTAACTAAATTATACTATTGTGGACTAAAATCCAGTATAAAATATATCAGTCACCTAAAAGAAGTCTTGGACTCATTTGCTTTGATTGCTGTTCCCACTTTCACCATAAGCAATGGCTTTTCTTTCTACATTCTCCTTTTCTAAACACTTCCTTCTAATAGGAGCATATTATATATATATATATATATACATATATATGTATATATATATACTTCTTGTACTTCTTATATACTTCTTATACTTATATACTTCTTATATATACTTCTTTTGTCTCTGAATTCTTTCACTTTAATTAAATATTTCAGGGACATCAGCTATTGCCTATAGTACATCATTTTTGTTGCTGAGTGGAATGCCATTATATGCATACACTGTATTTGTTCATCAATTCACTCACCTGATGAACATTGAAATATATCCAGTTTGGGCCTATTTTTAAAGATTGTTGCTTGACCTCATTTATTTATAGAATCTAAAATAGTAGAATATATAAAAGCAAGGTCTGCATAAAACCAAAATACACAAAAGCATAACAACTACAAGGGCAAGGAGGGGAAATGGGAGGTGTTAGTCAAAGAATATGACTAAGTATAAAAGAGCTAACACCTATAATTAATCATACTGTATTGAAAGTTGGAAATTTGAGGCTGGAACCGTGGTGCAGTGGTAGGGCGTTTGCCTTGCATGTGGCTGACCTAAGAGACCATGATTTGATCCCCGACTTCCCATATGGTGGCCCAAGCCAGGAGCAATTTCTTTTCTCTTTTTTTCTTTTGTTTTTTTTTTGGGGGGGGGCAGGGGCAGACCCGGTGACACTGGGGGGTTACTCATGGCTCTGAGCTTAGAAATTGGCCAGGAGCAATTTCTGAGTGTAGAGTCAGGAGTATCTCCTGAGTGTCGCCAGGTGTGGCCCAAAAACAAACAAACAATAAATTGGAAATTTGATGAGAAATATTTCAGGGGCTCTCATCAAACGTGAAAATTAGTGACTATAGTGTCAAGTGCATGATGCAAGTAGCAAAGCACATGCTTTGCAAGTACAAGACCTGAGTTTCAAGCCTGGGCACTAAATGAATCCCCAGCAACCCTTTGTGTGACCCTCACAAAATATAAATAGATGAAATCTTATTCTGCTTGAATGTAGTAATCGTGTCACTGTGTACACATCAGTATTATAATCTTAAGTGTTCAAGATTTTTATTTGAAAACCTAAAATGAAAGATAAAGTAAAAGAAAATGCGGCAATTTATCATAATAAAGCTAATCAATTGGCACTTTGGGCCTCTATCCAGCTGGATTGGTCCCCAAACAAGGGGACAGTCTGGCCATTTATTAGCTTAGCATCTCCTTCCCCTTGGCTCCCATAAGTTAGCATACACATAAAGTACAAATAATGGAACATTTACATAGCTGTGGCCATAGGGTGAAAAGCAATCGGCAAAATCAGCATGTACCTTTAATGTATAGCATTGAAGACAGGTAATCTGTTCTAGCAATCTAAACTAAGCTAAGCTTTTTTACTAGGGGACTGTCTTGATTTGAAGAGGATGGTCTCTCTGCTGTTTGTTTCTCTGTGTCTCTGTGTCTCTGTCTCCCTGTGTCTCTGTCTCTGTCTCTCTGTCTCTGTCTCTGTTTCTCTCTCTGTCTCTGTTTCTCTCTGTCTCTGTTTCTCTGTCTCTGTTTCTCTCTCTCTCTCTCTCTCTCTCTCTCTCTCTCTCTCTCTCTCTCTCTCTCTCTCTCTCTCTCTCTCTCTCTCTCTCTCCCCCCTCTATGTGGAACTGTGCTCTCATTTTTTGTGAGTTGATTTCTGGGAGTAGGCTCTGTAGAGCTGAGTTGATGAGCTCATATGACAACAGAAGTGGTTTATGGCTTTACCTATCAATACCTCTAGAAGTACATAAGTAGGGGAGTGGGCAGGGAATGCAGCCCACCCTCACTCCAAACCGTCCCTGGAGATGTCAACCACAAACAGCATCCCTGGATGTCTTTGCAGAGATGAGTGGAAAAATGGAGAGCTGGGCCATTGGCATGGCAGTAGTACAACCTTTTTTTAATTAACATTTTATTTGGCACCAGAAAGGGCCAAAGTTTTTTGTTGTTGTTCTTGTATATAGATATCAAACTACTCCAGAGCTTTAGTTTTAAAAAATCCAATTTTACCTCCCTTGAGTTTTCTTTGTATTTGTTGAAAAATCAATGAACTATAAAATAAGAATTTCATTTTTAGATTCTTTTTTTCTGTTCCAGTGACTTTTATATCTAACTATGTACATCTACTATACCATTTAATTACTAAAATTCTTGTTTTGTTTGTTTGGAGACCACATCCTGAAATGTTCAATGCTGACTCCTGGCTCTGACTTCAGGGATCATTCCTGGTGGGGCTCCAGGGACCATATAGGGGTGCCTAGGACTGGACCCAGGTGGGCTGCATGTAAAGCAAGAGCTCTGGCAGCCATATCTTTCCATACAATAAATCACTATTATTTAAAAGTAAGTTTTAAAGTGAGTAATGTAATTTTCCCAAAATAGTTTGTTTTAAATGATCTATTTATTATATTTTAATATTATTTTGAATCATATTGTGAATTTATACAAATACACCTGCTGGGATTTTGTAAAATTTTGTGTTGAAAAAATATAATTTCAAGGAGCTGGAGTGATAGCACAGTGGTAGGGTGTTTGCCTTGCATGTGGCTGATTTAGGGAGGTTAGATCCCCAGCATCCCATATGGCCCCCAAGCCAGGAGCGATTTCTGAGTGTCACTGAGTGTGACCCCCAAATCAAATCTATCTATCTATATATATACATATATATTATTATTATTTCAAGTCTTCCAACATATAAAAATGCATAGATTTACTTTTATTTAGATTTTTTACTTTTCTCAGCAATATTTTACTTGTTAGGGTACTTTTACTGCTTACAATAAATTATTGCTGAGCATTTTGTTCTTTTCTTTTCTTTCTTTTCTTTTTTTTTACAATTTTTTGGGCCACACCTAGTGACGCTCAGGGGTTACTCTTGGTTCTACACTCAGAAATCGCTCCTGGCAGGCTCGGGGAACCAATTGGGATGCTGGGATTTGAACCACCATTCTTCTGCATGCAAGGCAAGCACCTTATCTCCATGTTATCTCTCCGACCCCCAGTTCTACTACATTTTTAAATAAAATAAAAATAAAACATCACATAAAAATCCATATGACTTTAATATACATCCTTATACATCTTTCAGAACATTGTTTTTAAAGTATTAGGATGGAACATTCTTGTCTTGATTTTAATTTTAGAGAGAAAAAATTACCTTTTACCATTAGATATAATATTTGCTTTAAGTATTTTGTAGATGGTTCTTAACAGGTTTAGAAGTTTCCTTCTGTTTCTAGATTGTTGAGAAATTTACTACAAAAGCATGTTATATTTTGTTATTTGCTTTTCTTAAGTCTATTTAAATAATCTTATTATTTGTGACCTCTGTTCTATTTGTACAGTATGATACATTAGTTGATTTTATGATCCTAAGTCAACTTAATATTTTGAACAAACTCCACTTAGCTATGGAATATAATTCGTTTGATATATTAGACATAGACTAATTATTTTAATAAAATAATTAATCTATTCTTGAAAAATTAATTTAAAGATTGTTTTTACTTAGGATAATTTTATTTCATTACTGTTATAATATTGTCTCCATAAAGTATAGTTAGCATAATTTTATTCTCCCATTTTCTCATTATTTTTATTAGATCATTATTATGTCAACATTAATATTTGACAGACTTACCAAGTTATCTGGTTCTAATGTTGTATGTGTGCTCATGTGCTGGATGTGGGAAAGTTTCAAATTATGAACTCCATTTCTTCTTTTTTCTATTTAGTCATTTTTTTCACAAAATTTTTAAAACTTTGGTGTCACTGTACTTGCTTTATAAATTTTCTTTCTTCTCTTTTTTTTTCTTTATATTCTTTTTAAGATAACTTTGCTCTTGTTCATCTAGAAACCCATGTTTTATAGTCAACTATGTCAACTATGTGATGCATTTTCTTTAAATGAAGCAAAAATGATTCTAAAAGCCTCTAGCTTTAATGTCATAGAGAATTCTACCTATGTTTTCCTCAATGTGACTTATGAATTTTGTGCCTTTTTGTTCTTTTATCAAAGGTTAATTATCCATATACCTGAAAATATTTCTAGATTCTCAATTCTACTCCATTGATTTGAGAGTTTATCCTTATTCTAGTATCATACTATTTTAATTACTTTTTTTGTTTGTTTTTTTTTTGTTTATTTGTTTTTGGGCCACACCCGGTAACACTCAGGGGTTACTCCTGGCTATGCGCTCAGAAGTTGCTCCTGGCTTGGGGGACCATATGGGAAGCCAGGGGATCAAACCGTGGTCCGTCCAAGGCTAGAGCAGGCAAGACAGGCACCTTACCTCTAGCGCCACCGCCCGGCCCCCATACTGTTTTAATTACTATAGCTTTATAGTAGTTTAAAGTTGTGGAAAGTAATGTCTCAAATCTCTTTTTTCTTCCTCCTACTATGACAATGGTTATGTGGAGTAAAGAGGGAAACTTATTTATTATTCCATTTGAATTTTAGGACTGCTTGATTTATTTATTTGAAAAAAATGTTATAGGTATCTTATAGGGACTACATTGAATTTGTATGATGTTTTGGGAAGTATTGCCAGTTTGACAACATTAATCCTCCCAACCTATGAATAGAGGTGAGCTTTCATTTCCTTGTGTTCTCTTTTATTTTTTTGGTAGAGTTTTGTAGTTTCTTTGTGTAGGCCATTCACCCTTTTTGTTAAGTTGATTCCTAGCTACTTGATATTCTGAGACACAATTGTGAATAGGATTGTTACTTGTGAGACATAGTAAAAGAAATATTAAGAGGAAAGTTCATGGTAGTAAAGCATTTGTTAAGAAGGATAAAAAGGCTCACAAAAATAAACTAATCACATGGCTTAAGAAATGGGGAAAAGTCAACAAAAGGAGATCAAAGTGAGCAGAAGGAAGTAAATAATAAAATTTAGAGAGAAAATTAATGAATTTGAATTTAAAAAAATTCAAATGATTAATAAAACCAAGACCTGATTGTTTAAAAAAGCAAAACACAAGATCAAAAAACCACTAGCAAGGCTCACAAAAAAGAGAGAGAACCCTAGTAAATGAATTAGAAAACTTCACAATAGATAATACTGGAAGTTCAAAGAATAATTAAGGGATTATTTTGAAAATCTTTATGCCACAAAACTGGAAAACCTAGAACAAAACGGTAAATGTTTGGGTTCCTGCAACTTAACAAGGTTAAATAATAAAAAAAATAGAACACTTGAACAGACCAATTGTTGTTAAAGAAATTGAAATAGTAATCAACAGTGTCCCCCAAACAAAGCCCAGACCCACATGGGTTCATTTAGTTGAGTTCTCTTTTTAAATCTTTAAGGAAGACTAACTGCCAGTTCTTTGTAGTCTCTTTCAGAAAGTCAAAGAAAAAAAATCAATTCTAATTTTTATGTGGCAAATATTATCATGACTCCAAAAGCAGGAATACCACAGAAAAAGAAAACTACACAACAATATACCTATAAACATGCAAAAATACCAGCAAATATTAAGAAATCAAATCCAATAATACCTCAAAAATACCATACAACATGACCAAGTGGAACTGATCTTGGGAATGCAGGGACTGTATAACATATGCAATTCAACCAATGCATAGAAAGCTTCTGACAAGATTCAGCATACATTTATGATTAAAAAATATTCTCAGTAAAATAGGAGTAAAAGGAAGTTTCTCAATATTGTTAAAATCATTTACTACAAACTCATAGCAAACATTATACTGAATTATGAAAAACAGTCTTCCTTCTTTCTAAGATTAGGTGCAAAACAAGTTAACCTACTCTCACAATCTTTATTGAACATAGTATTAGAAATCCTTGCCAGAGTAATTAAGCAAGAAAGCAAGAAAGAGATATGAAGGTTATACAGAGAGGAAAAGAGGTCAAGCTCTCATTCTTTGAGGATGACATGGAAGCACTAAAGACTCTATAAAAAGGCTCCTAGAAATAATAGTTTTGTAGAGTAAAAAAGCAGGTTACAAAATAAACACGCAACCGAGGGGGGTATAGCTCAGTGGTAGAGCATTTAACTAAAATAAACATGCAAAAGTCTATGAAGTTTTCCTTATATATAATAGACCACATATATGTATAAATAAACATGTAAGTTTTTGATCTACTAGTCTGTAATTAGGCATTTGTGTTGTTTCAATAAATTAACTATTGCAAATGCTGCAATGAACATAGGCATGCATATATCCTTTGGAATTAATGTTTTTTGTATTTGAGAGGTAGATACCAAGAGGTAGTATCACTGGTTCCTATAGGAATTCTATCCTACTTTTGGGGAAAATCTCCAAAGATTGAACCATATGATTTATATGAAAAGTGTTTTCTCACCAAATCTTTTTCAATGGTATTTCCAAACTTTTAAAAATTATTTCTTTATTTGATATTTTGTTTGATTTAGTATTTCTCCTTGAATTAGCTTTAAAATTTGTCTAAGAATTCCTATATTACTTCTAAATAATTTAATTTGTTAATAATGCTCTTGATATTTCTTGCTGCTTATAGAGGATGCAAAGAATATTTGGTAATAATTCAAAAATAATTTTAATGTAATAATTAAAATTGAAATGATTTAAATGGTAATTATTACACCATGACTGAAATTAATCAACTCTTTATTAGTGATCACATGTCTATGTATTTTTTCCATCTTCTGCATTAGATTGTGAACCCCATGAGTCTTTGTATCACCCAAATCTTTTTTAATATAATTATTTTATTTAAGCGCATTGGTTACAAAATTGTTCATGATTGAGTTTCAGTGATAGAATGTATAACACCATTCACCAGTGCACATTTCCTGCCACCAATGTCCCAAGTTTTCCTAGCCACTTTCCCCTGCCTGCCTCTGTGGCAGACATTTTAATTCTCTCTCTCTCTCTCTCTCTCTCTCTCTCTCTCTCTCTATCTCTCTATCTCTCTCTCTCTCTCTCTCTCTATATATATATATATATATATATATATATATATATATATAAATATATAGTCTTTTTTGACACAGTGGTTCACACTATTACTAATGAAGGAGTACCATGCATATCACTTTATCCCCTTTCAGCACCCAGTTCTTTTCCAGAGTGATCAGTTCCAACTATCATTGTAACAGTGGACTGTTTGCTGCCCTAGCTGCATTTACCACTCTTTGTGGCAGCTTCTAGCACTGACTGGCCCTCCTGATCATCATCTCTATTGTCTCTGGATATTATTACTATACTGTCTTTTATTTTTCTTATATCCCATAAATAAGTGAGATTATCCTAAGCTTATCCTTCTCACTCATTTCATTCAGCATGATAATATCATCCATGTTTAGCAAATTTTATGACTTTGTGTTTCCTAACAGTTGTATAGTAATGCATTGTGTAGATATATCACAACTTTTTAGTAACTCATCTGTTCTTGGGCACTTCAGTTATACCCAGATTCTGACAATAGCGATGTGGCAAACATAGGAATGCAGGGTGTATGGTGTTTTTTGGGTTCCTAGTGTGTAACCCTAGAAGTTCTACCCAAATATTAATGCTGATTAGAAATACAGAATCTGGAGTCAGTTTGGAGTTCAATACTATTTCTACTTTCACTACATGTCACTTCTGCAAAATCTCCAATTTTTTTTTTTACTATTCATTACTAATGCTACATTTTATAATTGTTGACAGTGAAATCCATCAATCATGAAAATATTTGACATAAAGTATTTGGAACATAATTTTATAATAATAATCATTATAATTATCTATAGTATTTACCTCAGTATTTTACAAATACACACAAGTAAATAAAGAAGCATTTGAATTGTGTTATCTTGCCTCCTTTACCTTCATAATATGGTACTGGCTCTCTAAAGGGCTCATCAGTAGACTCCCTTTATCTGGTTTAATTTTCTGAGGATGTCATCTAAACCAATGGAATACAGACAAGATCCCAAATAGGACAAATAAGTATAAGATAAATAGGGGAAGGTCTCAATTTCACACTAGCTTAATTGAAATAGTTGCACAAGAACCCAATACACATAGAATGAAAGGTTTATGCATTGCAGAGTTCAATTTAATTTATACCATACTGTGTCATCTTTCCAATTTTGCTTCAGAGAAGTAATTCTTTCTAGAAACTATTGCATATCAGGACACTCTCCACCCCATTATTAAATCTTTGCCATTTCCTTCATACAAGAACTTTCCTCAGATATTCTTCAAGCCTGTTAGCAACCATCATTTTAATCAATATTAAAAGCTTTTGGACTCCTCCTCAAGTATCTTACATCTCTGTCTACTGAGCATCCTGGAAAAGATCATACCCATAGAGCCATTTTATAACTTTTAAAGGGAGTGAGGTGAAGCTTTGACATTTTATTTCTCACTTTTTTTTTTTTTACTTTTGATGGAGGCATTAATAGTGAAAGAAACCTTATTGACATTGACTTATGGGCATTTTATTGATGCAGTCAATCTTCACTGTCAAAATTAATTATTTTTACCTTCATTTAAATTTCTTTAAATATTTACCTGTAAACTTGCTAGTCCTATACAAACAACAACAACAACACACACACATCTTTATTATGGTATTTTTATATCTTATCTTTAAAAAATAAAAAGAGCTTATTAAATATTCTGCTATTGTTTTAATGAGTTCATTTGAGATACAATAATTTTCACAAATATACTTGCTACTGAACTTTTTCTTTTTTCTTCCATTTTAGTTTTTCTATTTCCTTCCTTCCTTCCTTCCTTCCTTCCTTCCTTCCTTCCTTCCTTCCTTCCTTCCTTCCTTCCTTCCTTCCTTCCTTCCTTCCTTCCTTCCTTCCTTCCTTCTTTCTTTCTCTCTCTCTCTCTCTCCTTTTTTTTTTTGGTTTTTAGACCACACCAGTGACACTCAGGACTTACTCCTGGCTATGTGTTCAGAAATCGCTCCTGGCTTGGGGGACCATATAGTACCCCAGGGAATCAAACCGTGAGATCTGTTCTAGATTAGTGTGCATAAGGCAAGAGCCTTACCGCTTGCACCACTGCTCCAGTACACTCTATTTTTTAAATAACTTTGCTTTCTGTCATCTTGAAACAAATGTTTTATGATCAGTTATGTCAATTATGTGATGTATTTTCTTTAAATAGATTTAAAAAATTTTATTTGTGGCACCATCACATACAATTCTATTATTTGCAGTGTTTTTTTTGACATGAATTTTACAACATTACATTCTCCACCATAGTCTAATTCCCTCCCTTATTGTCCCAAGGTCCTCCCAAGTTCTCTCCTTAGAAAACTTATTTCTATAGACATTATCAGGCTCTATTGTTGCAGGTTAGCGTTTTGCAGCATAAGTAAATCAAAAAGTATGCTTGTACACCTTACATTTACAATGATTATGCCTACTATATATTTCAATAAAAAGTAGAAAATAGGGCCCTGAGAGATAGCACAGTGGCGTTTGCCTTGCAAGCAGCCAATCCAGGACTAAAGGTGGTTGGTTCGAATCCCGGTGTCCCATATGATCCCCCGTTCCTGCCAGGAGCTATTTCTGAGCAGACAGCCAGGAGTAACACCTGAGCACCGCCGGGTGTGGCCCAAAAACAAAACAAAACAAAAAAAAAAGTAGAAAACAGAAGCAACTCAAAAACAACAAAAAGACTGAAATAAAATAATGACAAATATAAGGGCAGATTTATAAGACATGTATGCTAATATGTTCACACAAAATTCAAAGAAATCAAAGATTAAAATAAATAAAGGAATGTAGTTATAAAAATGTAAATTCTCTTAAAATCAATATGTATTTTTGTTGTTGTTCAAAAAAATGAGCCAAAATTATTTATTTTCCAAAATACATAGACAGTGACAATTAGTAAGAACAGAAATTTTATATTATTCAGAGATAATTTTGTCACACAGCAAGCTATGTTTAGTAGTTAGATTTTATACATCTAATATTATATTATATATATATTTTTTTGTTTTGGGGCCACACCCAGCAGTGCTCAGGGGTTACTCCTGGCTATCTGCTCAGAAATAGCTCCTGGCAGGCACGGGGGACCATGTGGGACACCGGGATTCGAACCAACCACCTTTGGTCCTGGATCGGCTGCTTGCAAGGCAAACGCCGCTGTGCTATCTCTCCGGGCCCATTATATATTATTTTTTTATTATTTTAATTATGACAACAAAGATGCAAAGAAAGAGGACAGGGTAAAGTTACAGTGGAAGCCCAATCACCCATAAATAGAATTCTCGGTAGTCCCATCGATGATATCCCAGCCTTGAACTTTCTTTTTTTTTTTTTTTTTTTTTTGGATTTTGGGCCACACCCAGTAACGCTCAGGGGTTACTCCTGGCTATGCACTCAGAAGTTGCTCCTGGCTTGGGGGACCATATGGGACGCCGGGGGATCGAACCATGGTCCGTCCAAGCTAGCGCAGGCAAGGCAGGCACCTTACCTCTAGGGCCACCGCCCAGCCCCACCAGCCTTGAACTTTCAGCCAAAGAACATTAAGTAAAACAAAACTGAACCCATGTACAATACAATTACTTTGTCCCTCAAATCCCCAGTTGTAGTACATACTATTTCTTAGCAGCACACAATATAATCTAAAGACATTAGACTTATGTAACTCCTTAAACATTGAGGGCAAAGTACATTTATCTAGTTCCATGCACATGCTTACTAGTTAAAGTTAACCTCAAAAGTTTTAGTGGGTTGTTTTTCTTAAGGATTGGAGTCAAGGGAACATAGTAAAAAATGGTATTAGAGTGGCATTTGTTTGCATAGGCCCACCAAAACATAAGGGACATGGAAAGACAAATTATGGTCTAAATACAAGGAGACCCTACCCCTGAAGTTTCCTGGCACAGGACTGACTCTAGGCTCCAGGCAAACTAGTTTGTCCAATTCAAGTCATCGTCTGTAGTGGCAATACACCTCCATTCCTCACATAGTCTCTGTTGTTGGTATCATGCTTCTGTATTAAAGATCCTGGAGTCTGCATATCCCATATTGCAGTCAGGATGGTGCAGAGCATCCTCTCGTTTCACCTCACACGTAAGGGGCACTAGAGAGAATCATGTCCTGTAGAGCAGGTCGTTGTTGTCAAGTCTTCTCAGTGTAAACGGAAGTCTCTTTTTAGGAGGTCGATGTCAGACCCTTGGTAGTGTCTTTCCTGGTAGAGGACTGCTTCCAGCTGTTGCTATAAAAGACCTTGGATGTTTCGTAGATAGCTTGCCTGGTTCCAGCGTGAATGGAGGATGCCCATTCTTCTGAGGCCTGTGCCAGGTCATTCTATCAATGTTCAGGGTGTAAGGTACATTGTACTGAGATTTATTAGATAAGAACTTATCTTTATCTATAGTGTTTTCCCATTTTAATGTGTCTATGCAAACAAGGATCAATGCCATGAAGCATTATTGGTGCATCTGGAGGCAATAGGAACAAGACCAGCAATTTCCATGACATAGTTCAATCATAGGCATCAAACTGAGGGACAGTTCCACCAACAATCCTTACTGAACAGCTTACAAAGAAAAGACAAGATGAAAAGTGGATAGAAACATCATGGTAGAAGAATATATAGAGAGTTACAGCAGTTAAAGAAAATACCCATAAAATATTCAAAAGATATATGTGTTCAATATGTGTTCAATTTGTGTCCTTCTAAATAGTTCTGGGATTTGTTAGATCTACTGTATGCTTTGGTCAGAGATTAGAACTGTGTGTTACTGAAGTTAAGAAGGGTAAATCTGGGGTACTGATGGTTGGGAGGATCATCGCCCCCGCGTGGTTTGCAAAATGTAGACTGGTATGAAATTGCCAGTGACAGCCTGAGTATAGTGAGCAGCTATCTGCCACCCCCCAGATCAAACTCCACCCCCTAAGCCAACCTCTGGAGCCGGCCTGGGAGTGGGGAAAACCAAGGGTGCCCCATCAGCTCCTCCCAGGAACCCACCTGGAGATCCGGAGGAAAGGGGGAGAGGGGGGTCGGGTGATCCAGGTCCGGCCCCCCTACCCTAGGCTGGGCCAAGAGGCCGCTGGCACATGCGGAGGTCTGCCAGATGCCCGCCCGTGCCGGCTAAAAATCCTGCTCCAGGAAGGGAGGGAGACCCTCCCAAGCCCGAAGGACAGGGATTTAAGCCCCACCCTAGGCCAGTCTCCGGACCCGGCCTGGGAGTGGGGAAAACCCAGGGTGCCCCATCAGCTCCTCCCAGGAACCCACCTGGAGATCCGGAAGAAAGGGCAAGAGGGGGGTCAGGTGACCCAGGTCTGGGCCCCCCTACCCTAGGCCGGGCCAAGAGGCCGCTGGCACATGCGGAGGTCTGCCAGATGCCCGCCCATGCTGGCTAAAAATGTATTTTAAATATAACTTCAAACTTAACACTAGTCTTATTCTGAAACTACATGGAAATACAAAGGCAAGAGAAGGCAAGATAATCTTAAAAAAGAAAAACAAAAACCTTACCAAATGTTAATATCTAATATTGTTAGATTATTTATAGGAGAAGGTCAGCAAAGAAATTAAGGCATGTGAATAGAGTCTAAAAATAGACCCACAAATAATTGCCCCCAAATTACAAAGGCAATTCATTAGTGAAGAAAATCCATGCTGTCAATGAGATATACCTCCCCCAACACACACAGAGAAATAGCAGATTTTTCTTGTTCCAGACTTCTAAAACAATTAATTACTTTATTTGAAGTAGTTAAAGGTTTTTATTTTGGGAGGGGACACCGGTGGCACTCAGGGGTTACTCATGGCTCTGAGCTCAGAAATTGCTCCTGGCTTGGGGGCCATATGGGATGCCAAGGATCAAACCCAGGTCATTCCTGGGTCAGCCATGTATAAGGCAAATGCCCTACTGAAGTGCTACCACTCTGGTTCTGGTTACAGGTTTTTTTTTTTATATAATACAGTTGGTTTTTTTCTTTTCCACAGTTGTGAAATCGTTCGTGATTAAGTTTCAGTTATATAATATACAACGTCCTTCACCTTCATATTGAACAATAGCAATATAAGTAATATTAAGTATATCATATACCCCAGAATTTCTATTCCTGATATATATAATTGCATTTATAATACTCAAAAATGTGTAAGAATATCTATAATGGCTTTATTCATTATAGATTTAAACTTGAAACAATCTAAATGAAAACTAATGGTATGATAGATAAATAATTTGGTTTCTGCATACAGAATACAGCTCTTGAGACAACCAAAATATAAATGAGGCTCAAAAAATTTGAGTGAAAGAAGACAAAGACACATGCATACACAAATAAACAGATATGCAAGGTATGATTCAAATGATAATAAGCACAGAACCAGTTCAAAATAAATCAAACTGCTTTAAAACCTAAAATATATTGTTGGGGGCATAGATATAGGAAGTGAATTTAGGAGAATTTTCTGGGTGCTAGAAACACTCTGATTTCTTGATCTGGGTTGTGTGATAACACATGATTATTCTCTTTGTACAATTTCATTGACCTTAACAGAGGATTTATGCACTTTTTGATACAGATGAATGTTATACAATTCATCAACCAGTTTTATGTAAGGTAAGCTCTTACAAATAAAAATCTTGCGCTTCAAATGTATTTTATCTGAAATAAATATCGTTGGAAGACAAAAGCTGACATTAGGCCTAGTTCTTTGATCTTGGGTAAATTTTTAAGCTTCAGGTTTTTATCAGGAAGGTGAATGTAGTAATACTGTTTTCTTATGAGCTATTGTTATTAAAATAAATATTGAATATATATTTTAAAAGTAGTCTAAACAGGGGCCAGAGCGATGGCACAAGCGGTAGGTCAGTTGCACTAATTTAGGACGGACCAAAGTTTAATCCCCAGGCATTCCATATGGTCCCCCAAGCCAGGAGCGATTTCTGAGCACATAGCTAGGAGTAACCCCTATGTGTCACAGGATGTGTCCCCCCACCAAAAAAAAAAAAGGCAAAATAAATAGTCAAAACAAAGCCAATACTTTTTTTAAAAAAAAAATCTTAGTAACTGTAAGTTGTTTCTTCTTTTTTTTTTTTTTTTTGGTTTTTGGTTTTTGGGTCACACCTGGCAGCACTCAGGAGTTACTCCTGGCTCTATGCTCAGAAATCACCCCTGGCAGGCACAGGGGACCATATGGGATGCCGGGATTCAAACCACTGTCCTGCATGAAAGGCAAACGCCTTACCTCCATGCTATCTCTTTGGCCCCTGTAAGTTTCTTTTGCTACTATTTTTTCCTCCTAATTCTCCTTTGAAAGTAGATAACTTTGGAGGAATCAGAGGGGAAAATCACATTACTTTTTAAAAAAAAAAAAAAAAAACCTTTTACATTATTAGGATTTAAAATTTGGTTTATACAAAAACAATACAAAAATGCCTTCTGCTCATATTCATTGCAGCACTATTGCCATAATCTGGAAACAACCCAGTTACCTGACAACAGATGAGTGACTAAAGAAACTGTGGTACATATACACAATGGAATACTATGTAGTCATCAGGAAAAATGAAGTCATGAAATTTTTCTATACATGAATGGACATGGAAACTATTATGAAGAGTGAAATAAGTCAGAGGGAGAGAGATAGACACATAATAGAATCTCGTTCATCTGTGAGCTTTAAAAAAAATAAAAGATTGCAAGATATCTTCGCCGTTATCTTGGCTGGGTATTTGTGAATCCAAGAACAGTCCCCAGAATGAGAAATTACTTCCCATCCCCTTGTCCCCTTTCGGGGGAAGACCTTGGTAATATTTATCCGCAGCAAGTAATAATCCACACAGACAAGAACGATAGGGTTTAAAAGATCGGGCAAGGAGAGCCAGAGAATCCTCCTGCAGCCAGCAGCTTTTCACAGAAGGACCCCTCACTCCTGTCCCTCAAGCTATTTATTGCCAACTCCACAGCGCCCCACCTGGAAGGGTTAGGTGGGGCAAAAGGGCAAAAGTCACAGAACAATCCTAAGGAAACACTTTTATATACAATTCCAAGAATCATCTTATGGAAACTTTTTCATATGCTACAAAAGATAATATTTTAATAGGGGCTGGAGCAATAGCACAGTGGCAGGGCATTTGCCTTGCAAGCAGCCAAGCCAGAAAGGACCTGAGTTTTATCACTGGCATCCCATATGGTCCCCTGAGCCTGCCAGGAGTGATTTCTGATAGCAGCCAGGAGTAACCCGAGTGCTGCCAGGTTTGGCCCCAAAACAAATAAATAAAAACAAACAAACAAGACAGTATTGTAATAATACCCAGTGACAATAGAGGTGAGGGCTGTAAGGATCAGCCTACGCTATGTAACCTACCACAAGGAGGGATGAATGCAGTTAGAGAAATAACTACACTAACAACTATCGTGACAATGGTAGTGAGTGAGAGAAATAGAATGCCCGTCTTGAAGACAGACAGGTTGTGGGGGAGGAGAGATATAGGGGTCATTGGTGATGGGAAGGTTTCACTGTGAAGGGAGTATTCTTTTTTATAACTGAAACTCAACGACAAACATGTTTAATCATGGTGCTTAAATAAAGATATTATAAAAATAAAATTTCTTTCTTTATAAAAGTCTCATATCCTATAAGTTTTGGAGATATTAAAACTCAAATAGAGAAGAAAATAGAAACCAGAATGATAGTGTTTTGAGAGACTGTCTTCCAATCTGTAAGGACCTAAGCAAGTCAATTTGGAATTAGAAGATTCCAATTTCCAATGTTTTCTTCTTCCAAAAAAAAATGGTGTTAAGTAGGTGTAGCCAAGAGAAGAAATTTTCTTATTCTTCTTCAGACATTATTGGTGCAGTTTTTTTTTTTTTTGTTGGAGTAATTCAGGACCTAAGATCTTTCTCTTTTCTTTTTTTTTGTTTTTTTTTTTTGGTTTTGGGCCAAACCCGGTGATGATCAGGGGTTACTCCTGGCTATGCGCTCAGAAGTCACTCCTGGCTTGGGGGACCATATGGGACACCGGGGGATCGAACCGCAGCCCATCCAAGGCTAGCACAGGCAAGGCAGGCACCTTACCTCTAGCGCCACTGCCCAGCCCCTGCAGGACCTAAGATCTAACCCTTTTTTTTTGCCCTGTCTTTTGGGAATTCTGTAAAAGCTAACTCTGTTCTGCTTTCTTGGTCATTTGCCAAGCTAATCTTCCAACACTGAAGAGTATTATGAAAGTTATGCTGCATGAAAAGGAATAATAAATTTGTTCTACCTATGAAGCTTAGGGTCATTTCTACCTTTATAAATTTGTGTGTTATTTTTGGCAGCTGCCAAATAGTTTTTCTAGCCACCATGACTTTACCTCATGTTACCACATCATTGAGCTATTTTTTCAGTTTAGTTAAGTTGGCTGAGGAACTGTGCCAAAAATTGCTATTAGGCAGCTAATCTTATTTACCCCAAAGCAACTAAAGGATTCTCAAGGCAGTTTTCTGTGAAAATTTTTTAATCTTAAATAAAATCTCATTTCTGCCTCTCTTGTTGAAGCAAGATATGAAAAACAAAGTTCCATAGAAGTTAACTCACACAGTAATAGTGAGAGATGGGAATAGAAATAGAATTCACCACAAATTTTTTTATCTCTAATATTTTAGCTTAAGTTAAAAAGTAATGAGATAAATGAAAAAATAGTTTAAGGAATATCTTGACTTTATCAAGAGTAAATGTTATTTGTTATTATAGAATGTGTCCTCTGAAGGCAAGGGAATAGAATCATTTTGGATTAACCCAGATGCTGTCGACATAGGATAAAGTTATCCCTAAGGAATTTAAGACATCAATGCCAACTCTTTTAATTTTTATCCATCTTCAAAAGCTAAAGCAGGTTAATAAATACTGGTAAGCTTCACAAGTCAGGTTGTAGTTGTTTCAGATGTTTTGGACTTGCCAAAAAGAAATTTCTCTTAATTTTGATAATTTGATGAACATGCCTGAGGGCATTGGGATCCAAGAGTCAATAGCTACAATGAAGGGAAGAAGAGGAGTTTTTCTTATTGCAGAGGCATTGATGCTGTGCCAGTTATAGTGACTAAATTTCTCTATTTTATATACCATATTTTTCTGCTTTCTGAGAGAAGAATTTACTTTTCTGTACCTCAATTCATCCTTAATCCTATCTCTATAAAAACTAGTCCAGGGGCTGGAGAGATAGCATGGAGGTAAGGCATTTGCCTTGCATGCAGAAGGACAGTGGTTCAAATCCAGGCACCCATATGGTCCCCTGAACTTGCCAAGAGTGATTTCTGAGCGTAGTGCCAGGAGTACCCCTGAGCACTGCCATGTGTGACCCAAAAACAAAAAAAAAAGTTCAAAACATCTCCCAACATTAGTTATTACTCCAATCAACAAACTTTTTCCAAGATTTTTTCTTCCTTAAAATGAAAAAAAGCTTGGGGCTGGAGAAATAGGATGGAGGTAAGTCATTTGCCTTGTATGCAAAAGGTTCGTGGTTCGAATCCCAGCATCCCATATGGTCCCCTGAGCCTGCCAGGAGTGATTTTGGGCATAAAGCTAGGAGTAACCCCTGAGCACTGCCAGCTGTGACCCCAAAACCAAAAAAAAAATGAACAAAGCTTGTTAGGGTCTTTAATGACTAACACTACTTGTATGCAGTGATTGATAAGTGAAGACTATTGACCTCTTTCTATCAGACATCATTCTATGGTGGTAACAGAGAACTAATAAACTAAATTCACATAGAGAACATATCTATAGCCTAGGACCACAGGTCTTGGGGCCAGAGAGGTAGTACAGGGCTTCAGGCCCTTTACATTGTGTACTAAGTTTGATTCAGGGCAATGAATATTAGGAGTGATTCTTGTAAATAATATTAGTAATATTAGTAATTAGTAACATTAGGAGTGTTCTTGTAAATAATGCCAGAAATAAACCCTGAGCAAAACAATCAGGTGTAGCTCAAACTTTCTCCCTAAGCCACACACTGAACAACCCTTAGGACCACAAGCCCCAAAGCAGAGTTGGATTTATTAAAGATATGTTCCCTTCAGCAAGAAATGGAAGCAACTTCAATTCCTTCATCTGTAAAATTGACCTAATATACCTAATTTCATTGTGAGGAATAAGTGAACCCATTTGGATACAGTGCAATGAATGCTGCTCCTCCGCCCACTCTGGACATGAATTTAATGTAGCCATCAAGGTGTAACTAGTTAATTATTCTTGAGATGGTAAAGTATAAAAGGAATAAATATTCTATTTTTCAGGGGAGAGTGCATTGTGTTAGACACCCAGCCAATTTTTGCTCATTGAGCAAGTGAGAGCTCACATCTCCATGTTCGTCACCTTTTTGTCTTTGACACTGAGCCAAACCAGGCTGGGAATTATCCTCTTTATAATGATAGCTCTAACCCAAGTCCCTGAGGATTCAATTCAACATCTTTTCAGCTCTGAAACCATATCATGTTTCCTGTTTTCCGTTTTCTACCCAGTGAAGCAATTCTGCTGGTAATTTTCAAGGGTCTAGAAATAATGTGTTTTTAAACTGACTTGCTGGCATGAAAAAGAGCCTGGCATCTTCAGAGGAATGTATTTTCTTTCTGAGGGTCAATGTTGTTGTATGTCCTAAACCCTTGGGTTCTGTGGTATGTCACTTGCCTCTAGGCACAAAATATCCAGATTCTAATTCTAGATCCACACTATATTTGCATGGCAAGTTATTCCCACTTTGCTTCAGTTTCCTCTGCATTATAACTAGAGATGATAATAACAATAGCATCTCCTCTTAGGAATTATTGGTGTCACTTACATTTCTTTTCTTTTCTTTTTAGGTTTTTGGGTCACACACCGGCCAGCACTCAGGGTTACTCCTGGCTCTATGCTCAGAAATTGCTCCTGGTAGGCTCAGGGGACCACAGGGGATGCCGGGATTCAAACCACCAACCTTCTGCATGCAAGGCAAAAGCCTTATCTTCATACTATCTCTCCAGCCCTGCTACTTACATTTTCTAACATCCATAAAATGCTCACATAGGAACCTGTCTCATCTATATGCTATGTCAGGGTGAATTGCTCCTAGTATTTTACCAGTGAACACCTGGCCTCATTAAAAACAATAAAGAGGAATTTCAACATCTGCCCTCTTATTTATAAAGCTCTTTTTTGAGTCAGACAAAATATTGTAGTTAAAACATATGAGACAACTTTTGATGTAAGGCATGGCTGCTATTCTTTTGGGAACATAGATAATACAAGAGAAAGTGGGGTACATGGGAAAAAGCACTCACCAGATTGTCTAGAGCTCTTTTCCTTCCTACTTTTACAAATTACTGTTTGAAGTTTTAATGTTGATTAAGCATTTAGAATTCTATTTATCTCCATATAAAACTTTCATCCCAAATATAGTTATACCTATGTTTTATAGATATGTGCTGTGCAAAGTAAGTATTGTTCTTTAGTGTTATTTTATGTTAACTAGTTATTTGGGTTGTTTTTCCATTGTGATGTTTTTAGTGCAGTGGTATTTTTTTGTTTGTTGCAATGATACTCATTGACTAGAAGAAATTCTTAGCTAAGGAACAAAGCAGGATGGCTGTGTTCTTCTCAGGGTTCACTGACCTGAGATGAAAATGACTTCTGAATCAAAGAGCATCCTGCTGCTGGTTTGTCTGTAGTTAACCAGTTAATTTGGGACTCTGTCTCTTTATATTTTTAAATAAACACTGCATGTTAGTATTTTTTGGCTTTTGTATATGACCAGGTAATCCTTTGCATGTTATGACATCTTAATATCCAGACAATAGGTACCATGCTCTATCAACAATAAATGCTAAGGCTGCTCCAACTCTCTTCCAGCATAAACAAAACTTCATTTGTTCATTTGTCCCTTGTATTGGATGTGTTGTGTTGCTATAATAAAATATATCCATTTACTTGTTGTTTTGTTTTGTTTTGGGGGCACACCTGGCAGCGCTCAAGGGCTACTCCTGACTACGCTCAGAAGTCGCTCGTGGCAGGCACGGGGACCATATGGGATGTCAGGAATCGAACCTGGGTTGGCCTGAGTCGCCCATGTGTCCAAGGCAAATGCTTTACCACTGTGCTATCGCTCTGGCCCCTCCATTTACTTTTTTTGTTGATGCCATATGTAGTAAGCAATGGCAACAAAATTCTTTCAATTTTTGTGTGTCTTTATTCTGAGATGCATACTGAATACTGAATCTACATAAAGCAATGGAAAAGAACAAGACTGGAAGAAACCTTTAATTTTTAATTGTTTTTAAACCTGGGTCAGCTCTATCAAATGTATCAGTACTCTAGCTCTTTGCTTTCATTTTTTAAATGTGTTTTGGGGCCACACCTGTTAGTGCTCAGGAATCACTCCTGGTGCTGTTCAAGAGATGTACTGCAGATCCAACCAGGATTGGCAGCACTGGAGGTAACTTTTAATAGAGTATGAAGGTTCTGCTCTACTTATGGAGCATCACTTCCACTCATGTTTCCTTGGCCAGAAAAAGTCATATGGTGGTAGGAGGTGGAGTTGAGCAGCTCTTCCAGCCTTCATGGGACTCCATTCTCCTGGTAGTATTTCATCACCTGTGCCTCAGCTTCTGTAACTCCCTAGTGTTCACAGAGCTGTGGGTGCAGCCTGCATTCCCCCATGTTATTCTACTTAATTGGCTGAATTAAAGGTTTTGAAATTTCTAGTTCTCTGGATGCTTTAAAAAAAACTATTCAGAAAGTCCAAGAAAGACTGAGTGAGTGAAAACTGGCTACCAGGGGTGTCCCGGCAGAAAGAAAGATACTTTGTCTGTGAACGCAGGTGGGAGGGGTCTGTCTCTGCTTGAGATTACCAACTGGAAGAGATTGAGGGGACCTGTTGCCTTTGCATGTTTCTCTACTTTTCTGTCTCTGGAACCTCTCCTGAGAGAGCCAAGAAGGGCCCAGCAAAAACTCTCCCTTAGAGGCTGCAGAAGAGTATGGCCACTCGCTCTGTGACAAAGCATTCTTTCTAACTAATAAACCCCACCATAACATGCAGAAAAAAATCACACTACAAGTGTGACAATGGGAAAAACTCGCAGGCAAACACCATGCACAGAGAATGAAGATGATAGCTCTGATGACCCAAAAAATACTAACCATCTGATTAATCTCTCAGATAAGGAATTTAGGATAGAAATATAGAGGATCCTCATGGAAATAAAAGAAAACATAGTTCTAGCTGAACAGAACACAAAGACAGAAATCAGAAAACTTCAAACTGAAATAACAGATCTGAAAAACAGGGTAGCTGAACTGAAAACCTCAATGGAAAGCCTCTCAACAGGGTAACAGCAGCTGAGGATGGAATCAGTGAACTGGAAGATGAAATGCAGAACAACTTCATACAGCAGAAGAGATTGGAAAAGAACTTTAAGGTAAACGATCATACAATGGAAAAAGTATTCAAAGAATGTGAACAGATGAAAATACAAGTCTTTGATAAACTCAACAGAAATAACATAAGAATCATTGGAGTCCCAGAGGACCAGGAATGGGATCCCCAGGAAGAATCAACACTCAAGGACATCATCACAGAGAAACTTCAGAGCTAAAGACTGCATGCAATCAAATCCTGCATTCACAAAGAGTACCAGCTAAAAGAGACCTGAAAAAAAAATACCCCAAGACACATCTTAATCATAATGACGAATCCTACAGATAAAGATAGAATATTGAAAGCAGAAAGATCAAAAAGGGAAATTGCATTCAAAGGAACATCCTTAAGATTTACAGCAGACATGCCAGAAGAAACTCTCAAGACCAGAGACAGTGGTGAGAATATTGTGACAAGACTGAAAGAAATGGATGCTTCACCTAGAATACTGCACCCAGCCTGACTCACGTTCAGGTTTGAAGGAAGG
This sequence comes from Suncus etruscus, assembly GCF_024139225.1. NCBI lineage: Eukaryota > Metazoa > Chordata > Mammalia > Eulipotyphla > Soricidae > Suncus > Suncus etruscus. The sequence continues at coordinate 84,895,994 of NC_064856.1, read as the reverse complement.
ATACATAGCTTCACGCATAAGCAACAGCTCGAAAACTTTACAGATGCAAAACTAGCCTTAAAGGAAAAACTGAAATGTCTACTTTTAGACAAGACAGAACAACAGACACACCAAACATATACACAAAGCTGACATTAAGTTCCATGACAATCATCTCCGTCAATGTCAATGGGCTAAATGCACCAACTAAACGACACAGATGGCAAAATGGATCAAAAAGATGAATACAACTTTCTGCTGCCTACAAGAAACATACCTGAATAGTCACCAATATCACATCCTCCACCAAAATGTCTCCCACCTCAGCCTACTCTCCCATCCATGCCATATCCATCACTCATCATGGTAAGCTCAGTTCTGTAGACTAGTTAAGCAGTTCCATTATCTTGGCCATTTCTTTCCCCCTTCCCATGTTTCTTTATATCCCACATATGAGAGACGTTATTTTATATAATATTTGTTGTTGGGTTTTAAAATTTGTTTTGAACCTCACCATAATATTCATAGCTCACTTCTGGTTTTAAACTAAGGGATCAATCCTAGTGATACATGCTAGGGCTTTAAGGGGTATTGGGATCAAATCGAGGTGACCCTTATGCAAGGCAAGCATTATACTTGTTCTATTACTCTATTCTCAATAATTGTTTTATATATATGTGTGTGTACATATATATATGTACTCTCAGCTCAGCTTGTTGCATGGGCATTGTTCCTAATGCTGTTCAGGAATTCGGGTGATTCAGAAAATCTAAGCCTTGTGTCTTGAATGCAGTGTGCATTCAAGCTCATTGAGTTGTAGGTTCAATATTTGAAGTATAAATATAAAGTATAAATATTTGAAGTATAAATGTTCTAGATTTTTCTATCACTAATATTTTAGAGTCTAGACACATCATCTATACTTTAATATCAATTAAATAGTATTTAGAATTAAATAGTACCTATAACACTAGATAATAATAACAATTATAAACTTGGGTTAAAAAACTTAAAATATGCCAGATCTTGCAGAGATGACATTCAATATGCCAGTATTTAGGAGGTATCCAATAAATACCAGCAACCATTGTCATAATTCTTAACAAAAATGATAAAAAGTGATCACTCAGAAAGGTGAAGTAATTTTCTAGACAAACTAGACACTGCTTGACAGATGCTTGGTTTCATTGTAAACAGTATTAAAACCTGCAGGTAAAAGTTTATGGAAGCAATGCTGTGTTTTGTATTGGTTAGTGCTACAGCCTCTGAGGAACTGAGTTGCCTGTTTAGAAATTACTCGTCAATGAACTTGTGCCAGGTTTCTGAATACCAAAGGTCAGGAATAATGTCCAGGACTTTATTGTATTGTACCCAAACTTCTAGAATTGTCATCAGATCTGTCACATGCATTTGCAGCTCTAGAATAACATTATTCCTAGAAATCTGGTATGCCAGAAGTTCCTGGATGCCTCTAACTGATAGAGGAATCAGATAACTTCCTGGCAGCCAGCATTTTCAGGAGAGGAAGTGCATGTCATCCAGTGGCTAGGTGAGAATCAGTGCCTCTTTTGGACTTAATATGAAACTTTCAGTGGGAACAGTAGAAAGTATATCTCTTGGAAGGGATACTTCTCCCCATAGCACTAAAGACAAGTTTTTCTGTCTGGAGTACATGAAGATTCAGTCTATAGCCAGGTGGGAGAAGAGAACCTACCAATGTGGCTTCATTCACCCAGAGAATTTGTTGTTCATCTGTCATGACCTTTCCAAGTACAAACTGATAAAAACTCAAATCATATTAGTTCATCAAAAAATAGCTTAATTGGCTTAAATAAATTGCCTAACTCCTGTATCTTTTTACATCAGAGAGATCAAGGATGTGAGGTTATTTTATCAGTATCTTACCTGAACTAGTCAAACTTTTAAAAAATTATTTAATTAAAGAACACTGGTTTACAAAGTTGTTGATAGTTGAATTTTAGGCATATGAAATTTCAACATCAATCCCACCACCAGTGTCAACTCTCTTCATCAGTTTTCCCATACTATCTCATCTCCCATTCCTCATCCCCTCTCCTTCACCTCTGCCTGCACTCTTGGCAGGTACATCACAAAGTTCAGAGCTTAGATCTCATGTTTTCAGTGTTATTAAATCTGTGCTTTGGATGTATAACTGTGCCAATCTCTCATATCACCAATATAACTAAAGCCCTGACCTTTGCTCCTCCGTTACTTTCATTTCTCATTTCATTTCTCATTTTTTTTTCTTCATGCCTTGATTATTTTTCTTCTTTGTCATTCTCCTTCCTAGCCTTCCTAGGCTCTGGGGTCAATGGTGATCTAGGCAACCCCCTTTTCTGTATTACATTTCCTCATCCAGTTATTCTATATACCACAGACAAGTGAGATAATTCTGTGTTTGTTTTTCTTTTTCTGACTTACATCAACCAACAGGATATCTTCTAGTTTCAAGACGTATGCAGCAAATTGCATTTTATATTTACTTGCAGATGCATAGTTTTCCATTATGTATATGTACCACATTCTCATAATCCATTATAGCTGTTGTTGAACTCCTACATTGATTCCATGTCTTAGCTATTGTACGTAGTGCAGCAATAAATAATGGTGTACATGTGGGCCTTTGAATGAGTGTTTTTAAGTCCTAGGGATAGATAGCCAAAAGTGAAATTGCTGGATCACAAATGTCCATACTGTTTACCACAGGAGTTGGACCAGACAAAATTTCCACCAGCAGTGGATGAACATTTATTTCTCATCATATCTCTGCCACCACAAATTTTTTTTACAATTTTTAATATGTATCATTCACATTGATGTGAAATTATATCTCATTGTTATCTTGATTTGGATTTACCTAATAATAAGTTATTGTTAACACTCTCTCATGAGGCAAACTTTTTTAAGGCAGAAAACACAATTACAGGCAGCTACATGTTTAGGTTGGCCTTAGAAAAAAAGATGATTCTTATTAATTTCTATAAAGAACTATGGCTCTGCTTAGTTTGGAATAGAAAGTCAAAGGTGGAGCCTTGTGACTGTCAGTCTAGAGAGCATGAGAAGACATTCCTCCAAAGAAAGTGATATACATCCAAGGGGGAGAAAAGGCAATTCAGGGCAGAAGCAATAGTTTAGAAGGTAGGGTGCTTGGCTTGGATGCAGCAGAGCCATTTTATCTCTGCAACCCCATATGGTACCAAAAGGATGATCAGAAGTGATCTCTGAGCACAGAGCCAGGAGTAAGACCTGAACATTTCCTGGCTGACCCATCCCCACAAAACCAAACCATTTATATTCACTGCCTTTTACAGAGCACGTGGAATATAGAGCCCCAACTGATCTTTATATAATTTCAAAATTACAAAATAATTATGATTTTGTTTCAGTCATAAAATGTTCCAATACCAATCCCTTGCTCAATGGAACTCATTCTTTACCTACTTTCAACTTTCTGTCTCCTACAGAGTGACCCCTTCCCACCATCAATGGCAAATTGTATACTTTCCTGACCTATATTCATTGCCCCCAACCAGTTGCAAACTTGTTACTGTATTTTTTTCTCCATGTCCCCCCATTCACAATACAGACCAGGCAAAGAGCCTGGATTGAGGTGTATATGGGGGGCATTACTCTTTCTATACAATCAGTGTAAAGAACACAGCCTGTGGTAAGCATTGGAAGGCCTTATTTTTCTTTTTTTAATTTTCGATTTTATATATTTTATGTATATATTTTATATATTTTAAAAACCCTTCACCAGTGCAACATTCCCATGACCAATATCCCAAGTGTCCTTCCTCCCACCCCATACCAGCCTGTACTCTAGACAGGCTTTCTACTTCCCTCATTCAGTCACAGTTTGTTATGATAGTTCTCAGTGTAATTATTTCTGTGACTGCACTAAACAATCCCTGTGGTGAGCTTCATGTCAGGAGCTGGACCCTCCAGTCCTCCTCTATATTTTAACATTCATAAATCCATCAACATAATACACAATATCAACAAGAAGAAAAATAAAAATCACATGATCATATCAATAGATGCAGAGAAAGCATTTGATAAGGTCCAACACCCATTCTTGATCAAAACTCTCAGCAAGATGGGAATGAAAGGAACCTTTCTCAATCTAGTCAAGGCCATCTATCACAAGCCAATGGCAAATATTATCCTCAATGGAGAGAAATTGAAAAACTTGTTACTGTAAACCAGATTTCTTGCTCATTGTTTCTATTGCCTCTGGATATCTTTTATTCACCTATGGTACTATATTTCTTTGTATCCCATACATGAGATAGATCATCCTGTGTCTATTTCTTTCCCTCTGGCTGACTAAACTCAGCATGAATAATACTCTTCAGAACCATCCACATTGCAGCAATTGTAAAATATTTTGTGTATGAGTAGGGGGTGGTTGGGTTTGTTTGTTTATTGTTTGGGGGTTACACCAAGTGCTGCTCAAGACTTACTCTCAGCTTTGCACTCAAGGATCAATTATGGCAGGGCTATTATGGGCCATATAGGGATGAGGGCATCGTTCCCAGGTCAGTTACTTGCAAGGCAAGTGCCATACCCATTATACTATCATTCTGACCTCAATTCCTATAACTCCCTTTTTAAAATGTCCCATGACTATGTGCTCACTGTCTTTCTGTTTAGCATATTTCATGGTAGTTACTTTTTAGGAGATGATTGTATCTGCATCCAGGTTAGACATGAAGTTTCTGAGTAAGAATGAGCTTTTGTTCACTGAACTTTGCTTGGGTGAATATAACTCTAAAAGCAAATTATGTTATTTACACAGTATCCCTGTCCTTTCTTGCTACTGAACCTTGACTTGGAGCATTCTGTATTTAGTTTAATGCTGAATTTCTCAGTTTTGATTACAGCTTCTGATGACCATGGGACAGCTTCTAGCTCATAATGTCTTTAAGGGACTTCTCCTGGTATTAGAAGATATTTGGGAAGGGCATGTAACAGCTTTTTAGCTCTCTAGCTAAAGAAATAGAAGTTGGCACTAGCTTTTAATTCTTTCCTGCTTTGTTCACCTGACATTTGGAAATATAGCAGTCATTATGCAGTCAACCTCTCTGCCAACACAGATTTTGACTGTGGAAAACTCTAGGAGAGGAAAAGGCTAGGAGAAACATGTAGGCCTCTTGATAGGACTTCTGACTTTTCAACAATCATCTTCAGATGATGAACCATGTCATTGCCTGAGGCTTCTTCTCCATGTAGAAAACTTCAGAGTGCAGTACAGAGAGTACTAAGTACAGAGAGTACAATGTGTTCTGAAAATCTTGGGGAAATAGGGGATTAGTATCTCATATAAATTCAAAGTTCGGATTAAATTATACTAGTTAGGGCATTAATACCTAATATGAGTCCAAAGTTTGTGCTGTTATGCAGTGCCTAGAAGGTACATACATCTCATAAGTACTTGTGATTATTTGATAATTAATTTGTTTCTTGCAATGTTTGCATATATCTAACAACTACTAATTTGTTAGCACAGAAGGCTTCATACACTTTGTGAATTAGCTATGTAATAATACAACTGCAAGATACTTTCTGTGGCTTAGACTACTAAAAGAATTATACACAGTAAAAAAGACATTTTTGTTTTGTTTTGTGGCCTGATGGAGCATAGAAATTATTCTTGGCTCTCTGTGCCTAGGATCAGACTTGTATCAGTAAAGCAAGTGTTTTACCTGCTATACTATTCTATAGATCCACAGAATCATATATTGACCAGCAAAGTTTGGAACTTGTGACTTAAGAAATAATTTCATGAACATCAAAGGAAGATTATGGTATAGAGAGAAGTCATTATAACAACAGGAGAGAAACTCATTCACTTAAAAAGGACATTAATTCTCTTTAGAGAGGAATCTCAGACAATTCTCATATATATCAGTGTTACCCACCACAGTGTTTTTGTGATCTCAAGTTTCTGAAAAAATCCTGTGTTGAGTTTTCTGACATGATCTTCCCCCCTTTTTCTAACTCTCATAAAACTCTGAGAAACACACCTTGAAGCATGTGACCACATAAGAGGCATTTTGGATCTACTTCATTTTCTTCTCTGCTCAAAAACATTTACTCTCTGCCTAGGCAGGAGTGATGGGTTGGTGAGCTTGGGTAATCTTGGTGAGCTCAACTCTACCCATGATTTACATTTATCTTGCTCTTAGCGGTAAGGACTTGGTTTCAGACTATAAATTCCTAGGTGAGTGAATCAGCAGATAGTCAAGCTGATTTTGAAAATTTTAAAAAGTTGTAGACCCAACTGTGGATAAAGCATATTCTTTGATTGCCAAGGTGAGCCAGTGCCTTCCTCTTGGCAGTCAGGTTTTTCCCTGAGGCTGTGCAGAAAATTCCCTGCCCCATTCACAGAGCATCACTCACACAGAGAAGGAGGGTGTTCCTGGGAACAGGGTATTGTTGCAGACTGACAGGCAGATTTTGCTATTATATTTCTAGTGAAGAGATAAAGATCACTGAGTGTGAGCTGCTATTTAAAACCAAGTCTTGAAGACCTAAAGTTTAGACCTAGTAATTTTCCAGCCATATTGTTCCATGCTCACTCTGCCTATAATTTTCCAAACATGAAAATCAGGAAGCTTGGGGTCTTAGAGAATGATTGTGTCATTAAATAAAGCAAATACATGCAATAAGTTCTCAGCACTGGGGTGAGCAACCAGCAAGACTTCATAAACGTTAGCAATAATTAATTTTATTATTGATATATATTTGACAAATTGAATATATTGTGAACTTTGTGAGCAAGAGTAACAAGAATGTAGCAGAATCTTCTCCAAGGCTCAGATGAAACTGGCTATTCCCTACTCCACCTGATTTTAGTCCAGGGTATAGGTAGTCAGTATATGTTGTTAATTAATTGATAAAATAATGTGTTTCATAGTTCTTTATACATTCAGAACATAATTATTATTTAACTTTATTGATAACTGTGACAAAAAGAAAATATGAAATCAATGCTGGTAAAATCATTACTAGATTTCTGGCACTGTGTTTTATTTACACGTTTCTACTTTAAGTGCAACATAGCCTTTCAGTCACGTTTTATAATAAGGTATTGATTATTTTAGAAGGTTGATTTAGTTAGTCAATATTAGGCAGTTAACTAAACTAGGGTGACCTATAAGTATAGTATTTAACACACAATAAATTCAACTGTATGGTGGCCAAAGTTACAAACTGAGATAAAAATATTTTAGGGAACATGTAAAAAAGTTAATTTTGAGAGATGTTGGAGTTACATTCAGCTGTGCTGAGGGCTTACTCCTGGATCTATGCTTAGGGTTCAGTCCTGGGAAAAATTGGTATGCCAGTGACCTAAGCCAGCTTACAAGACAAGCTCCTTACCAATGTTCGTATCTCTTAAGCCCAAAAGTTTATTTTTAAAATACTAGTTCTGATATAATTTTAGATTGAAACATTTTCTAGGTAAAACTTGAAAAAAGTTAGAAGATGAAACTCATATTCTTTCTACTGTTATCTGGGTCATCCATAAAGAAAACTACCATTGCAGTTGTATGGTGGAGGAAAACTCAACAAATGAAGTGTTTATCCAAAATCATTAGCATGTTCTGACATGAGCTTGGGTCAGGTATTCTGACCTTAAAGTACACAGATGCAGAAAGTTGAAAAAGAGTGCAGCAGGTATGAAACTAGGCTGGCTGGGTTTGATTTTTAAGCTTGAGTGAGTCACTTACTGAGCCTGACACTTAGTTTCCTCCTATGTAAAGTGGGATGATAAAAGTAAATAACTCACAACATAAATGCAACTCAAAAGCATTATGCAAAGAAAGAAGCCAGACTAGGAACTATATAATTTTATTTATATAACTTTATGGAAAGGGACACAAAACAAATTAGTGGATACCTGAGAGTCAGCGAGACAGGGTTGACTTTAAAGGGAATAATAGAATTTTGGAGTAATGAAAATATTTGACATTTAGGGGCCAAAGAGATAGCACAGCGGTGTTTGCCTTGCAAGCAGCCGATCCAGGACCTAAGGTGGTTGGTTCGAATCCCGGCATCCCATATGGTCCCCTGTGCCTGCCAGGAGCTATTTCTGAGCAGATAGCCAGGAGTAACCCCTGAGCACCGCCAGGTGTGGCCCAAAAATGAAAAAAAAAATTGACATTTAGATGGTGGTTGTGTGCTATTGTCATATAATTGTGTGTATATATATATGTTTATATATATACCTATCAGAACTCATAGCATTTTAAACTAAAAGGTATGTATTTTATGATACTTAAATCATATATCAATACTAGAGCCTTACTAATATGTGGTTCTTGGGTTCTTATCACAACTAAGTTAAAGAATCTTGGAGTATCAACTAGGAAAGAGTCAGCTCTCAATGTGATTTGCTTTTGTTACTAAGTCAACTCAATTATGTATGCATGTCTCTGAATAGTCATAGGAATATTCAGAATGCTAGATGTAAAAATATAAAAGTTGTTCAGAAATCTCTGTCTTGACATATTATCATATAAGATGGCAATACAAACGCTAAATTAATCAGAATTTAATTTTACATTACACCATTTAAAAGTCAGCAAATATTGCCAATATGAAAAATAAACAATAATGAAATAAAATGGTAGCTTTATTTTCTCTAATGTTTATAGATTTTGCTTAAATTTTTATTTAAGAGGATCAAAAAAGGGGCCAGAGAGATAGTACAGAAGTAAAGATGTTTACCTTCTATGTAGCCTACATTGGTTCAATCTCCAGAATGGCATTAATCCCCCTGAGGACCACCAGGACTTGTACCTGAACACAGAGCCAGAAATAGCACCTGAACTTCACTAGGTATGGCCCAATTGTTAGAAAAGGGGAATAAAAAAATGTTTAGGATATAAAATTAACCTCAGCTCTGTGGGTAATTAATTTGTAACAAAGGAATCAGGAGAATAAAATGGAGCAAAGAAAGTGTGTTCAGTAACTGGGCAAAGTGTAGCCACATGCAAACAAATAAAAATTGATTTGTTAACACACACCATGCACTAATGTTGACTCTAAGTGAATTATGGACTTGGATATTAAATCCTTAACCCTAAGCAAATATAGGCAAAAATAATTTGTGATATTGGCTTCAATGATGTCCTTGAGGATTTGACTCCTTTAGCAAAGGAAAGGAAACAAAGGGATAAATTATTTCTGCACAGTGTAAGAAACTATAGCACAAAGACTTACTGGAATAAAAGTTTCATACAGGATACATCTGACAAAGAGCTGCTAATAAAACAACTTCAGAAACTTACAAAACTAAAAAAAAAAAACACTCTTTGAATAAAGGAGAGAAGAGGTGAATAGACAATTCACCAAAAAGAATGCACAGAAGACTAATGGACACCTGAGAAAATACTCACCACTATTACCGGGGAGATGCGAATAAAAATACTACAATAAGATATCTTCCCACACCTGTGAAAATGGCTTGAAATAAAGAATCTAAACAGGTATGGGAATTTGACTTGGTCATAGAGTATTCCTTTTTAAGAAAGTGGAGCCTTGTGTTTAATCCCAGAACTGTCCCATATGCAGAGTGCAATCCTGGCGGCACTGTCACTTGTGATCCCCAGCACAGCCACCATTCTGATATATATGTATGAACACGAAAATAAAATATTCAACTCCTGACAAAGCACCACAACCAAATGTTTGTATTAGCTGGTCACTAAAACTTCAACAACAAAAGGATCTAGTCAGAGATAAGTGCTGGTAGTAGGAGTGAAGAGAAAGAAATATATATATATATATATTTTTTTAATCCAAAATGTGTTTATTGGGACGGTTTCCCATTCATCTTGATTCAGGGAGTTTTTAGTGCTGCTTCCGTTTGAAGGAGCACCCTTCTGTAAGCCTTGCTTTTCGTCCTGTAGGCTGCAGAGGACAGTGGAGCAGCCCACACGCAAAACTACCGTCTGTGCATGGCTGAAGACGGTGGTGATCTTATAGCATCCTGGGCACTTGACGTCCATGAAGTAGGAATTGGGGCTCTGCACCAGCCGCTTCTTCTTGTGCTTCCGCTTCTCCTCCTCCGGAGAGGGGTGAAGGAGATCCTTGGCAAGAGGCATCTTCTCAAGGGGGAGGCCTTCACCGCCGGAAAAGCAGAAAGAAATCTTTAAATACAACTAGTGGGGATGTAATTGGACCAGTTATATATAGGATAGTAAGGAAATTTCTTAAAATATTAAAAGTAAGGGCCGGAGAGATAGCATGGAGGTAAGGCATTTGTCTTGCATGCAGGACGGTGGTTCAAATTCTGGCATCCCATATGGTCCCCCGAGCCTGCAGGAGCGATTTCTGAGTATAGAGTCAGGAGTAACTCCTTCGCGCTGCCGGTGTGACCCAAAAACTTAAAAAAAATAAATAAAAGCAAATATATAATATAAACCAGCAAATCTACTCCTAGGTAGCTACCTAAATAACAGAAAAGCACTAATTCTAAAATATACTTATATTTGTTTCATTATAACCTTATTTACCCTTATTTGCAGTAGTAGAGTTCTTTAAACAATTCAGATGATATATATATATATACACACACACACACACACACACACACACACACACTCTCAATGGACTACAGTTCATCAATTAGAAGAGATGAATTCTTATCTTTTGTTACAATATAGGTATGACTAATGAGGAGCATGTTAAGAGAAATATATTATTTGGAGAAATAAAAATACCATACGAACTCACTATTATTTATAATATAAAAAAACAAGAAAACAGAAAATATCTGATAAAGTCAAACTTTTGGAATCTGACTTCATAATTGAGGTCTCCAGTGTAGGAGGAAAAAGGGGGTTGAATAGTCTATGATAATTGGATATTGTTACATTGGAAATGGGTATGCAAAAATATGTTGAAAGAAGTGTAAAACTGTCACCTAAAACATATACAATTATATAAAAGAAAAGAAAATTAATTTTCTGTTGGACTCTACTTTTATAATTAACTTCTTTTTGTTCATAATTAATTTTGAGTCCCTCTATGTATCAGACATGGTGTTTTAGGAATTATGCATACAGAAATGAAACAGATATGGGCATTCAATTCTAGGGATTATGAGAAAAGTTTGTTCAAGGTACAAAAAGGGACAAAGAAGGTTATGGTGAATCCTTCCAAGGAGGAGTTTGGAAAGATTGCACAGCAAAGTTAAAGTAGAACTTATGACTGGGAAGATGATTATGTAGAAGTGATAAATGCAGAATGAATAGTCCCCCAAAATCTGAAAACTATTATTTAAGGGAGGATGGAAGGGAAGTAGGGTACCATGTGATGGACTCAATGAGAGAAGAACCTGAAAGGCTTACGTTCTCTTTAAGAAAATATATGTTTGAGAAAGGAAGAGATTGGTGTACACAGTCATTAGTGAGAACAGAAAAGAAGCTCACTGAGTTCTAAGTTAACTTCTTGCCATTCCTATTAGCAACTTAAAACCATCTATTTGATTACTGACGTCTCAATTGGATTTTTCACAGATGTGGGGTCAGATTCTGTCTGCTTGTGCATTGCTCAAATAAAGCTCGGAGTTATCAATCAAGAAATAAAACTGATTTTAGAAATAAATTAACACTTTATGTTGGTGTTCTAACATTTTGGTTGCAGGGTTCACATCAGACTGAAATGATCAATGGGGTCATCTTCCTTTTAATGATGATATTTACATACAATATAACTTTTCTTGTGATGCTTCTATGCTAACTTTCTGGGGGCTGCTCTCTTAGCTTGGTACGTATTTCTCTTTTTATTTGTGGTACTCACTTTTTGTTGTAGTAGTCACGTACACACACCTTCACTGTAGCAACCAGAAATTATTTGTAGTTGCCAGACACCTCCAGCAGAGCTTCCAGGATGGCACTTGGAACATGTGGACAGCACTACAAACAAAAGTCATGACCTCATACTTGCAGAGCAGGTACTTTAGCTATTGAGCTATCTCCTAGATTCTATATTTGCATTTTATAAGATAATAACCCACAATTTTCTAGTAAGATGATATGAGTTGTCAACAAAAGAGCCAAGAGTTATTGCATACCTGAAAGCTTTTTATTCTTATCAAAATCCTGCATAGAACCAAAGTGTACCTCTCTTTGATTCCAAAACACACACTACTCCTCTGTACTGCCTTGCCTTTAAGGACTCATTCCAAAAAGTAGGTCTTAGTCTTTTGAATCTCTTTGGACAAAACATTAAACTGACCTCCTCTCCTCACATCTCACTGAGACTTCTGAAAATGAACATTCTGGATCAGACTTAAATTTAGAAAATGGTTAGGCCTTTGGACTTTTAAAAAAGCATGATATGACTGTTCTATAAAACTGGCAGCACCTCAGACATTTTGACTCCCGATCTTAAGTGAAAGAGAACAGAATTTTCAACAAATGCAGCAAAGTTCCAGAATAGCGAAGGAAGACATTTTTAAAAGGCCAATAAAAATTTCTTATATTTTACTTTACAAAAAAGATTTTCCTCCTATATTTAATGATTACATAATACCGTTCTCTTTCACCTTATTCATTCATTTATTGCCCTATACTGCTTTTCTTTACTCCTCCCTTTTTCTTTTTGTCTTCTCTTTTTTCATTATTGCTATTGTTTCTGTTCTTTCAGTCTCTTTCTAAAAGTTCAAACTGAAGTACCAGCTTTAATCCCTGAGAAGCAGCTCTGTTTTTCCTGCCATTGCATTGCACAATTTGTGGTATGGCTCTGTGCCACCATTAGCTATGCAGAGAGGTTTTACGTGGCCGAGAAACATCTTGTACAATGCCACTTTTTATCAAAACCAAATAGCATAACAACGCATACAGAGCTGCATTCACAAACCTCAGAAGATTTTGCTATAATAAAAACTGAGAAATTGAAATGTAAACTCCATTCCATTTGAAAATAAATAGTTCTGGTACCTCTCTCCCTTCCTGGCCCCATCAGAAGCCCCCACTCCTTCTACACTGCTCACCTCCCCACCTCTTGTCATCAAGTGCTTCCTCTGGTCTTTAACTGTTCAGGTTTCACCAGTCTGGTGACCCATTAGGATGGGGTTGCACCACACAGGGTGGGGCTTGAGGAGAAGGAGGGAAAAGGCTTGAGTTGAAAGCCCTAACTGAGATTGAATTTTACTCTTCTACTATAATGGTCCCCATAATTTGATAAAGGCAAGGATGTCTTAAAAATAAGTACCCACCTGTGGGAAATCAAAGAAAGAAGAGAGGGATCTATAGATATGAGATAGTTTCACCCTGAGCCAGAGTTGTCTGTCCCTATTCAATAATGCAGAGGAACAGAAGTCAGGAAAGCATTGCCTGAATTATAGCTAAGACCAATGACATAGGCCAGGTGGCATTATCCGGGATTGGTATTAGGTCAGTGCTTCTCAAATAGTGGGGCTCGTCCCCCGGGGGGGGGCGCGAGGCTCCTTAAAGGGGGGCACGTTTGACCTCGGCAAACACTGTCATAACAAGCTAAGCCCAGTGTTTATGTCTCTGTATGTCTCTGGAGCTGAGAGTTGCTGTGTCCTGCTTCAAACCCCGCTTCGAAAAGCTATGCATGGCAAAACTTGCTCATTGTAGCCATTAATCTAGACATCAACTCTGATTAAAAAATCAGCTCAAGTTATTTTATATATTTTTGTTTTGCAGGTTAAAGTTCTCTTTAATAAAGATACTATTTACATTCGCGCGAAAAATGTTTTCTTCTTTCTAGAGGGGCATGACAGAAAATAATTGAAAAGCACTGTATTAGGTCAAAGTGATATCCATGACAGGTAGCCTTTCCTCCAACTAATGCATCCCAAATAATACCCAAAAGTTTGTCTGAAAAGTACTCATACCTCCTTCTGACTCAAGATATAGTATCAATTTTCCTGAATTATAGGGTTTCAAAGGAAATTTTTCATACTCTCTCTTTGCACATGGGAAAAAGTTCTTCAGTGTGAGTAGGATGAAGAACAAACTGGAAAAGAAGATAGCCTGATAGAGGCAAAAGACTAGAACATGAACTCAAGGTTGCCATCCTCCCTTTCTTATATAGACACATTTCCTTCCTTCCTTTATTGAGAAAATATTACATTTTAGATGCCATTGTTGGATCTGTATATAATGACATTTAAAAATACAAAGTCCCTAATTTCATGGGGAAGGAAGGGATATACAATAACTTAATTAAAAAATAATTTCAGCTAGTAGCATGTGCTATGAAATGTTTCCACCCCCAAATATCAGATATAGTGATACAACACAGATATAGTGGATGAAACAGTATAGGGATTGTGAGGCTGTTTTTGATTGAATGGTGGCAAGTCTGGCTGCTACGAAGGATAGATTCAAAGTGAAACCCAAGTGCAGAAAGCAAATCAGGGAAAAAGTGTTCTAGCATTTGCATTGTCACATGCAAAGACCCTGAGGTAGAAGTAAAGTAGGAATGTTGAAGAAACACAGAGGCTCTTTGAACTGGAGTGTGTGACAGGAGCATGGATGATGTGCCAGAGAGTTGTTAAGGATAGGCCCACTTTCAACCTCCTTCCTGCCCCACAGTCAACACCACCTTTTCTGTAATTCCCTGTCCCATATGTAGCCCCTCCTTCTATTTATCTATCTAAAGTGTCTCTGGGTAGCCTGGTTGTAGAGTCTCGATTTTTGCTGCACAGAGGGGACTTTTGACTGCCAATGCCCTTCTCAGGAGAAATCCAGCCCCCTACTGCCCTGCCCAGACACTAAGCAGAGAGATTAGTGAGTGATTTCTCTGGGTGTCAGTCAGCCTGTGGGTGTGAGACTTAAAGTCTTAATTTCAAACCATTACCACATAGGTATCCGATTGCTGATGATGACTTCAAATTGCTTGCTTGTGTTTGCCAGAAGTTTTGTCAATGAAGGATTTCTCTCCCAGTTTTGGTTTTAAGTGAGTCTGCTGTTTGCTGAAACTCTAATTTAAAGTAAATGAGGTGAATGAGAGAATGAAAAGGACATCAAATATCTTATTGGGAGACGCCATGAAAGGGATATGAGTGCACTGAAGAGAAAAGGAACGTGTAAGAAAGTATTAGAGAACAGGGAGGAGAAGCTGAGGAGTCAAGCTGTCTAGGTGTAAATCCTGGCTGTCATTAGTTGACCATGGGAACTCAGGCATGCTATTTTTTTTTATCCCTGAGCCTTAGGTTACTTCTCTGTACCTACCTGTAGTGTGGTGGTGATGATTAAGGAATTAATACATATGGAGTCCTTAAATCAGTGCCTGGCAAGTCATAAAGACTCAACAATGGTTAGCTTTTATTGCTAAAGAAGCAATGTTGAGGTCTCCTGCGCTGGCACTCAACCCTTCATTTGAGAGGAGCAAGGGGACACAGAGGCTGAGGATGAGTCAGGGTCTTGGGTCTCTTTGTTAGTTCAAAAACTCTTCCTGGAATCATACCACACTCTTAATCCCAAATCATTAATCTCAAAGACAAGGTCTTTGGTGGGAAATAAATTTTTTAAATGTAAACAGTGCATCATAAATCCATTTATCCTGTCTAGCATAAAGGTCAAAGCCCTGGTGTAAGAAAGGTCCTTTTCTAGCTTGAAAGGTAATGTAAGGATACAAAGAATCCCTGGGACTTCAGACCCATTCAGATGGGTTATCAAGATCTATCTAGAAAGTTATGTCTAAAATTGTCCTTTATAAGTTAAAAAAAGTCTTTAAATCTTTTCTAGAAAATAGAGTATGGAGAATGAGAGGGAAAAAAGGAATTATAGGGGGAAGTAAAAAAGAGGCTAATAGGAAATAGCAGGGAGCAGGGCCCTCAGACACATTGATTATGTAGAGGTGTGGTATATTATATCTAAACCGAAGTCAATGACACTTAAAACATGAGATCCAACCTACAACAGCTAAACTTTACAATGCGCCTGTTACGGAGGCAGACTGGGGGATGAAAGAGATGAAAGGGAACCTGGGGACACTGATAGAGGGAAGTTGACACTGGTGTATTGATGCTAGAACATTTTGTACCTAAATTCAACTATGAGTAATTTTGTAGAGTATGCTGTTTTAATAAAAAAACTTAAAATACTTTACACTGTAAAAATAAATTATTTAATACAACTAATGCAATAAATTTATATTTGAGTTCAAATGGAATCTTAACAAATGAGACAAATATATAGAAACAATGGTAGGGGAAGAATTAAAAATCTAAGTAAAAAAAAAAACAGCTTAGATCTTAAAAGCCCACATGAGAAGTTTGAACCAATTACTCTGATTAATAGTCCTCTTCTATTTTATTGATGCAACTCTTTGAAAAATAATACTTTTTACATTATTAAGCAGAAGTCATAATGAAATACAATAGTCCTCGCTCTACTTCTCTCAACATGTAACATTCTCCTCTGTCAAAAGGCATTTATTTACTTTTAAAATCTTTAAGGTATTTATTTTGAATTACTCTTTTTCCCTAAAATTAGACTATACTGCAAGTTCTAAAATTTTCTAATATAAAACATTTATGATTTGACTTTTTGTAGTATAAGATAAATATAGCTCTTTATATCTTTTCTCTTGAAATCTTTCAATATCTTCCCTTAACAATAATCACACTCATCTTTCGGTCATTCATATATAGCTATATACATTTTATGTTATAATATTACTTGTTAACATGATATAAATTTATGAACATTGTTCAGAGATGAACCATATAACATATCATGGCTATATAATATATCTCATCATCATCTGTACAAAATATATATATTAATTTTTTCTTTTACTTCCCCTAATAATGGCTTCATTTTTCTTGACTTGACTAAATACACCTAACAATAGTTTGTCCCAAAATTACGTACACAGAATTACAAAACTATAAAACATCTCCCAATGATATTAAACCTTTCACATAATCAAAATTATCTTTTTTTGAGAAATATATTACTGCTACAATAATATTTTAATCTTAGTCTTCCTTCAACCTTTTTGGCAGTTTTCTCTGCAATTCTTCTATGCTGCTTAGAAATCTAGTCTTTCTTCCATTGTTATCCAAAAAATATAATTGATCCTCTTTATTAGGCTAGATAATTGGATCCTGAATGCTATAATTTGGTTTACTGGCCCTCTCCCCACCTCTTTTACTTTAGTATCCTTTTGTATACTTTTTAGTATACTTTTGTATTCTCTAGTTATTTCCCGAGAAAAAACACTTGACAAGTGATTTTTTTGAGATCACATGTAAAATAAAAACATTTTATTGTGTGTCCACATGATGTATAATTGTCAGGTCAATCTTATAAACTTAGTGTATTTTGTTAGACTAATGTATTTTGTTATCTCTTTGTTCAGAAGTTGAAGAATAGCTGTTATTTTTTTATTTTCTATTGACTCCATCACTCATTGAATGTCTAGAGACATAGATACTAGACTCTACTTGCATTGCATGCAATACAAAGCAAGATAAGGCAAAAGAGTGTCAGCACTATGCTTTTCACCATTCATATTTTCACTTAGCAAACTTTTGTAGGAAAGTACCTGTACTATGTGCCATATGCTAAACTCAGTGCTGGACTTGTTATGATTTAGTATGGTTAATTCCTATGTCTTAATTTTGACAGGTTCACATGGAGCCCTCAGGACATATGGCAACAGTAAGACTTTCCTTTTAAGCTATTCTCCACCATGAGGTCAGTTCCCCTTACTTTAGTCAGCAGAAGCCAAACTCAATAGTTGAGTCTGCCAAGAGAAGAGCCTAACAATGAACTCTAGAATCTTGCAGGTGTCATTGGGCAAACAGAATAAAAGATCAATTGTTTGGAAGGGGGTGGGGAAGACTCTGACAAGTCAGAAAACACTCACCTCATTTACTCAAACCGGAAGTATATTATAACTCTATGTTTGGTTCCATGGAAAGTCAATGGGAATCCCAGCAAAGATCCAATATTGCCTCTTGATCCCAACTGGAAGAGTTCGGGAGGCCGGAAAATAGTAAGGGAGTTTCACTGGTGACAACAACTGATATTGCAATTGAGTCTGTGAGGCAAATGCTACTTAAACATAGTTAGTGCTATGGTGGGGACTCTGCCATAAAAATATAACACTAATTTGAAATATTTCACTTCTTAGTAAGCAAAATTACAAGAAAAAAAATCTACCTGCAGGAGGTGTGTACTAAAATAGTACTTTCGTTTTAAACCAGTAACTTCATTGCTAGAATTTATAAGAAAATAATGAAAGATACGGTATATTGCTGCCATCTATTATAAACTGATAAAATACATGAGATAATGTACTCTTTTTTTTGTTTGTTTTTGATTTTTGGGTTATACCCGGCAGCTCTCAGGGGTCACTCCTGGCTCTACACTCAGAAATCGTTCCTGGCAGGCTCAGGGGACCATATAGGATGTCGGGATTTGAACTACTGTCCTTCTGCATGCAAGCCAAATGCCTTACCTCCATGCTATCTTTCCAGCCCCCGAGATAACATACTTTTAAAATATTCAGTGTAATGCTTTATGTAAAATTAAAAACTATAAGTGCCAGAGAGATAGTAAAGTGAAGAAGGCTCTTAACTTTGATCAGAGCTGACACAACTCTAATCCCTGGTTCTCCCTAGCCAGAGAGAATGACCTTTGTGCAGCACAGATCCCCCCCAAAAATAATTGTAATAGTCTAAACATTTTCATGATTAAAATTTTATTAGTTAATCAATAAACAACTATAACAGGGTTTGTAATATTTTATATCATTTTATACTTTATAATATTAATATAATAGTTCATATCATTTATAAAAATCTTTATAAATATGTATTTTGTATGTGTACACATAAATATATGTATAAGTGTATCTATGTTTACACATATTTATAAAAACAATATGATGGTGAGAATGCCACAGAGTTAAGAGTAATTGTGGCTAGAGTAATAGTACAGTGGGTAGAGTACTTATCTTGCTTGGAGCCAACCCAGGTTGGAACTTAGGCATCCCATTTGGTGTCCTGAGCCCTCAAGAAGTGATCCCTGAACTCAGAGCCAAAAGTAAGACCTGAACACTGCCAGGTATGGCTCCAAAACTGAAAGTAATAAGAGAGAGAGGGAGAGAGAAAGAGAGAGAGAGAGAGAGAGAGTTGGTTGGTGTCAGCGAATTTTTTCTTTTTTTTCCCTTCTTAGTTGAATATTCTACAATGATTTTACTTTGCCCTTATAACAAAAGTAAAATCATTTTAAATATCTAGAATAAATAAAAAGTAATTGTTTTAATAAGGGAGAGGTAAATCTTAAAATAAGCTCCCACTAGTAGCTTCATCTTTTTATTGTTTTCACTAAAAGCTTATAATTTGTTTCTTCATAATATAGTTTAGAGAAAACCAGACTGCAAATGGACAAGAGATTAAATGTTAGCTGTGGCCACAAGGGTCCCAGCCACCCACATAAGGTTAGTGAGTCAATGCTTGCTTGTTGTTTTTGCAAGAACCAGTCAAGCATTGTACCTGGAGGTCACAGAGAGGGCATTTTCCATAAGAAGCCCTAAAAATGTGCTGATCTTAAAGAGAAAGCCTTTTCTTAGGGAAGGTTCTGAAACTACACAAGGAATCTGAATGTCATTTAACCTACCATCTTGTTATAGTTTATATTTAAGAAGCAAAATGGCATATCTATGAAATGTGCTCCCCAAACTGACAATTATTGGAACAAGACATTGACACTAAAGATACCTGTTTGACATTTAGTGTTTTTGTTAGTGGTGGTTTTGTTTGTTTTGGGGTTACACACGGTGGTGTTCAGTGCTTATTCTGGACTCTGCACTCAGGGACTACAGCTGGCAAGCTCTAGGGACCACATGGGTGCAGAGGATTGAAAGGGGGTGGTCACAAGCAAGGCAAATGCCTTGCCCACTGTACTATCTCTCTGGCTCCTTGACATCTATAATTGATCAAACACTATACTAGTCTTTCTTTGTATTTCAGTACTGCATTTTTATTGGCTAAAAATCATTATCTCAGTGATTTACCTAATGTATGATATTAAGAGGCAGAGCTAGAATTTGGCCTTGATCCATGTAACTCCGTATGTGTATGTATCTGTATATAACTGATTTTCAACACATCCACACTTTTTCTGGTTCCTGGAATATATATGTATATATATATATATATATATATATATATATATATATACATACATACATAAAACCTCTTGAGAAACATGTTTTTAATTTTTGGTTTACTTATACTTTTTATACTATGTGTAAGTTTTGTGTTTAACCAAGTCAATGGATGTTAAGGAATCTGTGGATCTGGAAAATATGTACCATTTATATATAAAAGAAACTTAAGCAGATACACCTTTTAATTTAGGAGTAGGGGATCATGAAATCAATCCCCTACAGATACCAAGGTTATGTTTGAGAGAAGTCAAAAGTTAAAAGTTACATGTGGTGCTGGTTGGAGCAATAGTAAAGAAAGTTAAGTTGTTCACATGCAGCCATTCCTGTTTGAATTCCTAGTACCAATTATAGTCCCCTGGAGCACAGCCTAGAGTGACCTTTGAGCACAGGACTAAGAGTAAACCTTGAGTTATGAGTAACTACTGGGTGTGGTCTCAAAAATTCTGCATGGATTTTCATTTGGGTTACGGGTGTGGCATTACTCATCATCTATACCGAGTGCTTTGTGGTGGATCCTATTCTTTTTTAGTTGTGCTCAAAGCTAAGTCCTTTAGATTTCAGTAAGTGCTCAGTAATGTACTGTGCCAGAGTCCATGAGTGAAATCAAAGTACAGGGTTAGTGAAGCCATTTGGGGAATTTAAACTCCACCCCCATATTTTTTCTCTACCATAGTCTGGCACTCCTAACCCTGGTCCCATGATCTCATTTTGGCCTCAAATAAGTATGTACGTCGCTGAAGGTCTCTTAGTAATAATAGTAAAAATTCTCTAAAACTTCAGGTTCTTCTTAAGAAGTGATAGAAAACTACATACTTACATGAAGAAACTGTTGTTTGGACCATGCTACTACATGGTTTTGACTACTGCCAGGAGCAATGCCTGGACACCGAGCTGAGAATACCTCCTGAGTACTACTTGGCATGACCAAAAACAAATAAAAAAAGTTGTCTTCAAGTTGTTTCTTTATCCAAAAATTCTCCTCGTTACCCATATTTTTTTTCTTAGTACCTCAATATTTCAGAACTTATTAGCCAGTCACTAGCATTGCCTTTTTTGTTTTGGGGAGCAGGGGAACTAAAGTTAATCAACATCTACTTTTTTAAATGGAGGTAAAAATAAAAGGAAAGAGAGAAAGTAAGAGAGTGAAGCAGAAAGCCTGACCCAGAAACAGGCAGGGGATGGGGAGTGGGAGAGGAATGTGGAACATTGGTGGGGGAAAAGTTGCACTGGTAAAGGTCTGTACACATTCTATGACTGAAACCCTACTGTGAACATTTCTGTAACCATGATTATTAAATAAAGAATTATTATTTTAAGAAAAAATATAGATGTTCTAGAGGTACAATGTTATCAAACCACACCTGCCACAAGAGTACCTGTCAAATCCCCTCTACTATATTGTTCACTTGACTCTCTCCACACTTTTTCCCACTCCCTCACCTTTTGGTAACCTCAGTTTTGTGGTCAGGATCTCAGAGTTTGTATTCATTGGACGTTGTCAATTTACGTGCTTTGTTTCTTTATATCCTAAATATGAGTAAGATCATCTGTTATTTGTCTTTCTCTTGACTTATTTCATTTAGCACAACACTCTTCTGTTCCACCCATATTGTAGCAAAAGGCAATATGTCATCTATTCTTAGTTGTAGTTCATTGTGTATGTATACCACAACTTCTGTACCCACCCATCTGTTGTTAGATTCTTGAGTTGTTTCCCAATCTAGCCTATTGTGCATAGTGCTGTAATGTACATATGTGTGCAAACATCTCTTTGAATTGGTGATTTTTTTTGTTCTTTGGATAGATCCCTAAAAAAAGACTTTGCATTGTTTTTTGTTCCAAAACAGGTTCTAGCTCTAAGCCCAATGCTTCACCATATTCAGTGATACAGATCCTCAATAAACTGTTGAATAAACTGTTGAATAAGTTCCTATATGGTGAATGTGTCTTTATCTTTCAACTCATCTAGTTAAATTCTGCTCTTCCTCCAGCCCTACTGTTTATGAGAAGCCTGTTCATTATTGTCACAATCAAAGAACAAGCTCTTCACTCAGCACCCTTTCAATACATGTACTCATCATGTCCATTTGCCAATAACTATCTGACATGTGTAAGGTGTTTCATGGGTCTTGTTCCATGAAGGCAAGGGATATGTTGTGTTATAAAAAGGACTTTGAATCAGAGAAAACTATGCTTAAATCCCAGATATCCATTTTGCAATTATAAGTATTGTATCCTTTCTCCCAAACATCAAGTAAACTTATTACAAAATAATATGCTGAACATAATCCTATTTTATAAAAATGAATCAACCCTTTTTAAGATTTACATTTTATAGATATGTGAACATGAGTAAATATGTGTAAAGTCTGGAAGGAAAACATGAAACAGTTAATGATGCCATTATTTTTTTTGTATTACATTGATTTGAATGAATGTCTTACTTTCCTCCCAGCTGATGCTGGAATAGGAAAGACAGAAACTAGATTTTCAGTTAGGATGAAGTAAATTATGCAGTGGTAACCACTTCAAAATCTCAGGTGTTAGAACAAGATTATTTCCTATTTATGCTGTATGTTTATTGCAAGCCTGATAAACTCATCCCAACAAAATTAATAAGGAATGCAAATTATCATGCCACCAGCATTTTGATAACTACCAGGTATCACACTAAATAGAAAAAGAGGAAGAAACTGCCAAGAACTCTTGGTCAGAGAAAATCACATGAACACATTGGACTCAAATGGACAGAGTGGCTTAGTTCTCATGTGTCTGGGAAGAATAATAGTACCAGTATCTGGGAATAGTCTGATTACCCTGATGGTTTAATTTTATGTCTTAATTTTTATGTCTCTTCTTTCTAGACAATGCCAAACACGTCACCCAGGTAATATAGACTTAATATAGTGCAATAGTTTAGATGTTGCTTGAGGTTCTAGAGAGAATATTTTTCTCTTTTTATTTAAACACTGTAGTTATAAAGTTGTTCATGATTGGGTTTCAGTCTTTCAATGTACACCACCTTTCACCAGTGCATATTTCCCACCACCAATATCCTCAGTTTCCCTCCTAACCTCCCCCACTGCGCTACTGGGGCAGGCATTTTATTCCTCTCTCTCTCTCTTTCCCCTCTTTTTCCTCTTAGTGGTTTGCACTATTGCCTATCATTTTTATCCCCTTTCAACACCCAGTTCTTGTCCTGTGTGATCGGTTCCAATTATCATTGTCTTAGTGGTCTCTTCTCTACCCTAACCTCACTGTTCCACTATTTGTGGCGAGCTTCCTACATGGACTGGTTCTCCTGGTCCTCATTTATATTGTTTTTGGGTATTATTACCATACTGTCTTTTTTATTTTGAGAGAAGTTTTAATGACTAAGACATTTCATCTCATAAGAAGTTAGTGAAATAAAATATTTTTCTTAAAAGATTACAGTTGATAGAGTGATAACAAATGATATAATAAGATTAGAACATATTACCAAATGAATTTGTTTCTAATAACCATGGTATCAAAGAGTTACATTCAGTAACTTCAAACCCAGAGACATATAATTCTGCAATTCTGTTATTTAAAGTTCTGATATATATCTCACCAAACTGAAATTAAGGTGTTGGTGGGCTACTTTTATTGATTGAAGTTCTTAAATTAATAATCTACTCGTCGTGTTTGCTGGTATAATTTGGTTCCTGGAGTCTTGGGACTATATTTCCATTTGTGCATGTGAAGTCATTATTTTGTTTTATTTTTCTTATTTATATTTTAATTGAAACAGCAGTTATTTATAACTCAATTTATAATTAAGTTTTAGGCATACAAGGTTTCCTCCCTTCCACTCCCTTCAACTGTGTCCACTTCCCTGCACCAATTTCCCCAGTCTCCCTCAGCCCCCAACCTGCCTCTAAAGCAAGCATCTTTTTCTTTTAGTCATATAAGATGTGGTTTATAATACTATTACTGATAGATTTCATGCATAACACTGTACACTTACAATACCCCCACTCCTTCTAGAGTTTTATTTCCCTTCACCAATGATCTAATGTCACCTTCCAAGTTCTATTTATCCCTCACTTCCAGTGGCATGCTACTTACTGAGGACCAGTCCTCAGGTATTTTGTTTTAACTGCCTTTGAGTATTACCTCATACTATCTTTTATTATATCCCATAAATAATAAGGATATTTTGTGTCTGTTGCTCTCTCTCTCTCTCTGACTAACTTCACTTAGCATAATATTCTTCAGATACATCACAAAGCAGCAATTGTTTGATGTAATTTATTCTTTTCTTTTGGGGCTGCACCCAGTGATGCTGAGGATTACTCCTGTCTCTGGGTTCAGGGAAAACTCTAAGCAGACTTTGGGAACTATATGGAATTCCTGGCATTTAACTCTTGTTGGAAATGCAAGGTATGCTCCATACCTGCTGCATTATCACTCTAGCCTGATTTTATTTTTACATCTGAGTAGTATTTCCATGTATGTATGTATGTATGTATGTATGTATGTATGTATGTATGTATCATAGTTTATTTACCTGTTTTTGGTCATTTGCGTTGTTTCCAGATTTGAGTAATACTACAATAAATAAAGGGTGCAAATGTCTTTTTCTCTTGTTTATAGTTTTTATTTTAACACCATGCTTTACCAAATTGTTAATAATGCAGTTATTTTAGACATTCAATATTCCAACACCAATCCCACCACTAGCGTGACCTTCTATCCATCATTGTCTACCGTATTCCAACTCTCCCCCAAGTCTGCTCTGTGAGTAAGTACAAATTTATTTTATATTTCTTGTTACAGCATAGCAGCAAATAAAATGATCAAAAGTATAGTTCAAAAAGTCGATTTGTGATCATTGTTATTATATCTCATAGTGGTCTTTCTAAAGTCATCAAGGATTTACTGGGCTGGTTTATGCTAGATCTTAGATCTAGAATCATGAATCTTAGTGATTTTCTACACAACTTTTCCAACAGATTTACTGTGGTTCTACTATGCCTTTGTATTATGAAATTTGATGGTGTCACTCACACCTGACATCATTTTTTAATAAATTTTATTGTAAACAATGTGAATTACAAGTCTTTCACTTTACATTTAAGGTACATAGTGACAGTGAAATGGGGCCATTCCCACCACTAGTGTTGTCCTCCTTCCACCCCTGTTCCCAGCATGCATTATATACTAGCATTTGCCCCCTGGACCACTAGTGTAATAGGTCCCCTCTGTATACAGCTTGATGTAGATTGGGTTATCTTGATTCTGTTGTCATTGACTTTGGGTTTGCTGTTTAGGTATGGTCATTTTTTATTTCCACTCAATGTTCATGTGAATGTTTGCTCCTGGTACTATCCACTTTTTCCTCCCTCAATTTTTGAGACAAAACAAGATGATTCAAGTACTGAGGTTCTGTTGGAAAAAAAAAAGATGAGAGGAGCCCTTCTAGAAATTATAAATATAGATTTAAAAGAAGAAAAAAAGAAAAAAACAAACCAAAACAAGCAACGACAAAGGACACAAAAACAACTAAAAATAAAAAGGTAAAAGAAAAAGAAAGAAAAATGGAGGGGGCTGGTATGAAAGTTTTTTCTGTTTTGTTTTTGGTTTTGCTTTTGCTTTTGCTTTTGTTTTTGAATTAGGCACAGTAAATATTCGGGAAAATTAGAAAGGGAATGCCCTGGGCCTAGGAGAAACAGGGTTTCTCAACCCATGAAGCATACTTTCATGGGAACAACTACAGGCTCCATACATCCTCATTGTCGAACCCCAAGGTCTTTTTATGGTGCCAGGAAGCATTCTGCTCAGTGTGGCTGTCACAATCAGTCCTCTGTGATTAGAGATTCTGGTATTTGCACAGGACATAGAAAGTCTAGGATAGATTCTTTTTTTTTTTTTTTTTTTTATGGATCCAGAGGTTCTGTTTTGTCACAGTTGTCATAGTCATTCTTCTCTAATGAGTGATCTTGGTTTTTGAGCAGATCCTAGGATGGAGCTTAGAAGTCCTGTTCTGTTGTGGTTGTCAAAGTCAGACTTCTGGGATTAAAGATCTTGGTTTTTGCACAAATAGTAGGCTGAAGCCTAGGTTAGGGTTTTTCTCCTTGGTCCCAGGAAAAGTTCTGTTTAGTCTCGGTTGTCAAAGTCAGTCTTCTGTACTTAGTGATATTGGTTTTTGCACAGATCCACAGATTGAGTGTCTACTGTTAGGTGATAAGGTAGGGCTATCTGCTCTTAGATCAGGTTGTTTCGGTTTCCTCGTTATCAGGCTGTTATATCAACTTGGTGCAAGTTGGTGCCAGAGTAGTATTGGGCATTCCCCTTAGGTTGCTTGATTCCTGGTGCTATTGAAGGTAACTGTGTTGGTTCTACTGTTAGGATCTGCAGTTTGGGGTTGGACGGTCACTGTCCGATCACATGGAGACTAAGTTGAATTCCCATGACAAATGTTTAGGGTGAGAGGCAACCTTGTATTATAAAATGTATGGGTTCTTTTTTTTTTAATCATTCATTTCTTAACTTTATTTTTTATCTTTTTTTTATTTAAACACCTTGATTACATACATGATTGTGTTTGGGTTTCAGTCATAAAAGGAACACCACCCATCACCAGTGCAACATTCCCATCACCCAAGTCCCAAATCTCCCTCCTCCTCACCCAACCCCCGCCTGTACTCTAAACAGGCTCTACATTTCCCTCATACATTCTCAATATTAGGACAGTTCAAAATGTAGTTATTTCTCTAACTAAACTCATCACTCTTTGTGGTGAGCTTCCTGAGGTGAGCTGGAACTTCCAGCTCTTTTCTCTTTTGTATCTGAAATTTATTATTGCAAGAATGTCTTTCATTTTTCTTAAAACCCATAGATGAGTGAGACCATTCTGCGTTTTTCTCTCTCTCTCTGACTTATTTCACTCAGCATAATAGTTCTGTGTACATCCATGTATAGGAAAATTTCATGACTTCATCTCTCCTGACAGCTGCATAATATTCCATTGTGTATATGTACCACAGTTTCTTTAGCCATTTGTCTGTTGAAGGGCATCTTGGTTGTTTCCAGAGTCTTGCTATGGTAAATAGTGCTGCAATGAATATAGGTGTAAGGAAGGGATTTTTGTATTGTATTTTTGTGTTCTTAGGGTATATTCCTAGGAGTGGTATAGCTGGGTCGTATGGGAGCTCAATTTCCAGTTTTTGGAGGAATCTCCATATTGCTTTCCATAAAGGTTGAACTAGATGGCATTCCCACCAGCAGTGGATAAGGGTTCCTTTCTCTCCACATCCACGCCAGCACTGTTTGTTCTCATTCTTTGTGATGTGTGCCATTCTCTGTGGTGTGAGGTGGTATCTCATTGTTGTTTTGATTTGCATCTCCCTGATGATTAGTGATGTGGAGCATTTCTTCATGTGTCTTTTGGCCATTTGTATTTCTTCTTTGTCAAAGTGTCTGTTCATTTCTTCTCCCCATTTTTTGATGGGATTAGATGTTTTTTTCTTGTAAATTTCTGTTAGTTCCTTGTATATTTTGGAGATTAGCCCCTTGTCTGATGGGTATTGGGTGAATAGATTCTCCCACTCAGTGGGTGGCTCTTGTATCCTGGGCACTATTTCCTTTGAGGTGCAGAAGCTTCTCAACTTAATATATTCCCATCTGTTAATCTCTGTTTTCACTTGCTTGGAGAGTGCAGTTTCCTCCTTGAAGATGCCTGTAGTCTCAATGTCCTGGAGAGTTTTGCCTATGTGTTGTTCTATATATCTTATGGTTTGGGGTCTGATATCAAGGTCTTTAATCCATTTGGATTTTACCTTCGTACATGATGTTAGCTGGGGGTCTAAGTTCAATTTTTTGCAAGTGGCTAGCCAGTTGTGCCAAAACCACTTGTTGAAGAGGCTTTCCTTGCTCCATTTAGGATTTCCTGCTCCTTTATCAAAAATTAGGTGATTGTATGTCTGGGGAACATTTTCTGAGTATTCAAGCCTATTCCACTGATCTGAGGGTCTGTCCTTATTCCAATACCATGCTGTTTTGATAACTATTGCTTTGTAGTAAAGTTTAAAGTTGGGGAAAGTAATTCCTCCCATATTCTTTTTCCCAATGATTGCTTTAGCTATTCTAGGGTGTTTATTGTTCCAAACAAATTTCAAAAGTGCCTGATCCACTTCTTTGAAGAATGTCATAGGTATCTTTAGAGGGATAAAGTTGAATCTGTATAACGCCTTGGGGAGTATTGCCATTTTGATGATGTTAATCCTGCCAATCCATGAGCAGGGTATGTGTTTCCATTTCCGCGTGTCCTCTCTTATTTCTTGGAGCAGACTTTTATAGTTTTCTTTGTATAGGTCCTTCTCATTTTTACTCAGGTTGATTCCAAGATATTTGAGTTTGTGTGGCACTATTGTGAATGGGGTTGTTTTCTTTTTTTTTTTTTTTTTTTGGTTTTGTTTGGGCCACACCCGTTTGACGCTCAGGGGTTACTTCTGGCTATGTGCTCAGAAATCGCCCCTGGCTTGGGGGGACCATATGGGACACCGGGGGATCGAACCACTGTCTGTGAGGTCCTTCCTTGGCTAGCGCTTGCAAGGCAGACACCTTACCTCCAGCGCCACCTACCCGGCCCCGGGGTTGTTTTCTTAATGTCCATTTCTTCCTTATTACTATTGGTGTATAGAAAGGCCATTGATTTTTGTGTGTTAATTTTGTAGCCTGCCACCTTGCTATATGAGTCTATTGTTTCTAGAAGCTTTTTGGTAGAGTCTTTAGGGTTTTCTAAGTAGAGCATCATGTCATCTGCAAACAGTGAGAGCTTGAGTTCTTCCTTTCCTATCTGGATTCCCTTGGTATCTTTTTCTTGCCTAATCGCTATAGCAAGTACTTCCAGTGCTATGTTGGATAGGAGTGATGAGAGAGGACAGCCTTGTCTTGTGCCAGAATTTAGAGGGAAGGCTTTTAGTTTTTCTCCATTGAGGATAATATTTGCCACTGGCTTGTGGTAGATGACCTTAACTATATTGAGAAAGGTTCCTTCCATTCCCATCTTGCTGAGAGTTTTGATCAAGAATGGGTGTTGGACCTTGTCAAATGCTTTCTCTGCATCTATTGATATAATCATGTGGTTTTTATTTTTCTTGTTGTTGATGTTGTGTATTATGTTGATAGACTTACGGATGTTAAACCAGCCTTGCATTCCTGGGATGAAACCTACTTGATGGTAGTGGATGATCTTCTTAACGAGGCATTGAATCCTATTTGCCAGGATTTTGTTGAGGATCTTTGCATCTGCATTCATCAGCGATATTGGTCTGTAATTTTCTTTTTTCGTAGCATCTCTGTCTGGTTTAGGTATTAGGGTGATGTTGGCTTCATAAAAGCTGTTTGGGAGTGTTTCCGTTTGTTCAATTTCATGAAAGAGTCTTGCCAGGATTGGTAGTAGTTCCTCTTGGAAAGTTTGAAAGAATTCATTAGTGAATCCATCTGGGCCTGGGCTTTTGTTTTTGGGCAGACTTTTGATTACCATTTTTATTTCATCAATGGTGATGGGGGTGTTTAGATATGCTACATCCTCTTCCTTCAACCGTGGAAGATTATAAGAGTTCAAGAATTTATCCATTTCTTCCAGGTTCTCATTTTTAGTGGCATAGAGTTTTTCAAAGTAGTTTCTGATTACCCTTTGAATCTCTGTCATATCAGTAGTGATCTCTCCTTTTTCATTCCTAATACGAGTTATCAAGTTTCTCTCTCTCTCTCTCTTTCTTTGTTAGGTTTGCCAGTGGTCTATCAATCTTGTTTATTTTTTCGAAGAACCAACTTCTGCTTTCGTTGATCTTTCAGATTGTTTTTTTGGGTTTCCACTTCATTGATTTCTGCTCTCAGCTTTGTTATTTCCTTCTGTCTTCCTATTTTTTGGGTCCTTTTGTTGAGTACTTTCTAGTTCTATTAGCTGTGTCATTAAGCTACTCAGGTAAGCTTCTTCTTTCTTCCTGATGTGTGCTTGCAAAGCTATAAATTTTCCTCTCAGTACTGCTTTTGCTGTGTCCCATAAGTTCTGATAGTTTGTGTCTTTATTGTCATTTGTTTCTAGGAACCTTTTGATTTCCTTCTTGATTTCATCTCGGACCCACTGGTTATTGAGTATGAGGCTGTTTAACTTCCAGGTGTTAAAGTTTTTCTTCTGAGTCCCTTTGGAATTCACAAATAATTTCAGAGCCTTGTGGTCAGCAAAGGTAGTCTGCAAAATTTCTATCCTCTTGATATTATGGAGGTATGTTTTATGTGCCAGCATGTAGTCTATCCTGGAGAATGTCCCATGTACATTGGAGAAGAATGTGTATCCAGGTTTCTGGGGATGGAGTGTCCTATATATATCCACTAGGCCTCTTTCTTCCATTTCTCTCCTCAGGTCTAGTATATTCTTGTTGGGTTTCAGTCTGGTTGACCTATCCAGTGTTGACAAAGCAGTGTTGAGGTCCCCCACAATTATTGTGTTGTTATTGATATTGTTTTTCAGATTTGTCAACAGTTGTTTTAAATATTTTGCTGGCCCCTCATTTGGTGCATATATGTTTAGGAGAGTTATTTCTTCCTGCTCTACATACCCCTTGATTAATATAAAATGTCCATCTTTGTCCCTTACAACCTTCCTGAGTATAAAGTTTGCATTATCTGATATTAGTATGGCCACTCCAGCTTTTTTATGGGTGTTGTTTGCTTGGATAACTTTTCTCCAGCCTTTTATTTTGAGTCTATGTTTGTTCTGACTATTCAGGTGCATTTCTTGTAGGCAGCAGAAGGTTGGATTGAGTTTTTTGATCCATTTAGCCACTCTGTGTCTCTTAACTGGTGCATTTAGTCCATTGACATTGAGAGAAAAAATTGTCCTGGGATTTAATGCCATCTTTATATCGAAATTTGGTGTGTCTTTTGGTTAGTCTTGTTTTAAATTAGGTCTTTCAGTTTTTCTCTTAAGACTGGTTTTGAGTCTGTAAAGTTTCTGAGCTGTTTTTTGTATGTGAAACCATGTATTCTTCCGTCAAACCGGAAAGTGAGTTTTGCTGGGTAAAGTATTCTAGGTGAAGCATTCATTTCATTCAGTCTTGTCACAATATCCCACCACTGCTTTCTGGCATTGAGTGTTCTCTGGTGACAGGTCTCCTGTAAATCTCAAGGATGCTTGCTTGAATGTAATTTCCCCTTTTGATCTTGCTGTTTTCAGAAATCTCTCTCTATCTGTGGGATTTGTCATTGTGACTAGGATGTGTCTTGGGGTGGTTTTTCTTGGGTCTTTTTTGGTTGGTACTCTTAAGCATGCAGGATTTGATCACATATATTCTTTAGCTCTGGGAGTTTCTCTTTAATGATGTTCTTGATTGTTGATTCTT
Organism: Suncus etruscus; assembly: GCF_024139225.1. Lineage (NCBI taxonomy): Eukaryota > Metazoa > Chordata > Mammalia > Eulipotyphla > Soricidae > Suncus > Suncus etruscus. Next base: position 84,864,441 of record NC_064856.1, on the reverse strand, counting down.
CCTGGAAATTTTCTTCCTGGGTCTCTGGGACTCCAATGATCCTTAAGTTGTTTCTGTTGATCTTATCATAGACCTCTATTTTCATCTGTTCCCATTCTTTGACTAATTTTTCCATTGTCTGTTCATTTGTTTTAAGTTTTTTTTTCCAATCTCTCCTGTTGTATGGAATTGTTATGTATCTCATCCTCCACAGCACCAAGTCTGTTCTCAGCTTCTGATACCCTGTCCCAGAGCTTATCCATTTTGTCATTCACTTTGTTTACTGATTTTTTCAGGCCTGTTAGTTGACATGTTATTTCAGTTTGGAGTTTTGTGATTTCTGTCTTCATATTTTCTTGATTCTTATTAGTGTTCTGTTCTACTCTGTTCATGGTTTCTTTGAGTTCTTTGAGCATATTCCATATTGCTACTCTAAAGTCCTTATCTGAGAGATTGATTAGTTGGTTGGTCGTTAACTGGTCATCAGAATTGTCATCTTCATTCTCTATGTCTGATGCTGGCCTGCGTTGTTTCCCCATTGTCACACTTGTATTGTGGGTTTTTCTACGTGTTGTGGTGGTATTCATTGGTTATATGATGCAGGCAACACACTTCTCTGGCTCCGCCCTTTCTGGATGGGCTGACTTGCCTCCAAGTTAGGGGAGTCCTCCGTGGATGAAGCCTCACACAGGATCAAATCTTAGGCCCGAGCACGCAGCAGAGTAGACAGTCTGGAGAGAAATTCTTGCTTCTGTGATCCAGCACAGTTCTTAGTGTGGTTTTTTTCTTCTTGTGATGGTGTTCTTTTTTTAGAAAGAGCGCATGGCTGCGTAGCGATGTGGAGCTAAGTGCCTTCTGGAGCCTCTTTTCAGCCCACTCTCAGGAGGTTCATGCAACAGGATAGCAGAGAGACACACACAGGCAGCACTCACAGTTTTTCACAGTCGGGCCCCACTGGTCAGGCGTAGTTTTCACTCGCTCGCTGGGCAGCTTCAGAATGCTGTATTTTTGGGGTTCACTTCCCAGGACTCTGAGGAGAGTCACTGGCTCGCTGGGTAGCTTTCGAATGTAGTTTCTTTGGGGTTCGCTTCCCAGGGCTCTGAGGAGAGCTTCCAGAGTTCAGGAAAGACAGAGAAGAGTAGGACAGGGCTCCTTTCAGGTGCTCAGTTTCCTCAGAAGAAGCACAGCCGGGTGGAGACTCTGCATGTAGAGCAATCAGCACTCTGCCTGGAAACCCCCACATCCAGCCATTTCTTACTCACTCCTTTTTTTTTTTTTTTTTTTTTTGGTTTTTGGGCCCCACCCATTTGATGCTCAGGGGTTACTCCTGGCTAAGCGCTCAGAAATTGCCCCTGGCTTGGGGGGACCATATGGAATGCTAGGGGATCGAACCGCAGTCCGGTCTATGCCAGCACTTGCAAGGCAGACACCTTACCTCTAGCACCACCTTCCCGGCCCCAATTTATGGGTTCTAATCCCTAGTAGATAAGAGCTTATTTCTGTACATAAGATTTCCCCGTTTTTAGTATGCCTGTGCAAAAGGGAATGATGCCATATTATATTGCTGGTACATTTGGGGTTAAGAATATAGGCTATACAATCTTTGTGCCCTTGTTTTGACCTGAGCTTTTACCCCAAGCAGGTCTTTTTCTTCTAGAATTTCATGCCAAGCAGAACCAAAAATAAAAAATAAAAATATGTATAAAATAAAAAATAAAAATAAAATAAATAAAAATTAATAAATATAAAAGGATGGAGGAGGCTACCTTTACCTTTAGAAGTAAACACACTAAGAAGTATAACATACAAAAATATAGATATCTCTGGTTAGCCTTTTGAGATATTCTTGGGGGGTTGAGATCCAGGGCACATTTTCATCCTATCCCATGGTCTTATTTAGTTTAAGAAATGTTTTGAGTAGTATAGGAACAGGTAGTGTCCTTGGGCTGAGGATCCTTGTGGAACAAAATTTGGTAGCATGCAATAGTCCACATTTGGGAGGTGGTGGGACACACCTGACATATGACAGAGAAACTTCACAGCTCCACAACTAATTTCCAAAAGAATGTGATGTGACTAAATCTTCTCAGCTAGACTGATATAGTTCACATTGAAAATTTGGGGGCCTTCTTGGAAAGAGGACAAGCAGAAATTTTCCTTTCTGCCTGTAGGCACAGTAACCAGCAGCCCAAAGCCATACCTAACACCACCCTCTGACAGAGAAATTACTCAGCTCTCCAAATGTATTTTCTCACTGTGTTTTTGAGCCCTTGGGGTGTATTCCAAGCAGGGGATTTGCTGGGTCATATTGAAAGTCAATTCCTAGTTTTGTGAGAAGTGTCCATATTGTCTTCTAAAATGGCGGAACCAGTCAACATTGCAACCAACAGTAAATGAGGGTCACCTTTTCCCACATCCACACCAACACTAGTTCTTTTTGTTCTGTTTTTATTTTTTGATGTGAGCCAGTCTCCCTGGTGTGAGATATTACATTATTACCTTGATTTATTTTCCTGTTAATTGGTTATTCAAAGCTTTATTTTATATGACTTTTGAGATTTTTTGGGATCATTATTCTGTCCATTAAATACAACTAGTTGTGATTTTTGAATCAAGAAAATAAAGATTCCTTTTAAATTAGAACACCAGGGAAGATGTGACTTAGATGTAGAGGTAGTCACTTAAATTCCATTAGAGATGGAAAATGAGCTGGCCAGGTAATGTCGAGCTGAGGTTTGAACATGCATGGAGGTAATAATGATTTCAGATTTCACATGTTGACTGAGAGAATTGAGAATGCCGGGTGATCCTAAAGAGGGTAAAGTGAAGCCACAGAAGATGAGGTTGGACAAAAGCGTAAATCATGTTTCCTTGGTGAGCTTAGCAATGCAGCATGCAGCTGGAGATAAGAGTGTTAGGGCTGAGAAGTCTAAGACCTGGATTGAAGTTTTAATTCTTCCAGTTAACTGTATGACCATGAGCAAATCACTTAACCTCTATAAATCTCAACCATAGAGAGAAGAATGTAATCATAGTTTCTTCAAACTAGCCTTGTGGTAAACTTCATTGAGATTTAAAGTGCTTAAAAATTGATGTTATTAGTTTCACCAGCTACACCCTTTCTAAGTATAGGTTCTTAGTATATTCTAAGTATAGGTTGGGTCACTTATGTTAGAAGGACGGAAAACTGGAAGATTCAGAAGAGTGAACCATGGAAAAAATCAGCATCAAATTCTCTTCTCTTTTAATATAGCAATAAAAAACCCAAGTGGTATCTCAAACATTAATTTTGTTGTGCTTTGAAACTTATACTTGTTTAAAACCTACTTTAATGTTTAAAAGTTCTACTTCTGTCCATGTTGTGCTTGCTCCTGGCACTGTGGTTTTCTTACAAAGGGGCCATGACCAGTTCTCAAACAAAAATGTGTTACCAACTTTTGAAAAGCATCTGTGCACCTCTAAAATACCCAGATGTTCTTACCAACACATTCTTCCATGACTGAAGACAGTGAGCATGGACTCATTTTTCATTCTATGAATTTTGGACCCCAAATATGCATGTTCATGTCAGGTGTGTATGCAACCTTTCTTAACCGTAATTTTTGTTATGATTCTCACAAGGTGTATACAAATCAATGCTATAAATAGTAATAATTATCATTATTATAAACAAGAATCATAATTATTATTCTCTTTCTCAATCATCATAGAATCTCATTGCAGGCTGAAGCTGTGCTCCAGATTTTATTCCCTTTCCTCCCCAAGAATATTTTAAAAAGACTTAAAAGGATATGTATATTTCTTTTAAATAAGTCTTTAGGTGTATTTCCTTCATAGGTATAATTCTTATTGTGTATTTCCTTATGTAGATATAGTTCTCCCCATCCCAGTTTTTTTATTTATTTAGTAGTAAATCTTAGAAGATAAGTTTCTCTTGGGTTCTAAGTTATGTTAGAACCAGGTCATAGGGATTGTTTACCTTGTTATCTTTACCCCCGTATGCACCAATAGTATCCTGTGGCATTGTTTCTTTTTGCATAGGTGCATTAAAATGGGCAAATATTATATATTGGAAGAAGTTCTTATCTAATAGGGCTAGAAACTCCTAAATTTTTTATTTTTGGAACCAGTATCTGCACCAGCATCAGGAATCAAACTTCTACCAGGGAAGACACTAATACTGCATCAACTTGCTCCAGCGTGGGTTTATATGACAATTTGCTTTCAGGATGGGTTTCCCTGCCTCACCAATTAACAGTGAGATGAATCCAGGAGAAATTTTGTGACTTTCTGACTTTGACATAAGAGCTGGCTAAATCCAAGATCTCTAACTATTGAAGTCTGACTGTGACAACCATGATTGAGGAGAACTTTTTCTGGAATCACGAAGAAAGTTTTTAAAGTTAGACAACTTTGTATGCTTTGAGCCGATAGTTATTCTTGTGGCAGGATGTTTCATGGGTAGTGATACCCTGTTTTTTGGACAAAGGTTTTTCCTTTCTATTTTCCTCAACTTTTGTTCCTTCTATACAATAACCTGCCATCCCCTTTATATCTTTTAGATAGGGGCTCCCGCCTTTTTTATAGAAACTTGGGACACAAATTACTTTGTTTTATCTCATATTTCTGCATTTTTTTCTATAAAATTGAAAAGCGGGAAGAAAGGTTGGGAGACAGGGGCCAATTAGTCTCAGGTGCATTGGTGGAGATAAAAAGAGATAGAACTAAATGTTGAAGCCAAAGTCAACAACAATAGAGGTAAAAGACCCAAACTACAACAATCTAAATTTAAATGGGTCTGTTTTACTGACAGGCCAGGGGGCAAAGGGTGGTGGTATAAGATACACTCCTAAAACATTGGTGGTAAGAAGTCAACACTGGTGGTGGGATTCATTGTATGTCTGAAATCCAACGATGAAGGACTTTGTAGATAACAATGGTTTCAATAAAATAAAATTTAAAAAAATCAACCTAGAATGTCTATCAAATTATTACAATGGAAAAAAACTGAGGATCAGAGAATTAAGTCACTCAAGCCACTCTTATAAAAGGGTGAATTCAGAATTTGAACACAAATTTATTTGATTCAAAATGCACTCAGTGTTTTAACGAAAGAATAACAAGGAAGAAAGAAATCTTAGCCATAGAGAAGACAGTTCTGAAGACTTCTCAGGGTTGTCAGCCAAACTGATTTGCAAACTAATTGTTTTTACCCAGTTTAATTGCACTGTACTTCCCCTTTAGATAAAGAGCTACATGAAAACCACAAATATTCAAAATGGCTTCCACAACTAATAGGCATCCCTAGTCTTATCTGGCTTTATTTATTTCATTTTTTAATTTTCATTTTATTTAATAATAAAATTTTATTTTATTGATTCATTTTTAGGAATAATAGCTTGACATAGATAAGAAGCAAACCAGGTTACTCCTAACCCACTTGTAAATGCATCCCAGTGCTTCTCTGGCCATCCATTTGCACACATAATTGAGAGTTGACTTGAAGTTCAACTATCATGACCAATCCATTTTCACTTTATTAGACTTTATTTGCTTCCCTCAAATCTACTGACTAAAGTGGCTTGGGCAGAATTCATCCCTCAGGTGGTCACCTCTGCTACTCTGTCTCATGCACAGATACATTCATGCACACACACACCCTCACACATATATGTGCATTTAACTGCTATGATTCATATGTTTGAATATTGTCAAATCTGACATGGCATGTGGTTGGCTCAGATGAAATCAAGGCAAAGGTGTTTGCATGTCTAAGGAGAACCAATTGTCAGAACTCCTAATTAATTTGCGGTACATGCATCTAAGTCTGAGTACATCTCTGATCTTAAAGAGTAAACTAATGACCAAACTCTATCAAGACAAGAGGTTTGAGGACAATGCCAGGAAAATCCTTGAACTTACATGCTCTATCAACTGACTTATGTGACTGGATTCTCCCCCCAAAAGCCCTATTTTTAAAGTTATTTATCTACTGATGTTGAAAAATGCCTGGAATTCTACCACTAGAATTTAATCTTTTAAGATTGTAAGTGTTGTAGCTTCAGAAGACCCTTAGATAGAGTGCACCTACCTATTGGGAATGAAGTAGGATATTAATCATAATAAACATAGTAAAATTAATTATTGCATTAGGCAACCTCAAGATACTCAAGGTCCCAAGACAAAGATGTTTGGATGGAAGATTGTATTAAGATACAGATAAGTGGGAATAAGGCAGTCTGAGAGTGTTGAACCTCAGCAGGGAAATGTCAAGGGCCAGCCTGACTACAAAACCCTGATTCCTCTCACTGGAAGAATGACTGGGCCACAGACACTTTTGGGTGACCTTAGGGAAGACACCTGGACTGTGTTGGTAATTCAGACACACCCTGAAAATGACCAAGGTGACCTACAGCTCGGGGCAGCTGGATTTAGAATTAATTAATGACCACGAAGGATCCTGAAACACCAGGCCCATTGACATGCAAGGCATGATTATTGTCATTATGGGATTGGTTAATTATTATTTCAAACATCAGTGTTGGAAGAAACATTCTACCTGTTGCTTTAGATGAGGAAAGCCTCCAGAGCTCTGAAAATGAAAGAAGGTAGAAAGAACACAATTTGCTGTACATTCATGCTGAAAATAGTCTTTTTTGCATCTCATAATCAACCTGAGACACTACAGTGGCATAACCTGTGATATATGAGAAAAACAGTATGTAATTGAGTTTTTTGGTGTCTAGATGGACTGTTGGCACTTTCACCATGACCCTCTCTGGCAATTAACCCTCAGGACTTGGGAATAACAAGCACTAACAAGAAGAACTCAGTGTGGGCTCTCCACTCCTACCATTTTTTCTTGGTTGGAACAGGTGGTAGGTGTAACCAACCAGGCAGGGAGGAGCATCTCAAGAAAGGTGTGGCTAAACTTGGCCACTAAATAGGTATGTGACCTAGTAGCAATTAACTTTGTTAAATCCTGGGCCTCAGCTTCTTTATTTGCAAAACTGAGGTTCATAAATTCCATCTCCTTATTTTTTCTCCAAGGATTGATGTAATAATCAAATGAAGCATCAGATAAGAAAGTTATTTTGTGCAGCAAACAACTAATTGGGCTTTATCTCTATACTTGTGATATTTGCTATCAATTTTTAAATTGATATATATTTCTTCAAAAAACATTTTTAAACTTTATTTGCACTAGAGAAGTTATTAAATTCAACATAATACCCAAATAAGAAAGAAAGAATTACTGGATGTCAGATGAGTCAGCCTACTTTGACCTCAAATCTCATTTAATAGATTGACAATAGCAAGCATCTAAAATCTTAGAGAACTAAAAGATTAAAATTGAGGGGGAAAAATAAAATATTTGTTCCTCCTTAAAGTTTATCTTTAAAATGTTCATGACAAGACATGGAGAGAAGAGAGTTCAGTCACTCACACACATGAATTGATTGATCACAATGAGCCAATTTTCTAGATTTGGAATTGACAACTTTTGATGAATGGGAGAGAGAGCTCAAGGTATTAAGTTCCTTATTATAAGCAAAACAGCATAGGGGGAAGAAATATGCAGGAAAATGTGAAAAATAAAAAGAAACATAGTTAGAGGTAGTATTGATACCCTTGTAAAAAATTACATATGCTAGTTGTCTGCATATCTTCTCTCATTCTCAGGGCAACTGATATATCATTTTCTTATTATAAAGAGATATAGATTGCTCCAAAGACTTGTCCAAAATTAGATCAAATATATATATTTGCTATTTCTATATCAAAGACTCTAATGCACATTATAAATGCCTAAGCTTTGTGCTTATTCAACAATACCTAACCATACTTCACATTTTCCAAGAAGAAAACTTTTTTCTAATTTGAATATGCCCAGCCATTAAAATTTATTTTCCTTCTCTTCAAATGACTGAGATGTTAGAGATATGCAGCAAGTAACTGACTTCCTCCTCCTTCTCCTCCTCTTCCTCCTCCTCCTCCTCCTCCTTCTTCTTCTTCTTCTTCTTCTTTTTCTTCTTCTTCTTCTTTTTCTTCTTCTTCTTCTTCTTCTTCTTCTTCTTCTTCTTCTTCTTCTTCTTCTTCTTCTTCTTCTTCTTCTTCTTCTTCTTCATCTTCTTCTTCATCTTCTTCATCCAGTTCTTAGTTCTTCTTCCTTCTTCTTCTTAGTCCAATCTGTTCAATAGATCCAAAATAATAGACATCCATGGGACATTTCTGTGTACTGACTATTTGACATATATGTAATTCTCACATCTTTAAGATCAGTTTTATATCTTCAGCCCATGAAGACAAAGATAAAAGTCTGTAAAAAAAATAGTGTTCTCAAGCTTCATAGGTGAACTAATATTTAAAACCAGGTCTGCCAGGCCTTAAATCCAATGCAAGACGCATTGTTAACCTTGTACAAAAACTACAAGTGGCATCTTTTTTATTCTTTGAAAAAATTATGAGGGGACTAAGAGATAGATAAGTAGAGCAGATAGGTCATTTGCCCTGCACACTGCCATCCAGGGTTTGAACCTGGTTGTTGTTTTGCAACTTTATCTTCAAGCCAAATAATTCTTCAAATTATTCTTCAAATAATTCTTCAGCCATTTTACTTTTGTAAAAATTTTTACTTCTGTTTCTGATTTTTATGTCTAATATTCTTACTAATCATTGTACAATTAAAAATTAATTTACCATATTTTAATACTCAATTTCTATAGGGAGTCTGTAAGTCAAGAATCTTTATTCTTTGTGAGTCTGTTTCTAAAACTACTACTAGTTTTTCATGCTTATTGGCATTTTTATTTATGTGATCATAAAAAATTACCCAGAGGTATTCTTCGTGGTTGGGTTTAAAAGGTAATCCACCAGAGAGAATTAACATTTGCTCTTGCCAGCTACTTAAGAAAATGTAGTCAGGAACAGCCTTTGGTTTGAGGTGTGTTATACCACACAAGGAGTACAATTTAAATCCAAGTTCATCTGAGGACTTGCTTGGAGATAGGAACTCTTAAAAACTTGTTTTCCTATACACTGTTTCAGTGAGAGAATAGCCATTCTGGGTCCAATTTTATATAGAAATTATTTTTCTGACAGCAACCTTGAGCAAGAATGCTGTCCATTTTTGTAATTTGTTGTAAGTGTAACTGTCAGGAACAAATAAAGCAATCTATGTGATAGGTTTTAAAAGAAGTTGCTAGTCTTTTTCTTTTTTTTTTTGTCTTTTTCTTTATGTATCTGTATTACAACTTTGGACTTAGCATGTGAAGAACTCTACTCTTTTTTTTCTTGCAAGATCAGCTAGATTGTTTAAATAATCTTATTTTATATTTTCCCAAAATTATTAATATATTTGTCGTTTTAATTTTCTCTTTCTTTTATTCAGAAGACTTTTATACTATACATTCCTTTTTATAATGGGATATAGAAAATTTTATTATTATAGCCTTTCTTTACTCAACTATGAAGCCCTCACTTATACTAAAGTCCCTCAATGAGATAGCATTTCTTTTGGGGAAAATTCATAATTCAGCTTTCCTCAAAGATAGAATAAAATAATCCATTGTTGTTTTCTTACATAATGGAAAAGATGTCTAATAAAACCATTCCACATTTTTATTACAGTTATTTGCTTATCTGTTTCCTTGTATTGGTCTGCAAGATCCTGGCAGAGTGTTTTAACTATCATTTTATGTTTAGTATTTGACACAGAACTTAACACAGAACAAACACTTGTATGGATATTTATGTGAGTGCCAATAAAGAAATGCATTGAGAATATTGTTTACTGAATGATATCTAATCTCAGTACCATGTTCTTTAGGCACCTTCACAATTTAAAAGCAATTTATTTTTTCAGTCTGTTACTTAAGCTAATGTTACTAAACAATGTTAGCTAATTTATAGGTAACTATGAGTTCATTCAGGCATTTACTCATTATGCAAGTATTTTTGAGTGCCTATTAGTACAAGTTATTGTACCAAGTAGTGTAAATATCTTCATATAATTTTCATCTTCAGGTTGTCCCTTTTATAAAAGGAAACAAGATATTGCAATCAAGTATTATGAAGGAGAGATACAGCTGTAGAAAGATTATGGTGCACTGGTGTAAAAACCATTCTAGGCACTAGAATAGCTTATAGAAAGGAAAGAGAGAAAGAAAGAACAGGCTCGGTTCACTCACTCTCTTTTGTTTGTTTGTTTTTTCAACCAAATTGTTCCAATTTTGTTTTATCACACAGTCTTGAGATATCAATCTATGTAAATATATACATATGTATGGAAACATAAATGTAAAATATTCACATTTTACATGTTATGAAAATTCTATCTAGCTTTTGGGAAAGTTTTTATCTAATGAAGTTCTGATATTTATACTGATTTATACTGATAAATATAGGCGAAAAATTTGAGTTCACTAACCTCTTTTACTCAATCTGAGTATTAAGAGCAGCAAACCAACCATTGTCCCCTGTAGACTGCATGTCTGATATCTGAGCTCATCTTGTTCTCTTGTTTTAACCTACCTTTAAAGCATACCTATTCCCCCACCACCACTACAAGATGCCACTTTTTTTTTCAAAGATTTTGTTCATGAAGTTTCCCTTGTTCTTATTGTATTTTTCTGTCCTTTGATTTCACTTATCATTGTCATAATGATATTTTCCTCATAAGCCAAAAGCCCTTTTAAATGAGGTGAGTGCAGGAGATCTATTTTATTCTACTTGAAAAGTTTCTACTCTATTGAATCTCAAATTTGGCTACAATTTATTCCTGCGGGAAAGTTATAACCAGATTGTGCCAGATAAGGAACCACAATGACGTCAAGAAAGAATTTCAAGATGACTTACCAAGAGAAAAATTTGTGAAAAATTAACTTGCCAAACCAGAGGTTCAGAGAGTTTGTAACAAACAGGTAGCCAAGATCCAGGACCTTTTTAAAGTTTCTTTGCACAAATTTGGCATAAAATAAACCCTGACGTACATGTATATAGACATATATATTTAAATTGTCCTGATAGATAGCATCAACTATCCGGCTCTGCAGGCAGAGAATTACTTCCCCTTTTACATAACGAATGGACTTCAAGAAATATCTGGCCCAAATCACGCTGAGTTAAGGATTAGTTTTCTCATGTGCAACAGGGGACAGTGAGCTCTGTTATGAACACTCAAGTGAGCTCAAAACAAGAATTAAAATGAAAATCCATATACCATACTGTAAAAATATATTAAAATTTTAAGTAAAATTTACACACAGTAAAACAGCTAAGCAAAATGCATTCTATCCATACATAACAAGCCAAGTTTGAAAAACATAAACAGCCTGTCTCCAAACTGTAAATCACTGGCACCTTACAACATAGTGCTCAGGAAGAACCAGCCTCTGAATTATTCAGTGACCGTCCTCCTTCCATTGCCAAATCTGATGCCAAGAATCATGGATATGTAGATACAATAGCTCACATATCCCAGCTCCAATTCATTTCTCACTGTGCCTATTGACTTACTCTCCAAGAGTTTATCCTCAGAAGAATAGGAAAGGTATGCAGGATCCAGAAGCCAAGTTTAAGATATCTGTGTAGACAAATTGGGATTTAGAAGCATGATAATTTTTTTCTTTATTTAAACATCTTGATTACACATATGATTGTGATTAGGTTTCAGTCATGTAAAGAACACCCCCTTCACCAGTGCAACATTCCCACCGCCAATGTCCCAAATCTCTCTCCATCCCACCTCACCCCCACCTGTACTCCAGACAGGCTTTCCAGTTCCCTCATTCATTCACATGATTATGGTAGTTGTCTGTGTAGTTATTTCTATAACTTCACTCACCACTCTTTGTGGTGAGCTTCATGAAGTGAGCTGGAAGTTCCAGACCTCCTCTCAATGTCTCAGAATTGTTGCAAAAATGACTTTTATTTTTCTTAAAACCCATAGATGAGTGAGTCTATTCTGTGTCTCTCTCCCTCCCTCTGACTTATTTCACTCAGCATGATAGATTCCATGTATATCCATGTATAAGAAAATTTCATGACTTCATCTCTCCTGATGGCTGCATAATATTCCATTGTGTATATGTACCACAGTTTCTTTAGCCATTTGTCTGATGAAGGGCATCGAAGCATGATCTTTAAAGAAGAATATAGGGTCCTTAATGCATTTTTCTGGCTGTTGATGTCACTTATTATTGTTATGATATTTTTCTCTTAACTTTTAACTTAAAGGAAAGCCCTTTATTTCAGCATCATGGATTGAATAAAAGACTTTATAAAGAGTATCAATAGGACCTTAAAGAGAGGGTCACAGCCAGAGATGGGAAAGATGAGGTTTCTAAATGGAGGAGTCTAGATTAGTATCCTATTTAATTTTCATTTATTGGTTGTACCATAGAAAAGGAACTGAGTTCAATCATTAAAAATATGGCCAATACTATTTTAATGTTTAAGATTTGAAGATGACAGATAGAATAACTTGTTATTGTTTGTCCTGGTGATGGTGGATAAAAGGCATCATCTCTTTTAAAGAATGTCTACAACTTCAAATTATAATTTATGACCAGTGAATATTAAATTTGAGAAATATTGTCTTCTAGAAGTTGCTTCATCTTCTAAGATGTCCCTAAAGTTGTGAAACATCAAATGTGTTCATCTTATTAATTTCGATTTGACTGTTGATGGTTTTGTATTGCCCAAAGATAGAGTTAGACATTTTTGGTGATATTTTTAAAATTATTTATAATCTCATTTAAATTAATTCCCATAATCTAATCTGAAATAGCCTTCAAAATTTCCTACCTTTAAGCAGCAGACTGAAGTATTTAAACATAGTTATTTAACCCTTCATGAAATTTCTATTTATAATATATTAAAATATATAATTCTTTATAACATGATAAATGTATTAAGTGGCTCTATATAACAATTATTTTGGGCCATGACCAGTGATGCTCTTGGGTTACTCCTGGCTATGCGTTCAGAAATAGCTCCTGGCTTGGTGAACCATATGGGATGCCAGGGGATAGAACAGTGGTCCGTCCTAGGCTAGTGCTGGTAAGGCAGACAGACACTTTACTGCTTGTGCCACTGGTCCGACCTCTATATAACAAAAGTTTTTGACTCATAAATTTTAGTTTTAGAAATATAGAACCAGAAAATAATTAGCAACTAAGAATATAAGTTAAGATTTTCTACCAGAACATCCATTGAAGTGTTAATATTCTTACATAAATGAAAATCTTGTTGGCTATGAAAATATTGTTGGTTATATTGATTATTTGTCTCTTCTGTACTATAAACTCTTTAAAGCAAATATCTCCTCTTATGCATTGTAATCTCACACTTACTCCCAGAATTTTATTTTTCTTTCTAGTTAAGACCAAATAGATCAGTTGGAAGAGAGCCCTCGCTTGACAATCTCATCTTTTCTCTTGATTTTGCTGATGCTTTATAGACTTGTATGCAGCCAACTCCTACCTTTATACTGTATATATTTACCCTCACCCACTCCAGAAATTTACATAGTAAACTATACCCCTTTCTTACACTTGTTCGACTTTTCCTTTTCTTTTAAACAGTACCATCAGCATAAATATTGTTTTAGCTTTTTTTTAAATATCTCATTCCTTGACTATATCTGTCTTCAGTCACTAGTCCATACTCCTACTCGCCTTTACAACCAAATATATGCCATTTTTCTTAAATTTTCTCTTTCCAGTCTCTCTGAAACAAGGCTAATAATGATCTTGACCATTTTAATGCCACAATGATTAGTCTTACAAAATTCATCTGATAATACCATTTTATGATTAGTCTTATAAAAGAATAGTTGATACATGCATTAACCTTAATTTTCTATTATTTTATTAACTTTTTGCATTATTTTTCCATAATATCATCACCAGCTAAATAATATAATTTTAGAGAATCTGGTATCTGTTTATACTAATTAAAATGTTAGTTAATTTTGCAAGTTTAGAATTTTATTTCATCAGCGAATAAAATATTCTTAGTATTCTGAATTGTGCTTTACAATAATTTATATCAGTGAGTAAATAATAGATAGCTGATAAAATATATCTATATAAAATAAGATAGTATGAAGCCATAAAATAATAAAAATTTTTCAGTTTGCTGTGATTTGGAAAGAACTTGAGAGTATAAAGTTAGGTTAAATAAGTCAGAGTGAGGAGGAATATTGAGTCATTTAACTTATTTGTTATATATAGAACAAAATCAAGGGAATATACAATATAAAGGACAACAAACCCTTATCCTTAGATTGCAAAACTGAGATTATAAAACAAGTGGAGGGTGGGGTGAATGAAGAAATAGAAGCAACAAACAGACATTGGTGGAGAGTCATAAATACTATGGTGGTGGTAAATTGTATTAACTATACATCAAGATCATAAAGATGAACACTATTGTAAACATACTACCTAAACTATAATAATAAAAGTTAAAGTAATGTAATAAAAAGAAGTTTAAGGGTATATATATATTAAATGTAACATCTTTCCTTATAATTATTGGCAACTATTTCAAAAATATCAATTAAAATATCTTTAGGACAAAAATAAATATTTGCAGATTAGATGTAGTTGTCAGATTATTTATTTCCTCTTAATCCTTTAATAGAGTCCAAACCAAATAGAATTTCAATGTAAATGGACTGTTCAGAAGTACTTTAACAAATGAATGAATCTATAAGAGATTGGTGCTCTCACATCAGGAAGGAAGAAGGAGCTTACCTGAGTAGCTTAATGACACAGCTAATAGAACTAGAAAATGCTCAACAAAAGGACCCAAGAACAGGAAGACAGAAGGAAATAACAAAGCTGAGAGCAGAAATCAACGAAGTGGAAACTCAAAAAACAATCCGAAAGATCAACGAAAGCAGAAGTTGGTTCTTTGAAAAAATAAACAAGATTGATAGACCACTGGCAAACCTAACAAAGAAAGAGAGAGAGAGAAACTTGATAACTTGTATCAGGAATGAAAAAGGAGAGATCACTACTGATATGACAGAGATTCAAAGGGTAATCAGAAACTACTTTGAAAAACTCTACGCCACTAAAAATGAGAACCTGGAAGAAATGGATAAATTCTTGGACTCTTATAATCTTCCACGGTTGAAGGAAGAGGATGTAGCATATCTAAACACCCCCATCACCATTGATGAAATTAAAACAGTAATCAAATGTCTGCCGAAAAACAAAAGCCCAGGTCCAGATGGATTCACTAATGAATTCTATCAAACTTTCCAAGAGGAACTACTGCCAATCTTGGCAAGACTCTTTCATGAAATTGAACAAACAGAAACACTTCCAAATAGCTTTTATGAAGCCAACATCACCTTGATACCTAAACCAGACAGAGACGCTACCAAAAAAGAAAATTACAGACCAATATCACTGATGAATGCAGATGCAAAGATCCTCAACAAAATCCTGGCAAATAGGATTCAATGCCTCATTAAGAAGATCATCCACTACGATCAAGTAGGTTTCATCCCAGGAATGCAAGGCTGGTTTAACATCCGTAAATCTATCAACATAATACACAACATCAATAACAAGAAAAATAAAAACCACATGATCATATCATTAGATGCAGAGAAAGCATTTGATAAGGTCCAACACCCTTTCTTGATCAAAACTCTCAGCAAGATGGGAATGGAGGGAACCTTTCTCAATATAGTGAAGGCCAACTACCACAAGCCAGTGGCAAATATTATCCGCAATGGAGAAAAACTGAAAGCCTTCCCTCTAAATTCTGGCACAAGACAAGGCTGTCCTCTCTCACCACTCCTATTCAACATAGCACTGGAAGTACTTGCTATAGCGATTATGCAAGAAAAGGATATCAAGGGAATCCAGATAGGAAAGGAAGAAGTCAAGCTCTCACTGTTTGCAGATGAAATGATACTCTACTTAGAAAACCCTAAAGACTCTATCAAAAAGCTTCTAGAAACAATAGACTCATATAGCAAGGTGGCAGGCTACAAAATTAACACACAAAATCAATGGCCTTTCTATACACCAACAGTAATAAAGAAGAAATGGACATTAAGAAAACAACCCCATTCACAATAGTACCACACAAACTCAAATATCTTGGAATCAACTTGACTAAATATGTGAAGGACCTATACAAAGAAAACTATAAAACTCTGCTTCAAGAAATAAGAGAGGACATGCGGAAATGGAAACACATACCCTGCTCATGGATTGGCAGATTAACATCATTGAAATGTCAATACTCCCCAAGGCATTATACAGATTTAATTCGATCCTTCTACAGATACCCATGACATTCTTCAAAGAAGTGGATCAGGCACTTTTGAAATTCATTTGGAACAATAAACACCCTCGAATAGCAAAGCAATCATTGGGAAAAAGAATATGGGAGGAATTACTTTTTCCCAACTTTAAACTGTACTACAAAGCAACAGTTATCAAAACAGCATGGTATTGGAATAAGGATAGGTCCTCAGATCAGTGGAATAGGCTTGAATACTCAGAAAATGTTCCCCAGAGATACAACCATCTAATTTTTGATAAAGGAGCAGGAAATCCTAAATGGAGCAGGGAAAGCCTCTTCAACAAGTGGTGTTGGCACAATTGGATAGCCACTTGCAAAAAATTAAACTTAGACCCCCAGCTAACATCATGTACAAAGGTAAAATCCAAATGGATTAAAAGACCTCGATATCAGCCCCAAAACCATAAGATATATAGAACAGCACATAGGCAAAACACTACAGGACATTACAGGCATCTTCAAGGAGGAAACTGCACTCTCCAAGCAAGTGAAAGCAGAGATTAACAGATGGAATATATTAAGCTGAGAAGCTTCTGCACCCCAAAGGAAATAGTGCCCAGGATACAAGAGCCACCCACTGAGTGGGAGAAACTATTCACCCAATACCCATCAGATAAGGGGCTAATCTCCAAAATATACAAGGCACTGACAGAACTTTACAAGAAAGAAACATCTAACCCCATCAAAAAATGGGGAGAAGAAATGAACAGACACTTTGACAAAGAAGAAATACGCATGGCCAAAAGACACATGAAAAAAATGTTCCACATCACTAATCATCAGGGAGATGCAAATCAAAACAACGATGAGATACCACCTCACACCCCAGAGAATGCACACATCACAAAGAATGAGAATAAACAGTGTTGGCGGGGATGTGGAGAGAAAGGAACTCTTATCCACTGCTGGTGGGAATGCTGTCTAGTTCAACCTTTATGGAAAGCGATATGGAGATTCCTCCAAAAACTGGAAATCGAGCTCCCATACGATCCAGCTATACCACCCTAGGAATATACCCTAGGAACACAAAAATACAATACAAAAACCCCTTCCTTACACCTATATTCATTGCAGCTCTATTTACCATAGCAAGACTCTGGAAACAACCAAGATGCCCTTCAACAGATGAATGCTAAAGAAACTGTGGTACATATACACAATGGAATATTATGCAGCTGTCAGGAAGATGAAGTCATGAAATTTTCCTATACATGGATGTACATGGAATCTATTATGCTGAGTGAAATAAGTCAGAGAGAGAGAGAAAAACGCAGAATGGTCTCACTCATTTATGGGTTTTAAGAAAAATGAAAGACACCCTTGTAATAATAATTTTCAGACACAAAAGAGAAAAGAGCTGGAAGTTCCAGCTCACCTCAGGAAGCTCACCACAAAGAGTGATGAGTTTAGTTAGAGAAATAACTACATTTTGAACTGTCCTAATATTGAGAATGTATGAGGGAAATGTAGAGCCTGTTTAGGGTACAGGCGGGGGTTGGGGGGGGAGGAGGGTGATTTGGGACTTGGGTGATGGGAATGTTGCACTGGTGATGGGTGGTGTTCCTTTTATGACTGAAACCCAAACACAATCATGTATGTAATCCAGGTGTTTAAATAAAAAAAAAAAAAAAAAAGTCAGTGGAAAAAAAAAAAAAAACCCAAAAAAAAAAAAAAAAAAAAAAAAAGAGATTGGTGCTCTAAAACCAGTAAGAAAATAATAGATAATTTGTATTTCAAAACAGCACATTCTCGTTAAAAATATAAAAGTTTGGAGCATATACTTTATGTGTGGGTGGCCCAGATTTGTTCTTCAGTGCCACATAATTCCAAGTACTGGCAAAAGTGACAACAAAGCACTATGAAGCAGCACCCCCTGAGCATTGCTGAGTATTCCCAACAAATATATTTCTTAATTTTCTAGTACCATGATTAAACATAAATTTAAAGGTAGTATTAAAATCAACACTATCTTTTGTGACTTTCATAGTCACATTATATAAGAAAACAAGTAATTTCATAGAAATTTGGGGTAGAAGAGATCTCACATTACTTTCTCCAAATATGAATATAAGACAATCCATTGACTCTTAATGTGGCTAATGTGCCCTTTGTTAGATAATCAAGAGAAAATTTGTGACAAGAACCTATACTCTAGGAACACAAAAATACAATACAAAAATCCCTTCCTTTCACCTATATTCATTGCAGCACTATTTACCATAGCAAGACTCTGGAAACAGCCAAGATACCCTTCAACAGATGAATGGCTAAAGAAACTGTGGTACATATACAATGGAATATTATGCAGCCGTCAGAAGAGATGAAGTCATGAAATTTTCCTATACATGGATGTACATGGAATCTATTTTGCTGAGTGAAATAAGTCAGAGAGAAAGAGAAAGCCGCAGAATGGTCTCACTCATCTATGGGTTTTAAGAAAAATGAAAGACATTCTTGCAATAATAACTTTCAGACACAAAAGAGAAAAGAGCTGGAAGTTACAGCTCACCTGATGAAGCTCACCACAAAGAGTGATGAGTTTAGTTAGAGAAATGAACTGCCCTAATAATGACAATGTCTGAGGGAAATAGAAAGCCTGTCTAGAGTACAGATGAGAGTCGGGTGGGGAGGAGGGAGATTTAGGACATTGATGATGGGAATGTTGCACTGGTGATGGGTGGTGTTCTTTACATGACTGAAACCCAAACACAATCATGTACGTAATAAAGTTGTTTAAATTAAAATAAAATAAAATAAAATAAAAAGAACTTATACTCTGGGATCTTCTACTTACCTATGTGTCCACATCATATATTCATTCACTCTCCTATTTATTCATCCACCTCACCCACCTCTGTATCCAAATTCTAAATAGGGAATCGGAAAATTTGCAGTGGTTCCCAGCTTCAATTCTGTATCTTAACCACCTGAGTAGTTTTCCAAAATAAAATGCCTCAAAATTCAACTTTTGACTATAGATTATTACTCTCTTATTGTAAAAAACAATATAAAACTGTGTAAAAGATGCTAAATGATTCATCTCGTATCTTTAATAACAGGCACTGTTGAATTGTGTGATAAAAAAGAGAAAACAAAGGTGGTGAGCCTATAAATGCCATTTTCTTTTTCTTTGAAACACATTCTAGCCCAAAGAATAGACAGAGATGAGGCGGAGAGGTGGCGCCAAAGGTAACTAGAACAGACTGAGACTTCCTATATGGTTCCCCCAAGTCAGGGGCGATTTCTGAGTGCATAGCCAGGAGTAAACCCTGAGCATCGAATGGGTGTGGCCCAAAACAAAAAGAATAGAAAGACAAGTGCCAATAATTACAGTATTTTTGTAAATTCAAATATCAGAAGTCAATAAAGTTGAAGTAGAAATGTTTTGGATAGAGTTCTTTTTTTTTTTTTTTTTTTTTTTAAATTTTTTATTTGTAATTATGAGAACAAGGATGCAAAGAAAGAGGACAAGGTAAAGTTACAGTGGAAGGACAATACATAACATAATTCTCAGAAGTCCCCTAGTTCTAAGTAGAGGACTTTCAAGGAAAAGTGCTCCATGGATGACATGCATCCTCTTGAACTTGTGTTGACCATGAGGATTTTCATGTGCTAAATTTAAATTCTATGAGATTGTTAAACCCTGAAAACTTTTACTTTCAACTCAATTTCAACAACAAAAAACCTTTAACATATTAATTAATGTGAAATATAAAATTTTAGGCAAACCAAAGCTTATAAAATTTATTTCTATCACATTTTTCCTATAAGCAGTGATACTTGACTTGCTATAGAAAATTTTAAGTAAATATTAATACTGTAAAGACAGTAGATCTGCCTAATGAAATCAACAATAATAAGAGGAAGATAATGAGGAGAAACCATTTTCTTAAAATAATAATAGTAATGTGATCCCTATATATGCAAATGTCCTAAACCTAGGTGGTTTCACTAGAGAATTCTAACATTGAAGAAAAATATATATGAATCACAAATATTCATAAATAAATAAAGATGGACTGCATGTCCATCTAAATGTATTTTAAAAGGCTAGTATGTTCTTATCTTTATAAACCAGAGATACCATCTCCAAATAAGTAAATGGGAGTAAAATAATATATTCCTCATAAAGATAAATACAAAGGACCCTCAAAACTCTAACATATTAAATTAAGCTGTATATAAAAAGATAGACTATCAATAACTATATGTACTTTATTCCAGAGATAAAAATATGACAGAAATGTAGTTATTGATACAGGCAAGCATTTACAGTAAAAATGGAGTAATATCCACAAAAATATTGTGTATAACAATCTTGGTAGAAAAAATGTATAAATACATACAAAGAAAAAAGGAGCACAGTGACTTTCTTAAGTTTAATGGAATCGTTTTATCTAAATCCATTCAAGTGATATTTTTACATTAGAAACTAAACAATTAGAAATAATTGAAGTTACAAAAAAGATATAAATATTTTGAACATTAAATTATAGATACAGGGGCCGGGCGGTGGCGCTGGAGGTAAGGTGCCTGCCTTGCCTGCGCTAGCCTAGGACGGACCGCGGTTCGATCCCCCGGTGTCCCATATGGTCCCCTAAGAAGCCAGGAGCAACTTCTGAGCGCATAGCCAGGAGTAACCCCTGAGCGTCACAGGGTGTGGCCCAAAAACCAAAAAAAAAAAAAAAAAAAAAATTATAGATACAGTTGAAGCCAGAATTTGCTATGTCTCAATACATAACAGTGGAGAGTTCAATACTCTGAAGTAAAGAAATTACAAGGTCTAAAATGGATGGCCAACATCATTACCTTTACAGGACTTCACTCTCAATGTCTCTTCATTATGAAGTAAGACTATAAATTAAGTGCTGTAATCAATGATTCAAAAAAGCCTTGGATTAAAAATGACATGGATTTCCGATCTAGTTGTAAACCATGGTTTTGCTTTTCCACAGAAGCAAAATATGATGGAATAATTAGTTTACTGAGATCATTCTATGGGGAGAAATCTGTGTTATGTGAGGAAAGCAGAACTGTGTAGAAGAAATCAGGCTCAGGCATAATTTCAGAAAAAGTCATTCATTTTAAATCCACACAGAGTAGCCTGGAGTGTACACTGTAAATACTGTTCCAAGAAAAAAAGAGAGCCTAGCTCTCATTTGCTGCTTATTTTCTTCTATAATTACATGACAGATCCCAAAGTGTAGCTGTGAGTCCTTTAGGGATGAACCTCCTATCAGTCAAGGCAAAATGTTGTAAAGCTGTGTTGGGGGTGCACCAATGATATCTATATTAGTGGGTGATTCTATCACAAGATTAAATCATGGTTAAAGGAGACACTCCCAATTTCAGGATGTCAATCTCAATAGGGAGGTTCAAATTTTACAGAGAAAAATCAGAGGACCACAAAAGTCTGTGGGCAGAGAGTAGGGTGTGAGAGCACAAGCAAAGAAATAAAATGCATATGCAGAAGGGACTTCAGGGGGAGAGATAGAACAGTGGCAAGGCATTTGCCTTGCATATGGCCAATCCAGGAGGGACCCAATTCTATTCCTGGCATCCCATATGGTCCCCCAGCCTGCCAGGGGCAATTTCTGAGTGCAGAGCCAGGAGTAACCCCTAAGTGCTGCTAGGTGTGGCCCAGAAACCAACCAACCAACCAATAAATGAATAAATAAATTTAAAAAAAAGAAGAGATTTCAAACCAAAATTATACCAATAAAAAGAAATAAAATGCTAAGAAAGGCAGAAAGCAAAATCAATCAAAATACAGACTCACTAAAAATGAATTATGCAACAATCTGACAGAATTTCAAATGAGTTTATGCAAGTGAGGCAGCTCATCAGTTCAGTGAGCTCTGTATATGTGAATCCCCATAGAGCAAGTCCTGTTGTGTGAGTCTGTGGGTATATAATCTTGTAAGTGTGAGTTTTTGGGCATAATCTCCAACATATTATCTTCTGCAGAGTTTCCCTATGTATGGTCCTGGTGATGCTTATGTGTCTCCAGGAAAAAATAAAAAAATTAAGTAAGTCCTAAGATACCCTAGTAATTAAAGAAATAACACCTGCTGCTGGTGGTGAAAGCTGTCTGGTTCAACTCCTATGGAAAACTTTATGGAGATTTCAGGGCCAGAGTGATATCATACAAGGTAGGGCATAAGTCTTGCATGCAGCCAACTGGGTTCAGTATCTGGCAACTCATATGGTCCCCTGAGCCTGTCAGAAATGATTTCTAAGTGCAGAATCAGGAGTAACCACAGAATGTGGCCCAAAACAAACAAACAAAAACATTATGTAGATTTCTCAGAAAAGTAAGAATAGAATTGCCTTAAAACCCAGAAATTATCTATCCCAGGACACACAAAGTCTTTCAAAAGGAAATATGCACACCATTATTCATTGCATCACTTAGCACAATGGCTGAGATATGAAATCACTCTAGGTTTCAGAATATGGCTAAGTGGATAATGAACATGTGGTATATATACATAAGATGCAATGAAGAATAAAATAATGCAATTCACTGCAACTTAGGTGGTACTGCAGTATATAAATTAAGTGAAATAAGTCTGATGAAAAAAGAAAAATACCAAATGAAGGACTGAAGCAATAGTACAGTAGGTATGGCATTTGCCTTGTACATGTTTGACCCAGGATTAATCTCTGGCATCCCATGTGGTTCATAGAGCACAACTAAGAGAAATCCTTGAGTGCAAAACTAGGAGTGCCCTTGTGAAAGAAAGAAAGAAAGAAAGAAAGAAAGAAAGAAAGAAAGAAGAGAGAGAAAGAAAGAAGAGAGAGGAAGAAAGAAAGAAAGAAGAAAGAAAAGAAAGAAAGAAAGAAAAGAAAGAAAGAAGAAAGAAAGAAAGAAAGAAAGAAAGAAAGAAAGAAAGAAAGAAAGAAAGAAAGAAAGAAAGGAAGGAAGGAAGGAAGGAAGGAAGGAAGGAAGGAACGAAGAACGAAGGAAGGAAGGAAGGAAGAAAGAAAGAAATGAGGGAGGGAAGGAGGAAGGAAGAAGAGAGAGGGAGGGAAGGAGGGAGGAAGGAAGGAAAGAAGGAAGGAAGGAAGGAAGGGGAGAGAAAGGAAAGGAAGAGGGGAGAGAGAAAAGAAAGGAGGAAGGGAGGGAGGGATAAAGGGAGAGTGGAAGAAAATGAGGAATGAAAGAAAAAATAAAGAGGGAAAAAAGAAAGGGAAAGAGGGAAGGAGAGAAAGTAAAAAAGAAAGAACAAATACAAGATGATTTCACTGATCTGTAGTATAAAGAATAATAGGACAAGAGAATGCAAGGTGTCAAATGGTGGGATACCTATATTATCCTGATTCCTAGATTATAAAACTGAGAAAAATAATTAAGAAATAAAAACAGAAGATGGGAAGGAAAGAAGGTAGGTGGCAGGGGCAGTGTAGAGGTGTGGTAAACCTATCTATCTGAATCACAAAAACAACAAAACTGAAAACATGGGATCAAAACTACATCAACCAATCTTAAACAATGGGCCTGTCAAAGAGACAGGCTGGGAGGTGGGCAGGAAACTGGAAACAATGATGGAGGGAAATTGACAACTGATGATGGGACTGGTTTTGGAACATTATATGTTAGAAATTCAATTACAAATCACTTTAGAATAATAGCCCCTGAATAAAAAATGAACATTAAAAATAAATTCCAAGGAGAAGTCAAAAAAGAAATGTAATGACAAGAAAGAACTGAAAAGTCAGATGGAAAAATCATAAATATTAAATACAAGAAGTAGAGTCAGAATGGAAAGAAACGCAAAAGTTAGGCTCAAGGTTAGCTTAAGCACAGTGTTACTTAATTACAACCTTTCACTGGAGAGCTCAATCAAAACAACACAGTGAGACCAAGACTAAAAAAAAGTTACTGGAGGAACCAAAAAGAAGGGATGATAAGAGAAATTGGATTTGAAAAACCAATAGCTGAGAAGTTTCCACAACTGAAAAAGACACTGGCTCTCTAAATCTAAAATTTAGTTGTAGGCCCTTCACGGCTTTTGTTGGGCTGTTACTGCTCCAGATCATGGTGCCATCTCTATGGAAAGGGCTGGTGGGCATCGGCCTCTTTGTTCTAGTTCACGAGGCCTTCTCTACCGCGCAGCGTCGTTCTTGTATGAGATCAACAGAAAAGGAAGATGAATCGCTGCCCATAGATATAGTTCTTCAGACACTTCTGGCCTTTGCAGTTTACCTTTTATGGTATAGTTCGTATTGCAGGGGAATTTAAAGACCTGGATGCCACTTCAGAGCTAAAAAACAAGACATTTGACACATTAAGGAATCATTCTTCATTTTACGTATTTAATCACCACGTTCGAGTACTATTCCAATCTTCAGACCCAGTGACCTCTTCAAATCAAGATGCATTGTCGTCCGGTACATCGTTGACGTTACGGAAACTTGAATCATTGCTTCGCCCCCCTGAGCATCACCGGGTGTGGACCAAAAATAAAAAAATAAATAAATAAAGGTTTGTAGCTTCTGATTGATATGTAGCAGATTTAAAGTTTTCCCCTTTTTGGTGTTGTATGTTGCAGAAGGTGAGGCTACAGAGCAGAAAATGTTTAGAAACAATCATTTTAGTTTAAGAAATCCAGTCGGTCTCTGATAGGCAGGCAGCTTAAGGTTTATTGGTAGAGGACATTGTTTTTATTGAATTGTGGGGTGTGAAAATACTAGTTTGTTGGACTGTGTAGGTGTCAAGGGAATAGTTATGCAGATATGCAAAGAAAGAATCACAAGATGTCCTGACGCTTGATGCTATTTCCCCCTTAAATGAATTTCTTGCTTTTCATTCATTCTATCTGCTAAGGCACGGCCCAAAGGCCTGAATTACTTAGATGTGGTTTTTATTGCTTTTTTCCTTCCTTTCTTTTTTTCCCTCCTTCCTCCTTCCTTTTTCCTTCCTTCCTTCCTTCGTCCTCTTCTTCCTTCTTCCCTTTCTTTTCTTTCTTTCTTTCTTTCTTTCTTTCTTTCTCTCTCTTTCTTTCTCTCTCTCTTTCTCCTTTCTCTCTCTCTTCCTTCCTTCCTTCCTTCCTTCCTTCTTTCCTTCCTTCCTTCCTTCCTTCCTTCCTTCCTTCCTTCCTTCCTTCCTTCCTTCCTTCCTTCCTTCCTTCCTTCCTTCCTTCCTTCCTTCCTTTCTTTCTTTCTTTCTTTCTTTCTTTCATCCAATCTGCCTAGATCACTGACTTTTCTGAGGATAAGAAAGTTGATAAGAAAATTGCTAATTGACTAAAAATAATTTATAAAATAAATTAAAATGTGAAGCTGGAGGAAACAGTGGTGAGAATTAAATCTAACGCTATGTGAGAAACATGCTCCTTACATTATTAACCTGTTGACTTCACTATGTCTTGATTTGCAAGAGTCTTGTTTTCTGCAGCCCAGACTTCACTATATCTTGATTTGCAAGAGTCTTGTTTTCTGCAGTCCAGGCCTGTGTATCTTCTGTCACCAGCTCTATTGAGATAAATTGATCTACTTAACAATTCACCCACTCATGACCACAAGCAATTTTAGAATTTAGGATCCCCCCCAAAAAAGAAACCTGGGGGTGGGGAAGGGGGATAGAAGATGAGACTCAAGTGGCAGCTCACATGCTTTGCATGTGACGTCCTGCTTCGATACCACATGCCTCCCCATAAACAACAGTGACCTCCCACAACAACAGTGACCCTCCCATTCCTAATTCAAACTCTACAAAACTTCACCACTCTTCAGCAGCAACCTCTCACTCTTCCCACCCCCAATGCCTCACAGCCTAGGGGACCTACTAATTTTTCTCTCTCCATAGAGTTGCCTGCTCTTGTCAGTTATTGTAAATGAATTGGTATACTGTCTGGCATTCAGGTGACCAGCAGTCCAAATAATGATTTTGTTCAGTGTGGACTGAGAACTCAGTTTGAGAACTCTTTCTTGGTCGCTGAGCATGAAAGGGGTTTCTACAATCTGGTGTGCTGATCTTAAAATCGAGTTTTCATGATATTCTATTACTTAGAATATCTTGCCTAGTCTCTAGAGTGGATCTTGACCTCAATGCCTGCTCAGTCAGAAAAATCCTAAAAGCGATGCCAAATAATTTGGCAGATAAATGAGATAGCACCTTCTAGGCATGTCTAACTTTGCTAGTAGTGTGTATACCTCAGACCAGGTGAGCTTCCTAAATACCTTTTAAATTTTCCTCCAGAGCATTTCTGCTGTCTTTTTCGAAGTTTGTACTATAAGACTAATGGTGATGTGGGTGCAACATAACGACACTCACTGGATTAAGGACTAACTTTTATTTATAATACTGAGACAGTCTCAAACTAGTATGGGCAGTCCAAAAACAGTATGATGTAGCTAGTGAAATAAGCCTGTAGTTGTTTGTCATTTATTTCTGTGACATTCTGAAATATGTGCTATGGAAGGTTTGAATGACTAAGTAGGACTCATATTTTGCTATTTCATAACCAGGGAACTAGCCAAATGCTCTGTATTAGTGGGCTGCAGAAAATACAGAGTGGTAAACTGGAGCATGAGAGTCTTCAACGCCATAATTGTGGCTTATTTCTGAGCGGCATGGCAGCACCTTCTTGGTTGTATGTGGCCTGTTTCCATTATGTACTGAGCGTTGTTGTTTGTTGTAAGCCTCGATGCCTGTAACACCGAGCTAAACACATTCTTTGGCATATATTTCCTCTCTTTAAATGACCTTGCCCCATCTAATATAAAAATGATTGTATCAGTCAAAAAATTAGTTTTAATGCCAAGGAGAATAGAGTTAAACCTATAATTAAGCAAAATATGGCAAAAAATGAGCTTTAATGTTAAAAATATGAACAAATACTGATAAAATTAGACAGGCAGGCTGGAGCAAGAATAGTATTAGAAATATTGGTTTCCAAAAATAATAATTGTCTCAAACAAATGAGCCAAAATACCTATCAGTTTAAATTGTTATGACCAGTCAGGCAATTATTTAAGAGTGATAAAAAAAGAAAACTTTCGGACATAAAAGGAGCTAAAAGAAATTACTTCCCTGACTCTATGAACTATTAAAATATATGTTTTAGCATGAAGAAAAGCAGCTCATAAAGATGTCAGAGCAATGATGAGAATAAAAATGTTAAGTTTGGCAGTAAATTTTTTTTTTTGTTTTTGGGCTACACCCAGTGACGCCTAGGGATTACTTCTGGCTATGTGCTGAGAAATCACTCCTGCTCGGGGGACCATATGGGATGCTTGGGATCAAGCCAAGGTCTATCCTGGGTCAGCTGCTTGCGAGGCAAATGCCCTACCACTGCGCTATGTCTCTGGCCCCTGTAGTAAATTAAATTAAATAATAGCTGTTATTTTAAAATTGATTTTATGTAATTTAGAAGGAAAGTTGGAACTTCAGACAACACAACACTATATAAGGACAAATATAACATACACTAAGTTTCTCTTTCTTGTGAAAAAATAAGGCAAACAACAATTAGCTAACTTTAGACTAAGACAAAAGCAAAATTAAAAATGTGGTTATAAAATGCTTGCTTATGTGTGGTAAGTTATAATTCTATTTAACCTATTTTCTGCTTCTTAAGTTATCCTCATTTAAAAAGCATATCTCTGAACTATTGACATAGTTGACAGTTTTGGACATTAAAACTTAATTTTTAATAATAAGCATTAAATCTAAGCTGAAGTTTTTAGACAGTTTATGTTTCCCCACAATATTTTCCTTGTGCTTCCAAGTGATGTTATGAAATAAAATGTAGGTGTTAGAATTATTTTTAAGTTTTATATAAACAATTTTAATGTAAATATATTTCATTGATATTGTGATATGTTTACACTAAATATGTACTCATAGTTTATCTGAAATTTATATTTAAATGTAAATCATACAATCTCCCAAGATTGAATCATGAAGAAGTAGAAAACTTGAACTGACCAATATTGGGAAATTTAAATAATAATTAGGGCCGGGCAGTGGCGCTAAAGGTAAGGTGCCTGCCTTGCCTGCGCTAGCCTTGGACGGACCACGGTTCGATCCCCCGGTGTCCCATATGGTCCCCCAAGCCAGGAGCAACTTCTGAGCACATAGCCAGGAGTAACCCCTGAGCGTTACAGGGTGTGGCCCAAAAACCAAAAAAAAAAAAAATAATAATAATAATTAAAACTCCCTTAGCAAAAAATTTCCCAACTCCACAGACAGGTTCACTAGTGAGTTTTACCAAACCTTCAAAGAGATTTTCTACCTACAGTTATCAATCTATTGAAGAAATAGTAATTGTTCCTAACAACTTCTGTGTAGCCACAATTATTCTAATGCCAAAATCAGAGACATTACTAAAATAAAAAAAGAAAATGATAGAAAGATATCTCTGGTGAACATTGACCCAAAAATTTGATAATAAAACGTTAGCAAATCATTATAACATGAAAAGCAAGGTGGCAGCACAGAACCCTAAAGAGTTCCAACCTGACATAACTCTACTAAGACATAAATGACAAGAACCTAAGACAGAGTTAGACTTCGTATAGCTGCAAGATAGAAGCAAAACCTCATATACAAAGGAAGAAGCTTAACGACAGCATATTTCTCTAGCAAAACTCTTCAAACAAGAAAAGAATGGAACAACATATTCAAACTATTGAATGAAAAGAATTTCCAAGTAAAAATTATCTAAGCAAAAAGATTGTCACTCAGACTAGAAGAGATAAAAATATTTTCTAACAAATAGTAGTTGTAGACATATTTGGAATTTAATCTAACTCTAGAAAAGAGCAGTGAAAAGTCATGTATAAAAAGATAGTATCACATCGCACAGCCAATCAAACTCCACATACAAACATGGCGATGAATCCCATGAATAATTTATCTAAATATCAATGGCTTTAATTCCCCCATAAAGTGACACTGGATAATAATCACTAGATACAATTAACTCACAGTCCAAATCATAATGGCAAAAATGAAACCTTTCCCCTGACATCAGGTACAAGGAAAGGATGTCTGCTGCATCCGTACTTATTTAACATAGTTTTGGATGTCCTTGCCACAGAAATCAGCACAAAAAAGGTTACCAAGGCATGAAACTGTACACTAAAAACACTAAAGACATCAGGAAAAAAAATACTTTTTTATTGGTTTTAATAAAATAAAATTTAACTTAAAAAATAACAAATAATTATATGAATAGCAGGTTACAAAATTAATACACAAAACTGCATGGCATTCTTATATACAAATAGTGAACTAGAAAAAAATAAATTTAAAATTCTATCTCAGGGCTTATAATACAGTGGTAAGGCATTTGCCTTGTATGCGGCCAACAAAGGATGGAACCAGGTTAGAATCCCAGCAACACATATGGTCCCCCAAGCCTGCCAGGAGCGACTTCTGAGTGCAGAGTCAGGACAACCCCTGAGCACTGCTGGGTGTAACCCAAAAACAACAACAATAACAACAACAACAACAAAAAAAATTAATTTAAAAAGGGGCCAGAGAGATAGCTCAGCCATAGGGTATTTGCCTTGCATGCATCCAACCTGGGAGGGACTCCTTTCAATTCCCAGAATCTTATATGATTCCCCCAGCCTGCTAGAAGTGATTTCTGAGTGAAGAGCCAGGAATAACCCCTGAGCACCACTAGGTATATCCCCAAAACCAATCAACCAATAAAATTTAAAAAATAAAATTCTATCTACTTCAAAATAGAGCCCCCAAACATCAAATACCTAAATCAACAATAGATGTGAAAGACATACATTAAAACTATAACTCACTTTTAAAAAAATAGAAGAGATCAGAAGATGGAAAGACATTTCCTGTTCATGGATTGAAAGAATGAATTTGTCCAAGTGACCATTCAACCCAAAATATTATAAGATTCATTGCAATAACCATTCAAATTCCAGTGACATTCTCACATTTAGGACAAACTCTAGCGAAGTTTATATGAGATCTAAAAACTCCCCCAAATAACCAAGAATCCTAAGAAACATAAAGAATATTGGGATCATCAAATTTTCCAACTTTGATCTCTACTCCAAAGCTCTAATAAGCTAATCAAAATTGTATGTTAATGAAATAGAGACCTAAAGATTAATGGAATGGAATTGAGTCCTAAGTTAAACCCCCGCATATACATATAGTTCATATAATAATGGACCTAAGTATATGAAAAGGAACAAAGAAAATTTCTTCACATAAATGGTGTTAAAAAAAACTGGATAACCAAGCCTAAAATATAAAATTATAACTCCACTTCACATGATTTACAAAAGTTGTCTCAAAGTTGATTAAAGAGTTCTGTATTAGATCAAAATTCACTGTTGGCAATGTTTTGAATATATATGTGGCATAATTTCAAGTCATTGTATGTTGCAAGCAAGGCAATTGTTTTATTTCTTGTACTATTTCAATGGATGCATTTCCTAACAGTATAATATTAAGCTTTAATAATCAAAACAATGTGGTAATGGCTGTAAAACATCAACTTCAATAGTATTATATACTTTGATATCTCAATTTTTTATACTACATTTTATTTAGATACTGTGGTTTTCAATGTGGTCTAATAAAATTTTAAAAATTTTAGCCACAAAATAAAACCAATTAAAAGAGTTAGTGTAGTATTGGAATAAAATCAGACTTTAAAATAAATATAGAAGTGAGAGTCCAGGGGTTGGCCCTCAAATGTATGGAGAGAAAATTTACAGAAAAGCTGAGTTTATTTTGGTGGGGTTGGTTATTTTGAGCCACACCTAGTGATGTTCAGGGGTTACTCCTGGCTATGCACTCAGAAATCGCTCCTGGCTTGGGGGACCATATGGGATGCTGGGAGTTCCAACCGAGGTCTATCCTAGGTCAGCCTTGTGCAAGGAAAATGCCCTACTGCTGTGCCACTGATCCGACCCTGGAAGCTGAGTTTATTAAGTGGCAGAAAACCTCTTCAACAAATGATGTTAGGAAAGCTAATTAGTCATGAAAGAAAGAGAAAGAGGGAGAAAGAGAGGAAAAGGGAGAAAGAAGGAAGGAAGGAAGGAAGGAAGGAAGGAAGGAAGGAAGGAAGGAAGGAAGGAAGGAAGGAAGGAAGGAAGGAAGGAAGGAAGGAAGGAAGGAAGGAAGGAAGGAAGGAAGGAAGGAAGGAAGGAAGGAAGGAAAAAGGAAGAAAAAAGAAAGAGGGAGAAAGGAAAAAGAAAGAAATGAAAAAAAGAAAGAAAGAAAGGAAGGAAGGAAGGAAGGAAGGAAGGAAGGAAGGAAGGAAGAAAGGAAGGAAGAGGGAGAAAGAAAAAAGGAAGGAAGGAAGAAGGGAAAAAAGAAAGAAAAAGAAAGGAGGAAGGAAGAGAGAAGAGAAAGGGAGAAAGAAAAAAGAAAAGAAAGAAAGGAGGAAGGAAGAAGAGAAAGGGAGAAAGGAAAAAGAAGGAAGAAATGAAAGAAAAAGAAAGAAAAAGAATGAAGGAAAGATAGAGAAAGAAGAAAGAAAGAAAGAAGAAAGAAAGAAAGAAAGAAAGAAAGAAAGAAAGAAAGAAAGAAAGAAAGAAAGAAAGGAAGGAAGGAAGGAAGGAAGGAAGGAAGGAAGGAAGGAAGGAAGGAAGGAAGGAAGAAGAAAGAAAGAAAGAAAGAAAGAAAGAAAGGAAGGAAGGAAGAAAGAAAGAAAGAAAGAAAGAAAGAAAGAAAGAAAGAAAGAAAGAAAGAAAGAAAGAAAGAAAGGAAAGAAAGAAAGAAGAAAGGAAGGAAGGAAGGAAGGAAGAAAGAAAGAAAGGATGGAAGGAAGGAAGGAAGGAAGAAAGAAAGAAAGAAAGAAAGAAGAGAGAGAAAGAAAGAAGAGAGAGGAAGAAAGAAGAGAGAGAAAGAAAGAAAGATACTTCCACACTGCACAAAAGTTAATTCAAAATGGACCTCATGGATAATAGAGACAGAAAATTGAAGTTAAATTCAATTGAAATGGAATACATAGGTATCTTTAGTGATTCAGCTCCTTTGGCAAAGAAAACAAAAATAAACAAATGGGACTAGATCAAACTACTTCTGCATGGTAAAATAAATAAATAAATAAATAAAAGCCAAAGCTAAAATAAAATGCACTCTACTGAATTTTTTGTATACAATATATCTCAAAAAAGGCCAATATCCAAGTTATAAAAAGCACACAAAAAATTCAACGACAATGAAATAGTCATTTTTAAAAATGAGGAGAAGGAAGAAAAAGATATTTCTTCAAAGATGGCTTACAGAAGAACAACAGAAATATGAAAATGTGTTAATCACCACTGATTATAGGGAAATGCAAATCAAAGCACTGTGATATCATCTCACATAATTGAGCACAGCTCATATTTTTACAAAAATGTAGGAAATAAGGACCAAAGAGGTCATACAGGAAGGAAAGTGTTTGCATTGCAAGCAGTTGACGTAGTTTCAATTCCCTGCACCGGTATGAACCTGGAGTTTGCCAAGTGTGATCACTGAGCACAGAGTCAAAAGTAAACCTTGAGCACAGGCAGGTGTAATCCAAAACCAAAAGGTCAGGAAGCAACCAGTGCAGTAGGATGAGGTAAAAAGAGAACCCTCTTTCACAGTTTGTAGGACTGTTATCAGGTTCAATCTCTTGGAAAATAATTTAGAAACCTCAAAAAAAGTAAAAATAG
Source organism: Suncus etruscus (assembly GCF_024139225.1). Lineage (NCBI taxonomy): Eukaryota > Metazoa > Chordata > Mammalia > Eulipotyphla > Soricidae > Suncus > Suncus etruscus. Next base: position 84,831,486 of record NC_064856.1, on the reverse strand, counting down.
AAGTACCATAAAAATAGAACTACAAGCAATTCTACATGTTGTTATCTGCCCCAAGAATACAAAAACATGATTTTGAAAATATGTACACATACACTGCTTCTTAAAAAAAAAAACCTAGCTCTGGAAACAATCACTAATAGTTGAGTAGACGAAGAAAATTTGGCACAAATATATGATGGCTCTTAGATGCAAGAAAAGATGAAATTTTGCCTTTTGCTACAATATGGACGGAACAAGAAGGTGTCACATTAAGTTAAGTTAGAAGTACAAAGTCAGGGCCAAGCGATATCATAATGATATGGTATTTGCCTTGTACATGGCCAACACGGGACAGACCCGGTTGGATTCCCAGCATCCCGTATGATCCCCCACACCTGCCAGGAGCGATTTCTGAGTGCAGAGTCAGGAGTAACCCCTGAGTGCCGCTGGGTGTGACCCAAAAACAAAACAAAACAAAAAAAGTACAAGGACAAATGCCAGATGATCTCATTCATATGTGGTATATGAAGAAACAAAGAAGGGGAATGACCAATGGCCAAGGAAAACAAAACCTAGGACAATAGAACTGATTTACCAAGTGGAGGTGGGGTGGGAAGGGGTGTTGAGAAGTATAGAGGAGTAGGTTGGGCTAGATGTGACCTAAGGATGTAGCTAGAGGGTCTTTCACATTTTGGTGGTCATAGAGATGTAGTTACTTTGTACATCAAAAGCTGTTACAGCAATAATTACGACATTTACAAAAAAATTAAATGCCAGAAGGAAAAGAAAATATAAGTTTTAATAGGTATTATCTCTCAGCACATGTAATTTTATTTTGTGTAATTGTGATTTTTCCCTTTTATCATCTTTCATACAAAATTGTAATTCTTTTCTAAGTATCAAAGCTTTTTCTCAAATACAGTGTATTTTTGGATGGGTGTATATATGAGATCATTCAGATTCCCTGATTAATAATAATTTAGAAATAATTTCTTCATCAATCATCTAAAATGCTTATGGAGAAATGATTTTTATGTGCTATTTAGACAATAATCTTATAGAGGTCTTGGCAAGTGTGCAATGACCTCACCAAGGTGGTTTCCAGGGTTTGGATGGAAACCAGTTTTTGGCTATTTCACCACCTCAATGGAAGTTAGAGGCATTGCTTCAGGGGCACCCAGTCAGCACTGCTTCTACCTCCAAGGCCCTACCCAGCCATGCAATCATTTCTGAAACTAATGAGACCAGCAGCTTTTCATGAAACCATGAGTCATTCCTATCAGTGAGGATTTCCAGGTGTCTGTGGAGTGACTTGAAGTGCCAAATTCAACAGATGCATTGGCAACACCAATTCTTTCCCTAACACCAAGAGAAATCTCTAGGCCTTTGCCTACTGTCATAAAGCACCAGCAGCAGAATGAAGAAAAAAGAAAGCAGGGAGCCCTTTTCAGCTAAGAGCATATAAAATTAATGCAATATCAGTTGCATTGTCTTTCAGAATCTTGATCATTGAATACTTAGATTGACTCACTGCAAATCAAGGAATCATTAATTTTAAGATACTCTAGAAGGCCAATAGTAAAAACAATGAAGAACTGGTTTATAAATGGACAAGTCAGCAGAAATTAGGGAAACCAGAGCAATAGTACATTGAGAAGAATTCTTTCATATTGCCAACGTGGGTTTGGCTTTTGGCAGACCTCTGAGCCCTGTTAGGAATGATCCCTGGGTGCAGAACCAGAAGTAAGTCCTGAATACAACCAAGTCTGTTCCAAAAACTCAAAAGAAAAGAAAAAAGAAATTAGTCTGATATATATATATAGAGAGAGAGAGAGAAATATTAGTAGAAAATAATTACTGAAGGAAAACACAATTGTTCTACTTAGTTCCAAAAATAAAGGAAGATTCAGATGTATTACAGACCTAAATTTGAGTAGTAAAATTAGTTGAAGGAAATGATGAATATCTTTGTGACCTAAGAGTTAGAAGGGGCCAGTTATGATTAATGAAACTTCCCACAAATCAAAAATCTATGACAAAAAAAAGAAGGTGGGTTGACTAAAACAAAGTTAGGAATTACAGTTTTTATGAAGCTTACCAGTATGCACAGGTAGTAAGAAATGAAAATATTATATTATTTCTAAAATAAATATCTATATATTAAAGGAAATTCAATGATGTATGATAGCCCTAATAAAAAGTAAGCTGAGAGTACCAAAAGCCTATTTACCGAAGATAAAATACAAAATGGTATTTAGTATATGGAAAAATGAAAAAAATTATAGTAATCAGAGAAAGAAAAACAATTTAAAAGAGATTGTATCACTTTACTTACTGGACTATTAGAAACCAAATGCTGGACAATGGAATCTCTATGAGATAGAAAAAAAGTAACAGGAATCTTTAAATATTGTGTTTAGATGGGAATTAAATGCAGCAATTCATATTTAGGGATTATCTTAAGTGAATTCTTCATCCCATAAAAGGCAAGATACAAAACTGTTCATTGAAGTGTTATTATAGCAGTGGCAGAGAACCAACTATTCATGGTAGAAGAGGAAAGAAGTTAATTGTGGGAGACACTTATCCTGGGGCATTATGTAGCAATCAGAAGCAATGGATTAGCTATAGTTAGAGTAATATGGAGTAGTCTTTAGAAATGTTAAACTTAATGGAAAAAAGTAAGATGATATATATAATTATATACATTTAAATGAAATAGAAATCATATACGTTAGCAAATGAGTTCAAAGAACACATTTAAAAACAAATACAACAGGCCAGAGCAATAGCACAGCGGTAGGGCATTTGCCTTGCACACGCTGACCTAGGGTGAACCGCGGTTTATTCCCCCAGCATCCCATATGGTCCCCCCAAAGCCAGGAGCTATTTCTGAGTGCATAACCAGGATTAACTCCTGAAAGTCACTGGGTGACAAAACCAAAAACAAAATATGACACCCCTCCCCACAAAAGGCATATTAAATAGAATAAAGCATTTTTCATGGGGGGCTGTGGAACTGGGAGTGTATATAAAACATTGAAATACAGTAAATTTTAAATTTAAGTTTCAAAGAGCCTTTTAGGGACTATAAAAATTCTGTTCTATAAGCTGGAGTGTAATTAAGTCTGCAACTATGGATATCTTGGCTCTTAAAATACTACTACTCTCCTAGTGAAAGAAAGATATTATAAAAGCAAAAATATTATATATTAAGGAACTTATGCAAAAAATTCATTATATAGTTACTCATACTAAGCTATGTGAACTCTGGTAAAAGTTAGACATAGATTAGCACAACAAACCTAGTGCTCAATATCTATTACTGTAATAATAAATGCTCTAGATACTTTTCTTGTGGTTATTAGTGGAACCATTTATCCAATAAAAATTGAAGAATAAATTATCTGAGACAACACATCACAGAGACAGTACAAAGGTGAAAGAAAATATGCTAAATATTTTGCTGTATTTATTGAAATTTTCACCAGAACTTTGAACTATGCAATGATACTGAGAAGCAGTAGCATGAGAAATATATCTAATGTATGCAATAACACTAAGACATTTACCCTGTAAAACTACCATATCTATAATGTTGTGGTTGTGATCACCCTATAAAAGAAACAATGCACATTTTTCACTCTCCAACCTCTAACACTTGTCTCCACTCCACTTCCATCTAGTCCTTTAATATTTTGTACATTGTAAAAGCATGAAGCAATATCGATGTCTAAGCAGAGTCTATTTTATTTTACTTTGTAAAATATTACAGTGTCATGAAAATTTGTGTTAAAGGGAAGGAGGATGACTGTGGTTACTAAGAAAAGTCTGATGGATTTTGGCTAGAAACAAGGGTTTAGAAGCAGAGTACAATTACCAGTGAAATGCTATGGCTGGAATCCCCATTAATTTGTCTTATTGGCAGTGAAAACAGTGTTTAATTGAATAAATTATACACCCTACAGATTCTATGGAGATTTTAAGTGGTTGTTGGTTACTAACAATAACAGGTCATGCATGAAGAAAAATTATAGTCACTTTTTTCAAAATTGATTGGATGAAGGCACAGAAATTAGAAGAGGTATAATGAGTAATCCTGGCACAACTCTAAATTTTATTTATGCTAAGATGCCACTGATTGCAAGATGCCCATTATTTTATGTATCATTAAGTAAAAAATACTGTCAATTAAACTATGACATAATGCTAATGTTGAAAAAACAATAGTAATACATGTTTAACAGACTGTGTTTACATTCAAACTGTTCCACAGAAAATTGTGTGACTATGATCAATAAACTGACATCTCTAAACCTTCATATTAGCATCTATAATAAGAAATACTGGTTAAATCCACCAATGAGTGTTTGTATGGTGATTAAGTGAAATTAATGAACATAAAATATTGAACATATTATCACAAATTTAAAATACATTAGCTATTTAAGGAAAAATGTATAACATATAGAGAATATTAATATTATAATGAAATAAGCAAATATAAAAATCTTATAACTTAGTCTCAACTATGTTTTTTGTTTAGATTTTTTTGTTCTTTATTTGCCATTTTATTAAGGTGCTGTGATTTACAGTACAATAGGTTATACTTTTCAGACATACAATGTTTCAACACTGTACCTATCACCAGAGTATATGTTTCCCTCCACCATTGTCCTAAGAGTTCCTTCCTCCACCATCACTTCCAGGTAGGTTCAATTCTATAGACAAAAACTACAGTTCTTGGGGCCAGAGTGATAGCATAGTGGTAGCGCTTTTGTCTTGCACTAGACTGACCCAAAACGGACCTGGGTTTGATCCCGGCATTCCTTATGGTCCCCCAAGCCTGGAGTGATTTCTGAGCACAGAGCCAGGAGTAGCCCTTAAGAGCTACTGGGTGTGGCCCAAAAAACAAACAAACAAACAAAAACAAAACTACAGTTCCAATGCCTTTGGCCACTTGTTTCCTAACCATGCTTCTTTATATCCCACATATGATAGACCTTTCATTGCATAGGTGGTGACACTCACACACATAGAGTTGAATAAAGTTCAAACACTGAATAATTCTATCCTAATCCATTTTAAAATTTACGTGAAATAGATCCTATAAAAATACACAATGTATTAAGTGAGAAGAAGATGATTTTAAATTTTTTAAAGTAAAATGTGAGTAAGACTATAAAACTGTATTGTGTATTCTTTTAAAATGTTGGATCTATGTTAAAAAATATTATGTAATAGGTAATCTTAATCATCTGCATTAGTAAGTCATGTATTTTAATAAAATTCACTATAGAATGTACACACACCCTTTACCAATGCAACTTTTTGGCATTTTGTGCTGAAACCAAATTTTATGGCTAAAAACCATTATGAACATTTTTGTGACCATGGTGCTTAAATAAAAAAATTATATATAAAAATAAATAATCACTATAGAGGTAAAAAATCAAATGAACATAAAGAATATAGAACTTCGAAAGAACATACACTCAATATAAATTATATTCTAATTAATTATTTAAAAAGTGTAAAACCTTATTAAACAATAGAACATTCTTAATCTAGTAAAAGACAACCACCAAGCACCGTGAGCAAATGTCATATTCAATGACAAGGTGCTGAGACATTTGTCTTATTGTTTAAAGAGACTCCTTTATAGTTCACACTAGCCAAAATCTAAAAAAAATCCAAATGTCCAAGAATACATAATTGGATAAAGATTTTATGGTGCAGATACACAATTGAATAATTCTTGGCCATATAGAAAGATAAAGTCATGCTGCTGCATGGATGAGGTCTGGATAGTAACTGGTTGAGTGAAGTTAGAAAGAGAGAGAGACTGACAGATTTATCTCTCTCATTTTCAGGGATATTAAGAAACATAGTGGTGGAATAACAAATTCCCAAAGATAATAAAAATAAAGAATATGAGAACTGGTATTTAGAAGTAAACTTTCCACTTAGACTAAGGAATAGTACAGGGAGAGGACAATGTCTGTGGTGGAAAGAAGGGTTCAACCAGGAGAAGAAGGAGAATGTGATGCTGAAAGGAGGTAAAGTGTTGTTTATTAACCCTATTAGCAACAGTACTGTAAACTGTAGTGCAATATATATACATGTATATGTACATTATATAAACACACATTCACATATATATGTATATATGTCATATATATGTATATATGTATATATGTCAGCCTTAAAGGTGAGAGGTGGGAGGCAAATGAGGGTGTGGAGTATTAGTGGAGGGAGTAGACATTGGTGAGGGATCAGTGTTGAAACTCAGTTTTAAATAACTTTATAATTTCATGGCAACTAAATAAATCATACAGTTTAGAAACTCCTTTAACTCTTCTTGAAAAATTGATTTCAAGGCTATGGATTTCCTAGGTTGTTGGCTGTTTTGTATCCTTCCTTGAAATTTGAATAATAGTCTAACCAGAACATTCTTTATGATGTCTTTATTTTCTTGAGTTTTTATACTTTATCCCACCATTCTCTCTGGCTCATAATCATTTTATAGCTATACTGTGAACCTTATGAGAAGTCCTTTGTATGTAAGTTCTTTTTGTTGTTGTTGTTCTTGCTATTTTTTAAATTTATTTTTTATTTAAGTAACATGATCATAGTTGGGTTACAGTCATAACCAGAACACCCCCTTCACCAGTATAACATTATCCCCTCCCCCCTTCCCATTCCCTGCCTGTATTCGAGACAGGCATTCTACTACAGTTATTTGTTTTTAAGTTCAGTAAATTGTATTTTTTTTCCTTAAAGGATAAGAGTAAAAAAATATATAGTAAAGGTGTGATAGTGGCAATCGCCGTTGTTGGCATAGGTCCAGAAAAATGGGAAAATGGAAAAAAATCCTTGACCTGATTACAAAAAGGCCTCACCACAGAAGTTTATTGGCATAAGACCAACTCTGGGTTCCAGGCATACCAGTTAGTCCAACTCGAGTCATTCTCAAGGTCCCGGTGAAACTTTTTCACACTTTAGCTATTGTTTGTAACAGATTCTTATATTTAAAGACTCTGGATTCTGTGCATTTCTTTCATCAATGTCAGGCTGATGTGGAGCATCCTCTAGTTTCAGCATGCCATTAAATGCGGAGCGATCTGCCCTGCATGCAGACTGTTGCTGAGTCGTCTGGGTGTTGGGAGTACTCTTTGGAGTAAGTCAATGCCAAAGCAGTGGTAGGTCTTTCCTGGTAGAGGCTTGGATCCTGGTGATGTTAAAGACAATTGTGGTTGTTTCCATAGATGGTATTCATTATTCAGGTGTGTGTGGGCGATGTCCATTCTTCTGAGGCCTAAGCCAAATCATTATGCCAATGTTCAGGGTAAAAGACCTAATTACATTTCCAAATTTGTGTTCCCATCTCTATTAGATAAGAACTTGTTTGCATATGTATTATTTTCCCATTTTAATGTGCCTATGCAAAAGAGAAGCAGTGCCACAAGATATTGTTGGTGCATCTGGGGGCCAACGAATAAAGTCCAACATTCCCCGTAACTTGGTTCAAACATGAAATCTATACAGAGATACTCTACTACCAGTATTGTTTATAAAACAGATCTCAAAAGGGGAAAACCAAACAATCAAATAACAAATCCAGTGGGCAAAATTGTCACTATATGAGGATGTTCAAAAAGAGTTATAGATGTTAAGGGAATACATCTGAGATATACAAAGGATATATTTAGAAATAGTCAAGAGGGAGGGGCGTGTTTCTGAGACACCACTTTGGTCTGTGATTTGGACAAGGGAAGAGAACATGGAGCCATGTCCTCCCCTTGTTGGCTGCTGACGCTTCTGACTCCCTGAGAGTCATTTGCTTCCTAATTGCTGGAAGTTGAAAGTTCACCAGTCCCCTCCCAGCCCCTTGCAGGAGCAAGGAAGCCTGGGGTCTCTTTTAAATTGCACCTCACCGAAACCCACTTGCTGGGATCCTGAGCAGGTGTCCAGAAATAACCCTGGGGACGGGGAGGAAGGAGAGAGAAGGCTGTAGGCGGCAGCCAAGGCTGCATCTTCACCTTGTCTTGGCCAAAAAGCCTACAGCATGAAACCTTGCCGTGACGCGTTGCCTGCTAAAGCTTCAGACTCCACCCAAAAAATTACTGTGAAAAATATGTAATCCACCTTGACCAAAACAAAAATCATTAGTACAGAAAAATGGTTAAATGTGGGGTAACAAGAGATGGGAGTGGGAGAGTAAAGGAATAACGAGCTCCTGGACAGCGTTCAAATAATGACATGTTCTTGCTATTTTTATTATTTTATTTTTGTCTTTGTTCTTTCTTCATTCTGAAAGTTACAGGCCTCTTGAATCTACATGCCTCCAAACTCCTCAATTTTGAAAAATTTTGCCATTCATAATTTTCTACAGAGATTTTTGTTTGTTTTTATTTTTGTTTTGTTTGGGTTTTTACTCCTTGTTATGTGTTCAGGGATACTCGTAATGAGTCTTGAGGGGCCATATTTTATTCAGGGAATTAAACTCAGGTAGGGTGTGTGAAAAGCACACAGTACCTTACTAAGGTACTGTTTTATATATATAATATATATATTATATATATAATCATCTACCATACTCTTCATTTCTGTCACATCTTATTGAAGTTTTCTTATTTCTACCCTCATACTTTCTTGCACTCTGTTGACAACCTGTGCCATTGTTTTCTTGAGCTCATTAAATATTCTCAACATGAAGTCATTAAAGTCATTCTCTGAGCATTTACAGATCTGGTTGGTACTGGTAAAGCTTTTCGTGCTATTATTTTCACTCACTGAGCTTAAATGTTTATACAAGACTTCAGTATTGTGTTTGCTGTGGTCCTGTTATACAGAGAGTGAATCTTTTATACTTAGCCCTAGTGGGAATCTGATTAGACAGTATTGCTCTTTTCCTTTTTTTTGAAAATTTTCACTCAGTGATAGAATGTATAAGTAGGAGGTATGATGAAAAAAAGTTGTATGGTATATGTACAGACATACATTTCAGGATACAAGCAACAAAAAACAGGGTCATAGACAGGAGTAGTATATGTTGATCTGTAAGATTGAATAAACAAGCAAGGGTCTGAGATGTAGAAATAGACCTGCTATGATGGAGGAGATCCAGACTAGGGGCCATTGAAACCAAGCAGGAAAGAAGAAAAATGAATTTCTTGTTCCAAAAATGCCCCAGGAGATAAACTTTACATGAAAGGTTGAATGGAAAAAAAAGAGGAATTGATATGTGATAGTGGGCCTATGAAATAGTAGAGATTGGGTGTGGAGGTTTTGGGATTAAACCAGAAGATCAGCTGTTGGAAAAATATGCAAAATATGCAAAGTAACTATTAAAATGTTAACAATATTGCAGTGGGTAGGATATTTTCTTGCATGTGGCCAACCCAGCATCCTTAAGGGTCCCCTAGGCAGTGGTCCGCAACCTGCGGCTTGCAAGCCACATATGGGTCTTTACACTTTTAATTTGGCTCTTCTGTGTGCCAGGCGGCCACTCCAGGAGTCAAGACTCTGCTCCTAGCCTCTGTCAGTGCGCGCCCTGTGTGGCTCTCAAAATAAATTTCAATCGTGGTTTTGGCGAGATTTGGCTCAGTTGAAAAAAAAGGTTGCTGACCACTGCCTAGTATCACCAGGAGTAATTCTTTAGTAAAGAGCTAGGAGTAACCTTGAGCATTATCAGATATGCCCCCCCAAATTAACATACATTAAAATATAAAATATTAGGAAGTTGAAACAATTTTCAGATTTCCTAATATATAATATATATTTTATTCCTATATATACACACATATATATTCAGGATTCCTAATGTTTATATATATTATTAATTAAAATTATCAAAACAGGGGCCAGAGCAGTGGCACAAGTGGTACAGCATTTGCCTTGCACACGCTAACCTAGGACAGACCGTGGTTCGTTCCCTCAGCACCCCATATGGTCCCTCATGCCAGGAGCTATTCTGAGCACATAGCCAGGAGTAACCCCCGAGAGCCACAGGGTGTGGCCCAAAAGGCAAAATAATAATAATAATATAATACAATTGTGAAAACATTTTATTGATTTTATGATTTAATCCCAGATGTTTCTTTCACACAGATTTCATCACTGCATGAGACACAATTGTAAATATTGTGGAGTCAAAGCACATAAGATGTAAGGCTACTATTTCTCATCTAGTCTGAGAAGGGCATTATTAATTAATCACACATTCCAGTAATTTGCTCCTGAATCAACTGAGATTTCCCAATATAACCCTCAATAACTTTCAATATAACAGTTCAACTATTCTCTTTCAATCAATGAGAGAATTGAATCTGATGACCAGATCTCAGGCAACATTCCTTCTTAGAATAGTTAAATGTAAACTATTATCAAATTTGTTAACTAAATTAAAACTTCAAGCTAAGTCATAAAGCTTAAGGATTTTGGATATCTAATGATTGGGGAAAAAGATATTTGGATAAAGGGTATTTTCTTCCCAGTGACATTTTTTTCTTACCCAATTAATGGTAGTATCCCATGCCTTAACCATACATGAAAATACAAATTTTTCTAAATAGTTATAATATACATAAACAGTTACAGTACACATAGTCTATTACTGTGCTGATCAGACTATGTGTGGTGGACTTGGTGTGCTCTCTAAGTTTCCATAAATGCACCCCCTTTTTTGGGGGGGTCACACCTGTAGTGCTCAGGGTTTACTCCTGGCTCTATGCTCAAAAATGGCCCCTAGTAGGCTTGGGGGACCATATGGGATGCTGGGATTTGAACCACCATCCTTCTGCGTGCAAGGCAAGCGCCCTACCTCCATGCTATCTCTCAGGCCCTGCACCCCTTTTTATATTCCATGTACAATGACAAATTTCTTATAGCTTAAAGGAGACCTTTTCTTTCCCAGACAAGTTATGAGCACCATTGACTATCATACTTTGTCTCTCCTATCCTTATATATACCAAGATGGAACAGCCTGGTAATTTATAAAATATCTCATTCATCCATAGCATAAGTCTTACAAGTCAGTTTTCAGGGAAACAGAATGGGAGGGTGAGGGGGTCAGAGCTATGCCTTGCTTATGCTTTGGCAAACCACTGGAAGTGACTGAAGAGTGAATCATATCACTTTGTCAATGTATTTGTTTACATGGACCAAAGTTACAGTTGTGTCCACACTTGTAATCTCAGAGGAACAACTTCAGAAAAAAATTCAGAGTTTATATTACTCTGCAAAAGGAATTGCCTGCAAAAGATGAGGCACAGGGGGAAGGTATGCTTTAAAACGCCATAAAAAAAAAAAGTCTGCAGGTGGGACTGGAGTGATAATGCAGTGGTAGGGCATTTGCCTTGCATGTGGTTGACCCAGTACAGATCTGGCTTCAATCCCTGGCATTCCATATGATCCCCCAAGCCAGAAGCAATTTCTTTTTTCTTTGTTTTTGTTTTTTATTAATATATTTATTTAATCACCTTGATTACAAACATGATTGTGGTTGGGTTTCAGTCATTTAACGAAGACCCCTTCACCAGTGCAATATTCCCATCACCAATATCCCAAATCTCCCTCCTTCCCACCCCACCCCCGCCTGTAGTCTAGACAGGCTTTCTACTTCCCTCATTTATTCACATTGTTATAATAGTTCTCAATGAAGTTATTTCTCTAACTGTACTCATCGCTCTTTGTGGTGAGCTTAATGTAGTGAGCTGGAACTTCCAGCTTTCCTCTCTTTTGTCTCTGAAAATTATTGCAAGAATGTCTTTTATTTTTCTTAAAGCCCATAGATGGGTGAGACTATTCTGCATCTATTTCTCTCCCTATGACTCATTTCACTCAGCATAATAGATTCCATGTACATCCATATATAGGAAAATTTCATGACTTCATCTCTCCTGACAGCTGCATAATATTCCATTGTGTATATGTACCACAGTTTCTTTAGCCTTTCATCTGTTGAAGGGCATCTTGGTCGTTTCCAGAGTCTGGCTATTGTGAATAGGGCTGCAAAGAATATGGGTGTGAGGAAGAGATTTTTGTATTGTATTTTTGTGTTCCATGGGTATATCCCTAGGAGTGGAATAGCTGGATCATATGGGAGCTCAATTTCCAGTTTTGGGAGGAATCTCCATATCGCTTTCCATAAAGGTTGGACTAGACGGCATTCCCACCAGCAGTGGATAAGGGTTCCTTTCTCTCCACATCTCCACCAGCACTGCTTGTTCTCATTCTTTGTGATGTGCGCCAATCTCTGTGGTGTGAGGTGGTATCTCATCGTTGTTTTGATTTGCATCTCCCTGATGATTAGTGATGTGGAGCATTTTTTCATGTGTCTTTTGGCCATTTGTATTTCTTCTTTGTCAAAGTGTCTGTTCATTTCTTCTCCCCATTTTTTGATGGGATTAGATGTTTTTTTCTTTTAAGGTTCTGTCAGTGCCTTGTATATTTTGGAGATTAGTCCCTTATCTGATGGGTATTGGGTGAATAGTTTCTCCCACTCAGTGGGTGGCTCTTGTATCCTGGGCACTATTTCCTTTGAGGTGCAGAAGCTTCTCAGCTTAATATATTCCCATCTGTTAATCTCTGCTTTCACTTGCTTGGAGAGGGGAGTTTCCTCCTTGAATATGCCTGTAATGTCCTGGAGTGTTTTGCCTATTTGTTGTTCTATATATCTTATGGTTTGGGGTCTGATATCAAGTTCCTTAATCCATTTGGATTTTACCTTTGTACATGATGTTAGCTGGGGGTCTAAGTTCAATTTTTTGCAAGTGGCTATCCAGTTGTGCCAACACCACTTATTGAAGAGGCTTTCCCTGCTCCATTTAGGATTTCCTGCTCCTTTATCAAAAATTAGGTGATTGTATGTCTGGGGAACATTTTCTGAGTATTCAAGCCTATTCCACTGATCTGAGGGCCTGTCCTTATTCCAATACCATGCTGTTTTGATAACTATTGTTTTGTAGTACAGTTTAAAGTTGGGGAAAGTAATTTCTCCCATATTCTTTTTCCCAATGATTGCTTTAACTATTCTAGGGTGTTTATTGTTCCAAATGAATTTCAAAAGTGCCTGATCCACTCTTTGAAGAATGTCATGGGTATCTTTAGAGGGATAGTATTAAATCTGTATAATGCCTTGGGGAGTATAGCCATTTTGATGATGTTAATCCTGCCAATCCATGAGCAGGGTATGCGTTTCCATTTCCGTGTGTCCTCTCTTATTTCCTGGAGCAGAGTTTTATAGTTTTCTTTGTATAGGTCCTTCACATTTTTAGTCAAGTTGATTCCAAGATATTTGAGTTTGTGTGGCACTATTGTGAATGGGGTTGTTTTCTTAATGTCCATTTCATCCTTATTACTATTGGTGTATAGAAAGGCCATTGCTTTTTGTGTGTTAATTTTGTAGCCTGCCACCTTGCTACATGATTCTATTGTTTCTAGAAGCTTTTTGGTAGAGTCTTTAGGGTTTTCTAAGTAGAGTATCATGTCATCTGCAAACAGTGAGAGCTTGACTTCTTCCTTTCCTATCTGGATTCCCTTGATATCTTCTCCCCATTTTTTTACTGGATTAGATGTTTTTTGCTTGTAAAGTTCTGTCAGTGCCTTATATATTTTGGATATTAGCCCCTTATCTGATGGGTATTGGGTGGCTCTTGTATTCTGGGCTCTTGTATCCACGGATGATATCTGTGGGTGGCTCTTGTATCCTGGGCACTGTTTCCTTTGAGGTGCAGAAGCTTCTCAGATTAATATATTCCCATCTGTTTATCTCTGCTTTCACTTGTTTGGAGAGTGCAGTTTCCTGCCAGGAGCAATTTCTGAGTGCAAAGCCAGGAGTAACCCCTGAGAGTCATCAGGTGTGGCCCAAAAACCAAAAAAAAAAAAAAAATCTGCAGGAAACTTTCTAGAATAATAAGTAATTTCAAAGAGATATTTAGTCTGTGAAAAGACTAAAAATGAAGGGGAAATTTTTTTTGTAGTATCTTTACTTAAGCACTATGATTACAAACATGTTTGTAGTTGGGTTTCAGTCATAAAAAGTACATCCCTTTTCACCAGTACAACCTTTCCACCTCAATATCACCCATCTCCCTCCTAAAATTCTTATCTTTCACTATACCAAGAGAAGAGAGTGGAGTCAGTTTTTGGTAAGTATTGGGAGTTTTTATTTGATGTAACAAAAAGATTATATGACCTTATTTGGTAAATACTGAATTCCACAGATTAAAACTAAAATTAGAAAAGTGTACAATGCTGCAAGTGTGACAATGAGGAAACAATGCTGCCAACACCAGGCATAGAGAATGAAGATGGCAACTCTGATGACCCAAAAACTGCTAACCATCTAGTTAGTCTCTCAGATATGGAGTTTAGAGAAGAAATATGGAGGGTGTTCATAGAACTCAAAAGAAAAGTGAACAATGTAATGTCACCTTACACTTTTGAAAATTGCCATTTTCCAAAAAATAATTAAACAATAAATTTTGGAGAAGATGTAGAGAAATTTGTTCCTTCTGTTGATAATATAAATTAGTATAATCAGTGTAAAATGCAGTACAGAGATTTCTCAAAATATTAACATTAGAATTTCACATGAGCTATCCCATTTGTAGGTAATTACCCAAAGAATACAAAAATGTGGATTTGAAGAGAGATATGTGTACCTCTGTGTTTACTAAAGTATTTTTTTGGTTTTTTGTGGGGGCCACACCTGGCTGTGCGCAGGGGTTACTCCTGGCTCTGGACTCAGAAATCGCTCCTGACTCGGGGGACTATATGGGATGTAGGGGATCGAACCCTCATTCATCATAGAATAGCCACATGCAAGGCAAACACCCTACTACTGTGTTACCACTCTGGCTCCTTAAAGCATTAATAGTAACCAAGAGCTGAAAGCAACCTTGATAGGTAAGTGAAAAAAAAGTAGCTATGTCATTCATAATGAAATACCACTCAGTTATTAAAATATATAAAATAAAATACTGCCATATACAACAACATAGATCTAGAAGGTATGCTAAGCTAAGTAAGTCAAATTGAGAAAGACAGACACTATGATTTTGCTCACATGTGGTAGATAAGCAAGATAAACTAAGATATGCAAAACAAAAATAAGCTTTTAGATTATAAGCTAATAGTAGTAGCTATCAGAGATAAGGAAACTGAAGAGATGTAAAAAATTATGTAATGAGTGAAATAGTTCTACATAGGATCTGTGTAAAAATCAAGATCTCTAATTACGGAAATCTGACTGTGACAACTGTGATTGAGGAGAAATTTTACTGGGGCCATGAAGAAAGACTTTGGGGTTAGACAACTTAGTATGCCCGGAGCCTGTAGTTGGCCTTATGTCAGGATACTTTATAGGTAGAGTCTCCCTGTATTTAGGCCTAAGATTTTTCCTTTCTATTTTCCCCAAGTTTTGCTGTGCCTATGCAAAAAACTGCCACACCCCCTTTTTTCTTTTTCTTTTTTAAATTTTTTCTCCTAATTATCTTTTAAATAGAGAGCACCACTTTTTTCATAGAATCTTGGACATGAGTTACTTTGTTTTACCTCATATTTCTTTATTTTTGTACAAACTTAAGAAGAAAAAAAAGGATAGGGGGCCAGAGACCAAGTGGTCTCAGGTGCATTGGTGGAGGTAAAAAAGGACAGAACTAAATATCTAAGCCAAAGTCAACAACAATAGAATCAAGAAACCTACACTTTAACAATCTAAACTTAAATGAGCCTGTTATACTGGCAGGCCAGGGGCAAAGGTTTGTGGTATAGGTTACACTCTGGGATCATTGATAGAGGGAGGTTGACATTGGTGGTGAGAATGGCCCTGTCTCAACTATGAAAGACTTTGTAAATCAGAATGGTTTCAGTACAATAAAAAAAAAAAACTTAAGGTGAAATAGTGGGGCCAGAGTGGTGACACGGAGCAGTAAGGCATCTGCCTTGCCCGAGCTAGCCTAGGACAAATCATGGTTCGATCCCCTGGCATCCTATATGGTCCCCCAAGCCAGGAACAATTTCTGAGCGCATAGCCAGCAGTAACCCCTGAGTGTCACTGGGTATGGTTCCCCATAAAGCAAAATAAAATAAAATAAAAGAGTGAAATAGTTTGGAATAAAATGTACTTAATTCTGATATAATGTATTTTACATAGCTATTACTTTATAATAATTTATACCAAAAACATTCAGTGCTATTCAGTGTTATCAAATTAAAAAATAGATGAAAAATTATGCATTTAAGCTTTCCCTGACTTTCTCAAACTCAATTTTGTCGCCTATAAAATGGTGACGCGAATCATACGGTAATGAAGAGGATGATTGAAATATAAATGTTTCATTCATTCTCCTCATGTGGAAGTTTGTTCTTAGAGAGATTCTGTGATTTGCCAAAGGTCTTCCTCATCAACAATAAGTAAAAGACATTCTCTCTCTAGAAAGCATACAAGGACATGTTTAGTTTGCTTTCTTGTTTACAAAAATGTAATATACTTCTAAGGATTCTATTTGCCTTTTTGCCTACCATGTCAGCTATGCAGGCCTAGTTGAAAATGAAGCTGAAGAGGGAAGTACAAATGGGAGGAACCAGCCATGTATAGCGTGAGAGGCAGACAAGCCAGCATCATCACGTGTGGTTACTCACTTGCTGCAGTCACCTGGCACTAATCAAACACCATATCACTGTAACAGCAATAGGCATAAAATGGCAACTCCCACTTACTGATTGCTTCTTAATGTTGCCAGTCACAATCCAGGCATGCCCATTTCACAAGACTGTGAAGGTGCAATAAAGCCTCTTCATGCATAGATAAAACAGGAGAGAACATGGCACATATTATGAGCTCAACAGATGCAAGCAGCTAGTGCTTTACATATACAGTCTCAAGTATTTTTTCATTCAAGTAATGGTTTATAATGGTATATGTCTTTTTAAATTGACATGGGTATATACTACTTTTGTCTGTCAAGAATTCTAGTTTCTATTCATCATACAAGCTGAGGCTTTTTAGATTTGTTTCCCTTCCCTCTTTCCCTTTTGAAACCATGTTTTCAACCTAGCCTAAACATTTGTTCCATTTATGCATTTGCTTTTGTTTCTGTACCTACCACCAAGTGATAAAACAATGATTTTTAAAATATAAATTATTTCAGTAAGCATTATGATTTTCTAGGTTAATGTTTCATGTGGGTAGAAGCTCCCAACTAGTATTTAGGGAATATCAGTCTTTTC
The DNA here is from genome assembly GCF_024139225.1 of Suncus etruscus. Classification (NCBI taxonomy): domain Eukaryota; kingdom Metazoa; phylum Chordata; class Mammalia; order Eulipotyphla; family Soricidae; genus Suncus; species Suncus etruscus. The sequence goes on along the minus strand of NC_064856.1, from coordinate 84,814,268 downwards.
TCAGCAATTCTTATTTTAGCTGTATGGCTCAGATGGTTCAATTTCGAAACCCAACTAAGTGGTAGTAGAGAAAGAGAATATGATGCTGGATATAGAGTAGTGAAGCATACAATGCTGAGAATCAAACTTGGGGCCTCATGCATGCCAGATATCTACTTTAGTATTTTTTCCTCTCTTCCATATCCTCTAAGATAGCAAGGTTTTTAGTATTGTATAGCTAAACAATATTTCATCATTTATATATACCACATTTTCTTTATCAAGTCATCTGTTTATGAGTTTAGACTATTTTCAATCTCACACAAGTGATGAATGTACAGAATCCATGTCCAATTTCCAATTCTTGGATACTGTGTATATTGAATATGAGAAAAGAGCATATGTATCTTCAAAAAATGTTTTGCTCTTCTTCAGATAAATACCCCAAAGCAGAGTAGCCATAACTATGGCATTCTTTTTCTTTTAAAATTCTTATCATTTGAAATACGTGTTTACAATGGTGTTAACACTTGTGTTTTTTAAGTATGGTATTTCTATTTTAAATATTTGGAGTAATCTCCATATTTTTTGGTTTTTGTTTTTAGGTCATACCCAGCAGTACTCAGGGGTTACTCCTGGCTCTATGCTCAGAAATCGCTCCTGGCAGACTTGTGGGACCATATGGGATGCGAGGCTTCGAACTACCGACCTTCTGATGCGAGGCAAACGCCTTACCTCCATGCTATCTCTCTGTCCTCGAAATATCTTTTACTATGTCTATGCCTATTACCTTGCTAAAACTTAAGTAAATTGAATTACTATTGTTTATGAAGACTCAGGTTTAAATGAGTAAAAAAGCTTGACTCTCGCCAATGGGGAGCAATAAGGAGAAATCCAATTTTAATCTAGATAAGTCTTTATTCAGACACTATAACTTTAACTACTAGAATACATTGGCTTATAGGTATAAAGATGTGGCCCACTAAATAGCTTCAGTTTAACGTGGGCCAGAGCTTTCTCTCCCATCACCATATCACATGACAATGAGCCTGAAAATTCACCTGAAATTGAGCATGAGTGACTGGTATGAGAACAGATACTATATTGTACCTAAAGAAGTCTGGCTCCCTTTATTACCAGGGGCCTCTGAGACTTAAGATGGACAGTTCAAGAAAAAAAAATCTAGAATGGGTTTTTATAATAGGGTCCTTTGAGGGGAACTAGTCATCAAGGGCAGTAAATTAATTTTCTCCAGCCTTATTAGGTTTGACTTTTATCTAAATTTTTACTCAAAATGTTATAGCAAAGTTCAAAATGTAAAGTCAAATATATTAGAACCACTCTTTTGAAAATGAGTGGAGATAACCAAGTTTCATCTGCTTCTAGAAACCCTAATATAATTTTTTCTTAATACAAAAGAAGTTGCAATTCTATGGTCCAATTTTATCAATTTTATCAATAGAATGTGGATAGAGAAAGTATGGGTAGTACAAATTGTGTTGGTGTTTTTTAAGTAGACTATTTTTAGTTCAAATTAAATGCCTGCCCTTTATAATGTGTATGATTTGGGCAAGGAAAATTAACATTCTATGAATTTTTTGTTGTGAAAAATTGAGTTTTTATCTCAATCTGAGAAGGTTGTTGAGGGAATAGAAAAGCAAAAATGATCCCAGATGATAAGTGATATAAACTATCAATCATCTGTCTGGGTGTTTTTGGTTGATTTATTATATTGTTGCAATTTTGTGCTTCTTATTTCATAAGAAAAGGAATAAAAGCAGCAGGACTGATAGTCCAATGGGTACAGCTCTTGCCTTGCATGTGGCTGACCTAGGTCCAATCTCAGCATTCCCTATGGTTACCCAAACCCACCAGGAATGATCCCTGATTAGAGAACCAAGAGTAAGCCCTGAGCACATCCATGTGTTATCAAAACAAAAGTAAAATAAATAATATGGAATAGATTTGTTGAGGTTCAATTTGAATCAATAAAATTATCACAAAGCTGAAAATGTACATTTTTCATTAAAACTTTAATGTGTGCACACCAAGAATATCACATGGCATTGTTCCTTTCTGTATAAACACACTAAAATGAGGGAAATATTATGTATAAAAAGAAATTCTTACCTCATAGGGATAAGAACTCATAAATGGGACCGGAGAGATAGCATGGAGGTAAGCCATTTGCCTTTCATGCAGAAGGACGGTGGTTCGAATCCCGGTCCCCCATGTCTGCCAGGAAAGATTTCAGAGCATAGAGCCAGGAGTAACCCCTGAGCGCTGCTGGGTGTGACCCAAAAACAAAAAATAAAGATAAAAGAACTCATAAATTTTATAGTGCAGGGACACCTTTCACTCTGAACATTAGTCAAGGAGATCGGACATCAACCATACAACCCTGATGCTGGAAAGATAGCACAGAGGTAAGGCATTTGCCTTGCATGTAGAAGGTCAGTGGTTCGAATCCCGGCATCCCATATCCCCTGAGCCTGCCAGGAGCAATTTCTGATCATAGCGCCAGGAGTAACCCCTGAGTGTGGTCGGGTGTGACACCCCCCCCAAAAAAAAAATCATACAACCCTGAACGTCAGACCTATACTTGGAACTGGCACAGTTTTCTGCATCAGCACTAGGATTCAAACTCCCTTGGGGAAGGCCCTAAGGCCATCAACTTGCTCCAGTGTAGGTTCATATAATACCCTGATTATAAGGAAAAATCAACAACTTGCTCTAAGGGCAGGCTTCCCTACCTCACTACCTAACAGTGAGATGAAATCAGAAGACTCTCTGTGACACCTGGCTTTGGCATAGGATTTGTGCAAAAACCAAGATCTTGAATTACAGAAGCCTGACTGGGACAACCATGACTGAGTAGAACTTTTCCTGGAACCATGAAGTAAGATCTTGGGATTGGAGAATCTGTTTGACTGGAGCCTGCAGTCAGTCTTATGACAGTATGCTTCATGAGTAGAGATACCCTGATTTTTTAGGTCAAAGGTTTTTCCTTTCTAATTTCCCCAACGTTTATTGTGCCTACCATAAAAAACTGGCACACCCGCTCCCCCCTTTTAATTTCATTTTACTTATTTCTTCTAGATGGGGGCTCCCACCTTTTTCATATAACCACAGGATATGAATAACTTTGCTTTACCTCATATTTATACTTCTTTCTACAAATAGGAAAAAGAGAAAAAAAAAAGTGAATGGGGCCCAGGGGCCAAGTGGTCTCAGGTAGATTGGGTGGAGAAAAAAAGGCCAGAACTAAATACCCAAACCAAAGTCAACAAAAATAGAGTCAAAAGGCCCAAACTATAACAAGCTAAACACAAAATAGACCTATTATATTGGTAGACTTGGTAGCTAAGGGTGGTGGTATAGGATACATATTGGAAAATCTGGTGGTGGGAGGTCAATGCTGGTGGTGAGAATGTCCCTAATTCACTGTCTGTCTAAAATACAACTATGAAGGAATTGTAATTCACAATGGTCTCAATAAAAAAAAATTAAAAAGTTTACTGTGTGCCTGCTAGGGGCGATTTCTGAGCGCAGAGCGCTGCCAGGTGTGACCCAACAACAATGAAAAAAAGCCAGGTGGTACCCTGAATCTTTTGGGCTGGAGAGATAGCACAGAGGTAGGGCATTTGTCTTGTATGCAGAAGGATGGTGGTTCTAGTCCCTGCATCCCATATGGTACCCCGAGCCTGCCAAGAGTGATTTCTGAGCGTAGAATCAGGAATAACCCCTGAGTGCTTCAGGGTGTGACATCCCCCCAAAAAAAAAAATATTTACTGTGTGCACAGAACTCAATGATCCTGGGATGACATAGGCAAAATTATTTGTGTCTATCCTGAAGATGTTCTGTATATTTAAAACACAAATACACAATTTCCAAACTCTTCCTAATGTCTCAAATTATGACTGGTAGCAGATTGGAAACTAGAGCCCTAAAAATCTTTGCCTTGGCTCTTGTTTAAACTGGAAAAATATCAGAGAATAATCCTATGGGGTAAGCTTTGGTTACAGTAGAGGTAGGTATATTTCCTGGATTTGGCTTGACCCTTGGTATTTACTATGAATCTTTGCTTTTGTTTTCTGGGATCTTAATCTATACTGTCCCTGGAAACCCCTTTCCTCTCTCTCTCTTTAAGGTTCCATTCTAAACCTACTCTCTAGAAATAGGAAGATGATAGTTCAATACTTTTGTTTGTTTAGGACCACATGAGGTGATGCACAGGGGTTATTCCTGCCTCTGTACTGAGAAGTACAAGTGGGACTGTATAAAATGCTGAGCATTGAACCCAGTCAGTTGTAAGGCAAGCAATTTACCCATTATACTATCTCTCCATCTCCAACAATAATACTATACTATATACTATATATTATATACTATAATAATAATAGTTTTTAAATTATGCATTTATCAGGGACTTAATCATAAACTATCATGTTATAAGTCAAATAGTGCAGTAATTTGTCATGAAAATCATTCTGAAAGGAAAAAATATTACCATAGAATCTTTCTGTATAAGATCAGGACCAATATATTTAGATATAGACCAATATTTGGAGAAAGACTAACCCAAGTTATCAGCCAACAGTCTCACCTTCCTTTTGGCTGAAGACAGGATGTGAGCAAGAGGGATATCTGGGGAACACCATGAGCAAAAAAACAGAAGGTAGGTGACTCATAAGGAAGAAGTAAGTGTGGTATCTTAGGAAAGTTACTCAATCTTAAACTTAGGATGAGAAACCAGATACAAGTGGATTACATTATTTCACAAATATTTATTAAGCACTTATGTGGGGTGTATTTGTATTTATTACTATGCAACAAGTTAGTCTAACTAAACTAATTCTATAGTTAGTTTTGCCTTTTAAAGTAACAAATTATATTTTATTTTCTCACAGCATCCAAGGGTAAGGAGTCTAGGAGCAATGGTGCAACAGTCTTGAAGCAATAGGTGGGTCTGGCTCAGGATCCCTCATGAAGTTGTAGTCAAGCCATCAGTCAGACCTTCCATCCTCTGAATGACTGGGGCTGAAGGATTTACACCCAAATGCACTGAGATACCCATTGTCTGGAGTCATCAGTGCCTCATCATGTGCATCTCTCCAGGAAACTATATGGACATTGGCTTCTCCCAGAGCAAGTTATAGAAGGAATGATTTAATAAAATCACAGAATGACCAAGAGGTGAACTTTAATATCTTTTTAAAATTTCATTAGAAGTGATGTACCATTACTCTGTCAAGGTACCAAAGAGCAAACCTGGTACTTTGAGGACACATACTATATATGATTGTTATTAAGCGGGTGTCATTGTAGGCCTCCTTTGTGTGTTCTCACCACAAAGTGATATCCCTTCACCCTGAAGTAATGAGTCAGACCCTTAGACATTAGACAGTTTAGAGATGATATAATTTTAAGACTTTTAACAAAGAATCTTGTCTGTTACTCTTTATCCAACAAGTCCAGAAAAGTAAAGTTTTAAACAGTCACATTCTTGACCTAGCACATTGAGGAAAGCATGTTTTCTACTTTGGTCTGTGGTATCAAAGTCTATGGCAAAGTAATGGCTTATCACTTGTGATAGTATGATAGTAGTTTACAGAAGATGTTAAGTAAGATTTACCACTTAGTAGAAAAGTTTCTTTGTTTAGATAAAGATTTCAGATATAATTTTTACTTATTGCATGATCATTCTGTGTCAGACAAAGTGCTGTTTTAACATTGATTATCATGGGACTCCAAGAAACTTGAAAACAGGAAGTTTTGTGAGTTCAGAAATATGGAAAAAAAAATGGAATGAGTGTTTCCAGAGTAGGATACGTATTTTCTTCAAATATTTTTGTATTTATTTTTTTGTTTGTAAAATAGTAATCTGATTTTTTTTATTTACCTGAAAAATCTTTATTCTATCATAACATTTGAGGAACAAATTTCACTGAATTTTTACATGGAATTTTCCTCTAAGAACAATAAGGAACTTATTATTTCACCATCTTTTGGCTTCCATTGCTTCTCTTTTTTTTTTTTTTTCATTTGTTGGTTGGTTGTTTTCTTGATCTCACCTGACAGTGCTCAAGGCTTCCTCCTGAATCTCTGCTCAGGAATCACTCTTTGTGAGACTTATGGGGACATATGTGGTTCTGGGAATCAAATCAGGTTTTCTATCACATGTAAGGAAAGAGCTTAAATATTACACTTTCTCTTCTATACTTTTAGTGTTTCTTATGAAAAATCATATTCATTGGTGAAAGCAGGGGCTCTGATATTAGGTGTGGCATAAAAACAATATGTGCATTAAAATTTCATTAGCAGCTTTGTAAATCATGGCACCTGAATAAAAATTGGAGAAAAAGAAAAGTCATGCTACACACACATCTTTTCTCTGACTACTTTTAAAATAACAAAATATTTTCCCTTTGCTTCTTATTTTATCTTTGAATTTCGGAGCTTAACAACAAATGTATTGTGACTCTCTAATGATTCTTCATAGAGGTTGAAGTCATTATTAACCTACAGATATCATCTATTTTGGAAAATTCTTAACAATTACTTCACTGTTGCTTCAGTTTACTCTCTGTCCTCCCTTTCTGAGAATATTTACATACAAATTTCAAATACATTTTCTATGTCTAGTTATCTCTTTACCTTTTGATGTTGACCATTTGTTACTGTCATGTTTTCTTGAGTTGTATAGTAAAATTTAGTATGTCACTAAATTATTTTCATTATTCCTTGCTAAGAAGACGTAAGATTGGATACTAAATTGATTAGTCAAAAATTAAGTTAATTCGAAGTGAATTTGTGATTAGAAAGGATCACCTCTCATTTTGCTTCTTTTTCTAAAATGCCCAATAAAAGCTTCCAATTATTTATTGAAGGTATTTTTGATCAAATTTGTCCTCATTCTTAATTGTTTTCTTTTCGGTATTATAAGTCTAACAAAATTTGAAACTGATCTTCAGAGCCTACCTATATTAATTGCCATCAGCAGCTTCTGAATTTGGCAGATACCGAGGTAACCAATCTGATGGCAGTTTTAGATCAGTTCTCCAACACATTCTTCTCATTGTCATTCTAACTCCTCAAGCACAGGCAATCTTTACTTAACATCATTTATTCACTCTCTAAAACTGTGTCCTTAAGTAGAATGACATATAAGAAAAGTAAGTTCCTCAATAATATTTATGTTCATCATAGTTTGAGTTTTCTTCTCAACATTATAATAAAATGACATTGATTAAAGTGACACTAGTGAAGGACCTACTGTATCTTATTTTTGTTTCTCCAGTCCCACAAGACTATCACAATCTTTGTGAGTTCTTCCTCTTGGCAGCACTCTCTGACTTGAATCCTTTGTCTCAAATGCAAAATTGAAAAATGTCCTAAGGGCCCGGAGAGATAGCACAGAGGCGTTTGCCTTGCAAGCAGCTGATCCAGGACCAAAGGTGGTTGGTTTGAATCCCGGTGTCCAATATGGTCTCCAGTGCCTGCCAGGTGCTATTTCTGAGCAGACAGCCAGGAGTAACCCCTGAGCAAAGCTGGGTGTGGCCCAAAAAAAAAAAAAAAAAAGAAAAAGAAAAATGTCCTAAGATTAAAAGGTGATTTAAAATGTCAGCTCACCTTTCTGTGTAATTCTCTCATCTCTGAGACTTAGTTCCCTCAATTGCTGATTATCATAAAAATTCCCAAAACCCTCAAAGTTCTTTAGGCATTTTGTTGGCAGCCTCTAAATTATGATTGGTAACGTAAGTCAAGAGCTTTAGTAAAATCATAAGTATGTTTTTGTTTCATTAGACCCTAATTTCATTTTATTATAGATATGGATGGTAACGACTGTGATGGATTTATCTTTGTATAATTATAATAAAATTTTGAAAAATTAAAATCCAGAAATGATGAGTCCTAAGGTTGAGTTTTCAGCAGTTTAGGTGCACAAGAAAATAAAATGGACTCCATCTACTTTCCAAAACTAGTCTTTTCTCCAGCCTTCTAAGTCTCATACTGGTATTTTGGCCCCTTTCCTGCATTTTCCCATCCCTAAATAAATAATTCTTTTTTTTTTTTATTTTTTGGGGTTTTTTTCGGGTTACACCCATTTGATGCTCAGGGGTTACTCCTGGCTAAGCGCTCAGAAATTGCCCATGGCTTGGGGGGACCATATGGGACGCCGGGGGATCGAACCCCGGTCCTTCCTTGGCTAGCGCTTGCAAGGCAGAGACACCTTACCTCTAGCGCCACCTCTCCGGCCCCTAAATAAATACTTCTAATAATGAAACATACTCTGCTAGTCAAGTTGATGTTCTATTTATCTTCAAGAAGAATAAGAAGGGGGCGGGCAGTGGCGCTAGAGGTAAGGTGCCTGCCTTGCCTGCGCTAGCCTTGGACAGACCGTGGTTCGATCCCCCGGCGTCCCATATGGTCCCCCAAGCCAGGAGCGACTTCTGAGCGCATAGCCAGGAGTAATCCCTGAGCATCACCGGGTGTGGCCCAAAAACCAAAAAAAAAAAAAAAAAAAAAAAAAAGGTGGTGGGGGAGGGGGGGGGAGAAGAAGAAGAAGAAGAAGAAGGAGGGGGAGGGGGGGGAGGAGGAGGAGGAGGAGGAGGAGGAGAAGGAGGAAGAAGAAGAAAGGAAGGAAGGAAGGAGGGAGGGAGGGAGGAAGGAAGGAAGGAAGGAAGGAAGGAAGGAAGGAAGGAAGGAAGGAAGGAAGGAAGGAAGGAAGGAAGGAAGGAAGGAAGGAAGGAAGGAAGGAAGGAAGGAAGGAAGGAAGGAAGGAAGGAAGGAAGGAAGGAAGGAAGAAGAAGACGATGACATCCCTGGTAATGTGAGAAAAATACAAAACTGCTACACTAAGTGTTCTCTCTTCCTTGGCCTCCAAAAATTGTGTTCCTCATGGCAGTGTTTTCTAAGATGGATATGATCATCCCCTGGGAAGCTCTAGTGTTGGGGTGAATGTTGTGAGGGAGTTGGAAGTAATAGCCTTGGTACAACTGGGGGATATTTTCAGTTCATTGACTAAAAAGAAGGTAAATTTCCCAGGGTAGTGCTGAGAATTTTCTTTCTTTCTTTTTTTTTTTTCTAAAAAGGTGGTGATGGACCACATAAGTTTGGGAATTCCACTTCATTAACCATGTCAACAGCTACCCTCAAAAATGAATTATCTAGGGGCGGGGCGATGGCGTAGAGGTAAGGTGCCTGCCTTGCCTGCGCTAGCCTAGGACGGACCTCGGTTTGATCCCCCAGCGTCCCATATGGTCCCCCAAGTCAGGAGCGACTTCTGAGCGCATAGACAGGAGTAACCCCTGAGCGTCACCGGGTGTGCCCCCCCCCAAAAAAAAGAATTATCTAGTACATTTTATAATACAATCAATAAAAAACACAGAAGAATAAAATAAGTTTTGTGGCTACTGTAATTGAAAATCAAATAATAGTAAGCTTTCAAGTACAGCTTGACCTACATGTACATGATACCATTAGGAATGTAAATCCAGGTCTCTAAAATTTGATTTATTCTGCCTTTTATGTACCTGCTAATATTATCATGCAAAAAAATCCCAAGGTCATGTTTTGGTTATTTGTGTCCTCATATCACATAATCTTCAGGAAGATATTTATATCTCAACATTCCCAGAAGGAAAAATCTGTATACTTGTTCTGCATATAATGCTATTTCTTTACCATTTAGAACTCTAAATCTACCTAATTGTTCACTGTTTTTTGAAGCCTAAAATAAAGTCCAGCATATGCATATGATGGTCACTTTGATTGGCTGGAATTGTTTTAGTAGTTTTGGGCATTCATATTTTTTAAAAATAATAATCATATGCCATGTTTTAATGTTATGTACAATTTTGTGTGAAATTAGTTTATTTGATATTTGTACATATTACAGTATCGATAAAGAAAATAAATACTAAAGGATATTTTGTACAAAAATAAATGACTCCTTTCCTTCAATGCTAATTGAATCTCATTTTTCTGTGAAGACTTTGCTGGTCAGGACCAAACATTTTTATTCCTTTCTTTGTCATTACTCTACATTACTCACATGCCATTCACATATTCTCTGAGACCAATACTATTAGTGGATATGTGAAGCATTCCTGCTGCAGGATCTTCTTGGAAGATCAACCTGCAATCCAATGTCAGACTCCAAGAAAGATGATATTGCTGAAGAATTTTGAATTTTAAGTTATAGTCAATGCCCTTAGCACATGTTTATTTATATATGTATATATATATATATATATGAAAAAATTTACTTTCTATTTCTAAGAAAATCTGATCATGGTGAAAAGGGGACTTCAGTTATTAAAAACTCAGGCATTTCTTCCTTTAATAGTTAAGGGGATCAGTCTATGAAAATGTCATAGCTGGAATCTGGATTCAAGTACTAATTCTGCCAGTTAGAAAAATTATTTCATCATTCTGTGTTTCCATTACCACCCAAAGGGAAAAGGTGATATTGAAGATACTATCTTTATACCTATTCAATTATGAGATCTGACAAAGAAAGTGTGGAGTGTTTTGCTGACAAGTAAGCACTAAGATAATACTGATCATTGCTGTTACCCATGAACCATATTTCACAGGGGCAGCCTTTCCAGATGGAGACACAGATCTTAGACCCAGCAGGGCTGCTTCTCAAGGAACTGGCTACTTTTCTGTGAGTCCGAACTTTGCTACTATTGTCTCTCCTTTTCTCCCACCTTCACTATAATATAAAAGAGGGCACTATATGCACTATATTCACTTTAGTTCCCAAATTCATCTCAGGTACAGTCATGACATTAAAATAAATTTTAGGCTCAACTCAATCAACTCAATCAACTCTGATCAATTTCCAGAGATTTCTGTTTGATATGACCTCGTCAATGATCAATCTGTTCAATCTGTTGGATTTTTTTAAATCCTATCAAAAGAGTTTGAGAAACTTGTCAACCAGGCCCATGGTGAATTAGTGATTGAACCCAAGCTTGGAATCCAGGTCATCTCTCCTTGAAAGTCCTTAAGTCTTATCCTATATCATGACTCTATTACTAGACTATCACTCCTAGGAAAATAAGCTCTAACTTGAGTTTTCTACTTGTCCATGAAGAAACTGAAGTAAAAATGAGTTAGTTCAACCATCTAAGATCATTCAACATATAAGTAAGGCAATTTTAGAACACCAGTTGTTCCAACTTAAAAGCCTACATTTCTTGCCCTGTTAGCCTGTTTTTCACTCCTGATTACAAAAAGACACTATCTTCATCCCTAAAGTAATTGAAAATAGAGTCATGAAGTCAAACTGAAAGTGAAATAATAGGGTCACACACTAACCTGCTTGTGAACTTGAACTAAAATTCAAGATTTTACTTTTTTCTATCTTGTGCCCCTTGGCAGCACCTGCTGCAACCTGGCACCTTGGTCATGATCAGATGTAGGTGAAAATTGTTGAATATGTGAAGCCTTTCTCCCTGCACTCACTTCTTTTCTTACTTTCCCTATCAAACGGTACCCCAGCATAAGCCCAGCATCTATCCAGAATCCTCTCTTTCCAGAAATAAATGAGACTTGACCCCAAGTCAAATTTAAAATATGGCCCCTGTTTTTACAGCTTCAGTAGAGATCACAGAATCTATTGAGTATGAATACACTGTTTGTTTTGCTTCTTTGCTTTCTGTTTGCCATTGGAAAAGTCCATTAGTTTGAATGACATGACTAAACAGTCAAAGAGACAATAGTTGATGTGTTAATACCTCTTAGGTAAATACCATTTGCTATTGTCATCACTGAGACTTTCAGAGAAGTGGCACCATTTCTTGTTCGGGACTGTCTTCTTGTCAGCTCTGTCTTTCAACAACCTGAAAGGAAAGCCAGGTTTGGAGACGAAAATTTGAAAAGGATTGATGAGCAACAGAGAATAATAAAGTATGAGAAAGGATGATTAATAAAGAGAAGCAGAGTGAAATAGAAAAATACAGATACGTGCACATGCACACAAACCATCTCATGTATACAGAGTAAAGCAGAAAAGAAAAACAGGAGTGCTGGAGATGAATAGAATCTTTTACAAGGTTCCATGTTTTTTTTTTAGTGTTCCTATTTTTATTTGTTTTGTTTTTGTTTGTTTTAGTCCACATCCAGCAATACTTGGGGATTGCTCCTGATGATGCTTAGGGGACCATATAAGATACTAGGGATTGAACCATTGAAAGCAAAAATGCTCAACCCACTGTACTATCACTCCAGCCCTGTCTTGTACTCCTCCTTTAACAATGTTAGGAACCTACTTAGTTATCCTCTTGCAATGAGTGGGTCTGACTCTATCATTCTGGTTCCATACCTGCTCTCTCACTAATGCCTCAGATGTCTATTTCTTTTCCTCCTTAATCCAGCCAGAAGCCAGAAAGGAAATAATGTTGGTTGGATTACCAAAATCTACATAAGGACATTACTTAACATCCCCTTGGGAGTCAGGAAGAGTGAAATATTTCTTGATTTTGTCTCCACGCAGGACATGCAAGATCCTTGGGATAATGAGGAATTTGGGGCCAGGAAAACATAGATTGGAGTGAATATATTTATAAATAGAAAAATGGATTTACCATTCTAAGTATGAGAGTCTTGGGTCCTTAAAGCAATTGTCTTGCACACTTGTGATGTAGACTTGTACAAAAATAATCTTCTAGCTCTAAATGTCTCAGGGTTCTGGTTTTAAGGATGAGGTCCCAGCTCCTCTTTGAAATTTTATGTCTGACTAATTATAATCAGACATAATTGAATATAAGTTGAAATGACTAGGAGTATACATGTTGGCTATCATTATGTTCCCAAATTAGACGTTAAATACTCTATTTAAGTTGTCACGAATTCCTTAATTTTGTTTGGCGCTAAGTTCTTTTCATCACAAAAGAGATGATGGAACATTATGACTCAGAGCTCAGCTTTGGACTCTGAGAGAGGTTCAAATGTCAGGTCTGCCTTATAACAGCCAGAGAAGATTATTTACTTCTTTAAGCATTTTTTCATCTGTAAAATGAAAATATTAACAACTTGTATGAAATTATAATAAAAATTATAATTTAATAAAACTATTAATAATTATATAAACACGATAAAGTATAGGATAATAAAAATATTAGAATCCATCTACTAAAGTTTTATAAGACCCTTGAAATGAAGAAACTAGAAAGGTAGAAATTGAGCAGTATGTCCAGTGACATAGAAGAAGCCAAAACAGAAAGAAAACAGTCTGACCTCCTCAAGATTGTTATGAAAGCCCTTATTAGAGCTTTCAAGGGCCTAACTCTCAGGGTGATATTATAAAGGGAGAATAAAAGAAGATTAAGCCTTTCATCTTCGGGAACACATGTAGATTGAAGGATGAAAAGATTAAGAGCGGAAGTGTCAGTACACATAAAAAAAAAAAAAAGAAATTGGTTGCAGAAAACAAGGGAGAACGATCTTTTCCTCCAAACTATGGAGGGAGTGACACCAGTGTCAAAAAATCATAAAAGCTTAAATATTGAAATTAATAAAAAAAATCATAAAGGCAAAAGATAAATCTTGGAACTTGAAAGTAAAAGGATACTTCATTTATTCAGCAAGTAGCAAAACAGTCAGACACCTACATGAGGCATATGCTAGATATAAGCATATGTCGATGAACATGGCAACCAAGATCCCTGCTATTCAGGATCTTACAATGTAGCAAGGATAAGAAATTCTATAGAGTCAAATAGTTAAAATTAAAGTATAACTTTAGATAGTCTTAAATTCTGATAAGATATAGTGAGTATCCTATAATAGAAATAGACAGGTAGATGAATAGTTGGTAGCGGGGGACATACCTGGTAGTGCTCAGAGCTCTGCACTTGGGGATCACTCCTGGCAAGGCTCAACCTATATGTGGTGCTGGAAATTAAATCAGGGCCCATTGCATGCAAGGCAAGCTCCTTATCCCTTCATTATCTCTCTGGCCTAGGAAAAGTAACTTTTTTTTTACTGAGATACACTTAACTAGAAGAATCAATTATGTGAAAATCAAATGTACATTTAGACAGAAAAATCGTGAAAGAAAGATCCCTAAGACAGGGATAAATTTTATTGTGACCTTTCAGAGCATGTTCAGAAACTGGAAATATAGTTAATAGGACTAAAACATATGTCTTGTTTATACAGAGCCTGAATCCCATTCCTTCTCAAGAGGTCAAAATCATGTCCTTTTTAAGTGCTACCATATATAACACCCTAGTGGCAAAATTTTTTATTGTTCTTATTGTTTTTATTGTTTGTGATGTGGACAGAGATTATGGTTAATGGATGAGAATTCAGTTGTAAAGAAATAGAGATTTACAATGTATGTTCTTATTCATTAAGGAAGGAAATGGTATGAAAGTCACTTATAACAAGATAGAAATGCTAATCTTCCTATCTTTCATTCCTCCTTCCATTTCAGTAATCTCCTTTCCAAGGCAACACGTTCATCTAAAAAGACACAAACTTGGAATATTTATATTAATGATCCTAGGGTATTGGGGGGTGTAGGTGTGGAGATAAAACTAATCAAATCTTCCCACTCTGTAGCTCAATTGACAGTTCAAACTTTTTATACTTGGCAGAGCTTCACCATTCCAGCAAACACAGCAATATTTGCTTTAGAACTTTACTTATTTATTTTATTATCTACAATTCAGGTTCACTAATGATTTGTAAGGCTCATTGGATCTTATTTCACTGTTGGATAGTTTTTGTTTTGTTTTTGTTTTACTATTGAACAGTTTTACTCACTATACTTTATAACCATATATATTTTTCTCTTTTTTATTTTAATCAAAGTGGATTACAAATCTTTCACAGTAATATTTTAGGTACATGGTGATAGTGAATCAGGGGTGTTTCCACCACCAATATTGTCCTCCCTCCACCCCTGTTCCCAGCATGCATCCATATTTCCCTATTTCAACCCCCAGGCTGCTAGTATAGGTGGTCCTCTCTGTGTCTATTATGTTGTGAATTGGGTATCAATTCTGTTGTTGTTGTTAACTTTGGATTTGGTGCTTAAGTTTGAACCTTTTTTTATTTCTACTTAATGTTCATATGACCGTTTGGTCTTGGTACTCTCCATGTTTCCCCTCTATTTGTGAGGCAGAGCAAGATGGTTCCAGTTGTGTGGTTCTGTTTAAAGGAAAGAAAAAAATAATAAAATAATAATAAAATGGGGCAAAAATCGAACAAGCAAAAAATGAGAGGAGTTCTTCTAGACGCAGTGGTCCTCAAACTATGGCCCGTGGGCCACATATTGTATGTGTATCTGTTTTGTTTCTTCATTGCAAAATAAGATATATGCAGTGTGCATAAGAATTCGTTCATAAATTTTGTTTTTACTATAGTCAGACCCTCCAATGGTCTGAGGGACAGTGAACTGGCCCCCTGTTTAAAAAGTTTGAGGACCCCTGTAAGAGGCTATATCTATCAGTTTAAGAGCAGAGAGGTAAAAGGATGAAAAACATAACAACAGTACAAAAATATATAAAATAAAATAAAAGATAAAAAATCAAACAAAAACTTAAAAAGCACCAGAGCAATATACACAACAGCCATACAATAACCACAGTCCTGAAATAGAAAACAAAACAAAGCCCAAAAGAAAGGAAAAGAAACAGCAACAGACAACAACAATAACAAAACTTAAAAACATTTTTTTGATTTGTGCTTCTCTATTTTTTTCTTGCATAGGCACAGTAAATATTAGGGAGATTAGAAAGGGAATTCCCTTGGCCTAAGAGAGACAGGGTTTCTCCACCTTTGAAATATACTGTCATGGGAATAACTATAGGCTCCGTACATGCTCTTTTACTCTCCCCTGGGTCCTTCTATAGTGTCTGGGAACTTTCTGCTCTGTCGTGGGTGATAAAATCATGCCTTGGTAGCTAGAGATCTTGATATTTGCACAGGTCAAAGGATGGAGCCTAGGATGAAGACTTTCTTAATGGTTCTCGGAGTTGTGATCCATCACTATTATTTTAATCAGACTTCTCTAATTGGTGGTCTTGGTTTTTGCCCCAATCATAGGACGAACCCTAGGATAGAGTCTTTCATTATGTTTCCCGATGATCTGCTCAGTTGCAGTTGTTTCAGTCAGACCTCTGGAATTAGAGATCTTGGTTGTTGTACATATCATAGGCTAGGGCCTAGACTAGGGTCCTTTTTTATTGGTCCCAGGAAGAGTTCTGCCCAGTCATGATTACCAGAGTCAGTCTTCTGTATATAGTGAACTTGGCTTTTGTACATATCAGAGGATGACATGTCTTCTGATTTTAACTTATCTTTAGGAGGTGAGATAAGACTACGTGTCTTAGACCAAGTTGTTGCTATTTCCTCTTTGTCAGGATGTCACATCAAAACCAGCATATGTTGGTTTTATAGCAGTATTAGGAATGTCCCAGAGGGAGATTGGGCTGTGGGGCTGTGGCAGAAAGCTATGTCAATTCTATGTCTGAGATCTCATATACCCTTATATCTAAACCCATACTCACAGGTTATATTCTAATGCAGTGAGAGCTACTGCCCTATATTACTTACTAAGATTCCAGAAAATTTCCATATCTTCAACAAAATAACCGCTATCTATTTCTCAATTGTGAATGTTGTAAATAAGAAACTAAACTTGATTATATAGTGTTAATTAAATTGAAATATCTATGTGTAGCTAATGTCTATGGTTTGGATAGATACATAGTTAAAATTAATAGAATTCTTAGTTTCAAAGAATTAACTTTGAAGTGTTTACCGAGTAGTATTACTGAGAAAAGCATAAGTACAAACAAAGAAAAATCAGGTCACTGAGGGAATTTTTTCTCAATGAGACAAAAAATGAAATAGATTCAAATATGACCAAATTTGATGGCATGAATATCATCTGAATACTAATTTAGCCCAGTTGTGAAAATAGCATTTTTAAATAGAATAATTTTTTGTTCATTTGTTTGTTTTGGGGCCACATCTGGTGGTTCAGGGGTTACTCCTGGCTCTATGCTCAGGATTGCCTGGCAGTGGTCAGGGGACTATAAGGGATTCTGGGGATAGAACTCAGGTCAGCCACATTCAAGGCATCAATCTACTCACTATGCTATTGCTCCAGTCCCACAAGTAGAATAGTTTTATTTAAGGAAATTTATTTAGATAAATGTAAGAGGCAGAAACTAATTGAAAGGAAATGAGAGGGAAAGAGAGAGAGAGAAAGAGATATTCAAAAGAGAGCATGAGTTCCTCAAAAGGGCAAAGGCTGAAAATAACACTTTTTCAGGATCCAAGAAGTCAATCTAAAATTTTCAATTCTAAAAATGATTACTTTTCTAAATATTCTAAAAAGTCTGATTTTATGAAGTTTTTTTCTAAATATATTTTTCCTGCTGCATTTATTTTCTTTTTCTTAATATATTTTCCTTTACTTAAACATCTTGATTACAAATATGATGTGATTAGGTTTCAGTCATGTAAAGAACACCCCCTTTCACCAGTACAACATTCCCACCACCAATGTCCCAAATCTCCCTCCATCCCACCCTACCCCCACCTGTACTCTAGACAGGCTTTCCAGTTCCCATGATTATGGTAGTTCTCAGTGTAGTTATTTCTATAACTGCAATCACCACTCTTTGTGGTGAGCTTCATGAAGGGAACTGGAAGTTCCAACCCTCCTCTCATTGTCTCTGAGGATTGTTGCAAAAATGACTTTTATTTTTCTTAAATCCCATGATGAAGTTTTAATTGGTGAAAAACCACTGTTGTCAAATCTGCTTCGGAAATTGAGAATATTTTTCTCTCAGAGACTGGCATTGTACATCATCACCATCAATGGTCTGAGAAATTTACAGTAAAAAGCTTTATAAATCATTGTCCAACTCAATATCTTTACAACATTTTTAACCATAAAACTCTACATGCATGTGTAATCGTAGCATTCTAAGTAACAAACAAAATAGTCAAATTCAGGGAAAAAGAGATCTAGAAAAGCAATATCAGCTTCTTTTTTCTTCAAACTAACCAGGTGGCTTTGAGAAGGCAACTTAACATTTTTTACTTTTATTTTCCTCATTTGAAAACTGGAGATAATTATCTACTATGGACTTGCATCAATATTACATTTAACAACATATTCAAAGAACATATCACTTTCTGGAGCTAAGTTGATGTCTTGTAACAATTAGATATAATTTGGGGGGGGGATTTTGGGCCACACCCAGGAGTGCTCAGAGGTTACTCCTGGCTCTGCACTCAGAAATTACTCCTGGCAGGCTCAGGGGACCAAATGGTCCAGGATGCCAGGAACTGAACCCTGGACCTTCCTGGGTAGTCCCTGGGCAAGGCAAATGCACTGCCACTGTGCTATTACTCCGACTCATGTATGATTTTAACTTATTATTTAAAACATTAAGTGACAGGGTGATAGACTTTTTGATTCCCAAGAAAAAATGCTGCATGAATTAAGTGACTCATTTATTGTCCTGGAGTATTTCCAAATGTGCTGGAAATGTATTGTGTTGGAAACCTGGATATGAAAATATTTTTCCACTTTTATTTGTTTAACATTTACTAATAATGTATACTCACTAATAATATGTACTCACCAGTGTTTAATGCCTCCCTAAAATTTATTATCACCATAATAGTCAAAGGAATTTTTATAATCTAGATCTTGGAGCATGTTACCATACTTTGGTTCCCCCAGGTCAATCAGAATGAAAGCTAAAGCCTTTGTCATGGATTCTGTTCTACAAAATCTGATTTGCTAATCTCTCTCCTTTATCATTTCTTACTATTGACTATTCTTGTGTACAAGCAGACAATTTCTAGTTACTTGGATATTAGGAAAATAGAACCTCAAGATCTTTGCAATTGTACATCCTTCAAGCAAAGCATTGGCACAGTTTCTTTCCTTATATCTACTGATCTTTACTCAAATGTTTCCTATATATTTTGTGTTCCTCTTGGCAAACTTGTTTAATTCAATTTAAACCTACCATATACCCCCCACCATAAACACTGATATTCTCTGTTCTTTCTTGTGCCACAATTCTTTACTACACATTGTATATGCTGTATTTGGGTGGTGGTTTCCTGTGCCACACCCGGTGATGCTCAGGAGTTACTCATGGATATGCACTCAGAAATCGCTCCTGGCTTGGGGGACCATATGGGACACCAGGGATGGAACCAGGTTCATCCTGGATCAGCCGTGTGCAAGACAAATGCCCTACCACTGTGCTACCACTCTGGCTCCTATATGCTGTATTTTACTTGTGTTTTGTTTCTGCTCTATTTACATTAATTAGGCATAAACTTCTTGAGAGCAGATTTTTTTTTCTACTTTGCCTGGCACAGAGTTGCATTTTTGAAACCAATAAATTCTTGTTGCATAAATAAATGTAGGCACATCATATAGTTTGTGGCTTTGGACTAAGTGCATTCCTTTTAAACCCAGGTTTGGATTATTTGTTGAAGCATGAAACACACAATTACAAGAAGGTCTTTGTGATTTTTATTAGCCTTTTCTGAGACTATCAAACAAAATATATTTTGAAAAATACAGCTCTTTCATAAAACAGGAATACTCATGTGGAATTTAGCAGTTTAAAGGGCAAGTTTTCTGATTAAAAAAATAGTGGCAGGTGAAGTTACTTCCCATAAATTGTCAATCCAGAAGCCTGATTTGAAGGAAAGGACTAAGTATATGGATAGCTATAGAAATAAAATCCCAATGTAACTAAGCTTGTGAAGGCCCATACATTTCTTTGGTTCACAAGGAACAGTTCAAAATGTTTTTATTATATTTTATATTTCTTACCTCAGAAGTGAAATTCTGATCACCAGTGCTGAGAATAAATCTGATATCAAGCTTCTTATCATATTCTCTTTTTTCATATAGTAAATCCATCCCATAGATTCATATGGAGTATCTATTGCACCTCTAAAACCAGATATAGTCCTCACACATATGGTCCATACTGTGTACAAAATAGGCACTCACAAATTTATTTTACTATAAAGGTAATAGTAATATTGCCTTTCCCACTGTCATTTACATTTTCCTATATTTCATTTCAAAAACACAATTGAAAGACTAAAATCTAATATACATAAAAGCCTTATCAAAAATACCTCAGTATTTTTCAAAAAAGAAAAATATAAACCAACCCCCAAATACTAAAACTTAAGAACTGTTTTACATTAAATAGCAATTTACATATATAAACATATTCATAATCTTCATTGGTTAAAATAAGTCAAAGGTTCATTACTGGCTTCTTGTACCGAGTAAGTCTCACAGTTCCTAATGAGGCAACAAATTTATTATCCAACATATATTGACTTGCAGAACTTAACAGCCTGTCTGGTTTCATTTCAGCGCAGGTAAGAAGGCAAATAAAGAGTCTCACAGTAAACTGTTCATGTAGTGGATAGTATTTCCTTGAAGTCTGAGCTGTTTTGCTGCTATTCCAGTGAAGAAAAGATTTACGTTCCACTTATAGGTATGGTCTCCCAATCCATGGAGTCTTCCAGAAGACATTTATTCATTAATTCATAAATTAATGAATTAACCACCTGTCTTGTGCGAGGCACTGAAAAATCAATGTTGATAAGATAAAGTTTCTGCCTTCAAAGATTTTAGAGTCTAGCAAGGCAAAAACTTGAGAAAGAAACAGCATATTCACATAAAAATGCATAAACTGGGTCATTGCTGCTTAAAAGTCAAGTTCAAGAAGCTATAGGTACATCTGAGGAAAACAGGGCCTTGTTCAAGCTCCACCAAGTCAAATATTTGGAAGCTCCCAATGATGAGAGTCTGTTAAGTCTTAAAGTCTCAGCAATACATTTACTGTCTCACCTCAGGTTCCCCGGAAAGCTACAAATAAGAGCCCTTTAGTTTTCAGAATTGTCAGAGATCACACAACATTCAACAGAGAAAAGCTTCTTTGTGTGTCTTTCTAAAGGGGTGTTTCACCTGATGCTGGGCTTTTGCTCTCCCTTTCAACACTGTAATAGGAAATACTCTGTTCACACTCCACGTTGGCATGGCTCAGTTGCCTTGGAGTTCCAAGTCACGAACAGCACATAGAAAAATTCATCAAACTCAAATCAAGATAATAGAAGTATATGCCGAGAACTTAACACTCCAGCTAATGTAGCAGGAACCCTGTGCCAAAAAAATATTATTTCCAACAAAGTTATCTGCAGAGCTGTTCCTGTATTTACACTTCAGACCCACTTACTGTCTGTAATGGTTGTTTATTCCCATGAGAAATGTGCAAAAAGAACCAAGGGAAATTTAGTAGAATGTGAGTGACTTACAGGTTATGGGAGGGTTAAACTCAGAGAAGGATTTAGCTACCTCAGATGATGAACAGGGAAGGAACAACAGAGAGCAAATTAGTAGATGTACGTAATCACACATTTCAGATGCACAAACATTCCCATGTTTACACCAGGTCAAATACCTGGATGCTTGATTCATTCTGTGTAAAGTATAATCAGATGCTGGGAATGTCTCATAGTTCTTTTGTTTTGCTTGGGAAGCAAAGTGTGTCTTGAATGCAGTAATATCTTCACCGCATAGGCAAGCTTTGGGCTGCCTCATTGAAAGTCTGCTCAGTGTCCTCAGTAACAGTTAACTTGACAACAAAGACTAATACCTCTGTGTAAGGGACCAAGCCAAGCAAAAATAAAAATCACTCTTTCTAAAGGTCATGTATCTCACTAAGGTGGTGTTCCAAGTTTATCATCAATAATTATTCTCATTATAATTAAGACAAATTCTACATTCTTCTTATTTCCAGATTTCTGAATATGTTTGTTACAAACACTTTTAGCCTTTAACAATGAATGTTCGATTTTGCTGTGTAGAACATGGTGATCAGCACTCTTTCATTGGTAAAGAAAACTGTGTTTTCTTAAAATAACATCTATATGTTATTGCTCAAGATCAAGAGACAAGAAAGAAGAGATAGCTAAGGACATTGGGAAGCACAGCAGATAAATTGCAAAAGGGAACTGAATGGTCAAATTCTGTTTAATAGTGTCAGAGGTTCCTGTTCTCAGATTATAGGTTCCAGTGGTAAATGTACAGGTAACTTAGAACAATTCAATGAGTCCATTCCCAACTCCTTAGGAACAATAGATTCCTGAGTTGATGTCTATTTTATTTTTCATTCTTTTCTCATTTCTTTTTTATTTTTAATACAAAATTCCTATGGAAGCAAATCTAGATAGCATACTCTATTCACTTTGAGATGAGTTCAGATGAAATAGGAAAGATATGATTCACAAGTAGAAAAATTGTAAGAATTAGCTGCAAAGAAAAATTGTAGGAGGCTAGAGAAGATAATTCAGTGAATAGATAGAACTTTTGCCTTACATGCCACCAACCTAGCTTTGATTCCTGGTAACCTCTATGGTTCCCCAGGCACCACCAGGAGTGACGCCTGAGCACAGAGCCAGGAGTAGGCCCTGCGCCATAAGGTGTGGCCAAAAAATCAAAAAGAAGAAAATATCATTATAATTTCCCTTCTCTTCTCTCTTTGTCACTCTTACATGGACAGATACACACACACACACACACACACACACACACACACACACACACACACACGCACGCACACCACACATATTCTTCTCTGGCTGAAATTAGCAGAAACTATAACATAATATAATTTGTCTGTAATGCAAGAGAAAACATCTTCTGTTATAGTTTCTGCTACATTACTATATTTAATTTATCATATCTTTGTTCTATTTGTCCTAATATTTTTTAAATGTTAAATAAGTTAGTTTTAAAGTCGTGCTTTTTTATCTCTCTAGGACTAAAATATCATGTGTCATTTTTTTGTTTGGAGAATAAATCTCAACTGGCCAACATAATTGCTCTCAGTCATGAAATTTTGCCCCTTAGTGGACACTTGGAAAGACCTGGAGACATATTTTGATTGTCTCAATTTGTGGAATGTCAGTGTTTACTAGTATCATTTAGCTTGAGGCCATTAATTTTGCTAAACATCCAACAATGTATAGGACAACTGAACAATGTACCACAAAGAATTATTTAATCAAAAATGTCATATGTGCCAATGATGGACTCTAGTAATGTAAAGGATAATTCATCATCTCTTCTCACTTATTTTAAAGCAATGAGGATAATAACCAAGACTTGACACTCCCTCCCCCCTCTTTTTTAAATAATTGGTTGGGAGAAAAGGTGACAAATGTAATTGTTTGTAACCTTTTATAGGGAAGGGAGAAGATAGCCTTGAAATCAAATAAATTGTTCCCAAATAAGTACCATGCCCTCTCCCCATTATTCTTCTCACTTATTTCAACAAAGAAAGTCCTGTGATAATGCATTGGTTATAGTCACCCTAGATTTGAGGTGTCTCTTTCTCCATTCACTGGCTCCTCTGCTTCCTGTGATCCATTGGAGTCCCTACAGTATATCCCTCTTGATGAGACTATGTGGATGCTTATGTTACCTTTTCCTAAATCATTTTGCATAGAAAAACATTTAATGCCCTCTGATATTTTTTCCTTTTTCATAGCAAGAAACACAAGACTGCAAAAACCAGCTCTTCTTGCATCAGAAAAGAGCTTCATGATAGAGGCAAAAACAAGTCCTAACCACATACAGCATCATATTTCACAGAAAACTGTGTACATTTGTTCCCCATATAGAACATACTTCAAAGTAGCAAAATAATTTTATCAACTGTAGTGTTCCTTCTTCCCATTAGAAGTCGATTTCCCCCCCATCATGGTACATAAATATCAGAGAAAAGTAGTCTTTGAAATATTTACGTCCAGGAGTTCTTGGTCTATTAGCATCTAGTTGTATTTGTGTTTGTGTTCAAAGTGTTGGCAGTTTCAGTTTTCATTTTCTCTCCATCCACGTGCATTCTTCCCAAATTTATATACCAGTCTTCGTCCATCCACACGTTCCAGAATTTCTCTTTTGTAGTAGTATCTGTAATAGAGAACATTGCAAGAGGAAGTAGGTCAGGCTGAAGCTGGGGCTGCGGCCTTATCATATGTTGAGATAGGAAAGGCCTCACCTCATCGCTCTGCTGAGTTTCTCATAGGTCATACTGCTGTTGTTTTTCTTTTTCCCCCATAGCTGAGCCACAGCCTCTGATTTTAAGAACCTGAAGATGCCTTCAGACCGGTCTTCCCATTTGATTAACCCTGGATTCTTGTCTGGATTCAGAAGAATGTCTCGGATGAATTCCCATAAATGGGTTCCTCTGGGATCTGAGGAAAAGTCCCCAATGGAGCTTATTAATAACAAAGTCATAATAAAAAGGAATAAATAAATAAGCAAGAGAGAAAGAGGAGAAAATCCATCAAATTAAAACCTTATTTTCCTCTTCCTCCCAGACCACAGCGATGAGACCAGAATACAGAATCCCCAAATATAGGACATATTTCAAAAACCACATGAGAATAAGTGAACACTTTTAAAGATTTATCTTATACATCAAGAAACAAAGGCATAGAAAATTTCACATAACCAAAGAAACAGTTATTAAGTGGCAAATGAAAAATAAATAGGTTTCCTATTCTAGGGTTAGTATCTTTTAAATATGTTTCAAAAGCAGCTGCTTATTATTTATTTTAACAACTTCTCAGGGAGCAACTTTCAAGCAATTTTATTTAGTATTTAAACTAAAATTTTTCACCCACACAGAAATCAGAGTCTGGAATTTAATGTCTAGGATGTATTGGAGAGGATACTGCACAAAGATTGAGGGGAATGATTTGAAAATGAAGTTTTTTTTAAATTAATATCTTTATTTAAACACCTTGATTACAAATACGATTGTAATTGCGTTTTAGTCATGTAAAGAACACCCCCCTTCACCAGTGCAACATTCCCATCACCAATGTCCCAAATCTCTCTCCTCCCCACCCCACTCCCACTTGCACTCGAGATAGGCTTTTTACTTCTCTCATTCATTTACATTGTTATGATAGTACTTAATGTAGTTATTTCTCTAACTCCATGCATCACTCTTTCTGGTGAGCGTCATGTTGTGAAAATGAAGAAGTTACTTGAATGAGATTCACAACTAAGCCCAATCTTGTTCCCTAGACTGTGGTACACAATCTTGCCCCCCACCACCACCATCTCAGGAGTTGTGCTGTCTTTTCAGACACTCCTTCAACCCTCAACTCCATGTCTTGGAAATTTTATACATCTTCAGGTTTATTACTAAAGGAAATACAGCTATTAAAGAACACTGTAACATCTTAATAATAATAATGGACAGGGAGTAGGGAGAAGAGAGAGAGCTCAAAGAGCTGGAGTGCATGTCTGTCATGTGCAAGGTCCAAGACTCAGTTCCCAGCATCACGTGCCCCTTTCTAACATCACAGACCACAAATGGCCCAGATGGATACCCACAGTACCACAAGGCCAAAGCAACACTACATTACCAGGCTTGAGATCCTGTCAGGCCTTTCTATTGAATCAGTTAGTATTACCACTACTTGAGATCACTGAGCACAGGTAGAGGGGACCCCCTCAAAACATAATATAAGTTATTTCTTAGAATAATATTGCCACATCGAATTGTCAGCAAATAAAAAATAGTAACATGTTTTTGATGTTTCCAATATTTCTCCTCCTCCAGCTATTTATTTTTCTGGAGAGAAAGAAAGCTCTACTGCCAAGATTGCAAAAATAAAATCGTATTAAACTGATGTTTTCTTTTGTAACTAAATATGGCAATATGAGGTAGAAATAGCCTTGAGTCTCCAAACTTAGAAACAATTTAAAGATACTTAGTTCAAATTGGGATAAGAAAACCAGAGACAGCAAATAGAAGTAGTGTTTGTGTAAAATCTAGGGGACTCCAGTTATATCCAACTTGAAGAAAAGGATCAAGAGCCAATGAACTTACTGTGCTTTTTGGTGTGAGACTTTGCAGGGTGGTCCTGCTCCTTCTTCATATCAGGTGACTCTACTAAAGAGAAAAATGACAGTCACTTAGTTTAGCCATGTTCATAGTTACCATTTGGATTTATTACCCATTCAATTACTCAACATTTTTCAAGCACACAACATGCTTGGCACTGTCTTGGTGATATGACTTTGACCACATGAGATGCTAGGAGCCATGAAGAAAAGTAGTGTAGAGTAAGAAATGAGGATAGCAGCATGGGCATGAACATGATATGCAAAACCAGATGATCATGGAAGATCTAATAAGGGACAGATAGATGTAAGGGAGACAGACACAAAATTTGTAGATGAGTCTTTTGATTAGTTTTTGGGTCACACCCGGTAGTGTTCATGGGTTACTCCTAGCTCTGCACTCAGAAATCGCCCCTGGCAGGCTGGGGGACCATATGGGATGCCTAGAATCGAACCGATTCCTTTCCGGATTGGCCACATGCAAGGCAAACACCCTACCTATGTGCTATTTCTCTAGCCCCAGATGAGTCTTCATTAATGAGAATACTTAAATTTAAAGACCTTGTGGTTGTTGAGTGTCCACAGTACAAGGACACCAGTGGGACTGTGGGCAAGGAGCTGTGTCTCAGATCCAGAAGATCTGGTAAGAAGTCTTTAGAATTTTAGTTTCTATTTTGAAAGAGTGAGATGTGAAGCCAGTGTGAGACTAGGTCATTGAAAGGGTTGTTGTTCTTTTTTTTTTAATACAAAAATGTAAAGGTCTATAACAAAGAAAGATGGTTTCTCAGCCAGAGGAGTGCCCTTTTTGGCATGCAAAGTTACATTTTAATCAGCCTGACAAAGGGGCCATTGACTGGCCAGAGCTAAGTACAGAGGCCCCTGGTGGACTATGGAAACAAAGATTAGTTTAACAAATGATTCATTATGGCAACCTTTAGGACTGGCAGCAAAGAAGAGGTGACAGAAGCAAATACATGAAATAAACCTTCTTTATAAAAGAAGTGAAATGACCCAGTGATCTTGAATGTGTATGTACATGTATGAATGTACAAGTTCAGTGTTGAACTCATGTAGATATTATCCCCCAAATCCCACAAGCAAAACCATTTTTGTGGCCTAGGAATATGGTTGCATGGTAAAGCACATATTCACTTACATGTGTTTGGGCCTAGACAACACCAGATTTCATAGCAAGTGCAAGTCTCTAGCACCTTAACAAATGTTAGTACTTTAACACATACTAAAACAGCAACAACAACGATTTCTTCCATTTTAAACAAAGTAATCTCTAAATACAGGCCAATGTTATTTTAAAAAATTGGGCTAGTTGGCACATTTCTTCCATGTATCAGGGCTTCCTAAAATAAAGATTATTGACCTATGTGTGACCTCCATTGAGACTTTAAAATGGGACTGCTCACAAAAAAAAAAAAAATGGTCCATGGATTCAATTGTCAAGTTGCCATGCAATATTTTTAATTTGAATACCATTACTTTCTAATGGAAAGGATTAACAATAGCTCTGGCTTATTACTATATGTACTAGACCTTCGTCTATGCCCTATCCATAAATCACTCTATTGGACATACCATTCCAAAAAGCAGGTTCAATTGTGACTCCTAATTTATAGCTGTGAAGGAGCTGAGACCCAGGGAGGTCAAATGTCTTACATAATTCACACAGCCTGAAAGTGCAGCCAGGATATGAACCCAACAGTTTGAACAGAGACTTGACTCATAACCACTACACTATGCCATGCCAAAGATGGCAATATCTAGCTGTTTTCTTCAATGTCTTTATTGCCAATAGATTGAATTCTAGAATCTATGATTAGTGGGAAAAGGCATTACAGTCTATTGATTCTGTATTACCCAGCATGTATGAACCCATTCACCTCTCTGATTACCCCACTTGCCAAAACTTAGAATGTGCCAAGTTTCTCCAAATGCCCTGGCAGAATAGAGAAGAGGGATTTTAAAAGATCTGGTGAGAAAAGAAACCTTTGAGTGATGCTTGTCTCTCCTGGCATAGCTAAGCAGGAGGGCCTGATCCTGACGTGAGTTTCTATGAAATCTGGAAGGACAAATTCACAAGAAATCCAAGAAAACACCACTCTCCCTCCCCATAGGTTTCACACTGAGGTTGCAACATCCCATCAGGATGTGACAATATTGCAACAGGTCTGACACCCACCCAGGTTTCCAAGTGATACATCACTCTAACAGGACTACGTTGTTCTACAGACAAAGAGTGGCATTTACCCAGCAGGCCACAAGTAAAGATCATTTTCAAATGGCTTCCAGGAGAGATGAAGGCCATTACTTCAGAGCCAGGGTTGAATTCAGGGAAGAAAAAAAAGTCTCTCAACTTACTGACCATCATCATTTGTATGTGCTAAGCTGATACAGTATCAATTATTGTATCTAGTCATCTTTGTGCAAACTGTAGAAATATTGAACACTTTCCTCAGAAAAAATATACCTTATGTTTACAAATCAAGAAAGTCTGTAAACAATTTCAGGAGTTTGGGACTCACCTAAGAATGCACAGAATTTACATTTAGAAAGCTCACAACCTGTGGACCTCCAGGAAATTATTTCTTTGACTGTCAACCATATAATAAGACTATATCTCCTTCCAGTTTAACACACACACACACACACACACACACACACACAGCCCAAAATCCCTAAATAAATATCTTCCTGTCATCCTAGAGAAGAATATGCATTTACATGAAGACAGTTTCCTCCGAACCCACTCCCCTACTCTTCCCAGTGTTCCAGGACAGGCTAAGGAAAGATTGACTGCATGAGCTCTAAAATCTTTTGATCTGAAACGTCAATTTGAATGATGGCCTCTACCCCCTCTGTCTTTCCCTCAACCCACCCCCCACCCCAATAAAAGTCAAAGCCTTTGAAGTGAGCCATGTGGTTAAGTGATTCACTCTTATAAAATAATGGCCTGCTCTGGGGAAGTTGTCCAACTTGGCTTTCTCTCACTCTGCTCCCAGGCACCTGAGGCCAAGGTCCGGTCTGGGCAGGGGCAGTACCCAGTTCAGGTTTACGAGGTAGGTTCCAGAGCATGACTTCAGCTAAGCTGCTTCGCAAGAAGCAAAGATTAGAAGCATTTGCATATGATTCAGCTGTGAGCCATTTCTTTACGGGATATACAAATTTCTGTGTTATAATAGACCGTGCCACCCTAGCTTTAGGCTCGACAAGTCAGTGAATAAACACATCAGGCCTGACTTGGCTTGATTGGCTTGAGGACTATCGGGCAGATCAGGAACACTGGCGGCGGCCATTTTATGAAATGGCAGATGACAGAGAAATCCAAACAAAGCCCGCTTCCCTGCCAGCCTTTATCACACAGGGCATCAGTTTAGCTTGGGCCTCGCCTTGGTTCTACTTGTAACTTGCATTTAGAGCATAGAAAGATACTTAACCACACTTAATTTAATGGGAGCTTGAAATCTAAAGGCCTATGTAGGCAGGTAGCAGAATGCTTTTGTGGGGAAGGGATTCTAGTCCTATCCTAGTAGAGATAGTAGAAATGGGCCTCTACAAGGTTGTAGTTAGCAATCCCACTGGCAGGCTATCCTACTCCAAAGAAATTACTAACCCTTGATACTCAATTAATTATTTGAGTAATACTAATTCTGATAAAGGGCCTAGTTTTCTTATCTCTTGTTTTCCAGCCTGTGTTTGTGTTACAATTGTAGGATAGGAATGAGGTACAAGAGTAGGTTGGGTGGGGTAGAGATGCAGGGACAGGATTAAAGGGGTGAAGAAGCACAAATTTATAAATCCCATTTAAAAGATCATAAAAATAAATAAATACATAAATACATAAATAAGCCAGGCTCGGAGATCTTGTTACTGAACTATGAAAGCAGAAATTGTGCCCTCTTGATTGTGAGATTCTCTTAGAAAGTAATCAGTGTACAGAAAAGAGAAGAGTGGCCAGTGGAAAGGGTGGGAAAATTGTGATTATGACTTTTACATTTCCTAGGTGCCAGGTATAGAACCAGCCCCGAGGCTCAGGAAGTGGTTGGTTCAATGTAATTCTTGGTTGGATATTTTGCTATAAGCCTAAGATTTACTATCTCTGAAACCCTTGGTCTTAACTAGGTATCAGCCATTGCCACAGAAAGTTTGCCTTGATTGGCTTGGTTTACCCAGAATTGTAAATATACTGCTGAGCCTTTGCAGTGTTTAATCTATTTCCTAATTTCAGCAAATACTCAGTGACACATAATGCTATGGGCTGTCTAAGCTGGGGTGGGTACAAGAGGAAAGGAGGCAGACAAGTAGAGAAATGAATTGACCTTAGTTCTTAACCTTAATTCCAGAAGCATTTACCCTCGCTCCCAGCCCTGTCTCATTCAAGGGGCTTGACCTGAACAAAATCTCAGACCAATAGCTTTTATTTCAGATCTTAAAAATACACTCAACAAAGGAAGAAGAAGAAGGAGCAGAAGGAAAAGCAAAAGGAGAAGAGGGAGAATTATTTTTGGTTTTATGCTTATTTCCACAATCAGTCACTTGAACCCTGTTCTTGAAGTTGCCCCTAATTCAATTCAAAGAAATAAGCAGTTCATTTCTGACATGTCTAAGCTCCATTTCAAAGACCCACAGAAATCCACATGGCACACAATAACATCAACAAACATGAATTCTGCTCTTTTTATCTCCCTGGTGAACTCATTCTACATCTTTCATGAAAAGTACAAAAGAATTTGGGGCAAATGCAACCTGAAAGTTCCTTTCCACACTCTCAACAGACTCTCAGTTAAGAGCCATGGTATCACAAAGTTACACCCAATATTAATTACATGTAACTAATGTGAACATATTTCATAAAGCTCAGGGTCAGACTTAACTGATCAAACAATATGATTTCCAGAGTTTTGGAAATTTCCAAATGATACAGTTCCACTTTAAGACTATTTAACCACAGTTTTACCAAATTCTGAAAGCCTTTTATATCCTTAAAATAAACCTTTTTAAACCTTTCCTTATCCAATATAGGTTGTTAAAAATTAAAATAAAATATTAAATTATCTGGAGGTTAGAGAGATAATTGTGTATAACACTTGCCTTTCCATGCTACTGACCCAGGTTGGATCCCTGGCATCCTCAGTGATCCACTGAGGACTGCCAGGAATAGTAATTCCTGGATGATGAAGAGGCAGGAGTAAAAACTTAACAAAGCAAGGAGTAGTCCCAAAACAATAACAACAAAAATCAAATTCTCTCATGAGTATGTCTACTCAAGTATGAATAAATATTTCAGATCATTTCCTAAGAGCAAGATTTGTTTGCAAAGATAATTTTTGTTGTCAGAAGAGAATGATTTGGTTTCATAGGAAGATAAATACTTCTCTGAAACACAACCTTACTGGTTGTCTTTAAAGTGTCAACCCAAAAGCTGACCTTTTAAAAAGGAACACTATCCTTTTTCCTACTATTGTAATGAAATTGACCTCCAGCAATGTGTTTATGTAGGATTTGGGTAGTTCTCAATTGTATGAGGGTCACTCAACTTGACATCAAGAATGCTTACCAATAGGAAGGTGACCTGTGGTTGTCATGGAGATCTGGGCCCGGCAGAAAGTTTTGCTATCCAACAAATCTATAACAAAAAACAATGAATATTCAAAACTCCCTCCTATAATGTACAATAGTGACTATTGAAAAAACAAAACAGAAATGTGAAAAGGCATTAAGTGTTGGGAGTTAGTTACCTACTGTGCTACCATAGTTGGTGTCATATAAATAGTTTTCTTCTTTCCAGGAGTTCATAATGGAAGGATCTATAAGAACAGAAAATGGGAATGGTTAGCTATCATCTATTTTCCTTTTTCTAAACCACCACTCACCCAAGTGATATGAGGAGAGGGGACAACAAAAGAAATGATCTGAATCTACAGAATACTACCTTTTATAAAATATTTATTTATTAATAATGCCCTGTTATCTACAATACAGTTAATGATAGTCTCCCATGCACTTAACTCTAATATCACAACCCTCTCCAGTGGATTCAGTTCCCTTCTCCAAGGAACAGCCTTCCCTACCAACTCAGTTGGATGAATATTTTTCCCATTGTGTTGCCAAATGCTAATTTATAATAATGTGACCCCATTTTTCCCCAGTCTTCTGCAGAAAATTTTGTTACAGATTTTGTTACAGGCCACTTATGAAACTGTATGTGCTATACAGTTGCACTTTTGAGGGGATGGGGCTCACAAGTGGGGTCTTAGAGGCCTGGGAGGCCCCACCAGCTTTTCTCTACCAACCAGGCCAATGATTAAACACAAATGCCCAAGGTTGTCATGCTGCTCAGGCCCTGTGTTGTCAGATTGTCTAGGCCACCCAAGTGTTTCTGGGAACTAGCAGGGCTGCACCTGTGATGCTCAGGGGACCTTTTGGTGCTGGGAATTGAGCATGGTTCAAGTTGGTCAGGAGCATGTAGCCTAACCTCTGTACTATATTCTAGTTTCTATACCAGTTGCAGATCTTAGAAGAGAAAGCTGTCCTAAATCAAGATTTTAACTTTCTAAAAATTTTTTCTGTCTCTGCAAAGCAAAAGGGAGTTTCAGTTCTGAAGCTTGATATTATCGTGCATTATTCTATATGATGACCAGAATTTTTTATATTACACACAGAAAACCTTGTTAAGAACTAATAGAATCATAGTCTTTTCCTAGTCAGATCTTTCTGAAAGCATTAAGATGTTTCTTTGGAAAAGTTCTTATCATAGAAATAAAAATTCTTTATTGCTAAAATCCAGAGAGTCATTTCTTCAATAACTGGATGACAGAACCTCCCTATGAGGTTTCACCATTGGCTTAAAAAGTGACATAAAAATCTTCAAAACAAAACTAATGAGAAGGGAAAGAGAATTAAACAACTTTGAAGAGTTTGGCTATTGGCTCGCCTCCAATAAAACCTCACTATCTCTTCACTGTTCATATCCTTTCTTTCTTTCCTTCTCTTTCCTCTTCTCTCTTTATTTCTAATCTTTCTCTTGTTTACTTTTGCTCTCAACATATTTCACCCTGATTGACTTGTCGGATTTCAGATTCAAAGGAAATTATCCTCCACCTACCCCAAATAAAGTTCAACTCCTACACAAGCCCCAGAAAAGGGCTGGTCTCCAATCAGAGCATTTTCTTTCCTAATTGGCCAAGAGCTTCGAACTTTGTCACAGGCCTTCACCTTATATTACCCACAACTTCGAGCTTTCCCCCCTTACAATGGAAACTGCTACACTTAGCTCCTTCCCTTGCATAGATTCTACTGGCTTTCAGAACATGGGTGGTATTCTTCTAGCCAGGTTTCATTTTGGTTTTATAGATAAATGGTATAAAATCTGACTCATTGACTAAGTCCTCTTGTTTACGACATAGGGATTTAGCTGGTATTTTAACTAATAGCTACGTGTTTGGACACCCCAAGCCCAGTCTCTTGGGGTTACACCCTCTTTCTCCTTGCTGGGTCACCTTGTACACCTGTTGTTGTCTCTGAAAACAAACTGAACCAAAAAGATTTTGGGAGTGTTGGTCCCTTCAGGAGACTCTTCTCCCTCCTCCTAGGGTGGACCTTGTCCACCCTGAAGCCCAACTTTGTTGAACTGGCAACACAAGAATGTCAGGATGGACAAGGAGGAATTATCAAGTGATTTGGGACTTCTCCAATGCCTCTCTGGCTCCTCTACTGGGTTATCAGTCAAGTCACAGAAGGGTGGGGTGGAAGGACCCCACCCCATCATCTAAATTAAGTACTATGTCTGCCTCTAGGGCAGTCAGGCATATAAAGTGCAGACCATCCAGGCAATCTAACCTCTGGTCTCTGAGAGTAGGGGGTCTCTGGGAGTAGGACTTAGAGAATCTAATTAATATACTTAATAGCATTTGTTTTTCCCTTAGTAATTGTAGACTAGTCCCATTATAAAAAAGTAAGTAAGTGCATGGGGCCAATTTTGGCCTAGAGTGACTCATTAATCACCCTTGGGTCAAATTCTGTCCTTGGTGACTAGCATGCCACCCTCAGGAAGGACTGTGGTAAACTTAATCAACCCACATGGCTTGCAGTCTCACTGACATGGCTGTGGGGAATGACCCTGGAGCAGTAGCAGCTGCACAATTTTACAAAGGTCAGTGTCTGGTGCAGTATCCTAAGACTGAGCAGTCAAGAGTCCAAATTTAATATGCAAGGAATTTTATACACTATCTAAAAAATAGTTTATTGGGCATCTGTGAACATCCTCACCCCGACCCCGAAAAACCCTACTAAATTCTTCTGGGGCTGTAGACAGTACCCAGAAACTGGGAAAACTCTCCCTCTTTTGAGAAGCAATCTCTTAGTAAGGAAAGACAGAAAGAAGCACTGGCACTTCCTTTTTTCTCTTATTTATCATAAGTTGACTAGTCCAGTAGCCTTCCTCTTTTGGGGGAAGGATACTGACTTGTCAAGTTAGGTTAATAGGTACTCCTGAATTACTACATATTTCCTGCCCTGGACTGGAATCTGGATAACACACTCACCAAAGAAAGCATAAAGTATGCAAAGAACTAGATTCACTATTAGTCTATAAATTAGAAATAGTAGCCAGTCATTTATTCCAAAGATAAGGAAAGGGGCTCATGGTGAAACAGCCCTTTAAAGAAAGTAAAAAATAAAAGGGGGCCTCCATGGGCTTCTGGCCAAAAGAGCAGCTTTGATCCACATCTACACTGTCCCTTGCACTCCTTCCTCAAGGCCTTCCATAGGACTTTGCCTGCCAAGTTGGCCCTTTTGTTTTCTACTACTCACCAGTTTGTTCTGTCTTGACAATGACGTTATGTGTGGACTGGAAAAGGTCACTGCTGCACTGGCCTATGAAGGGCACATTAAGAAAGTCTGAGAAAACTCATAAAATCAAACTTGAAGATTAAATAAGGACATAGGTGGCTTCTTGTATAATTTCTACCAATCCCACTACCTGTTTCTCTCTACTTATTAATAGAGGAAGGTGTTTCACTCTCTGGATCTATGAACTGAAACTTAGAGTTTCTGAAAATCAGTAACTAGAGTTCCCACATAAAATTAATTTATTTGGTCCTTGTAGATATAAACACACACACACACACACACACACACACACACACACACACACACACACACACACGGGGCCAGAGAGATAGCATGGAGATATGGGCATTTGCCTTGCATGCAGAAGGATGGTGGTTCGAATTCCAGCATCCCATATGGTTCCCCGAGCCTGCCAGGAGCGATTTCTGAGCATAGAACCAGGAAAACCCCTGAGCGCTGTCAGGTGTGACAAATAAAAAACAAAACAAAACAAAACAAAAAAACCACATATACAATAAGAGCAGAAATAGTATTTCTAGTATGCAAATAAAATTTTGGAAGTCAGAACACCAGTTTTCTACTAAGAGTTACAATGCATTTTACTATTTAAGATCTTGGGTTCTTCATCTGTAAATTTAGTGGGGTGTTAAACTCAGATATATTCTAAGGTTCTTTCGAATGGTAAAAAAAAATGATAGAAAAATACATTACATTTAAAATAGTTTGACTCATCCATGATCTTAATCAATACCATCTTATATAGTTTTAATATATTAGAACATCTGAATAAAGGCAGTGATTCCTGCCCCTTTATGATTTGCAGCTCCTCTTCTGCATATACCACAGAATCAGACACATACATGAAAATGAATGTAGTGTACTTTTATTTCCCAGACATATCATAAATATCTTATGAGCAATATTCACATCTTTAACCTGACTTCTGGCTTTCCTGTCTATAAAATGGATACAATATTTATTTTTGCATATGATCATTAAAATGATTGACTTAGAGTGCTTAACATACATCTATACATTTAAGTTAAGAAAATGTCTAGAAATAAAGGTAAAATGACAACACTAAGCTAAGAAATCGAGTGATGAAGCACTCAGGCAACAGCAGCTTGAAATGGGGTCAAACAAGTCCTTAATGGTCAAAGACAAAAGGTCAGAGAAGGCCACAGCACCACCAAGATCCACAACCTGAGGCTTCAATCAGAACAAAGCTTTAAAGGAGTGGATTTAATTGGAGGTTGGGAGCCAAATATTTTTAATTCTTCAAGTGTAAGACTGCTCTTTCTGAAGATTCCTTGGGTTATTTATAGAGCCTTGTTTGGTTTGGTTCTAGTAAAAGAAAAATGAGCAACTACCTCTGTGTGGTGGGTGGGTGGGAAGATGGGAGTGCCCAGAAGTTGAATGAGATCATCAAAATGGCTGCCACTACTGTCAACCACCCTGCCAGACCAGGCCTCCTCCGTGTTGATAGAAGCCGTATGAATCTGGTTCATAGACTTTGGAAGGCTTGCTTCCAAATTGCCAACTCCATGCCAAAATGCAGCTTCTGCTAAGATTGTTGTGTCCATTCTCCTGTGAACCATGACAACTCAGTATTCGTATACCTTGCTGCCTTCTGAGAAGACCCTGGTTTACAGAAGAGCTAGACTCTATCAGAGAAACCTTATTCCTGTGTCAAAAACATTCTGTATAGTGAGTTGTCTGTTCTACTATATCATTTCAGGCAGTAAAGAATGTATGCATGTGCAAAACTATCGCCAATGACCATGATCAGTGAGGTTCAGTAGCATCAATTTTAAAAATAATTGCAAAAACATCTGATATGTATCCCCAGTCATAGCTGTAGTATCAAGTTATAGAACTTTAAATAATATATGGAAACTTTAAAGAATTTGTGCTTTCTCCCTTTCCAACATATAGAACTAATTTTGTAAATTTTCTCAACCATCATAGATCCAAGCTCAAGAACCCACATCTCTAAGTTTAAAAATAAAAGAAGTCATAATGATTTTTAAACCATTGGCTTGGTTTGCAAGCAAGGAAAAAAAGAAAGAATTTCTCAAAGTGTTCTGTGTATATTCAGTTATCCCCTGTCTCCCTGAAAAATAGTCATAAGGAGAGAATTAAATTACACTGGTGTTTATAAGGGATTAGACACACCTCATACCCTGGGCTTATTCATGTTTGTTCTCTCATGTCCCTTTTGCTTCCCTATCTCAGGAAATAGCTATTTGGAGTTGAAAATATCCTTTGTCATCCCTGACAAGCAACCTTGCAGCTAGAGAGTCTATATTCTTTCCAACAGGTTCTTTGAAAAGGAGAGAGAGAAACTTACCATTCCACTTAAGATGCTGCAAGTTGCTATAGAGGAGCTGACCCGCTGTCCCTGCTGCTCGGGTAAACTCCTGCAAACTCATGCTGCAGAGGTGTTCACCACTGATGTCAAACTCCTGAAAAGGGATACAGCTGGCATCCAGTTGGTTGGTGTCCAGGAGGTGTTGGAGCCATTCCCACACCTGGAACTTGGTCCAGTACTGAGGATGGATTTCATGCCACTGGCCTCCAAAAAAACTGCTGGAAACTGCAAAATAGGAAGCAACCCAAGAAATAAACTGTGGTTGTTACTAGACATAATTTCAAGAAACTGAACTGCTAACTGCTGGATTTCATAGGGGAACACAATCACGGTTTTTGGACCAATGCATTGGGATTGGAGCACAAGACAGGCTTGGAAAAAGAGGCTCTCAAAAGTGGGGCTCTTCTTCCAGGCATCATGGAGCCAGGCACTTAGTTCTATTCATCTACATGCCCTCCATGATACCTACCCCTGAGAAATGGGTGAGCCCAAAATATATAAAAGCTAATGCATTGCTACAGTTTCTGGAA
Organism: Suncus etruscus; assembly: GCF_024139225.1. Lineage (NCBI taxonomy): Eukaryota > Metazoa > Chordata > Mammalia > Eulipotyphla > Soricidae > Suncus > Suncus etruscus. The sequence goes on along the minus strand of NC_064856.1, from coordinate 84,776,568 downwards.
CTTACTTGTTCACACCCAAATTTACTTCTTTATTCTCACCCCACCTCCCTGCAACCTTTATCTGTACTGATCACTGTCCTTTCTCCCCTTGTTTCACTCTCTTTCTCTCTCTCTCTCTCTAGCTCTCTCTCTCTCTCACACACACACACACACAAACACACACACCCCATAAATAAGTCCCCAAATTTCAAGCTGTTTTCCATTGTAAAATATGAGGCCTGAGATTGTTTTGAAAGAAGTGTGATGCCTCCACTTCTTCCAAAAAAAAAAGTGCAGATTACCAAAAGTAGTACAGATCTGCTAAACAGGCTGTCTATCCCCTCCTCACAGACTCAATGATCATTATCAGTAAGATGGTATCATTTCCCTGCTCAATTAACTTTAGTAGTCTATGGTCATACCACCCTGAACATGCCCAATCTCGCCAATTACCTTTAGTAGTTTTCTATTGTTACTGCATTAGATACAAAACTGACAAGTTGCCAAGTAACTGCCGCTGAAGATCTTGATTAGCTATTCTTCAAGGACCTATAACTTGTTTTTTATTGTTCTTTTAGTCGGCTTGTATTTTACCCTTCTTGTTGAATTCCTTCTCAAATTGCAGGCTCCAATATCCCATCGAGTCACTAAAAATCCCCTCAACTTATTGTAATGGTTTGTTGATTACCAAATCGCCAGAAGACATGTTTGATAGTTCTAATGGTTATTGTTTCCATAAAAAAGAAAGAGCAAGCCAGAGTTTACTCCTAGTTTTACACTGAGGGATAACTCATGGAGGGGGCTTAGGTGCTGTGGATCAAACACAAGCTAGATACATGCAAACCAGTGTTATATCTGCTCTACCATCTCTCTGTTCCCAAGATTTAAAACTCTTTTTTGGGGGGTGGAGGCCCACACCTGGCAGCACTCAGGGGTTACTCCTGGCTCTGCACTCAGAAATTGCTCCTGGCAGGCTCAGGGGACCATATGGGATGCAGGGAATGGAACCAGCGTCCATCCTGTGTTGGCCACATGCAAAGCAAACACCTTACTTTTGTGCTATCTCTCCAACCCCTAAAACTTCTATCAAAAAAGTTGATACCATAGAATTATTGCCAAATATAAAGTTACATCAAGTATAGAAGACACCTCCATTACCCCAGAGTTTAGGGATAGGATGTATTTCTTATGACAGCCTTAGTATATTTTCATAAAGTAGTTGCAATGACTAATATTCTGCATTTGCACCAATAGACAGTAATTCTCAATAACCCAATAACTCAATAACCAGGCCTGGAAAACTTTCTTCTCTCAACTTCATATGATCGGGGCTAAATGTCAGTTTTTTTAGCATAGCTTGTTAAAACTTGGAAGAACCAGAGAGTTTTGTTTGAAGTTGACTGTGGGATTATTTTCACTGACAGAAGACTTGTCAGATTCTACATCAAGATAGGAGCAAGGCATTCTTTAGGGTCTGTGAAAGTCACAAAGGCAAAACAATACCTGAATTCCATTCCCTACTGCACACATTGGCCCAGTCTTCTTCAGAGCAGACAGGAGGAATGCTACCTTCATCTAGGGTCCAAGACCTGGAGATATCAAACCTTTCCCTGTGTGTAGCATTTTTCTGCCCTGTTTGGAATTGCCCCCTCATGTTTCCCACACAGAAACTGTAGACTGCAAGAGAAATTACTACAAGCCAAAAGGGCACTTGAAGGTGTTGGGTGGGACTGATAATCTAACAATTCGACCGTATTTAACTGGGGTTACCCATGGAAAGCATTAGACCTACACTTCCATCAGCTGCTTGGTGAAAATAAAAACCTCTGTCATCTTCCACTCATCCTCTCAGGAGCCTCTCTGCTCACGAGTAGACCTTTTCCATTTCTCCAGGGAAGCAGGAGCAGAAGATTCTGTCGTGACATGATCATCAATCAGGTATGGGGTGGGGATTAGGCTCAGAACTTCTTAAACCCACTACAGTTTGCTATGCAGTCATCTACCCAAACAGAATGCCTTCACCACAAGGTGTGGGGCAGTGATTCAGCGAGATCTTTATTCAGTTCAGCTTCTAGAGTAAGTCATAAGTTGGATCACCAAACGCTCTCTAAGCCACACCACCAAAGTCTCTACTTCTAATCAGTAGGTTCTCAGTGAAGTTACCTAATCTATGAACTCGGAAGGTCAAATGAGGACTCCTGTTCCCCAGCAAAATTTCTTCTTCCCTTACGAAGGGAAGTTAATCGAATGACATGAAACTGTCAAACTCATACAACCTCATCACCTTCCATGTTTTCATGCAAAACACACACACATACACACAACACACAAACAGCAAAGCCTCTTTTTCTCTCCTGCCTGATCTTGATTTCCCAGTCAAATACTGTCAAAATTGTAACATGTGACCTTCCCTTGAGACTTGTCTTTACTCCTCACTCTGCCCAGGTTGCAGTGCTGGAACCAATCGAAATGCAAGAGTTTCTCTTTGGAGTCCTGAGGGCCAACAGAGAACTGCAGCATAAGGAACTTTCTCCTTTCTCTGTGGTCTCCATATACCTTGCTGAATAAATCTTCTTTTTCTATTAATCACTCAACTGGTAAATGATCCCAATTACAACAGAGAACGGATTTCCATAAGGAAGGACGTTGATACCCATTTGGGCCCTTACCATTACATGTGGGGTAGCTGTCTGTCCAGTTCGGCTGCTGGTGAAGGAGATTGTTGCTGGGGTTGAGATTCATTCCACCACTTCCTTCCAGAATCATGATCTGCAAGGGAATCAAACAGCCCATTCACTCAGTGCTTTTAGACAAATATTATGTGAGAGTACTGATCTCAGAGTTAGTTTAGGGAAGGAAAAAAAATGCTCTTTCTTCAACCGTTGATTCTAAAGCATGTTGCCACAACTCTTTCAGTAAAGGCAAACTTGCTGGCAATTAAAAATTTCCAGGATCAATTTTCATATGCATGAGGCAAGTTTTTACAGTCACCCATTCATAAATGAATAATCTCCAATCAGGAACAGAGGGGTAAGAAAAGGCAATACTTGCTCACAGAGTAAGATTGGCCGACTTCCAAGCTTTTCATTCTCTCTCTCTCTCTTTATACCCCCCCCCACAAAAGTGAAAACGCCAAAGAGGTTTTGTTTAAAGTGGAATTACAATCAATGAAAATCCAAGTCGGTTGAGACCTGGCACCTGCGTAGGCACCCGGACCTGAAACCAGACATTCCGACATTCCGAGTTCCGACACACCTGACCAACCCTGATCCCAGCCTCCAGCAAGTGCCCTGGTGCAGAGTGGAGCCCTAGGGCAGGCTACTCTCACAGAAACTCCTTCATTTGTGAGTTCCAGCTACATAAGCATTTGATTCAGTGATAATAATCAAAAACCCACTGGTTTTTCCGAAAGGACCCTGTTCCTTCCCTTCCTTCCTGTCAAAGTCTTGACCAGCTTTCCCTTTCTTTGGCGACACCTTAAGAAAACCAGTGTTTCAAATGGAATCTTTAGGTGACTTTCTTGGTTTGATGATTCTTTTTTTTTTTTTTTTCAGTAAAGGACCCAAGGGGATAATTTTCCTTCCATGGGCCTCTTTGGATTTTCTTACACACTAAAACTTTAAATTAGTCTCCAATCCTCCAGAGTCTACGGTGCTGCCACTATCTCCAAATAAGCACCCTCTGCTTTTTGAACTGCAGTACCAGAAGTGTGTTCAAACATTCAAAAGAAAAGTTGCCTGTTTCTAGAAGGTAACTGAGCATTACCTGTGTCACTAATGGTGATGTGTTCTTCTTGGAAATTTGGGAAAAGAAAGTTCCCTTTATAGCAGCAGATTGTGGACATTTTTCTACCTATAATGGGACTATGTCACCAATGTCTTAAAAATTATAATTGCCCCATATAGTGCAGTTTTCATCCTCAAACTTCTTGACCTAATTTAAATTTCCTGGATCTCATATACTGCCAGACAGGGGAGAAACAGGTTCTAGGAAAGGCTTAATATTTTTTTTCCTGCATTCATTTATCCAACAAATGTTTTTTTAGTCCTGTAATAGACCAGATTTATTTGGTCTGCAATCATCTTTTTAGGAAAAAATGCAGAAAAATAAATTTCTCAGGACCCTATTGGAAATTTACCTTCATTAAGAGAACAAACATAAACACCCCCCCCCATTTTCACCTGAAGTTAATACTTCCCCCTAAATCCCTTTAGCAACCCTTCTCCTAAGTCCTCAGTTGTGACATTAACCACATTGGGAAGCACTGATTAGTCATGACTCTAGTTTTGGGGACAAGCAGGCAATGAAGAGTTCATCTAGAATGAACAGAACATTTATAAATGCTAATTAACATGTTCATAGTTCTTTCGCAAATTATTAGGCTTGGGTCCAACCTGAGTGGAAGAAGGAAAAATAGGGTGGGAATGATGAGCATTATAACATGTAGGGTCCTTGGGTGAGAAAAACAAGAGAATTGGACTCTATTATCAGTTTCACGGACAAAAAGAGATAGGTTGATTCTGCGTTCATCCAGTTACCAGTTACTAACTAAGATGTGCACTCAGATAAGTCATTGTGCTAAGTCTCTGTGAACCCTAATTTCCTCCTATCCCAATGCCGATCACCATGCCTACTGCATGTGCATATTGCTTAGAGATTCAACGATTTTCTATACCTCAAGCACTGGGAGCAAAGCAGGATATAACTAACTCTATGGCAGCTGTCCCTGTCTCTATGTCTCTGTCTGTCTCTTTTTTCTACCTCTTTCTTCTCTCTCTCTCCCTCTTTCTCTTTTTCTCCCACAAATCAGAAACCAGAAACAACCTTAGGCTTCAGTTTCCCCATGTACAAATTTAAACAGAGAGATTCGCTTGATTCTTAAGTTTCCGCCAGGAAACCTCTTTGGTTCTCACCTCAGAGAAGGACAGACAGCCAACCAAGGAAATCAAACCTTTCCTCTCTTTTTCATAGTAACTGGGCTTTTTCCCATCCAGCTTTCTAGAGAAGTTGCCCAAGAAGAAATCAGATGGGGGGACTTCAAGACAGAAGAAAACTTCCAAAGCTGTGGGGAAGGAGGGGGCATGGCCCAGTCTCCTGTTTGCTCAAGGCTGGGCTTGTTTCTCGCCAGCATTTGCTCAACCACAAGCAGTAGAAAGGTTACTGTTTAACCCTGAAAGGGCTGAAGCTCAGAGCCCAGCCTATCTGCACAGAGGAAATGGCCCTCCCAGCTGGGAAGTAAGAGTAGGTAAGGAGACAAGGAAGGGCAGGAAAAGGCTTCCCTGAAATTCTTTCACAAGGATTTGCCTGCGGGGCTGTCTCAAAGCACCCATTTCAGAGAAAGCAATGGCCAACTGTGAATTACCACCTCAGCAAGGCCGGACTTCATTTTACCTCTTCTCCCAAGCCAGAAGGCAGCTTGGTGTGAAACCCAGGAGAGTTTTGGAGAGTTAGTGGGATGTGAGTTACTGTGCATGCTTATTGTGCATGACCTTAAACCAATTCCAAATCTGTCTATCCAACAGCTTTTTTATGAATCCTCACTTCCCTTCCCCACCCTCTGCCTCCTATAAAATGAGACTGACCCCAAACTCAAGGGGCAGGCCTGAAAATCAAATATGGGCTGTGTCTTTTAAAAGTTGTGTATAGAATGAGCAGAGAGCTATGAATGTTCTTGGTCAAATGGGGGATAGGGAGCATCATTTCCCACCAGATGAACCTATGAGGACCCCAATGTGCCCACATTTTAGTAACCCACAGTCCCTCCAAGAAACTGGCCTATGTTTAAGATCACAGGTCCCTGCTGGCACCACCTTTTCTGAGGGACAGCAGCAAGCATGCCAAAGGCTCTTTTTTTACGGGGCACAATAAATGGTTCCTCCTCATAAAAGAGTTTATGTGGCTTAACCCTCAGTGAGTCAGAGTTCACTTGCGCTCACCCAGGCTTGTGAGGGGGAACAATCAGCGTCTCCAACCCAGCATGGCGCTACTGCAGGCACCATGCCCTCAGGTGGGCACGCAAGGCCCACAGACCCAGGGCTACCTTAAGAAAAGGCCTTTCATCAAATTCGACCCACATCTCCCCATTGAGGTTCAGCTCTTCATGTGTAAAATGAGGGCATTTGTCTTCTATCAGGACTACTGAGAAGATCAAATGAAATAATGGATAAGCAAAGTGCTTAGAATTGTAAATATATATATTAAATATATATTATTATAACCAGCTCATCCACACCCCCATCTGCTCCATATACCCATGCAGACTTTCTATAGTATACTTCTATAGTAGTTAGTGATTACTTCATAGAAGAGTCTTTTTCATTATGAAGTAGGGAGATTATTGAATCTCCATTTTTGAGCTTATGTCCTTGCCTTCAGCATAGCTCTTATTATTTTCTATTAAAAAATAAAATATTTAAGAATGTAAAGTCAAGACTCTGAGGCTTGGCTTTAAAGTCACTGTCTCCAACCACGTGTCTTTGATCAATAACCTTCCCATCAATGTCTTCATGGTTTCTTAAGGGAAGTGGGGAAGGAAAAGCAGAGAGTGAAGATATTAATATTCTATAAGTCTAGGGGCTATAGAGTTAATAAATAATATTCTTTAACACAGTGATTCTCAACATTTTTTTTTGACTATTGCTCCCTTCATAGATGGCTCTTTTGTCCTACTGGTTGGCACCCGAATCTCATGGCATAGTTCTGCTTTTACATGATTTTAGAATATCCTGGGGGCCCAGAAGGATACATAGGAGTCCTGTTTGAAAAATACTAGCCTAAAATCCTCAAATAATGTAAAGGCATTTAGTCAGGTACCAGACACAAGCCATCAATAAAAATAAGTTTTTTTTTTCTTTTCCTCAAACACGGTTCTTAGGTCAAGGATGTGGTTTATGGCAAAGTACGTGCCTTGCATGTGTGAAACTTGGGCTTTCTTCATTGCATTGCAAAATAAATGAATGAATGCTAATTCATAACATCTGTTCTCAAGGTATTTCTTTATAACACTTGACTTCTGGGAATGGAAAATGTAAATCCCAAGCCTAAGTAAGAAGGATTTTCGTCTTAGAGTCAAAAGCAAAAGGACTCACTTCTTTCCATCTCTAGTTCAAGGGGTGATTTGGGAGGAAGAAAAACCCTATTTGCCAAGTGAGAAGCAGAATTTCTCGGTCTCCGAACAAATGGCATTTTGGTCTGAGCTGGTTGTTGCAAGGACCACTGGTGAATTGCAAGATGAATTGCAAGCAGGGATAAATCCCTGGCTTCTACCTACTAGATATTAGTAGTTCAAAAAATGTTCCCAAGCATCAGAGCATCCTTCAATAAAGAACATTGAACACTGGTGAAGTGCAAAATTGGTTGGAACTCAGGCTTTATTCTTGCTGAGATAGGAACCTTGAGTTGTCACTTAGGCTTTTTGAACTGCTATTTCCTCTCTTGGGAGGTGGACATAGTCTTAGGTTTCACCATCTACATTTGCTGCAGAATTAATTGAGATGAGATACTTTAAATCCCTGAGTACAGTGTATGGTACATAAGATTAGCAGAATATACAGCAAAAACACTAATGTCAGAAATGCACCTCAGCAAATAGAGCACTTATTTCACAGGTATGAGGCTCCAGCACCGAAAAAAAAAAGAAGAAAAATTTATGAGGGTCAGGCCTACCTTTTTTCTATTCCCAGGTATATCCTTGGAACATAGCATCAACTTACTTTGGCCCTTACAAACTCCAGCCACAAAAAAAAAAAAAAAAGAGTCTAAAGTCCAAAGAGTGAAATAAAATGTGTATTATTCACAGATTTATATTTTGTGTACATTTTCTTACCCCCTCTTTCATGTGTAGAATCGTTGGAAGAAAATGTATTTTCCTAAAAGGCCCCCTTGTGCCTTTCACAGCATTTTTAGACAGTTTGGATACAAAAATCTGGCTTTTATCTGAACAGGAAGAGCCAGGCATGTTCCCCAGTAAAATGTAGCATTAGTAAGTGCATTTCTCATACTAGACTGCCAACCAAAATCTTTTCAACCTTATATACCATCTACCATGATGGACTACTCAGGCTTGGCCAATTTGAAACTAAGTTTTATAGACAGAAAGTACTTTGCTGTTGGAGTGGTCATAATTCATGTTATGGTGGGCAAGACAGCTATACTCATTCCTACATTATTCATAGACATAGCAGTTTAAACACAAACTTCCCCATGCCTTCAGTGGCTAAGGTCTTGGACTACCCCACACACAATAATTTCTCCTGCATCCACTTCTCTTTTAGGCCTCATCACAAACTAGATTTTATTACAACAGCACCTCTACAGCCTACACACACACACACACACACACACACACAGACACACACACACAATCAGAGAAAGAAGTGGAATTTTTGTACTAGCCCTGGAATTTAAGAGTCTACTATTCAACCGCTGGTCAGCCACACAAATGAAGAAGACTAAAACCTAGAAATAGAAACTGAATTTCCCAAAAATCTGAATTGAAGGGCATGTCCATAGATGTGAGGACATGTCTTCAAACTTTTGCTTTTCTAGGGCAGGAAGAATAGGAGCTCATGACTCCACAGTTGATTCTCAGCCAGCTAAATTGACCTTGAGAGAAGTACTCTTCTCTAAAGCCTCAGTTTCTCCATATGACACAATTTGGAGAAAATAAGTTTGCACAGATTCAATGAGAATGTTTATAAAATATTCACATATTATCTCTTACATGACAAGGGACTATTAACTGTCCCTTCAGATCTCTTTGTAAACTCTGTTGATTAGTTTTGGAGACATCCTGGGTGTCAGAATAAGGTTAGTGCAGTATTTGGAAGTTTGAAGCTCTGAATTCAGATAGTCTTTATTCAAATCCTGCTTGTGTCCAATTTTTTTTTTTAGTCAGCAAATTCAGAAAAGTGTTTTTGGTTTTGAACTTTTAACCACTCCTCCCCCAAAAAAGGCTTTATTTAGATTTTTGGAGGAAGATGAGGGAGAGGGTAAGAGAGAACTATGTGCTTAAGAGATAGCCTGAGCTTCTCCAAAGGCAGAAAGAGCCCAGTAAACACTACAGGTATGAAAGTATAAAATCATGGAATTACACAACTCACTTTACTCATGTGCCTCAGAAAAGTTCTTTGGGTCACAATTCTACTTTATAAAGTAGAAATAATATCAAAAGGATTGTTGGGAGACAAAATGAAATGATAAATGTCAAATGACTTAAAAATATTTGACACACAATACTGGGTAACTGTGAGTTGATTATTAATAACAATATCTATTGTGTTGTAACTTATTGAAACTCCAAGGAGGAAATTGAGAGTCACATTCATGTCAGGCAAGGCCCCTAAGGTGTATGTTTGCATATTCACTGGTAGAAGCACCAAGGGCTGGACTGTTTGTCAGGTTCTCTCCTCCGCCCTCTGTTCTGGGCTTCTGCGTGGATGCATCATTAGGCTGAGCTATAAGCAGCAATACTCAGTGAGTGCCTGCTCATTGAAGTAGGCAATGCCTCTCTGAGTATGACCCAGCTGGAGGGATTGAAAATCATTCCTCTTGCTCCTTTCCTCCCATCTCATACACTGTGCCCAAGGCTGCCAGATACTGTGGAAAACATACCTTTGCAGGCACTGGGCTGGTGCCAGTAGAGCACTCCCACAGATCATAACTGGCTTGCAGGTACAAAGGAGAGAGCAGCATGTCTTAAATGAGAGCCCCTTACAATGTGATTAGAAGGTTTCTCTATATACCAGGGTCACTTAGCATGAAGAATGCTCATAACTGCCAAAAGTGGGATTCTGTCAACAGAACCTAGAGTACTGACCCTACAGTACTAATCATTTCATAGTATATATGACTCAAACCACCATGATGTGTGCCTTACAGTGATGGTGTCAATTATTTTTCTGACCCATCAAAATGGGTATGTGGAAGAATATTTTCTGGGATTTGAGCTAATTAAAGACAGAAAAGTGATGGAAGATATCCATAAGAACTCTGCCAAGGAACTAAAATCATGTGCTCCCAAAACAGGAGGTGCTGCTGAATCTTGTGAATCCTCACAAAGTCAAGGATTGTTCAACTGACCTAAACTCTTAAATACATTGAGACTCTTTTTACTCTTTCTGCAGATAAAATGCTGCTAAGTTTGGGCCTCTAACTGCAAGGAAACATAAAAGTTAGGACAGAAGGATGTAAAAATAATGATTATTATCTGATATTATCTAAGATTTATTAAAAATGTAAGAAGTGTTGGTTTGTGTTAATTGTATTGTTTAAATACAAACACTTTGTCACAATAAATTGGGTCACTAAGAGTTGACACAAATGTCATGCAGCTAAACTTGCTCAAGGTCAAAGAGCTTTGTCAAGCTTTGTAAGGTTTAACACTACAAAAGAATTTAAATTTGAGCTGTGTAGCAAGCAAATTGTGAGCTCTTTCTGCTGAGAAACTGGTACTTTGCTAGAAAAGAAAGATACCCTCAGCCCCTCCCATACATACATAGCTACTGTGTTCTCCTACAGCATAGAAGGACTTTATCAAGATCACACTGTTTTCTGTTAAGTCAAGCAGGGGCCTTTATTGGGACCCTCTTTCCTTCTTAACTAAATCTAAGGCCATCCTTCTCAACACAGGTGATCATTTGAATGAAGCTATTGAATGAAAGAAAAGAAAGCTACCTTCATTTAGCCACATCTAAACAATACTCAGACAGGAATATATTAATAATTCAAACACTGGCTAAGTTTTATTGAGGATCCTCTTTTTCTCTTTAATAGGGGCCATGCCTAATGGTGTTCAAGAGACCATGTAGTGCCTGAGATCAGATCTAAATCAGAGTCTTGAGTTAGTGAAGCAGAAGCCTCATTCCCCAAGTCCAGGACACTGGGGAGACACTGGTCTGGAAGCAAATGCCAACACAGGAAATAATCCACACACATTAAGGAAATAAAAAAGGTTCAGGAACTCCAACAAGCCTTCCACTTCTAAAAAATAGCGCCGAGTGGAAAGCCAAAAACTCAAGAGAATTTTTTCCTAGAACCCGGAGTCTTTATTAGGAAGCACCAAATCACACCATGGAGTGGAGAACAAGTGATCTAAAGCACCAAACCAAAGATGTCTCTGACTAATGAATAGCAGCAAATACTGAATTGAGTGGGACCTAGTTAATCCAACAAACGAGAAGCTGGGCCTCTGTCACCTAAGGTCTCTCCCTGACTCTATTGATTCTTTTAGCTATTGAAATAAATATATTTACATATATCATCTTAATATGCATAGGTGCATATATATATATACATACACACGCATAATCTAGCATATAAATACTTCTCCTATGATGCAATAAAGTTGTTTCTATCTTAACATTGGAAACAAGCATGCCTGTATATTTTTGTGCTTTATCTGAATTCACCCTTAGGTCAAAAATTATTATTTGTTCCATCCCAGGCTGGAAATACAGGGGGAGCAAAACCAGAACTTCCACCTACATTCCATATTCCCAGTCTCGGGAAATGGAGACTCAAATTCACAGCCTGTTTTCTTCTAAGCTCCTTTATGCATTCAATCACATTAGCTTCAAACTGCAACAGTACTGACTGTTTTATGTAGGTATTTATACTCTTCAAGCCAGAAGGGCAATTAAGCATTAGGCATTTTAAATAATTATTCTTGCAATGACAGATATCCAGAACATTCTCAGCCCTAAAATGACCAGGAGGTGAATTCACAGCATTTACCCTAAGGATGTTGCAATGAATTTCTGACTTCCTGTTTCAATTTGACTGTCATTTCCAAAGAATTACTCCTGAATAGGAGAAAATAAAATGTGTATACATGAGAAAAATAACTGAGTATAATGCAGATAATTCATGTTTATCAAATGAATAAAAACATGAATCAAGCATGGGGAATGTATTTGATCCTCTTGGGATTACATCAGAGGTAATATTACACCCTCATAATGTGTTTTGAAACAGACATTTCATGTTCCCAGGGGCAACATCCAAAGTATTATTCCTGGGCTCTCATGCGTTTTCATGAGCAATGATGCAGTATTGGGAGGTTGAGTGTTGATCCATTATAGATACACTTTACTGATGGCAAGTCATTTGGAAATAGACGTTAAGCTGATTTTATCATTCCTGGTGCCAGACTAAGACAAGATGTAGATACTAACATGGATATACACCCAAACTGACCAAACAACAAGACTTCAATATAAAAACCCTTCGGACTTTTATCAATTTCTCTCAGATATGACAAAAAAAATAACATATCATCATTTTCCCCAGCTTTGACTCTTAAAAGGTCAAAGAAACTTTTGAGGTCTCAGCAGCAACCAAATTCTCTCCTACCAAAAATGCATACTCACACTTCTGTTTTGCATAAATATTTTGTGGGGCCCAGGTCCTCTATTATCCATTGACACATATCTATAGGCACAAGGGATCTTTAGTAAATCTCTGTTGTACATATGTTAAATTGAAAGCTAAAGTAAATTTGTAGTAGAGTCAAAATGGGAGATACAAGTTTACTCTGACCTTTAAGAGAAGGTCCAAGAAATTCATTTTTGGAGCCAGAGAACTAGTATAGCGTGTAAAACACATTCCTTGTACATGGCCAACCCCAGTTTAATCCTTCAAACTTCATATAACCCTGAGTACTTCCAGGAGTGACAAATGAGCAGAGTCAAGAGTAAGCCTTGAGCACCACAAGGTTAAACCCAAACATTAACAAAAAACTCTATTCCTCCTCTCTTAGATGGTATGAGTGTCCCTGTGTCTCTCTAATGACAGCTGAAATGGGTACATGTTGCAGAATCCTTCTAGCCTTCTTTCTGGCAATAAATTCACCATTCTCCTACAACTCTGACCTCCATTTCATGTCTCCATTCCCCTATTCTATACCAAATCATAAAAGTTGAATAAAGAAATAAAGTATATATAAATATATAAAGTAAATAAGTAAAGCAAGCAAGCATACAAAAAGGCCTCCCAAATGTGAGTCTTTTTGGGCTTTGGAAATTCTCAGATATAGTGAAATGAGCATCCAGGATTACTCCAAATGATGGTTATTATTCTAGTTGGCTGAGGAGATCACACAGGTGTCAAAATTTGTTCTCTACACCATCTACATCATTGTCACACACACAAAAAAATTGAGCTTGAACTGAAGTCCACAACCAACACTGGAACCGGGTTGTTCACAAACCAACCCTTAAGCTGACACCTCTGGTTACAGATTTACCTATTTTTATTCTCTTATTTTAGCACAATAAGATGTAGATACTTCAGGTGATACTAGCTTTAAAAGAAATGCCCACACATGCCTGGAAATCCTTGTAAAATTCGAGTCAGGAAGTCCTTGTAAAGTTAGAGACCACACATATAATCCAGAGAACTCAAGATCCAATCAATCACCTCATGAAGCTCACCACAAACAGGGATGAGTTTAGTTAGAGAAATAACTACATTGTGAACTATCCTAACAATGAGAATGTATGAGGGAAATAGAAAGCCTCTCTAGAGTACAGGCAGGGGTTGGGTGGGGAGGAGGGAGATTTGGGACATTTGTGATGGGAATGTTGCACTGGTGATGGGTGGTGTTCTTTACATGACTGAAACCCAAACACAATCATGTATGTAATCAAGGTGTTTAAATAAAATATATATAAAAAATAAATATCCAATCAATCAGTAGAGAATTCTCTTAAAATGCCATTTGTTAACTTGAAATAAGTCAACAACACCAAATCATTTGATTTCAAACTTATTGACCCACAAATTCAGATCTGAGGGCTGATTCAAGTAAACTCAATATTTGCCTAGGATTTTTATCATGTTGATTAACATCAAGAAAATTTGATGACTGAATTATCCTTTACCCTATTTCACCTCCATATGAGCCCTCCAAAAATTATTTAATCACCCTGGCTTTTAAACCTCATACCTAAGAAAATTTGTGTCCAAGCTTTCAGTGTGGGCTAATAATCATTAAGAAATGCTGAGTCAACTAAATATTAATATTTGTTCTTCCCTGCCAACAAATAGGGGACATGATAAAGAAAGCATAGAAGCTACCATGCCTTGGATTAGTTAGGACAGCATTTCTAAAACAATGTGCTCTATCTAAGTTCATTTCTCACAGTCTATTCTATGAAACAGGGCAAGATCAGAGAGTGGAGTGTCAGGCAACTGGCTCTGGTATTTGACAACAAGTGACCTTGAAAAGAACTTCAACTCGCTTAAAAGCAGGATGAACCTCTTCTTTCTGGCAATTCATGCCCTCTCTTTCACCGGAAACCTTCACTAAGACATGGACTTGGCAGCCAAGGTAATGCCCCAGAGTTTCACAAAGCAGCTTCAGCCAAAACCAATCCCCATTCGGGTCAGAATAAAGCAGTTGGTTGTCTGCAAGGTTGAATGTCCCTCTCCAAGACAATGGTGTGTTTATGTGTCGGAGGGTTAGAAGCAGGTTGTTAACATAAAACCCACCGTAAACAAAGCTGTTAATTCAGTTGCTGGCAGGGGCTTCTGTTATCTTCTGAATACCTCCCAGAGGGTATAAGCCCTACCTTTTCATTTGAGTTGGCAGCAGAGTTATTTTTTTGCACCTGTTGCTCTGCTCCGATAACAACGCAGTTAAGCATTGATTTGTTGGAAAATAAACAGAAAAAAGCAAAGAAAGGCATCTGCCCAAACAGCCTGAGCTGGTTTGACTGAGCATTCATGCCAATTTGTTTTTTCTATAAAACTAAAGAAAAACCTGTGCTTTTCATTTGGATGCTACCTACCCACTCCCCTAGAAGAAAAGGAGAGATGGAGCAGGTCAGCCGGAGCTGACAGAGCCAAGAGGCCAGACGATACTGTACTTTTCCACTGGCTGACTCTGTGAGGGCACTGAGGGGTGTCCAAGATCTGCAGAATGACATGGCCAGCCTCCAGCCAACACAGGTTAAGATCATGAATCAGATTTAAAAGGGCAGAGAAGGGTCTTCCGGGATATGATCAAAACCCAAACCACACTCCTCCAAATGGTTGACTTCCAAAAGTCAATATGGTTTGGGAGTAGGTGTGGTCTCTAGGTTACCTCCTAAAACAGAGACTCGGTGTTCCTAAATTGTCTTCTAGACTCTCTCACAAACTTCAATACCCAGATTCTGGGTAACCAGAATTAATTTTTTTTAATTTTATATTGAATCATCTTGAGATGCAGAGTTAAAAGTTGTTGATGATTGAGTTTCAGTCATGCAATATTTCCAACGCCCATCCCTTCACTAGTGTTTATTTCCTGCCACCATTCCCCCCAGTTTTTCTCCCACCCCTCCAATCCTAACTTGTCTCACTCTCTCCAGAATAATTTGAAAATTCCCTGAGCCCTATATCATAATTTTTCCTAACAGGAAAATGAGGTTAGCTATCCCTACCTCTACAGAAAGCTGTGCTGATTCACCTATGTTTTGCAAGTGGTAGAAGATTTCAAGTCCTAGGTAGAAAGGGCCTGAGATATTCAAGGTGTGATTTCTGTATGAATAAAGCAGCATCATTTTCTCCTTTCTCATCACTTTGTCAGTATCACATGATGAAGTCAAGCCCCCCCCCCACCAAAAAAAAAAAAAAGAAGGGGAGTGCTACAGAATGCTAAACATATAACTCCAAAGGAGATCACAACACTAATTAAGCAATGGCATCAACCTATCTTCAACACATAGGAGTTGAGGGAGCCTCGGAGTGTCTTTTCTAGGCTTTGAAATGGAAGGACAGGATATGTGGGCAGTGGACAACATTTTATTTGGCATATTGAAGAATTCACCATCCTCCCTGCTACTCCGAATATCAGCGTCTGTCTCCTTCAATCTCCCCATAGTGCCTCTTCATATAATACTCCTTCTCATAATGATCCTTAGCCCACCAGTTCCCTCTCTGATTATTCAGTCATTGTACTTCATTACACTAAAACACCAGCTTAATGGGGGGTGGGGGAGTCATGCCAGAGAAAAGGCCTCAAAGATGTCACTTTTCAAGCAGTGTTGAAAACAGGGTGTTCCAACAGAGAAGGGATATGGCTGGCTGAGCATTCCCAAGCATTCTTGTCATGAGCAGGGCAGGGAGAGGAGTGCCTTAGAACCAAATCTGGCAACCAGAAAAATAAAAGATTTAACAACACCCTCACTTGACTGAAAAATAAATAAGAACAACTGCGCAAGAATGCGAGAAGGGTGGAGGAAAGAAAGAGAAAGGTGGGGATAAGAACTGGAGAGGGATCAAGATGAACAGGGACAATGGATTTGTCCATTTTGAGATTTTTTTTCCCTTCCCAGGGAAAAACCAACAATTCTCTAGTTGAGAAAAGATCAACAACCATCAATTTGAAATTTCACCAACTGTAAATTACAAAACAATAGTCAAAACGGTGACAGGGGTTATTGTTTGCATTTCTTGTTTATTACATGCTAGGAATTAATTTAGTCTTCACACTAATGGTCTCATTTAATTCTTCCAATAACATCCAAGTATTTGGTACAAATATTTTTTCCTTTTTACAGATAAATAGGCACAGATAACTAATGTGACTCATGTAAAGTCATAGAGCTATCAAATGATCAGGATGCATTGTAATAAATATAGGAGGTGGGTAAGAGCAACATAATATTTGTTTGCAGCTTTGAAAGTGGATATTTGTGTTTCTAGAGAAGTGGGATTTTTGTAGAACCCCATATCTTTTATTTGAGGTTGAGTTCCTTTCAGTGCAGTTCCCATAACTTTTCCTACAAATGTGAATAAGAGACATATTAATTATTATTTTGAGCCCCCAAAAATTCATCTTTCCTATTGAGTATATCATTTGCATTAAAGAAACTCTACATAATTTCTAACATCTATTAAAATTTTGATCTGACTTCCTGCTGTTCAATCTCAGATTGATTTAGGGATCTGGCTTGACTGCCTCAAGTCACCTCAGACTTATTAACCATTATAAAAGAACAGAGATAATATAACCAATGAAAGAAATAATGAAAAACTAAGGAAAGGAGTAAAGTTGAAAGGAACAATACTAGCTGTCAAAGCCTTCCTACTGTGGAAATTGCATCGACAAGAGAAAATCTATGGGTATGTGGCATTAAAAAATAAACTTGAATTCCATTCCTCTGGTAAATCTAGGAAAGTTTTCCTGATCTTAAACCACTATCATGCCCGTGACTTTGGAACGGTTTGTAAAAAATTTAGTTGTTTAGGCCAGAGCAATACCACAGTAAGTAGGGTGTTTGCCTTACATGCAGCCTGAGTTTAAGCCCTAGCATCTCATAAGGTCCCTCAAGCTTGCCAGGAGTAATTTCTGAGCACAGAACCAGGACTAATCCCTGAACATCACTAGGTATGGCCCCAAAACAACAACAACAGCAACAACAACAACAAAAATTCAGTTGTCAGATATAGTTAGAAACTGAGGAAGCTTATTTCATTATAATCTTTGTGACTTACACAATAAAAATTATATAAATTTTCTCACAAATTAGAAGAAACAGGACTTTCTTTTTATACAGACAATTATGAAATAACTATAGGCCAGAAATACAAGTTCTCTTTAACTTTCTTTCTACAAGAATGGCAGACTCTGCACATTGGGTTTCACTTTCCCTTCCAGAATACTCTTTGCTCTGCCTCTCTTAGTAAATTGTCTATGTAGTAAGCCCTTTGAAAAATATAAAGTAAAAAAGCCTATCCATAAAGCAACCAATTCCCTACCAAAAAGGTTGCCAAGGAATCAAATGAAATCAATCAATCAATCAATTATTTAACCATTTTAATTACTTTGCAGGAAATCTTCAGTTATCAGATTAAAAAACTCACCAACCAAAACCTTCAGTAGCCCTTCTTTGTCAGACCTCAACTTTCCACTAGAGCTCAGTTAGATGAATAAAATTAAAAGATGCTCTCCAGAACATCTCCCAGCTATTCAGCAGCAGAAGTGATCACATGTTCAAATCAACCCACCACCACCAGGGGCAGGTTCGGCTCAGCAATATGATTTTCAGGGCTCAATGCAAAAGGAAAATTCGGGACCCTTTGTTCGAAACGTATCAAGAATTTCAGAAGGACAAAAAAAGAATTTTAGGATAGTAATGGCAGGAGAGCGTTCTTAAATGTTGGACTCTGTCATTACACAGACTTTACTGACAACAGGCACCTTATACATTTGTCCATCATTGATATCACCTCCATCCACCCTTGCAATAAGAGAAAATATTTTGTCTGTCATACAAGCAACCCCCTGAGGTAATGAGGTGTGGAGAGTAATACAAAAGATGACATTGAACCCATCTGTTCAAGCTCACAGAAGATCTACAGATTAGCTGTTATTTCCATTATTTTTTTTATCATCATCATCATCCCATTATTCTGAGCTGAATTCACAACTTCAAAGCTACTAGTAGGTGGAACAATTGGCGAAAAGAAAAATATTTTGACAAAGGCCAATTATTAGCTAATGTTACATGGTGTCATTTCATTAGCCCTATGCATAAAAATCATTTTCTTTGGGGCCAAAGCAATAGCACAGTGAGAAGGGTATTTGCCTTATATGTGGCCAGACCAGGTACAGTACCAGGCATCCTATATGGTCACCCAAGCTCTGACAGAAATGAGCTCTGAGCACAGAAACCAGAGTAATCCCTGAGCACCACAGGGGTGACCCCAAAATAAATGTTTCTTAGCTTTTTATTCATACTATGAGACCATTCTACAGCTTGATGAATCCTATGAACCACTATCAAAACAAAATAAAATATACAAGACTAGAAAATACTTTTAAATTAGTTTGAGATCTCATACTAGTATATGTGATTCTTTACATTCAATAAACTCTAATAGCCCCCATGTTATCAAGGGAATGATGAATGTCAATAATATGAAACATCTTTAGCAAATGTAATGTAATGTCGAAGTTTCTATAATTTCTCATAGTGAAAGTCATAGCTAAAGCTAATGCTGCTGATACTTTCATATTGAAGGAGACACAAAATTTTAGTTTACTGAAAATGAAAATGTCATTTTTTTTTCACATTCATGTTTACAAATGAATTCTCTCCTAGGTTAAGAACCCTGGCTATAGAACTCTAGTTCCATCCACAAAACTTCACTTCTCATTGACCAGAAACCTAATTTGAGCAATTAACCAGAAGCAAACACCAATAGTATCTTGGCAAAATGAGTATAAATGATTTCCAAAGCTTCTGAATAGACAGAAAATACTGTCAAAAATTTTAGGGACTGGTAGCAGTATGATATTGCAGTTGTCATAAGAATTGCCTAGAAGGGGAATCAGTTTTCTCTGAAGATCCCTCTGTGCCAGACCACAGGACATACTATAAAAACACATGGTGTGTTCTTCCCAGGTATTGTCTGAATCCTCTGTATCTTTTCATTTATAGCCAGCTCAAGCCTTAATGGATTTTACCCAAGGTTACTGTATAGAGCCAATGTCAATTTTTTTTAAATAAAACAAATTATATTCTGAGTTTCAGCACTAAAAGTCCCCCCAAATTTTTTAAACTTATTCATTACAATCTAGTGATTAGTTGTCAAAAAATGATTGAGGACTTATTGTCAATTTCCATTTCACAAAGTACTGATCCTGATCATTTAGTCACAAACAGGTGTGTGTGTATATGTGTCTGTGTGTGTGTGTGTGTGTGTGTGTGTGTGTGTGTGTGTGTGTGTGTGTGTGTTATAAATGAAGGGTGAGAGATCACCTTAGTGCACCAGGCTTACTACTGGTTCTTTGTTCAAAGATCACTTCTAGCAGTGCTCAGGGGACCATACACAGAGCTGGCAATCAAACTGATAACGATGGGATCATCTGCATGTAATGCAAGCATTTAACCCCTGTGCTGTTCATGTCTGCTTACAAGCATTCTTCCAGGCTCTTTCCGTTTATTTGTCTCATTTAAGACTTAAAACAGCCCTGTGCAATAGGTGTTATTAACCCTATTTTCCAGATGAGGAAATTTTATTCTAGAGCTTACATAATTCACCTAAAGTCACTCAGCTGCTTGGTGAAGATCCGAATGTGAACTCGGGCTCAAATACTCTGCTTAATTCTAAAACCAATGTTCTTTGCACCATATGCCATCTGCTTCCAGGCAACAAAAACCCACAACCAGCTTGAAAGATAGCTCAAAGAGATGAGGCATGATCTACATGTCATTCATGTGAATGGTCTGGGTTCAATTCCCGGCAATACGTGGACATCCATCTACCACCACTAAATGTGATCACTTTCATGAGCAAGCCTCAAGTACAGAGCCTATGAACTATTGAATGTTTCCCAATGAAAAACAACAAAAATATCAGTCTCCTGCCCCTCTGGGTACAAAGTAGCTAAAGTCTATTTATCAGTAATCCTCAACCCCACAGCTTCTTGCCAGTGCAGTTAAGATGAAAATAAGAAAAACTAAGTGCTCTTTGACTTTCTAGTGAACATAATGAGAAAGAGGCTGAAATGAGTCTCATTCTAAAGTCTAAACACCTCCCACCCCCCCTCCCAAAAAAGAAGCTTTGGCAGCAATCATACTAAGGAAAAGAAAGTTCTCTATTCTACTCCACATACCTTATGTTTCCTAGAATATATTACCCTATACAAAGAATTTTTAGGGTTGTAGGAGAGTTCCTAAAACAATATCTAAAAATAATTTCTTTTTTTTTGTTTTGTTTTGTTTTTGGGTCACACCCGGCATTGCTCAGGGGTTACTCCTGGCTATCTGCTCAGAAATAGCTCCTGGCAGGCACTGGGGACCATATGGGACACCAGGATTCGAACCAACCACCTTTGGTCCTGGATCAGCCATTTGCAAGGCAAACGCCGCTGTGCTATCTCTCCGGGCCCTAAAAATAATTTCAATCAAATTCTTCAAGTTTTATTGTCACATATGAAAAGTTAAAATCTTTACATATTCTAATAAAATTAAAAAAAAAACTTTTGAAGGAGGTTTGCATCGCTCTGAGAAAAGACTGGCATGTTTACTAAAATTTCTGGAATCTAAAATTTAACTAATCAGGTTCCATGCCCTGGCATTGTTTATTTTGTGCCTATGATCTTGAGTAAGAACATAATACACAATTACAGCATAACATCAAAGTTAAAGTCACTGACTCAAGGTCATACATAATCAAAAATGAATAGTTCTGTTAAAATAATGGGGTTGAAGCCAGAGATATAGTACAGAGGTTAAAGTATTTGCTTTGCTTACATTCGATGCTGGTTGGATCTTGGGCCTTCATATGGCCTCCAAGCATGTCAGGAATGACCCTTAAAGAAAGAACCAGGAGTAATTCCTGTGTACTTCTGGTTATGAGCCAAAATTACTATCCCAAAATGTTGGGTTTATTAGTCTAAAAATCAAAGTAGTGTGATGGATATTTGAGGAACTTTGTTGACATCTAAAAACATTTTTTAAATGTGCTTATATTTCTTATTTTGTTTGAGTTCTGTTTTTGGTTTGGTTTGGATTGGTTTGGTTGTTACTCTGGGGCTATTCTTAAGTCAGTGCTTGAGTGTTGCTCCTGATAAATGCTGGTGAAACTTTGTAGTACCATGATCTAAATCTGGATCCACAGCATGCAAAATATTCACTCAAGTTCTTTGAATGTCTCCCCAGCTGCCTTATTTTGGGGGATCACACCCAGTGGCGCTCAGAGGTTATGTCTAGCTCTGTACACAGGGGTCGTTTCTGGAAGTACTCAGTAAACCATATGGGATGCTGGAGATCAAACTCCCATCTGCCTGCATGCAAGGCAAACACCCCCCCCCACTGTGTTATTGCTCTATCACCCAGCTGCCTTCTTTAAAAAGAAAATAGGCAGATATATACCCTTAATAAGGATTAAGGGGCTTCTGAAAAAGGAAGGACAAGAGTCTGAGAGAGCCAGGGTGTGTGTAAGTAAAGATTGGAGAAAAGAGATAATGCGAATCCAATGAACCAGAACAAGGGGCCCAACCCTATAAAACAAACTGAAGAAAGAGTGTGGTTAGGTGCTAGTGAAATCAATTTTCAAAGGACTATTTTTACAGGGTGTCTTTTTAAAAGCAAGACCAATTAAACCCTGGGAGCTTCTTTAAATGGGCCACCCTGCCTGACCCTGTTGAAAGCTCTGGTTGTTCCAGATACAGATGGAGTCCATCTGAGAACATCACTTTATCTAGGTTGGCTGCTCAAGAGCTCAGCCAGTCATACTTCCCCACAGAGTACCCCTGTAGAGATACTGTCATACCCCTGAAGTACCTAGGGTCTTCCTCCGGAAGAAATGGGTTCGTTACTATTGAATCTACTGATAATCCATGGACAATTAGCAAAGCAAGATGATCAACAACACACACACACACACACACACACACACACACACACACACACACACTGAGTGGACTCTGAATGCACTAAAATGCTCACTTCACAGAAGTTTTCTTTGGTGGTTAATAGAATTCATTAGTGCTCTCTGATATACCAGTTGTTCCCTGTGGCACAATACAGTCTTATCCATTTCTATACTCCTTCCAACTTAGAACATATGAGTTAAATTGTTAAGGATAGAAGAATATCCTAGAAACTGACTCTTAGTAAAACTAGTATCTTTGGTGTTCCAATGCAGTATCTCTATCAAGTACATTCTTTGGCCAAAGATTCCAGAGAAGCCATTCCAAGTGACTTCCCTCCATCTCATTCTTATCAGAGTATCTCCCACTTCTTTCAAGTTTCACAGGTTTCAAGTTATGCCTACTGACCTCTTAGTAAGGCTAGTCTTCCCCATCCCAATCATCAGAATATGAAAGTTAAATGAATTTTAAATAAGATGATCAAATGAAAACTCTTTTTCCCAGCTTAGACAATAAATCGCAGAGAAGTAGATCATGGGCACAGGACTTTGGTAGGTTGAGAAAAACAGGTCGCCC
Organism: Suncus etruscus; assembly: GCF_024139225.1. Taxonomy (NCBI): domain Eukaryota; kingdom Metazoa; phylum Chordata; class Mammalia; order Eulipotyphla; family Soricidae; genus Suncus; species Suncus etruscus. The sequence goes on along the minus strand of NC_064856.1, from coordinate 84,753,647 downwards.
AGTTACTGATTCGGGCCACTCTTCTTCACACTGCTTTGTCCACACTGTGCCCCAGTCACACAAAACTATTACTCTGAAATTCCTCACAGGATATTCTTAAAGAAATATTTTCTCCACTTTAATGTCCAATAGTTGTTTTTTTTTTTAAAATAGCTATCAACTTTTTGCTTCAACTTCCTGCAACTTGAACATATGTCCCATCCTAATGAAATCACAGTGGAAAACCATCCTTCCTATTATATTTTTGCTTTATACTAAAGCTAATAGTCTGGCCCTTTTGAAACCTGTCCACTTTAAGGTTTAATATGTCTTCCTAAGAACTTAATGTCCTACTCTTAAGAATAAATTGTATTATTTTGGATTACAGTATTAAAAATTGAATTAGACATCGCTGTTTATTATAGTTCCTATCCCTCTAATTAAATAGGTCTAAAGGCAAAACATGGCCAAACTAACCTGCCTTCCAGCCCCTGTGTCCAGATGACTCCCCCATAGCAGATTCTACTTATCTAAGCTGAAAGCCTCCACAGTCAGGAAGTTACCCAAAGAAAAATCCAGGGTGAAAATATGTGACCACTAAATATAAATCTGCAAAGGAATCAATACTTCCCAATTAGGCCACCACAGCAGAAATGTTAGTTTCTCCACAGATAATAGAGAGTTATCATAACAGGAAAAAAATGGACAAAACAGGGGCAGAGACATCACTGAAAATCAGTCTCCAAATTTAGGTTTGGTTGCTTAAACTGTAGCTTGTTAGCAGGTTTTAGCATAGCATTCGTAGTATCATCCAACCCAATCACCCAAAAGCCTTTGAAAATTACATCTGTTTAAAGGATTTAGAGACAATTCTTTCTGAAGAAAAGATATAGAAAGAATAGCATTCCCATAATTTATCTAAACCTTCATATCTGTGCTTAATGCTATAATAGTAAGTAGAATCCTTTCATGGCTTTCATAAAGAAAAATTATCTAAAGCACAAACACACTCTAAAATTTCTGAATTTGAGAGTTGAGAGTTTGATGAACAAATGGAAGGGCAGAAAGAGATAGAGAAAACATTACAAACTTGCCGAAATTCATATTCTACTTCCTAGAACTGAACTTTGGCACAAAGCACTCAAATTATAACCTGAGATCTGATACCAGTTCCTTCAAGTTTCCAATTAGCTAACTGAATTATTTAGTAAATGTTTTAACCTGTCCAGTGCTAATTTTTCTGTCTCTGAGGAAGTTGAAAAAAATCTTAAAAGATAAGATGGCTAAAATTAGTAAATTAAAGAGAGTAGAATTAAGGGAAGAAACATGGATGCATGAGTGTGACTGTAGGTCCTTTGGTCCAGAAAGAACCAAAGCACTTCCATTTGGGAAAGCTAAATGCATAATAAAAAGTAAAAAATATCTAGGTGGTTTTACATAAAATATTTCATATATATAACACATTTCATAATAATACATATAATACATAATAATACATATAATACATGGGATCTGGACCAAAGTTTTCATCTTTATCCACAATCACCTTTAAAAGTCCTGGGTAATGCCACCATTTTGAAGAATAATGCAGGAGAACTTCAGTGTAAATGTTTTCTCAAAGTTAATTTTCCTTTAAATGGCCCTATAAAATATTTTGGAAATATGGAGAATTGTCTTCATTATATTTATCAGTTTTTTTTAAATGGTATCATAAACTACCAAATAACCTTAATTTTATGTTCTATCATTATAATTTAAAATCTATCCACATGACCCATTTGTGAACAGTGTGAAAATGACCCTAAGTGCCTTTAGATTACAGACTATAACATGAATTATGAATGAGTTAGTTTATAGTATCAGAATCTAAGGTCTCAAAAAGAAAAAAAGGGGTCTTCAGCAAACTCCAAATGTCATAAACTTAATTAAAATGAATCTTAAAAATCTCTTCACAGCCTTTTCTGATAGCATGCTTGTTCATGAGTTCTTTCTTATAGCATGATATTTTTTCTCCTGTTGAAAATCAATTTTCCCATGACCTTGGGAGAATTTGCACATGAACATCCATGATTCCCAATTACCCGTTTACATATCAGAAAACTCTATATGCACACTTTCTCACACTCATGGATATAGAGCCAAGTCCTGAACTATATTCTCAGAATGCATCCAAAGACTCACTTTCTCTTTCTTACTAAGATCAGTGCAAATAACCAGCAGAGACACCTGTGAAGACAAGCTCACAGAATCTTAAGCTTCCTCTTAAAGAGACATATGTTTTCACAACTCTGATAATATACAATCTCTTGGCAAGGCCACTGATGAAAGTGTCATTTTTTGCTCATTTAGTACTCTTATTTACCAATAAGAAGATTTCTACTAGACTTTTCCCAATTCTGTCCATCTTTAGCCCAACACTTTTTCATAGTGTCCAAAAAAAATCAGAAGAGTTGCCTTGGATGGCTTTTGCTACTGCTGACTTAAATCTGCTATCTAGGTATAGTATCTATTATGGAACGAAGTGTTATTTATGCTTTTGTGATATGGCACAACTCTTCACTAATTTAAGTTTTGATTTGTTTTTGTTACTTTGTTTCTGTAGAGAACCATTTTTAGATTCTCCCCAGTGCCCTCCTCTATCAGAGAGCTGACTGGTTATTATTTCAAGTGTGGGTGCCATATATCATTGCCTGTTACTGCTATTTCCTGAGCCTGGGACATACCAAAGACAAATCTATCTTTCTATATAACTAATGAACCACAAATGTTACCAACAGAAAACATCTCAAGAAAGTGAGAACATGTGTTCAGAGCCCCAACGGATATTCAGCCAACAAGTTCTTCCCGGAGCTATATCCAGGCACCTCTTTTGAGCCGCCTATTTGTTCCAGTAGGAATCAATCCAGGAGAAAGACTTTGTCACACAGATAGAGGGAAACCAATAGGTTTTGAATTCCACAGGGATGGTAATCCAGAGGCAAAACACCAAATTCACAGATCGTATCCAAAGTAGTCCAGCTGCCCTCCCAAGTCAAATTCTAAGAAGACTCAGTGAGGTGAATACAAGTGAGGCAGGTCCCTCTCCTGCCAGGCACAGGAAGGCTGTTTTCTTTTCACCTGTCTGCTTCAGGTAGGTTTCTTTTTCCACTCAGGTGGTTGAACTCCAGATTCAAAAGAAGGTTGAAAAATAAGAACTTACCTCATTTACCTAAAGATTCTGGGTGGGAAATCCAATAGCTGTGGCTAATGGAGGGGAGGCAGCCAGCAGCACGCACGCCAGCTCCTTCGGGGATGGGGAAACAGGGGTGTTATCACGCCTGAGCCCTCAACAGAGTGAAGATAAATGCATATGACAATAATTTTAAATCATTTTGTAGGATGTTAAGCAATAAGCCACCAACCGGGAATTCCCTAAGTCACTTCCCCCTCTTCTGATTGGCCACTAGGCCCTTTAAAAAAATAAAATAAAGGATTACAAACATTGGCTCATTTGCATTTGGCCAACTCACACAGTTAGTGTTCAAACAAAACAGGTCTAACCAGGTTATGCCTGTGTCTCAAGAACAGAGACAACCTGTTAATAGATGAGGAATTGATTTGGTCGTGACTGTTCTTTTCAACTTCGAAGCTGTTTTGAAGGAAGGAATGCACCATCCTTGCTCTCCCAAGACACCCCCAAGAACCAAGAATACAATAATTAAAATGAGGAGAAATTCAAATTTGAAAGGTATTTACTTGTGTAAATCTTCAAAGATGGCCTGTGAAACATCTTCAGCATCTGTCTCATATACTAAACTATATATCATCCTCTCTGCTTTGGCATTAAAATATGCCAGGACTAGGTTCAGTGGACAGCCTGGAACTTAGATTCTCCTTCCAACACAATGGCCTCTTTGGCAATGACACCTGGCAATTTTCAAAGTAAGCTTTGAAAAACAGACTCACCTAACAATAGGCAAGAACATCAGGAAACTTGGAGGAAGGGTCCATGGGAAGTTGGCCTCCTTTCAGCCAAAAATATGAATGTAGATTATTCAGAGCCTCAATTTCATCTTAATACTAACACGACTTTGTTTTGTCCTGTTCAACTTTCTTTTTTTCCCCTCCCCTCCCTGTTCAACTTTCATCATACATTTGCATTTTAGAAGAATTAAAGAGGTGGAAAAAAAAAAAACCCAACCATGAAGCTGAAGCTGGAAACAACAGAGTTTGGGAAAGAAACAGGCCAAACCCATGAAGAAGGATCTTTGACTCTATAAGGCACATTGAGATCTCCACCAACCTGGGTTGAAGACCTGCTTCACTGGGTCCCAAATGCACTTCCCCTCCTCCCATACTGGTAAGCTAGTGCTTCTGGCAAGGAAAAATACCCTCTCCTAACCATTAACTTTCCCTCTCGGGTCATCCTGGACACCAGCCTGGGAAAAACTAAGCATCCAGGCTTAGCTTTAACTCTCCTGTGAAAAAGAAAAGAGAAACTGAGTTTGAGTACAGAACAAGATTTTGTGATTCAAACCAACTTTTTGTGATTAAAATCAAGAAGTTCTTCACCTGGCAAAGAGAAGACTGAATGAAACCAAAAGTAAGTGGGTTGAGTAGTGGAAGTGAGGGACAGCAGCATTTATTTCTTGTTCCTTTGTCTAGTTTCCTGCTAGCTTTCTGTAACAGGAATGAAGATGTTTGTAAAAAGAATAAACGACAAGCATAGGGGTGGATTGGAGATCTTGGAACTCATACAGGGATTGAAGAGGATTTGGAAGTTTTAGTGTGCAGTCCAGAGAAATTCTGAAAGCCCTCAACTACTGCCTAGTCATGCTTCTCTCCCCTTTACTAAAGGTTCCCTATCTCTAACTTGGTGTATTTCCCAGAGGCTCTGTTAAAATGCAAATGACTGATAAAAACAGTAGATGTCATTATTACCCATTATCACATTAGCCCCAATTAGTCTATCAGCTGCAGGATCTCAGAGCAGGGCCTCGAGGGAGCAGCCAGGTGACGTTTTATGTTTGAAAGATGAATCAGGAGCAATCTCAGGTAGCAACTCCACCCACTACAAGGGCGTGTGTGTGTGTGTGTGTGTGTGTGTGTGTGTGTGTGTGCGTGTGTGTGTGTGTGTGTGTGTGTTTGTATGTATACGCCTGTGCATTTTCTTATGTTTGGTGTGTGGTAGGGTAAGGGTGTAATTAGTGTCAGTGGGACACCAGAAAGCAAAGCAAACTTGGCCTTAGGTTTTACCTGAGATTAACTTGAGAGAGTAAATCGAAGGCTACAAGGTTGGGAATGTGTGGTCAAGAGGTGCTAGACTTCAAAAGCAACTCCAAAAATTGAGGTGGCTCTCTGGCCCAGTCATAACCACCTGTAATTATAGGCCCTCTCACTCCTCCCAGGACAGTTGGTCTGCAGATGTGGGCTTCTGGCATAAGCAGGTCAACGAATCTTCTGAATGATGGATAATACATCTCTGCCATAATCGTGGCCCCTCATGGTCTGTGCTCTGGTCTTACTGTTTCATCTTTTGACTGCTTTCATCTCTGGGTCACTCACCTGTTTTTGTTAAGCTTGTAAGTTGAGGAAACTAGGTTATTGTCTATTCAGCAGGCTTGTGGAAGTCCTAAGGAGGATTTACAATACAATTTGGAAGTTCACCCAGTTTACACTGATACCCAATGAGCATTTTGGCTCAGAGGCTCCTGGAAGCCTGGGTGGTAGTAGGAGTGAGCACAGCACCAGGGTTGGAGACAGGTACCAATGAGCATGCAGAAGACGTGGATAGGAAATTTTCCTATCTGGCCTTAGTTTCTAGCCTTCATGTCCTCAAAACTAATCTAAGATTGTATGAATAATTTTGTAAAGAATGATACATGAATCTCTTTTGTCCTTGTTAAAGTGCTTCTAGTATTTTTTTTAAAAAAATAATGGGATTTTTTCTGAAGCAGAGTTTAAAGAGACTGGGAGTTTCTCTGTGACATTGAATCAACCCAGTCAGATGGCTCAGAATGAGGCCTTAAGTATTTTGTGTTTTAATTTTCTCCTTTATTAAAATATAATTGGTACATAATATTGAAAAAGTTAGGATCTTTAATGTCTGGATAAAGATTTCCTATTACATTTTTACTCCCCTGTAAACTCTCCCCTCTTTCCATTTAGAGAAAAATTTGTTTCATTGAGGCCTTTCTGGAAAAGGACATTTAGAAATAGTAAAGGAAAGAAAAAGGTATTTCCTCAAAACTCACTTTATTTGTGGAGTTTTTATTAGCATATATTGACGACATGTCTGGTGATTAGTTAAGGACCAGTTATCCTTTACTGTAATTTAGTTGAACCTCCCAGAAAGGAAAAAAAAATTAAGAGAATATTCCTATCTAGGAAAAGACTATATTATTAGACATGTTATATCCATAGATATTTCTTTAGCATAGCAGTTCTTTATACTCTGGACAACTTCAAAAAGACAGCACTAGAACCTAGATATATGAGGTAGTTAGATACATTAGGTAGGTAGATAGGTGGGTAGGTAAATTGATAGGTTAACAGATAAAAATACTGGATTTTAACTGAGAATCTTGAAATTAAGACTCTGCTTGTAAGACTTTCAAATATATAGAACATTTTATTTATGAATCAAAACTTTAAAAAATGAAGCCACAAAATTTCCAAACCCTTGTATATTAGTTTCTTATAACATTGTCCAGGGAAAATTAGCCAACAGTCTTATTATCAGATCAGACCTACAACTCTATTTTCTTTCTTTCTTTTTTTTTTTTTTTTTGTTCATCCGGCAGTGCTCAGGGGTTACTCCTGGCTCCATTGCTCCTGGCAGGCTCGGGGGACCATAAGGGATGCCAGGATTTGAACCACCATCCTTCTGCATGAAAGGCAAATGCCTTACCTCCATGCTATCTCTCCAGCCCCACAACTCTATTTTCTAATGTATTTGTTCAATGCTTCCAAAATTTTCTGGGACACTAATGACGACTTAGAAAAATGGATAAAGTTATGAAGCAAGCCAACTGCCTAGCAAGCCTTCTCTGGTTAAGATCAAGATGATCCTTGGGATTGGAACTGACTACCAATACAATTATCGGGCCTTGAAACTTCCCTGATCTCATCTCCAAATCTAACTCTGTCTCTGCCTCAGACCTGCACAAAATAGAAACAGAATCTAGATTCTAAATTTCTACAAAAGAAAAGACAGACAGAGAAAAATAGCAGTTGTGTTGGACTTGCTGACCTAGAGAGACCCAGTTCAGTTGCATTATCTATTTGACGAGCCACATCACAGATCCAAAGAATCCCAGGGACCTGGATTCCCAAATCAAGGCTAAGACAAAGAATCTCTGTAAGCCAAGTATCAAGCCCTAAGGTGTCTGAGTCTTAAAGCCAACACACGCTGTGGTTACAAGGTTAATGAGAGTTGTGTGCTTGCTTTGCAAGAAAGAGGATGCTTGCTTACTTTACGAAGCACATTTTAACTACAGGCCCTATATTTACTTTTGAAAGCAAGTGTGTGTTTATATACATTTCCCTCTATCATCCCCTCCTAGTGGCATGGAGTTCCCTCCAGGGTAGAACATGGCAACTATTTAATAAGACTCACATACTATGATTGTAGACTGACAAGAGTAAGATTCTCTCTATGGGGTAGAGGGAGGGTTACATGGAAGAGTATACTGTCATCAATTACTATGACTAGAGATAAACTAGGGGCATATGTTAATAAATATTATCTTGCAAGGTAAGGCGATTGTCTTTTGTGTGTCCAATTCCTGTTCCCTCAACACAATATTTAGTTTTACTATCATTGCCATAGGCCACTCTTAAGAACAGAGATGGGAATAGCTCCTGAGCACCACTGAATATGCCCCCAAATATAAATAAATACACATCATATTCATCTTTAATCTACTCACCTCTAAAGGCCACAGTTCCAAATCTTTAATTTTGGGATTTGATCAGATCCCAAGGCAGCTTTATACCCTCTGAAGAGCAACTTAGTGGGCAACATCTATATTCTTGTTGGGAGACCTGACACTGACAATTGTCCTAACTTATTTTTGTGGCTAGCTGTGATATTGCCTTGGCTGCCACATATGTAGCTCGACAGTGATCAAATCCTCTTCCAATTGCACATATCATCGAACTGCTAGAGTGGGAAATAATGCTAGAATTAGCGAGGGTGGTTCATTACTTTTGTGCATGCATGCATGCATACACCTACGCACACATACCATCTGAGTATGTTATCAATCTTACCTATGTTCAAAAGTCAATTTTCTAAACTCCTCCACATTTCCACTCTTGCCCAACTTAACTCACTCCTGCTCTGTTCCTTATGCTTCTCACTTACTTTATTATTCTTTTTCTGGCCTATCTTTCCCACTAATAGCTTTTACACAATGTCTGAACTAGTCTACTTCTTTGCTGGGAGAACAATATTGACTCTTGACTCAAGCTCCTTTGTACAATCTAACAGTGTTCTCATCAAGATTCACCCAAAAAAAAAAAAGCTGTGTGTCCCATTTATTTCAGGGAGAAAAAGAAGACCCAGTTCAAGTTGGTTACTTCCAGGAAACTTTCCTATTAAAAAGAAAAGTCAGCATTTTCTATTTGTGTGAGGAAAGGGATGGGGTGGTCACTACAGTTTCTTGTAATTATTTAGTGTAATGGTCTAAACACTATTTTTGATTAAAATATTTTGCACTTACTTTTTCACTATAGAAAAAGTAGAACCCAAAACTATAAAAGAGATGTTGCTGCATTGGAGGTGAGATATCTGGTACTTCCTGACCTGCTTGCCCAACCCCATCCCCACAGGCTTTTTACCCTTCTTTAATAAACTACTGAGTCCTTACAACTCTATCTTTGCTCTAGGCCACCAGCGCATCAGAAACACCTTCACAAGTTCAGATTCCTGAATTCCTCCCACAGCTACCATCTGGCACATGGGGGTGGGAAGAATATCAAAGATAGTTGGCTTTATATTCATGGCCATCCATTTATATTTTGTGGGTACGCAGATAATTTCACCAATAATAAAACAGAAGACTCGATTACTACCAGCTTAGAAACTATTTTAATGCAACAAACTTTAGTCACAAATTAACCCAGGAACCAGGAGATAAAGTAAGCCCTCATACTACATAGAAAGTCTATAAACTCAGCATATAGATGTTTTAGTTATTCTAGAGAACATGTAGCATTGACTAGGGTTTCTCACAACCTCTTCCCTCACCCAAATAGGGCAAACAGTTGGATGTATGGAAAGGGGGTGACAAACCAAGAAAACCTAACAATTAACTCAAACTTTAGGGCTGAGAGTCATCAACTTTTTATCCAGGATATACGTGTTTTCTGTGTGATGTTTGGTCACTTAAATGAAAGATTGTATGAAGAGTCAGCAGAGTATCCTGCATTTGTATTTTCTCAGAAAAATTTTACTCTCTGAGCATAAATTTTGATTCCAAGAAATTTCCTTAGCAATAGATAGAGTTGGTATAGGTGGTTAGAAAGCTCTCTGTATCTCAAAAGACAAAAAAGGAGAAAGGTGTGAAGTTTGTTTCACACTCTTTTCTACAAAGGTTGTAGAAAAATCAGTAACGATGTTTCACATCTAAGTTTGAGTCATTTCCAGTCACAAGACTAAGAATTTAACTTTGATCATCTCATTTAACTTTCACAAAACTCCATCAGAAAGGGACTATTATTTTTCTCACTTTGGAGAAGAGGAAGTTGAGTTATATAATTTTGATATGTCAAGGCCATTAACTGAAGTGTCTGAAACTCATACCAAAGTCAATGTAAGCCTTAAAAAAATCTCTTGGGGCCAGAGAGGTGGTGCAAGCAGTAAGGTGTTTGCCTTGCATGTGCTAACAACCTAGGACAGACCACAGTGCAATCCCCTGGCATCCCATATGGTCACCCAAGCCAGGAGCAATTTCTGCAGGCATAGCCAGGAGTAAGCTCTGAGCATCCTAGGTGTGACCCAAAAAATAAAAAAAAATCTCTTAATCACCCCTCTTGAGAGAGAGAAAGAAAGAAAGAAAGAAAGAAAGAAAGAAAGAAAGAAAGAAAGAAAGAAAGAAAGAAAGAAAGAAGAAAGAAAGAAAGAAAGAAAGAAAGAAAGAAAGAAAGAAAGAAAGAAAGAAAGAAAGAAAGAAAGAAAGAAAGAAAGAAAGAAAGAAAGAAAGAAAGAAAGAAAGAAAGAAAGAAAGAAAGAAAGAAAGAAAGAAAGAAAGAAAGAAAGAAAGAAAGAAAGAAAGAAAGAAGAAGGAAGGAAGGAAGGAAGGAAGGAAGGAAGGAAGGAAGGAAGGAAGGAAGGAAGGAAGGAAGGAAGGAAGGAAGGAAGGAAGGAAGGAAGGAAGGAAGGAAGGAAGGAAAGAAAGAAGGAAGGAAGGAAGGAAGGAAGGAAAGAAAGAAAGAAAGAAAGAAAGAAAGAAAGAAAGAAAGAAAGAAAGAAAGAAAGAAAGAAAGAAAGAAAGAAAGAAAGAAAGAAAGAAAGAAAGAAAGAAAGAAAGAAAGAAAGAAAGAAAGAAAGAAAGAAAGAAAGAAGGAAAGAAAGAAGGAAAGAAAGAAAGAAAGAAAGAAAGAAAGAAAGAAAGAAAGAAAGAAAGAAAGAAAGAAAGAAAGAAAGAAAGAAAGAAAGAAAGAAAGAAAGAAAGAAAGAAAGAAAGAAAGAAAGAAAGAAGGAAAAAAAGAAGGAAAGAAAGAAAGAAAGAAAGAAAGAAGAAAGAAAGAAAGAAAGAAAGAAAGAAAGAAAGAAAGAAAGAAAGAAAGAAAGAAAGAAAGAAAGAAAGAAAGAAAGAAAGAAAGAAAGAAAGAAAGAAAGAAAGAAAGAAAGAAAGAAAGAAAGAAAGAAAGAAAGAAAGAAAGAGCTTAACAGTTAGTTGAAATTTAAACTTCAGTATCTATCCAGACCTAGCTCAGCTCTAGACATCACTTAGAAATGTGAATGTTTCTTAAAGATATATAGAGTTTAAATGGAAAAGCATGAAATAAATTGACAAATCTAGGTCAAATAAAACACACTCAGACTCTCTAACCTTCAATACCAAATATTTTAAAAGTTAGATGCTCAGAATAAGAGTTAAGGGGAAACCCATTGGAAAAGCTGTGACTTAGTTTTTTCTTGGAAATTATGAGACTTTTGACACAAAGGTCACACTGCTACCAAGTA